>NC_053389.1:383550166-384153707 GCF_905171765.1 Bufo bufo
ATGTATTAAATAACTTTTATTATTTTATTTTTAGTGGGAAAGATAAAATTAGCAATTTTTACATTATTTTGTGGAATTTTTTTACGGTGTTCACTTTGTGGTAAAAATAACAATATTATTATGTGGGTCAGTACACTGATGATAATAGCACATTCCTACATATTTATTTTACTATTTCCCCTTTCCTCCTGTCGCCTGTCAGCTCTGCAGCTGCTCCCTCTCCTCCTCCAGACTTACAGGGAGGGGGAGGGCTGCTTTAGCTGCTCATATCTCTAGTTTGGTTCCAGCTAGACATATGAAAGTAAGGGCTATTTGACCATGAAGGAGAGTGATGGGGTGCTGCGCCAGATGACCTGGCCTCCACAGTCACCGGACCTGAACCCAATCGAGATGGTTTGGGGTGAGCTGTACCGCAGAGTGAAGGCAAAAGGGCCAACAAGTGCTAAGCATCTCTGGGAACTCCTTCAAGACTGTTGGAAGACCATTTCAGGGGACTACCTCTTGAAGCTCATCAAGAGAATGCCAAGAGTGTGCAAAGCAGTAATCAAAGCAAAAGGTGGCTACTTTGAAGAACCTAGAATATGACATATTTTCAGTTGTTTCACACTTGTTTGTTATGTATATAATTCCACATGTGTTAATTCATAGTTATGATGCCTTCATAGTCATGAAAATAAAGAAAACTCTTTGAATGAGAAGGTGTGTCCAAACTTTTGGTCTGTACTGTATATATATATAGATATAAAAATAAAAAAAAACATACTTACCTCCATGTCAGCGATGCGATGCAGGCCTCTTCTGGCCTGTGTCCCGCACTGTATGGCTCAGGCGGCGCGATGACGTCGTCGCGCCGCCTGCGCCGGCCTCTGATAGGCTGCAGGCACTAGTGCCTGCAGCCTAACAGAGGAAGGGAAAGGGACACGCCTCTCCCTCCCCTGCCTCAGCACAGTCATCTGACATCCCACGCTTTCAAACAATGCCAGAATGACCGCAACATGTTCAGTCCAGGGGAAGATATCACTGATAGAAATCAGGATGCAGTGAATACAGCTGAAAGTGATTATTCCCAACTTGATTTCTAATAGTCCTCTGTTGCTTGGATTTTAGCTGTCATTTTGGCATGAATGCCAAACAAGACCAGTTGCGTTGAGGAGATATCAGCATCTAAAGCAGCCCTCCCCCCCTGAACTTTCTGCCCAAGCTCAGGTCTATTTAAAGGGTCGAATATTGACTTATAGGATAGCTGCCTTACATTCAGCATTCAGTAGGGTAGTAAGGGAAGGAGGAGTGATGCAGTAAGTGAGGGACAAGGATATTTTTTAAAACATATACTGTAATTTTTAAGACCTTTTCATGTATAACAGGACTAAAATAAAGGTACATACAAAGGTTAATGCATTTCAAGTATACCTCTAGTTATATTGAAAAACAATGATAGTGCAGGAGCTTGCAAAATAATAGTATTTCTTAATAATTTGATTCGCCGAACAGCAGCAGAGACCGACTGTGGTGGATGCGCTAAATCAAGTTAAGAAAAATTGTTACTTAGCAAAGTCCTGCATTATAATAATTTTATGCACTTTAACCTCTTAAGGACATAGGGCGTACAGGTACGCCCTTGTGCCCTGGTACTTAAGGACACAGGGCGTACATGTACGCCCTGTGTATTTTCGATCACTGCCGTGCGGCTGGCAGTGATCGGAACCCGGTGCCTGCTCAAATCATTGAGCAGGCACCTAGGCTAAATGCGCGGGGGGGTCCCGTGACCCCCCCATGTCGGCGATCGCGGCAAACCGCAGGTCAATTCAGACCTGCGGTTTGCTGCGATTTCTGAAGTTTCTGGTCCCCGCAGTCCCTGACCGCGGGGATCAGAAACTTTATATGCCTAAAAAAAAAGTTTTATTCACCCCCCCTGCACCCCCGAATGATTTTTATGGTGGCGGGAGGTGCAGGGGGAGGGTTGCGGGCGGTGTGGGCGGTGCGGGAGGCGGGCGGTGCGGCAGGCGGGATCGCGATCCCCCGCCCGCCTCCCCTTGTATAATCGTTGGTGTCTAGTGGGGATACCAGGGTGCCAGCACATTGCTGGCACCCTGGTATAAACGGCTGACATCTGCGATGCGATGTCAGCCGTTAACCCTTTCCATACAGCGGTCCGTACGGACCGCTGTATGGAAAAGGTTAACAGCGCAGGGAGCTCCCTCCCTCTCCCATCGGGGGGCTGCTGTGCCTTTGCAGCCCCCCGATGGGGAGGGAGAGAGCCCCCAGAGAGCCCCCCGAGAGATCCCCTCCTTACCCTTCCCCGTCTGCGAAGTTCTGAGCAGACGGGGAAGGTTCCCATGGCAACAGGACGCCTCTCAGGCGTCCTGCTGTCCATGGTGCTGAACAGATCTGTGCTGAAAGGCATAGATCTGTTCAGTGTAAGTAAAATACAGTACAGAACAATATATATTGTACTGTACTGTATTATTCAGACATCAGACCCACTGGATCTTCAAGAACCAAGTGGGTCTGGGTCAAAAAAAAGTGAATAAAAGTGAAAAAAAAGTAAAAATCAAAAAACACATTTATCACTGATAAAAAATGAAAAAAATAAAATTCCCTACACATGTTTGGTATCGCCCCGTCCGTAACGACCTGATCTATAAAACGGTCATGTTACTTTACCCGAACGGTGAACACCATAAAAATAAAAAATAAAAAACTATGATGAAATTGAAATTTTGCCCACCTTACTTCCCAAAAAAGGTAATAAAAGTGATCAAAAAAGTCGCATGTACGCCAAAATTGTAACAATCAAACCGTCATCTCATCCCGCAAAAATCATACCCTACCCAAGATAATCGCCCAAAAACTGAAAAAACTATGGCTCTTAGACTATGGAAACACTAAAACATGATTTTTTTTGTTTCAAAAATGAAATCATTGTGTAAAACTTACATAAATAAAAAAAAAGTATACATATTAGGTATCGCCGCGTCCGTATCGCCCGGCTCTATAAAAATATCACATGATCTAACCCCTCAGATGACCACCGTAAAAAAATAAAAATAAAAACGGTGTAAAAAAAGCCATTTTTTGTCATCTTACGTCACAAAAAGTGTAATAGCAAGCAATCAAAAAGTCATATGCACCCCAAAATAGATGCCAATCAAACCGTCATCTCATCCCGCAAAAAATGAGACCCTACTTAAGATAATCGCCCAAAAACTGAAAAAACTATGGCTCTTAGACTATGGAGACACTAAAACATTTTTTTGGTTTTAAAAATGAAATCATTGTGTAAAACTTACATAAATAAAAAAAATTGTATACATATTAGGTATCTCCGCGTCCGTGACAACCTGCTCTATAAAATTACCACATGATCTAACCTGTCAGATGAATGTTGTAAATAACAAAAAAAAAAACTGTGCCAAAAAAGCTATTTCTTGTTACCTTGCCGCACAAAAAGTGTAATATAGAGCAACCAAAAATCATATGTACCCTAAACTAGTACCAACAAAACTGCCACCCTATCCCGTAGTTTCTAAAATGGGGTCACTTTTTTGGAGTTTCTACTCTAGGGGTGCATCAGGGGGGCTTCAAATGGGACATGGTGTCAAAAAAACCAGTCCAGCAAAATCTGCCTTCCAAAAACCATATGGTGTTCCTTTCCTTCTGCGTCCTGCCGTGTGCCCGTACAGCTGTTTACGACCACATATGGGGTGTTTCTGTAAACTACAGAATTAGGGCCATAAATAATGAGTTTTGTTTGGCTGTTAACCCTTGCTTTGTAACTGGAAAAAAAATATTAAAATGGAAAATCTGCCAAAAAAGTGAAATTTTGAAATTGTATCTCTATTTTCCATTAAATCTTGTGCAACACCTAAAGGGTTAACAAAGTTTGTAAAATCAGTTTTGAATACCTTGAGGGGTGTAGTTTCTTAGATGGGGTCACTTTTATGGAGTTTATAATCTAGGGGTGCATCAGGGGGGCTTCAAATGGGACATGGTGCCAAAAAAACAGTCCAGCAAAATCAGCCCTCCAAAAACCAAACGGCGCACCTTTCACTCTACGCCCCGCTGTGTGCCCGTACAGTAGTTTACGGCCACATATGGGGTGTTTCTGTAAACAGCAGAGTCAGGGCAATAAAGATACAGTCTTGTTTGGCTGTTAACCCTTGCTTTGTTAGTGGAAAAAATGGGTTAAAATGGAAAATTAGGCAAAAAAATGAAATTCTCAAATTTCATCGCCATTTGCCAATAACTCTTGTGCAACACCTAAAGGGTTAACGACGTATGTAAAATCAGTTTTGAATACCTTGAGGGGTGTAGTTTCTTAGATGGGGTCACTTTTAGGGAGTTTCTCCTCTAGGGGTGCATCAGGGGGCTTCAAATGGGACATGGTGTAAATAAACCAGTCCATAAAAATCAGCCTTCCAAAAACCAAACGGCGCACCTTTCACTCTACGCCCCGCTGTGTGGCCGTACAGTAGTTTACGGCCACATATTGGGTGTTTCTGTAAATGGCAGAGTCAGGGCAATAAAGATACAGTCTTGTTTGGCTGTTAACCCTTGGTTTGTTAGTGGAAAAAATGGGTTAAAATGAAAAATTAGACAAAAAAATGAAATTCTCAAATTTCCTCCCTATTTGCCAATAACTCTTGTGCAACACCTAAAGGGTTAACAACGTATGCAAAATCAGTTTTGAATACCTTGAGGGGTGTAGTTTCTTAGATGGGGTCATTTTTGGGTGGTTTCTATAATGTAAGCCTCGCAAAGTGACTTGAGACCTGAACTGGTCCCTAGAAATTGAGTTTTTGTAAATTTCGGAAAAATTTCAAGATTTGCTTCTAAACTTCTAAGCCTTATAACATCCCCAAAAAATAAAATATCATTCCCAAAACAATTCAAACATGAAGTAGACATATGGGGAATGTAAAGTCATCACAATTTTTGGGGGTATTACTATGTATTACAGAAGTAGAGAAACTGAAACTTTGAAATTTGCAAATTTTTTTCAAATTTTTGTTAAATTAGGTATTTTTTGGTGCAAAAAAAAATTTTTTTTTGACTCCATTTTACCAGTGTCATGAAGTACAATATGTGACGAAAAAACAATCTCAGAACGGCCTGGATAAGTCAAACCGTTTTAAAGTTATCAGCACTTAAAGGGACTCTGGTCAGATTTTCAAAAAATGGCCTGGTCCTAAGGTGTAAAAAGGCTGTGTCCTTAAGGGGTTAAAGTAGGTTCAAATTGATGAGTACCGTAAATATAATTTTTTTTTCTATTTGCTTTATTAGATTCACATTTTTCTATGTCATGTCATCATCTGCAGTTCATTGTGTACAACAGTGACATATGCTATATATAAGTGCATTTGTGCACAGATTATTAAGTTACCGGTATAAATAATCACTCCTGTGTGATAAAATGGATAACACAGGGCTTAAGTATCAGCATTGTGACAAGATTTATAATATAAATGCTGCTATAATTCTGCATTATGATATTTTTGCTGTTTTTTCATATTTTTGCCTTTGTTAGAGATTTACTGTTCCACTCCACATTCTTCTATAATTAATATCATGTGATTCAACATAATTCCTTTGCTATCAGGTAATTATTTGCACTCTCTGGGAAAAATGTGCACTTGGCATTTAGAACAACTTTTCTGACCCAAATATTACTGCATCGTTCTGTAAAGCTCCATGTTGCACTTTCAAGTGCATTTATTTATAGATACAGGGACCAGTTAGATTAGAAGGTACCAAGTCATGCCTAAATCATACAGCAATAACAGCAATAATGAAATACAGTAGGAGTAATAAGCGGCACAACAGAAAATAGATGTCACCAATAGCGGATTATAATATGGGCGTTCGGGGTGGCTTGCCCAAACACAGATTGGGTTTTTAACTGTGACACGACTACTTTGTGCAATTATCCCTGAACCCAAAACAAAGTTTTATTGCCTTATTTTGCTGTGAAGGGTAGCAAAAACCACAGTAAGGCCTCTTTCACACGACCGTATGGCTTTTTCAGTATTTTGCGGTCCGCCTTCCACGGATCCGTTGTTCCATTTTTTTTTTTCGTTGTGTTTCCGTTTGCGTTCCGTTTTTCCGTATGGCATATACAGTATACAGTAATTACATAGAAAAAATTGGGCTGGGCATAACATTTTCAATGGATGGTTCCGCTAAAACGGAACGGATACGGAAGACATACGGAGTACATTCCGTATGTGTTCAGTTTTTTTTGCCGACCCATTGACTTGAAAGGAGCCACGGAACGTGATTTGCGGGCAATAATAGGACATGTTCTATCTTTCAACGGAATAGAAAAGCGGAAAACGCTACATTCCTTTTTTTTTCGGAACCATTGAAATGAATGGTTCCATATACGGACCGTATACGAAACGCAAAAAACGGCCCTCAAACGGGGAAAAAAAATGGTTGTGTGAAAGAGGCCTAAACCTGCTTTGTGCACCTTTCTACATGACCTGCTGAAGAACCTTCAGATGGTCATATGACCTCTGAAGGTCTTCAATACAGGAGAGCAGCAAACAGACAGAGAAGATGCAGCTGGGTAAGTGTAGGTGTTTCTTGTTGGGGTTCTAGGGTCTGAATTTATTTAGGGGGTCTGATTTGAGTCTGTATTTAGAGGGCCTTGCTTGGGGCAGGGGTCTGTATTTATTTAAGGGCTCTGGTCAGGGGTGATCTGTTCTTCAGTCTTTATTTGTTAAGGGGGGATCTGAAGACTGTAAGGGTACATCCACATGGGGTTTATACACTGCGGATTGTCAAGTGTGGATGAGTTTATGATGAAGAAGTTAGAAATGTAACAGATAGACCTGATGGCTACCCATCACAATCCTTATGCTTAGGAAATATTGTTTTCTACTTCAGAGCAGGACAAGGCATGGGCATGTACAATGGACATCCCCAAATGGAATTTTCATCTAGCATATGTATTTCCATCAATAAAGTTGGTCTACAAGGTCCTCAAAAAGGTAGTGCACGACCAGGTCTCAATAATCCTGACAGCACCCTTTTGGCTGAATATAGTGTGGATCACTCACCTACTGAGAATGTAGGGGAGTAAGCCACTGCTAGACACCTCTGGCAGCAGCTTATCTCCGTGAAATTTAACTGCCAAATTCTTATCTTCCCTGACATCACATCCGATACACATTATGAAATCAGGTTAGGCCAGCTTAAGACCAGACTATACTTCCTGGTCTTATCTTGATAGACAGGAAATTAGAATTTCAATTTCCTTTGTGTTGAGATGGAACTAGGAAGTAGCTGATTTTTTTATAACCCACTATAAACCCTTTTTCCCTGCTGGACAATCCCTTTAACTCAATTTTTTAATAATCTCTTTTGAAATGTAGTTAATTGAGTAGGCTTCGCCAGGCAAGAGCACTCATCTGTTAGGAAAGTGGAGAGTGGCTGTTCTTGCACAGGGACCCTGGCTGTCTATGTCCACCTTTGAGTATAATGAGTATAATATTGTAATACAAAATTAAAAGGGTTTTCCAGGACCTACCAGTAACTCATGGAAGGGTATGCAGCACATGTACTGCAGCCTCCTCATCAGCCTGTGACATCACATCCATTGGTCACAAGGCAGCGGAGTTCCATTTAAGTGAATGAAATTGAGCTGCAATACCAAGCACATCCATTATATAACAGCTGATCAGCAGGGATGTTAGGAGTAGAGTCATCCCACCACTAATATGATATTGATTACCGATTACCTATCCTGGATCGGTCATCAATATTTAAGCACTGGTAAACCCCTTTAATAAACAGTACATGTCTGTTGCTATATTAAGGCCTCATGCACACGACCGTTGTTGTGTTCCGTTCCGCAAAATGGGGTTCCGTTGTTCCGTGATCCGTTTCTGTTTTTGTTTCCGTGTGTCTTTCTTTATTTTTGGAGGATCACCAGACATGAAGGAAAGTTAAAAAAAAATCTAAGACAGGTTTGCCACGCAAATGATAGGAAAAAAGCGGATGCGGACGACAATCTTGTGTGCCTCCGTGTTTTTTAGCGGTCCCATTGACTTGAATGGGTCCGCGAACCGTTTTCCGCGAAAATAATAGGACAGGTTATATTTTTTTGACGGTTTGGAACCACGGATCACGGACGCGGATGTCAAACGGTGCATTAGCCGAGTTTTCAACGGACCCATTGAAAGTCAATGGGTCCGCAGAAAATCACGAAAAACGGCACAACGGACACGGAATAAAACAACGGTCGTGTGCATGAGGCCTAAATCAGAGGTGCTTATTTTATGTCCAAATAATTCCATAAAAACTTCCACAAGCTTATTAAGTTCATAGTATTTTCACTATAGAGACGTACGCTTACAATGTTACTGATGACAGATGTCACTTTTCCTTAATATCTGCTAGTATCACCATTACATCCCTGCTATCACTCCAGCCATCTGCCAGTAAAGTTGCCTGTATTAGAATATAGATTGGTAAACAGCACCTGTTTATAGAGGAACAGTTGAGTTTGGACAACTCGCTTCTATCAGGGCAGCTGTCCATAAAAAGAGCTGGAACCCCAAAATGTTGCAGAATCAATGGCTACAAGTGTAAATGTAGAGTGTATTAGTCTATATTTTTCATGCCTTCTATGAAATAAAAGTAAGAGGTGAAACATATTTCACTTTGGAGGAAACTATAGCTCACAATTCAGAGCACAGCATACATTGTGAATTCCACGGCACAGCTAATCCTCTCTCTCTCCTGTGGGAATTCATTGGCTGTTAATCCTATGACCTTGCAATGTCATGGAATAGATTGTCTCCCAGGCATACATATGTATCTAATTGTAGATCGCTGGGTTGTTAGCATTGGCTCTGACATAGTGACAAATGTTTATTTTAACATACAAGCTGTCTTACAAAAGAGCCTTTAATCAGGCTGATTTACTGCTGTAGATTCTCTTCTAATCCTATCCAATTGTTTTTTATTGGGGCACTGGACTGACTTCTTCATTTACACACTTGGATATTTTGCTATAATGGGAACACATACCACAAACCCCGCATTTCTTCCCAATCATCATGTACATCATACATCAGGAACAGTTTTATGTTGGAAGGCCCCACGGCCTGGTGGTATGCATGGAACCTACACTACGGTGCATGGTGGTCTGGTACACAGTTACATGAACCTCTATGTGCTGTTATACAGGCTCTATCACAGGGGTCAGCAACCTCCAACACTCTAGTTGTTCTAAAACTACAACTCCCACAATCATCCTTTCACATCTATGGGAGTTACACGAACAGTCAAGCAAGTGTGCATTATGGGAGTTGTAGTTTCACAGCAGCTGGAGGGCCACAGGTTGCTGATCCCTGCTCTATTGGATCCAGCATGCGCATAGGAGGTTACCCTTGGTACATATGCCACAATTTTATCAGTCAGACAGAAATAATTGTTTGTATGCTCAAAATGTATTTGGAAGCATACCAAGGTACAATATATGTTCATGTACCTCTGTAGGACTCCCATTATGACTCAGTGCAACACTAAGCCAAAATACAGTGATGTTCGTAGCCGCATTTACATCACAATTTTGTCCCATTGTGTACATATATACGCATAACATATACATTAGACCAATGTCATACAGTGGCATCTATCACCATAGGGTTCCATGCAGATCTGACAAAGCCGGATAGTGCCGTGTAGACAATAATGGGATCCGGCAGGAATCTGGTCCCTCCCCAGCATAAATAGCCAGGCCAGATCCAGAGAACAGCCTGCCGGATTGCTTTAGCGTTAGTGTGAAAGTAGCCTAAGCCTCTGCCTAAACTTGGAGGCATAAAGAAGTACATACTTCTGAGATCTCCAGAAAAGAGAGCATATTCTTTTGATTAGCCACTGTGTAGCTGGTAAGTTTATGAGCACAATTCTTTACTGTTAATTTGTTGCTATGGATTAAATTTGACCCAGTTGCAGAGGTCTCTCCACCTAAGGGTATGGTCACAGTTAGGTTTCCTGTTGTAGTTTTGGAAACCAAAGTCAGGAGTGGATCATAAAAGAAGAGAACATATAAAGGATAGATATGACTTTTCTTTTTAGAATTCATCCCTGTTTTAGCTTCCAAAACTGCATCAGGAAACCTGACCATGCGGCTGTACCCTTAGGTATACCGTTGAACTATTATGTGACTTCAACATGTTAAATTACTCAGGAATAATGCCAGTAGTGCATGCTATGTCATTGTTTATGGCATGCTATTAAATCTCCACACTTAGGCCCCTTTCATGCGATGCGTGAGTTGAACGCATTGCACCCGCACTGAATCATGACCCATTCATTTCTATGGGGCTGTGCACACGAGAGGTGATTTTCACGCATCACTTGTGCGTTGCGTGAAAATCGCAGCATGCTCCTCTTTGTGCGTTTTTCATGTAACGCAGGCCCCATAGAAATGAATAGGGTTGCGTGAAAATCGCAAGCATCCGCAAGCAAGTGCGGATGTGGTGCGATTTTCACTCACGGTTGCTAGGTGACGATCGGGATGGGGACCCGATCATTATTATTTCCCCTTATAACATGGTTATAAGGGAAAATAATAGCATTCTGAATACAGAATGCATAGTAAAATAGGGCTGGAGGGGTTAAAAATAAATAAATAAATAATTTAACTCACCTTAATCCACTTGTTCACGCAGCCGGCATCTCTTCTGTCTTTATCTGTGAGCAATAGGACCTTTGATGATGTCACTACGCTCATCACATGATCCATCACCATGGACCATGTGATGAACACAGTGACGTCATCAAAGGTCCTATTGCTCACAGATGAAGACAGAAGAGATGCGGGCTGTGCGAACAAGTGGATTAAGGTGAGTTAAATAAATAAAAAAATGTAACCCCTCCAGCCCTATTGTACTATGCATTCTGTATTCAGAATGCTATTATTTTCCCTTATAACCATGTTATAAGGGGAAATAATACAATCTACACTACAACTAACCCAAACCTGAACTTCTGTAAAGAAGTTGGGGTCTGGGTACTACAGTCGGTTTTTTATCACGCGTGTGCAAAACACATTAAATTCTGAATTTTTACCCTGTTCCATCAAGCAACTCAGCTGACGGCTCCTTATCTCTGACCTCAAACACTCATTATAACAAGGCTTATATAAGCCCAAAGTACCATTCACAAACCTAGACAGACAGTTAACACTTTGTGACATAACAGCTCAAAATTTTTAATAAAGACCACCTGAAAAAACATTTATAAAAACGCAATTATAAAAAAAAGGTGTACATAGCCTTTAGGGTATTATTACACTGACCAGCACTCATTTGTATTTGCCTATTACACTGGATAATGCAAAGTATATGGGAGAGGAACAAATTCTGCCACAATTTTCCTTTCCCATTCAGTTGTATTGATTATTAGTAGCAAATCTGTTTTAATTTTCTGATTGTAGAATGTTTTTAATCTGTTCCCTGTACATGATTATGAAGAAACAAAAATCACAGAAACAGATACAAAACATCCTGCACAATAAATGAACATGTGGATGTGCATGGCTACATTAAAGAAAAGTCACAGACAATAATGCACTATAACACAATAGATGCAAGCATTATATATGGACTAAGCCCTCACTTTGATATGATAAAATCTGAGAGTCTCAGCCAATATATTGGGATCAAAACATATCTGTGCCCGCCTACCAGCACCAAGGTGGTCTCAGGTCAGGCAGGTCCTACTCTAAACCTACCTCTGCCATTGGGCATCTACATTCAGAAGAGCAGACCCTGCACATATAGTGTTCTGCTCCTAGTCACCTCTGTGTACATCAAGCAACCAATGAGAGGAGAAGCATGCACAGATATATGTACCACCTAATCAAGGTCGTCTGTGGGATAGGCGGGACAAAAGTGCACAAGAATGCTACTCCTAAGGGCTCTTTCACACTTGCGTTGTCCGGATCCGGCGTGTACTCCATTTGCCGGAATTACACGCCGGATCCGGAAAAACGCAAGTGAACTGAAAGCATTTGAAGACGGATCCATCTTCAAAATGCGTTCAGTGTTACTATGGCAGCCAGGAAGCTATTAAAGTGGGGAGCGGGGGAGCAGTATACTTACAGTCCGTGCGGCTCCCGGGGCGCTCCAGAATGACGTCAGATCGCCCCATGCGCATGGATGACGTGTCCATGCGATCACGTCATCCATGCGCGTGGGGCGCCCTGACGTCACTCTGGAGCGCCCGGGGAGCCGCACGGACGGTAAGTATACTGCTCCCCCGCTCCCCACTACACTTTACCATGGCAACCAGGACTTTAGCGTCTTGGCAGCCATGGTAACCATTCAGAAAAAGCTAAACGTCGGATCCGGCAATGCGCCGAAACGATGTTTAGCTTAAAGGGCTTCTGTCAGCCCACTAAACCGTTTTTGTTTTTTTTGCTTAATAATAACCCCTACACTGCGATTTATCCATACATAAGTAAAATAATAATTTTGGTTCAGTAGAATTTGCTAAAACCCTATTTTTATAATATGTAAATTACCTTGCTACCAGCAAGTAGGGCGGCTACTTGCTGGTAGCAGCCGCATCCTCCGATGGTAATGACGCCCCCTCCGCTTGTTGATTGACAGGGCCAGCGGACGGGATCTTTCTCCGCTGGCCCTGCCTGTTTTCATTCAATATCTGGCGCCTGCGCCGCGGCCGTACCTATCTTCAATCGGCGCAGGCGCACTGAGAGGCGGCCACTCACTCGGCCGCTTCATCCTCAATGCGCCTGCGCCAGGTGTAGATGTGACGTCATCGGCGCAGGCGCATTGAGGATGAAGCGGCCGAGTGAGTGGCCGCCTCTCAGTGCGCCTGCGCCGATTGAAGATAGGTACGGCCGCGGCGCAGGCGCCAGATATTGAATGAAAACAGGCAGGGCCAGCGGAGAAAGATCCCGTCCGCTGGCCCTGTCAATCAACAAGCGGAGGGGGCGTCATTATCATCGGAGGATGCGACTGCTACCAGCAAGCCGCCCTACTTGCTGGTAGCAAGGTAATTTACATATTATAAAAATAGGGTTTTAGCAAATTCTACTGAACCAAAATTATTATTTTACTTATGTATGGATAAATCGCAGTGTAGGGGTTATTATTAAGCAAAAAAAACAAAAACGGTTTAGTGGGCTGACAGAAGCCCTTTAAGGCCGGATCCGGATTAATGCCTTTCAATGGACATTAATTCCGGATCCGGCCTTGTGGCAAGTGTTCAGGATTTTTGGCCGGAGCAAAAAGCGCAGCATGCTGCGGTATTTTCTCCGGCCAAAAAACGTTCCGGTCCTCAACTGAAGACATCCTGATGCATCCTGAACGGATTTCTCTCCATTCAGAATGCATTAGAATAAAACTGATCTGGAGTCTTCCGGCATAGAGCCCCGACGACGGAACTCTATGCCGGAAGAAAAGAACGCAAGTGTGAAAGAGCCCTAAGATAAAATAGAAGTGCATTCAGACTTGAAGGTGCCACCAAATAATTATTTCTATTGGTGGGACTTTGGGGAGCACTATTACTGTGGTGGAACACTGGCACAGTATCAACTTAGCACAATTATTTTTGGGGGACATTATCAGTGTCAGAGACACTGATGCATAAAGTGAAAAAAAAAAGGAAGTTCCAGCACTCACTTTCAAGATGTGTCGAACTGTTGGAACTTCCTTTTTTTCACTTTATGCATCGAAGGTCTTACCTGTTTGTTCCGTGCACATGGGGTGCTGAGATATAAGGGAGCTGGAGACAACACACCATGGACATGTCAGAGACACTGTTTCCTGGGTGCAGTTATTTTTTTGTGCACTGTGTGCCAATAATTAGTGAAGGGAGCACTTTTTGCATGGTATTAGTAATTTCAGGTGACTGTTTCTGCAATATCATGTTGGAGAGCACAGTGGGCACAGTACTGGAGCTGCAGGATGGGGTGTTGAGAAGGTGGGAGGAGGATGGAAAAGTAGGAAACTAAGGTGTCTTTTTGTTAAACTCTCCAGAGATGAGATGGCTGAAAGACATCATCATGGTGGTCTGGTCCGAATGGAGAAGATAAGGAAAAAGAACATATACATCAGGTTAGGTTGAGAATTTGGCATGGGAATGCCATTTCAATTTTTGCCTCAGGCAGCAGAAAAGCTAGGTGCACCCCTGCCCCTTGACACAAAGCACTTAGGCAAGGGGGGCCCAAGCTAAGCCCTTGCACCAGGGCCCATTAGCTTTAGCTACTCCCTTGGCTGTTACCATTGTATAAAAAGAGGAAGTAGATAAGTTGTGCCCATCACCTATTGTGAATGACATGATTTTGTGTTGGCCTATGATGATCCTAATTATGACTGCTGAAAAATGATCTCTACAGACCAGGAAGTGTTGGCATATTATAATATTATTTGGCTTAATAGAGAGTGCAAAAACGGCAGGATTTTAGGATTAAAAAAATATAAAGCCAGTGACAAGGAAAAATAAAATAAAATCAACAATTCTAATAAAAAATAATGCTTCACATTTTCTGATGATACATTCATAAGTACTGTGCTGCAATTACTGTCTAGTCTACCTTTGTGTTTCATCGAGTGAATCACTAGTTCGTGAGCCTACATCAATGGGCAGGAATGGTGCAATGTCTACAAATGACCTCATTATGTTCCTATAGGCATTGTACAATTTGGGTTTCATACTCCTAAATAGTGTTTTTTCCTACTTATTACTTAAGTTTTTGTAACAATTAGTCCACATTTTCACATTATTTTTGTGTTGTAATTTGTATTTGTTTAAAGGAAAACAAGGAATGAATACTAACAAAAGAAAATAAATGATATATTGTATATATTGCAGATGCCAGAGAGATACATTGGTCCTTTACACCTCAATCTGCGACTTTTCCCGACTCATGCTAGGTCTTAATAAGTGGCTATGGTGTGGGCTGAAAATTTACAATTTTCTACTTTTTTAGGTGTAGAAAATTGTCTAAATGTAATACAGCAAGGAAGCTGTCTTATATTTAGAAATGGCTGTGGATCCGCCAGTGCAGAGCTTTATTAAGACTGGCTTCTAATACACCAGTCTTAATAAATGTGCCCCTAAGTATTTTGCATTTGCTGTATCTGCAAAGTCCAAAACTAAGACTCTATCTACATATACTGTACAAGAGAGAATAGAGACACTATGAAAATATGGTATTGTTCAATTTTTCAAACCATTTAAAGGGACCTGGAGGTATTTTAATTTACAGTAGTGTACTGATAACTGACAGAGATCCTACAATAACAACCCATACAGAAATGCCAATAACCCCATAAAAATAATAGACAATATGGTAAAAAGTCTAATTTTATTAAATCTCACATACTGTCAGGTCCATAAATATTGGGACATCGACGCAATTCTAACATTTTTGGCTCTATACACCACCACAATGGATTTGAAATTAAACGAACAAGATGTGCCTTTACTGCAGACTGTCAGCTTTAATTTGAGGGTATTTACATCCAAATCAGGTGAACGGTGTAGGAATTACAACAGTGTGCATATGTGCCTCCCACTTGTTAAGGGACCAAAAGTAACGGGACATAATATTCATAAATAAAACTTTCACTCTTTAATACTTGGTTGCAAATCCTTTGCAGTCAATTACAGCCTGAAGTCTGGAACGCATAGACATCACCAGATGCTGGGTTTCATCTCTGGTGATGCTCTGCCAGACCTCTACTGCAACTGTCTTCAGTTCCTGCTTGTTCTTGGGGCATTTTCCCTTCAGTTTTGTCTTCAGCAAGTGAAATGCATGCTCAATCGGATTCAGGGCAGGTGATTGACTTGGCCATTGCATAACATTCCACTTCTTTCCCTTAGTATGTTTTGGGTCATTGTCTATCTGCACTGTGAAGCGCCATCCAATGAGTTCTGAAGCATTTGGCTGAATATGAGCAGATAATATTTATGGACCTGACTGTATAACAGTACATAATGTAAATAAGGGGCCAAAAGGAAAGCAAAGCCCCAAAAGATATGCTACAGAGACAGAGCCGATACAGGGTAAATGGACTAGGCCAATATATTCACAGCATCAATACACATAATTGGTAAAAATATATAATATCCCAGTGTCAAATATAAAACATCTATGAGTGTCAATGAATATACAATAGACAACCCTTGTTAGGGACAGAGATATAATTCATTATATCATCCAGCCAGGGATCTGACCAGACATACAAACGCTCAATAGCCACAAGCCATATAATAATGTATTATCAAAACAACACTCATAGAACAAAAAATATAGCAGCTAGACAAATCAACAATGGGATACAATGAAAAAGTATATGAGTCGAAAGTGCACATAAATACCCATGATGGCCATGGTCCAATGTACCCTGTAAAGCAAACACCCTCGACGTGTGTTTCTAAAATTGTGGACGTGGCATGGGCAGGGAAGGAGACAGCAGGCACGTCTCATTTACCATTTTCTATGCCTGTTTCAGGCATAGAAAAAGGTCTAACTGTAAGACAGCTCAGAAGCTGACTTACATTTAGAACTGGCTCAGGACGCGCCGAAGTTATGGAGATGTCTGCACCTCTTCATAACTCCGGCGATCGACCACCAGCTATAGGGCTTTATTAATAAATGTGCCCCATAATGTAAAGATTTGCAAAGATCCATCCTATACTGCCAGCTGTTTAATCACCAAGGATATCATGTGTAACTAGGAAGTATACTACCTCAGTTTGTGAGGCCTACCAGAGTTCACAATCAGCTCCCAATTTTGGACAGTGATTACAATTAATGTAACTGTCATAGATATTTACAGGAAAATAAAGAATAGGGTGTAATTGAAATAAAACATTGTTTTGACAAAATCAAAGAACAATAACCAGAAACAATACCAGGCCAGGGGTTGATACCATGAAGTCACATCAGGGCCTAAATCGTCAAGCAAAGGGTCAATGTGTCACGGCGGACAGGATATAAGATACAAAAATTGAAGTAAATTGTTGTGGATAGCTCACCACCCTCCTCCGTATGGCAAGGGTGCTCTAGTTGAAAGCTGATCACCCAATCAGTGCAATGGAATAGGTAGAATAATGCCATTGAGACCACAAATATTATATACGAGGGCGCCCAATTTGGGCATAAAAGTGGCCCTGTCAATTAGGATGAAACAGACCAAACCATCAGGTGTTGGCAGGCTGACCAACTTAAAGGGCTTTTATAAATGTGGACAGTGTGTCTGCTGTAAAATTACCAAAATCCCAAGAAACACCAAGAGGGTAACCTCGACCCAGAATTCTTTTATGTGGGAGATAGAGCACTTCCTAACATGCAACTCGGTCAGTGTGATTTACCTCGTCCAATGTCCGTGCTCAAGACAATATATTGGATGGACAAAAAGAGCCTTGAGAGTGAGAATATCCGAACACATTTCGAATATCAAAAAAGGATATCTCAAACACTCACTCTCAAGGCATTTTAAAGAAGTCCACGGACAAGACCCCACAGGGTTGATCTTTGTGGCCTTAGAAAAGATTGATAAATGCTGGAGAGGTGGAAATCACATTGAGCGGAAGTCAAGAGCCGAATCCAAACAAATTTATGATTTTGGGAGTTTGATGCCAGCTGGTCTGAACTCAGAACTAGAAATCTTTGGCTTCCTTTAGGGCGGTGGGCCTTTCATCCAATAGGGGATCACATGCCGGGCCGTTTATCAGCGCTGTGACCCCCTCTTGGGGACAGGCCCACTTCCATATTCCGACCCAGATTGAATCGCTTTGAACAGCGAGAAATGTAAAGGAGAATATGTGAATATGATGATGATTATTCTGTCTGAGCTGTAAAGGACTTTAAAAGTCTTACTAGTGATGTTATATATTTATGGATTTTAAATCAGTTTTATATATATCTTGTATGAATTATGTATATTTATTAATGGAAAGCAACCAGGTAGCAATTTTTCCTCCAGTACTGTGGTTAGGAATATGATGAAGATATAGAAAAAATGGCATGCGAAAAAATCATATGAAAAAACTCATTAAAATCGCAACGCATGGAAAAGATATTCCAGCCCAGGCTTTGAAAAGCACCTGTGGCAATATAAAAGGAAGTGATGTGGCAGCAGGGCTATAGCCACTGAGGAAGGGGAGTGAAGTCCCCGAAACGCGTCTGGCGTTATATCCCTGCATTAAGCTAATCTGGATATGAATTAGATTATCTAAACCATCGCATTGAATTTGGAGCGCTCCATTTCTTCATCTGAGTGTGAAAGACTGCAACAAAGATTCCAAGTCCCGCGATACTTCGGGAGAGATCACGTGACAGACATCGAGGAGTGAGGACGCCGAAAACAAACACAGCTGAGCGGTGCGGTAAGCTGAACAACGGGACTGCCGGATATTTTGGCCATATACCGGTAAGCGACTTTTCCCACAACAGCGTGCACCTGAAGATAGTAAGGCCCTCAATACTCCATAAGGTCTAAATTGTATGTATTGCGGTGTAAGGGTTATTCATATACAAACTCTGTGAGAGCATTACCTGCACTTAAAGGGACACTGCCTCAAACATTAAGTGGATGCCCATATCTGATATTTAAAAAGGACTTTGTGGATATCGCTACCCCAGAACCTATATAGAAAAATCTATATAGAAAGACCATACAGATGTAATATTGGAATCACATTTAGGCTATCGGATATTCGATCTACCAAACCGTGCAATATTTAAAGGACTCTTTACATATAGGGTTCTACTACCAGTGGACTGCTGTCTATATTTTATATTTTTTTATATTTTTAAGTCTTTTGTGACTGTGATTTCCGGAAATTTGTATTTGTATTTTATTGGATCGTTTTATTATATGTTGTATTAGTGTTGCCGCTTATACTCCATTGCTGAGTTAGTGGCTATTAAATGCTGTTGATGTGACCCACATAGTGAGTGCCAGTTGTCTTTTTATTCAGGAGATAGGATGCATAAATCACAAAACAAGTTTTCTAGGCGAGAAGCTGGGGATAAGGTCACCTCCTAGCTAATCCCTAACTGCTCTCCCTATTCTGCTTTGCCCACATTCAGACCTTGAAGGTAGGAATAATGTGTCCTCGTGCCTGGGCTGAGAATACCCTAGAATCCCTGAGATGGGGAAAGGGGAAAAAGGGACAGCCTGCTCCCTCAGAACCAGGAGGGGACAGACGACACACAAAAGCCAAGACAGCAAACCAAAGAAATAAGAAACCAACTTATCTTATCTGAGCCGGAAAAGCCAATCCTTCACTCCTTACTTCCACAGACTGACTGAGCTCTAACCCGCACGGCCCCCTGGGAGTGAAAGTAATTTAAGCCAATGACCCCATCCAGAGCACCTGAAGGGAGGCGGATCTAGCACGACTCCAAAACAAAACAAATGATTAGACACGTGCTGCTAATCTGACAGACCTCCGCACATCGTCTGAACAGGGCATGACACAATGTCAGAATCCAAAGCAAAGGTCCGAAATCCAATAGTCCAAAGCAGCTAAGTAAGGCTAGTGTGGATATCCTAAAACAAACCAATCACAGGCAACTGTGGCCAGCAGTTGCCAGTTTAACTGCTTAAAGGGGTTGTCTCATCATGGACAATGGGGGCATATTGCTAGGATATGCCCCTATTGTCTTATAGGTGCGGGTCCCACCGCTGGGATCCGCACCTATATCAAGAGAACGGAGCCCAGCAAGTGAAGGAGGGCGCACCGCGCATGCTCAGCCGCCCTCCATTCCTTCTCTATGGGGCCGGCAAAAATAGCTGAGAGCTGGCTCAGCTATTTCCGTCAGCCCCATAGAAATGAATGGGAGTGGAGGCCGCGCATGCGCAGTACGCTCCCATTCACGTCTATGGGGAGCCGGATGGGTGGTGGCCGGACCGAAGTCCTCCAGCCACCACCTTGCGGGACTCTGTTCTCAATTTAGGTGCGGGACCTGCACCTATAAGACAATGGGGTCATATCGCTAAGATATGCCCCCATTGTCTATGATGAGACAACCCCTTTAACCCTTCCCCGCATTAACACGTACAT
This sequence comes from Bufo bufo, assembly GCF_905171765.1. Taxonomy (NCBI): domain Eukaryota; kingdom Metazoa; phylum Chordata; class Amphibia; order Anura; family Bufonidae; genus Bufo; species Bufo bufo. Next base: position 383,570,231 of record NC_053389.1, read on the forward strand.
GTCTCTTGCCGCATCCTCACGTGCATCTACGTGATTGGGCGGCTGCTGGTACTGCCAGCCAGGCCCCTTCTGCATCTATCGGCATCGCTGTGTCCGATGATGGCGGCAGATTAACCCTTCACATGCCTTGGTCACGTGCGTGGTTTACAGAGGGAGGGGGCTCTCTCTGACTCTATCAGCCCCCCGCGCTGTGGTGACAGGGGGCCAATGATTGCTATGACAGCCCCGATGCCTTATACAGGCATCAGAGCCTGCCAGCTATGGAGATTCAAACCCCAATGGCGGTTCAATGCAGTACAATACAGAATGTATTATACTGTATTGAAACAGAGATCAACCCCTGAAAAGGTGAAGTCCCACAGTCGGACAAATATTAAAAGGGGAAAAAAAAGTTTAAAAAAAAGTGTTTTTTAATAATAAAAAAATACAGTTTTAAGTAAAGAAAAAAAAAGACACTTCACTGTAAAATCGTGTATAACTTATTAGGTATCGCTGCTTCTGTAACGACCGGCTCTATAAAAATGTCACATAATCTAATGCAAAAGTGTAATTCCAAGCAACCAAAAAGACATATGTACCCCAAAATAGTACCAATCAAACTGTAATCTTTTCCCGCATAAAATGAGCCCCTACATAAGGCAATCACCCAAAAGATTAAAAAAAATATGGCTTTCAGAAAATGGAGACACTAAAACATGATTTTTATTCTTTAAAAATGCTTTTATAGTGTAAAACTGAAATAAATTTAAAAAAGTAGACATAATAGGTATTGCCGTGTCTGTAATGATCTGCTCTATAAAAATATCATATGATCTACCCCCTCAGGTGAACGCCGTAAAAAGAAACTGTGCCAAAAATGCAATTTTTTTGTCACCTTACATCACAAAAAGTGTAATTCCAAGCGATCAAAAAGACATATGTACCCCCAAATTGTACCAATCAAACTTCCCACAAAAAATTAGCCCCTACATTAAACAATTGCCCAAAAAATAAAAAAAACAATATGGCTTTCAGAAAATCGAGATGCTAAAACATGATTTAAAAAAATAAAATAAATGCTTTTATTGTCTAAAACGGAAATAAATAAATAAACACATATTAGGTATTGATGCGTCCTTAACGACCTGCTCTATAAAAATATCACATGACCTACCCCCTCAGATGAATTCTGTAAAAACATAAAATAAAAACTGTGCCAAAACAAGCAATTTTTGGTCACTTTGCCCCATTAGTGTAATATTGAGTATTCGAAAAAATCATATGTACCCAAAAATGGTACCTATAAAAAAAATCAACTCTTCCCGCTAAATATGCCCCTAGACAAGACGATCGTCAGAAAAATCCAAAAATATACCGTAGCTTTCAGAAAATGGTGAAACAAAAAACATGATTTTATTTTCAAAAATGCTTTTATTGTATAAAACTGAAATAAAATTTTTAAAAATAGACATATTAGGTATTGCTACATCTGTAACGACCTGCTCTCTAAAAATATCCCATGATCTACCCCCTCAGGTGAACGCTGTTTAAAAAATAAAAATAAAAACTGTGCCAAAAAAGAGATTTTTTGGTCACCTTGCCCCAAAAAGTGTAATATTGAATGATCAAAAATTATATGTACCCAAAAATCATACCAATAAAAACATGAGCTCTTCCTGCAAAAAAAGAGCCCCCGCACAAGACAATCTGCAGAAAAATAAAAGAAATGTAGCTTTCAAAGGGAGCTGGATCTGATGGGTTAAATGACAGGGTGTGGCATGATCACCGTTCCCTGTCATTGCAGCAGGGTGTCTGCTGTATGATGCAGTGGGCACCCACTAGGTATGCTCACTGCAGAAGCCTGCTCCATAAAAATGCGGGCGCATAATGTTGTACATGTACGTCATTATGCGTTATGAGTTAAAATAGGCTGCACTACCGATCTTGTGACGCGCCGGCATCTCGTGCCCATTGACATCACTATGCCAGATGTGCCCATGTGATTACTGATTGGCCAGCTCTGGTGCTTGAAGAAGCCTTCCTTATTACCCTAGTAGCTAGACAGTATTGTTAGTCGAGCACCAAAGTGCTCGGGTGCTCGAGTAGAACACCCGAGCACAATAGAAGTCAATGGGTGAACCCGAGCATTAAACCAGGCACCCCCTGCTCTGAAGAGGTGTGGGGGGGGTGTCTGGTTCACATGAAAAGGTCAGAAATTGATGGATACACCACTGAAATGGTTCGGGAACAGCATGGGGAGGATGTCTGGATGCATCTTGGACTCCCAGGTCGCTGCTGGTAACGATGTTGTCCGAGTAGTACGCCACTTTTACAGACTGACAATAATACGCACCAAACCGAAGATAAAATCAATTTTAGAGGGAAAATTGTTAGGAAACATTCTTTCCTGTATATTTACTTGTATATAAAGTGCAAGTGCTGCCAAAAATTACAAGGAAGAGACACTCCGATACAACCTGTATATCACATAAAGGAGGGCCTCATTCACATTGTGGTACAATTGTTCAGGTAGTGGGACTCCTACACTCATAAAGCCTATGCACTAAGGGAAAGGGCTGCCAAAAACTACAAGGAACCGGAACTGCAATACACCCTTTATTACACATAAAGGAGGGCATCATACACACCCTTGAAAAATTATGATTGATAGACTGCTGGTGATCCTCTAAAACATAAGGAGCAAGGGCCTGCTGGTGACCCTCTAAAACATTAGGGGCGAGGGCCTGCCTCTGATTTGACCATCTAAAACATTAGGGGTGAGGGTCTGCTGCTGAGCTGACCGACTAAAACGTTAGATGTGAGGGCCTGCTGCTGAGCTGACCATCTAAAAAAAATTGTGAGCGAGGGCCTGCTGCCGAGATGACCATCTAAAACATTATGGGCAAGGGCCTGCTGCCCAGCTGACCATCTAAAAAATGTTGTGCTGCTGAGCTGACCCTCTAAAACATTATGGTTAAGGGCCTGCTGGTGAACCTCAAAAACATTATGGGTGAGGCCTGCTGGTGACCCTCTAAAACATTATGGGTGAGGGCCCACTGCTGAGCTGACCCTCTAAAACATTAGGAGCGAGGGCAGCCTAATAAGCATGTTGATATGATGGAGGAGGAGGATAAGAAAAGGGAGATTGAACCATATGCCCTTTTTAGTGGTGAAAGGGGTGCATGGGAATACAGTGTATTCCATACACCATAAAAGCCACATTTCGAGTGCCTTTATGTTCAGCCGCTTTCCTCTGGTAGAGTAGAGAAGTCAGGGGCAATCCAGGCCTTGTTCATTTTTATAAGAGTCAACCGGTCAGCATTTTCAGTTGACAGGCGGATGCGCTTATCAGTTATTATGCCCCCAGCAGCACTAAATACATGCTCTGACAAAACGCTGGTGACGGGGCAGGACAGCACCTCCAAAGCATAAAGCGCCAGTTCGTGCCATGTGTCTAACTTGGACATCCAATAGTTGTAAGGCACACAGGGATCACTGAGGACGCGGACACGGTCTGCTACGTACTCCTTCACCATCTTCCAAAATTTTTCCCTCCTTGTGACACTAGGCCGCGCATCAGGTTAAGGGGGCTGGCGGGGTGTCATGAAACTGTCCCAGGCCTTGGAGAGTGTTGCCCTGTCTCTGTTGGAACTGCTGTGTGTTCCCCTCATCTCCCCTCCTTGGTTGGCCAAGGAACTATGTACTCTGCTGCCAGCGTTGTCAGCTGGAAATATTTGGAGCAATTTTCCACAAGGACCTTCTGGTATTGCACCATTTTGCTCGTCCTCTCCACCACAGGAATGAGAGATGAGAAGTTCTCTTTGTAGCGGGGGTCGAGAAGGGTGAACAACCAGTAATCAGTGTTGGCCAAAATGCATAAAACGCGAGGGTCACAGGATATGCAGCCTAACATAAAGTCAGCCATGTGTGCCAGAGTCCCAACAGACAAGACTTTGCTGTCCTCATCAGGAGGATGACTCTCAATCTCCTCATCCTTATCCTCCTCTTCTAACCATCCATGCTGAACAGATGGAATAAAACTTCCATGGTTACTACCCTCTGTAGCGGAGGCAACCGTCTCCTGCTCCTCCTCTTCCTCCTCCTCATCTAATTCGCTCTGAGAAGACGAACTGAGGGTGGTCTGGCTATCACCCTGTGTACTTTTTTTCCCCATTTCCACCTGTACCACCTGCTATTATAAGCGTAACCATCCCACTTCTGTGTCTACTCAAACCTTCACTGCTCACAATTAAGGCGGACGCCTTGTCCGCCTTAATTGTGAGCAGTGAGCGTTTGAGTAGACACAGAAGTGGGATGGTTACGCTTATAATAGCGTTATCGCCGCTCACCATCTGTGTTGATTCCTCAAAGTTGCGTAAAACTTCACAGAGGTCAGACATCCATGCCCACTCGTCGCTTGTGAAGAGCGGAAGCTGACTTGAAAGGCGACGACCATGTTGCAGCTGGTATTCCACTACTGCTGCTCACAAAGGCTGGCCAACATGTGGAACGTCGAGTTCCGGCGTGTGCTCACGTCGCATAACAGTCGGTGAGCTGGCAATTGCAAGCGCTGCTGCAGCGTTGCCAGACTGGCAGAAGCTGTCGATGACTTGAGGAAATGGGCACACACGCGGCGCACCTTCACCAGTAGCTCAGGTAAATTGGGGTAGGTTTTGAGAAACCGCTGAACCACTAGGTTGAACACGTGGGCTAGGCATGGTATATATGTGAGCTTGCCGAGCTCCAAAGCATCCACCAAGTTACAGCCATTATCAGACACAACCATGCCTGGTTCAAGGTTGAGTGGCGAGAGCCACAGCTCAGTCTGGTCCCTTATCCCTGCCACAGCTCTGTGGCGGTGTGCTGTTTGTCACCTAAGCAGATCAGTTAAAGCACAGCCTCTTGCCGCTTCCCCACTGCAGTGCTATACTGCTTCCAGCTACTGACTGATGGCTGACTGGTGCTAGAAGATGATAATTCAGAGGTTGAAGTGGAGGAGGAGGCGGAGGAGGAGAAGGGGGGGTTGCAGCCACTAACGTAGGTGGCAGCGGAAACCCTGATGGAAGTAGGGCCTGCAATCCTTGGCGTCGGTAGCACCTGTGCCATCCCAGGGTACGACAAGCTCCTGGACTCCACTACGTTCACCCAGTGTGACATCAGGGAAATGTAGCGGCCCTGGCCAAAAGCACTGGTCCATGTGTCAGTCGTTAAGTGAACCTTCCCAATAACTGCGTTGGTCAGGGCATGGGTGATGTTACGGGACACATGCTGGTGTAAGGCTGGGATTGCACACTGTGAAAAATATTGGTGGCTGCGGACAGAGTACCGTGGGATAGCCACCGCCATCAGCCTAAATGGCAACATTTCCAGGGCCAGCAATTTGGAAAAGTGTGCATTTATTGCTATGGTCTGTGAGTGGGTGGCTGGGTATTTTCGCTTTTGTTCAAAGGCCTGGGGTATAGACATCTGTACGCTGCGCTGGAACACAGAAGTGGATGTGCTAGCTGATGGTGCTTGCGAAGGTCCAGGTGCAAGGCGGGAGGCATCCGGGCCTGCGTCTAGGACAGGGGATTGGTCAGAACATAACACAGGGGAAGAGGAGGCAGTGGTGTGACCTGCAGACACTGGTCGTGGACCCAGGCGTTCGGCCCACCTATTAGGGTGCTTTGATCCCATGTGGCGGATCATGCTGGTGGTGGTGAGGTTGCTAGTGTTCACGCCCCTGCTCATTTTGGTACGGCACAGGTTGCAGATGACAATTCTATCGTCCGCACTTACCCTTAAAAAGCGCCAGACTGCGGAACACCTACCCCTTGGCAAGGGAGATTGCCGCAAGGGGGTGCTCCAGCGAACAGTTGCGGGCCTGTTTGGTGTGGCCCGCCTTCTCCCTTTTGCCACCCCACTGCCTGTTCCAGCCTGTTGCGGTGCTGCGGATCCCTCCCGCTCTGTTGTCCTCACTCAGCTTGCCACGTTCCCAGGTTGGGTCAGTGACTTCATCGTCCAGCACCTCCTCTTCCACTTCATCACTCCTGACTTGTTGACCTAACAACAACCTCAGTTATTGACAACTGTGTCTCATCCTCATCATGAACCTCTTGAGACACTAATTGCGGTTGACTTATTGGCAACTGTGTCTCATCATCATCATCCACCTTGTGAAACACTAATTGCCGTTCCCCACCGTCATCTTCTTCTGACTGTGGATGCTCAGAGTTTGGGAATCAGGGCACAAGATCTCCTCATGCCCTCTACAAGCGGGCTTGGCGAGAGCCCCAAATTAAGGAATGGCGATGAAAAGAGCTCCTTCAGAAAATCAGAGTGTGGGATCACTTGTTTGCCAAGACTCTCCATGGTGGGTGGAAGGAGTATCAGGGTGAGGATTCTGTTGACCAGACTCTTGGCTACTGAGGCTGGACTTTGTGGAAGACAGGGTGGTGCCTAACTGACCGGAAGCATTATCTGCTGCAATCCAACCGACCACCTGGTCGCACTGGTCTGACTTCGAGAGTGGTTTCCTGCGCCGTCCTGCAAACTGGGAAATTAAGCTAGGTATCGTGGATAAGTGTGTTTCTTGTACTCTGGCAGCAGGCACAGTTTCACCACGCCCAGGGCCACGGTTTCTGCGTGCACCATCAGCAGCACGGCAACTTTCCCGTCCCTTACTGCTTGCCTTGCTCATATTAAATGGTATAGATGCTTGCGAGTATGTCACACGTACAGTAGCGCAGGTTTTGTAAGTGTATGCACAAATAAAGTACACAGAATGTCACAGATACTTTTAGGATGCGCACACGTTAAACAGGAGGTATAGCGCAAGTAATGTCGCTGTCACCACCGCCTAATAAAAAATTACACTGAAGGAATGTCACTGATATTTAGGATGCACACACGTTAAACAGGAGGTATAGAGCAAGTAATGTCTCTGTCACCACTGCCTAATAAAAAATTACACTGAATTAATGTCACTGATATTTAGGTTGCACAAACGTTATACAGGAGGTATAGCGCAAGTAATGTCACTGTCACCACCGCCTAATAAAAAATTACACTGAATGAATGTCACTGATATTTAGGATGCGCACACATTAAACAGGAGGTATAGCGTAAGTAATGTCGCTGTCACCACCGCCTAATAAAAAATTACACTGAATGAATGTCACTGATATTTAGGATGCGCACCAGCGGCGAAAAAAATTACACTAAATGTCACTGATATTTCGGATGCGCTAACATTATACTGGAGATGTAGCGCAGGTAATGTTGCTGTCTACAGCCGCCAAACAATTGCAAGCTATTTAGCGCAGGTTGCGCTAAAAATATACACTGCTCAAAAAAATAAAGGGAACACAAAAATAACACATCCTAGATCTGAGTTAATTAAATATTCTTCTGAAATACTTTGTTCTTTGCATAGTTGAATGTGCTGACAACAAAATCACACAAAAATTAAAAAAAGGAAATCAAATTTTTCAACCCATGGAGGTCTGGATTTGGAGTCACACTCAAAATTAAAGTGGAAAAACACACTACAGGCTGATCCAACTTTGATGTAATGTCCTTAAAACAAGTCAAAATGAGGCTCAGTAGTGTGTGTGGCCTCCACGTGCCTGTATGACCTCCCTACAATGCCTGTGCATGCTCCTGATGAGGTGGCGGACGGTCTCCTGAGGGATCTCCTCCCAGACCTGGACTAAAGCATCTGCCAACTCCTGGACAGTCTGTGGTGCAACGTGACGTTGGTGGATAGAGCGAGACATGATGTCCCAGATGTGCTCAATTGGATTCAGGTCTGGGGAACGGGCGGGCCAGTCCATAGCATCAATGCCTTCGTCTTGCAGGAACTGCTGACACACTCCAGCCACATGAGGTCTAGCATTGTCTTGCATTAGGAGGAACCCAGGGCCAACCACACCAGCATATGGTCTCACAAGGGGTCTGAGGATCTCATCTCGGTACCTAATGGCAGTCAGGCTACCTCTGGTGAGCACATGGAGGGCTGTGCGGCCCTCCAAAGAAATGCCACCCCACACCATTACTGACCCAATGCCAAACCGGTCATGCTGGAGGATGTTGCAGGCAGCAGAACGTTCTCCACGGCGTCTCCAGACTCTGTCACGTCTGTCACATGTGCTCAGTGTGAACCTGCTTTCATCTGTGAAGAGCACAGGGCGCCAGTGGCGAATTTGCCAATCTTGGTGTTCTCTGGCAAATGCCAAACGTCCTGCACGGTGTTGGGCTGTAAGCACAACCCCCACCTGTGGACGTCGGGCCCTCATATCACCCTCATGGAGTCTGTTTCTGACCATTTGAGCAGACACATGCACATTTGTGGCCTGCTGGAGGTCATTTTGCAGGGCTCTGGCAGTGCTCCTCCTGTTCCTCCTTGCACAAAGGCGGAGGTAGCGGTCCTGCTGCTGGGTTGTTGGCCTCTTACGGCCTCCTCCACGTCTCCTGATGTACTGGCCTGTCTCCTGGTAGCACGTCCATGCTCTGGACACTACGCTGACAAACACAGCAAACCTTCTTGCCACAGCTCGCATTGATGTGCCATTCTGGATAAGCTGCACTACCTGAGCCACTTGTGTGGGTTGTAGACTCTGTCTCATGCTACCACTAGAGTGAAAGCACCGCCAGCATTCAAAAGTGACCAAAACATCAGCCAGGAAGCATAGGAACTGAGAAGTGGAATGTGGTCACCACCTGCAGAACCACTCCTTTATTGGGGGTGTCTTGCTAATTGCCTATAATTTCCACCTGTTGTCTATCCTATTTGCACAACAGCATGTGAAATTGATTGTCACTCAGTGTTGCTTCCTAAGTGGACAGTTTGATTTCACAGAAGTGTGATTGACTTGGAGTTACATTGTGTTGTTTAAGTGTTCCCTTTATTTTTTTGAGCAGTGTATATTGCTGCCAGATACAACTATAGTCCTTAAAAGGACTTTTGGGTCTCTAAAAAGTTTTAGCAATTTAGCGCAGGTTGCGCTAAAAATATATATTGCTGCCACACACAACAATAGTCCTTAAAAGGACTTTTGGGTCTATAACAAGTATAGAAGCTAAAATATTCCTATTTCATTTCATACACTATCTCTCCCTACAGCACCCGATGACGCGTTCCGGCCAGCCAATCACTGTAATGCCAGTAGCCAATATGGCTACGGCATTACAGTGAATGGCAGTACCTACCTGCACGTTTATTGGCATTACAGTGAATGGCAGTACCTACCTGCACGTTTATTGGCTGTGTATCAGCCAACAAACGTGCAGGGAGGAGACTCGAGCATCGCGATGCTCGACACATCACGGTGTTAGGCCGAATAAAGTCGAGTAAAATTAGTGTTCAGCTGAGCATGCTCGCCCAACACTACTAGACCGGACAAGCTGCCAGTGAAGGAGCATGACCATGCCCACCGGTCCCGGTATACCACTGGAGACTTCAGTTTTCAATGCACTGCAGACTGTTCTTTCTGCTCTTCACTGAAATCTATCAGTCAGCTGCTCTGACAGCTCTTAAAGAGGACCTTTCATCTGGCAAAAAATTGTGAACTAAGGCCTCATGCACACAACCGTTGTGTGCATCTGTGGCCGTTGTGCCGTTTTCCGTTTTTTTTTCGCGGACCCACTGACTTTCAATGGGTCCGTGGAAAAATCGAAAAATGCACCGTTTTGCAGCCGAGACTGTGATCCGTGTATCCTGTCCGTCAAAAAAATATGACCTGTCCTATTTTTTTGACGGACAACGGTTCACGGACCCATTCAAGTCAATGGGTCCGTGAAAGAACACGGATGCACACAAGATTGGCATCCGTGTCCGTGATCCGTGGCCGTAGGTTAGTTTTTATACAGACGGATCCGAAGATCCGTCTGCATAAAAGCTTTTTCATAGCTGAGTTTTCAGGTTAGAATATACTAAAAGAACTGTGTACATGACTGCCCCCTGCTGCCTGGCAGGTGCTGCCAGGCAGCAGGGGGCAGTTCCCCCCCCCCTGTAGTTAACACATTGGTGGCCAGTGCGGCCGCCCCCCCCCCCTCCCTCCTCTGTAGTTAACTCATTGGTGACCAGTGCGGCCGGCCCCCCTCCCTCCCCTGTAGTTAACTCGTTGGTGGCCAGTGGGCCCCCCCCTCCCTCCCCTGTAGTTAACTCGTTGGTGGCCAGTGGGCCTTCTCCCCTCCCTCCCCCTCCTAATTAAAATCTCCCCCCTATCATTGGTGGCAGCGGAGTGTACCGATCGGAGTCCCAGTTTAATCGCTGGGGCTCCGATCGGTAACCATGGCAACCAGGACGCTACTGCAGTCCCGGTTGCCATGGTTACTTAGCAATTTGTAGAACCATTATACTTACCTGCGAGCTGCTGCGATATCTGCGTCCGGCCGGGAGCTCCTCCTACTGGTAAGTGACATGACCTGTCACTTACCAGTAGGAGGAGCTCCCGGCCGGACGCAGACATCGCAGCTCAACTGGGACTCCGATCGGTACACTCCGCTGCCACCAATGATAGGGGGGAGATTTTAATTAGGAGGGGGAGGGAGGGGAGAAGGCCCACTGGCCACCAACGAGTTAACTACAGGGGAGGGAGGGGGGCCCACTGGCCACCAATGAGTTAACTACTGGGGAGGGAGGGGGGGGGGCCGGCCGCACTGGCCACCAATAAGTTAACTACAGGGGAGGGAGGGGGGCCCACTGGCCACCAATGAGTTAACTACAGGGGAGGGAGGGGGGGCAGCCGCACTGGCCACCAATGAGTTAACTACAGGGGAGGTGTCACGGCCATGGCTATGACCGTGACTCTTCAACCGCATGCGATTGTCAGCGGTTTGGTTTTGTTGTCAATCACAGGTGAGGGCAGTGGTATTTGCCCCACCTGTGGTTGCCGCTGACAACGCTTGCTTGTGGCAGCTTTCCTGCTGTGCATGCGGTTGCACCTAGCAACCCCTATGTTAGGTGTGTGTGTATTGTGTTCACTGTGTTGTTTGTCTGTGTGCACTCTGTGTTGTATGCACTGACACTTTTCCTGCACTGTGGTTGCCCGTGGCAACGTTTGGCTGTCTGTACATGTGGTGGCAGTGTCCCGGCCTCTGGGCTATTCCCCAGGACACGGTTGCCACCCATGTCGTGGCCAGCGGCAACAACCACAGTGGGTTGCTATTGTTGGACACTTTCCCTTTAATGTTGTGTTTTCCCTTCCCGGGTTTTGGAAGGGTTAACTTCCTTCCCAGTGTGTGTGTGTGTGTCACTGGGTGTGTCCGACTGTGGGGGTGTGGCTTCCTGGCCTATATAGCCTCACTGTTAGCATGGCTCTGTGGGTTGTTTCAGCCATGCTTGCTGGAGCAGCCTCCTGTGTTACTATCTGCCAGTGAGAGCCACCCCTGTGGTCATAAAGATATTGTCCTTATGTTTATGTCTGCTGTGTGTTGATGTATGTTATGTACTGTTGGGATCTTTCTATGTGTTTGGTGCAGCTTACGGTTCTGGATTCCTGTTTGCGCAGGGATCCAGTCAGCAAGGCTGTGACAGGTTGGTGGAACTAATAGTTCGCCTGTCATTCCCGTAAGGCTGTATGAGTTCCCCTTTTCCCAACAGCTTGGCCATTGAGACTCCTGCTGCCATTGAGACTCGTGCCTAGGAGGAGTAGGTCGTCTTACCCTGACTCCTAGCGCAGGGACCGGACGGAGGGTGAGTTAGGGATCCGAGGTTCCTGCGCATGGGTCCTCTTACCTTTTAAGGTCGGCCCATGCAGTTAGGAGTTAGGGTCAGGGTAGGGACGCTGTAGGAGGTGACCTGCTCCCTATCCTGTTCTCCTGGCCGAGTAGGTCTACAGCTCATGAGCAGCGCACGGCTGAGGATTTTCCCCATTCTCAGCCGTGACAGGAGGGAGGGGGGCCCACTGGCCACCAATGAGTTAACTACAGGGGAGGGAGGGGGGTGGCGGCGGCCGCCGCACTGGCCACCAATGTGTTAACTACAGGGGGGGGGGGGGCTGCCCCCTGCTGCCTGGCAGCACCTGCCAGGCAGCAGGGGGCAGTCATGTACACAGTTCTTTTAGTATATTCTAACCTGAAGCGTCCCCATCACCATGGGAACGCCTCTGTGTTAGAATATACTGTCGGATTTGAGTTTCACGATGTAACGCTTCAAGTTAAAATATACCATCGGATTGGAGAAAACTCTGATCCCATGGTATATTAACTCCTGACTTTACATTGAAAGTCAATGGGGGACAGATCCGTTTGAAATTGCACCATATTGTGTCAACGTCAAACGGATCCGTCCCCATTGACTTGCATTGTAATTCAGGACGGATCCGTTTGGCTCCGCACGGCCAGGCGGACACCAAAACGACTTTTTTCATGTCCGTGGATCCTCCAAAAATCAAGGAAGACCCACGGATGAAAAAACGGTCACGGATCACGGCAAAACGGAACCCGTTTTTGCGGACCGCAAAAAAATACGGTCGTGTGCATGAGGCCTAAGTGTCATGATCTGTACAGCGGCGCCCAGGGATCTCACTGCACTTACTATTATCCCAGGGCGCAGCTCCGTTCTCCTGCTATGCCCTCCGGTATGTTCGGTCACTTGGTTATAGTAGGCAGAGACTTAGGGGACTTGGTTATAGTAGGAGGAGACTGCCCTTGTTCTTCTGGGCATCTTCTTCTCCCAGGCTGTAGCGCTGGCCAATCGCTCTGCGCTGTGATTGGCCAGCGCTACAGCCTAGGAAAAGGAGACGCCCAGGAGAACAAGGGCAGTCTCCTCCTACTATAACCAAGTCCCCTAAGTCTCTGCCTACTATAACCAAGTGACCAAAATTTTTTTTTTTTTTTTTTTGTTCATGGTAATGCAAACGGATCCGTTCTGAACGGATCTAAGCGTTTGCATTAGGTGCGGATCCGTCTGTGCAGATACCAGACGCATCCGCATCTAACGCAGGTGTTATATAGTATTAGTATTTCCAGACCACACTAGTTGTCCTCAGTGGGAATCAAAATTTCTATATTTGAAGCCTGCACACCAAATGGCAATTTCATAAATCAAGTATGGCCTTGGAGTGTAGTAAGTGTACATTGTGAGTTAACAGAAGTGTTCCCCACCACAAGAAAGCCACTGTGGTGATCATTGCACAAACATACTATTTCACCGGGCATTATGTAATAATTCTCCTATGGTGGCACTGCAGGAAATTGAACAATTACTAAACGGTTACTTCACAGATTGCAGCAGATTACCAAGGATCCCAGTTGCTAGACACACTGTGATTACCTTATTTACAGGGACTTTTCTAATAGAAAGAAATTGTTCAAAGTGGGTAACCCCTTTAAAGGGGTTTTCTGGTAATGTTGTTTTTTTAAGCAAGTGCCTATAGCCTGCCCCCGGAAATACAAGATTAATTTACCTGCTCCACACCACAACGACTGGCTCCAGTGGTAATATAGCCAGAAGCAGCTTGCCACCGCTGAAGCTGCCATATAATACTACCGGAAAACTCCTCTAAAGGGACTATATCATCAGAAAATGATCTAATAAGGCCATTAAGCCTAATAATATGATAAAAGACAACGCGATACAGTCGAAACACGTATACCTTGCCTTTTTGGTCAGCCTATGGATTTTATAATGAAGTAATAAAGACACTGGATTTTATCCTGAGCCTGCTGCAGGATCTTTTCTACTGTTTTGATTGATTCCTTGTCCAGGATCCGTGCACAGCGAAGGAGGACGGTGGGTGAGCTGAAATTCCTTTTTTTCTTATACAGAGAGAGATAGTAACACAACAACATCTTACCTGATCGATGCCACCAGTGAATGCAGGGAATGGATTGGTTACTACACCAGACAATTTTTGTTATAACAGATTTTTTTTTAAACCATTAACATGAGTTGTCAAAACTATTTGCGATGTCACAAAAGGTTTCTTAATACAGAAGGCAGCTTTCTCTGTGTGGTAAGGCAGGTTTTGTGAACCTGTCAATTCTAAAACAAGATGTGCACTTCTCCAATGAATTATGTTTTTTTTGCCTATAGCTACTTGTAAAAGGTGGCTGACTGTATTAGTTAAAAAGGAGATTTCTCTTTCTTCACATGACAGTGGCACAAAACTCCTGATGGTTATCATTCTTGGTGTTTGTTGAAAAGTCTTGGTTATGCAGAAGACTTGAACATTCTACTGTAGAACACAACTATAAAGCTTTATTAACACGTCAGTGTTTTTGTCAGTGATTTCCATCAGTGATTGTCAGCCAAAACCAGAATTGGAGCCTCCACTGACATAAGGTATAAGGTAAAGATCTGCACCTGGTTTTGGCTCCAAATCACTGATGGAAATCACAATCCTATAAATAATCTTGAAGTTTGGCCAGAAATTTTAACTCAGGTTTTTGACACGATTAAATCACAGTCCACAGTAAAACTTTCACAACTCAACCATGCTGGAAAAACTGAACCTGATCTGGGGAAAGTTTTTGTGGCATTCTCTGGGCCCACTTATCCATGTGGATGGCACTCTAAACAAATTTGCATATGAATTCATCCTTGCAGATCACATACACTCATACATGCTGATTGACTACTCTGAGGCGGATGGGATCTTCCAGCAAGACAATGCGGCATGTCACACGGCTAGAAATGTCCGACATCGGTTGTAAGAGCATGACCAAGACTTCCAAGTACTACTCTGGCCCTCTAATTCCCCAAACTTGAACCCAGTTGAGCATTTGTGGGACCACCTGAATCGTTGTGATCATTGTATGGATCCTCCCCCACGCACCCTCCAGCAGCTGTGGGATGCACTACAGTCAGCATGGCACAACCTACAGGACCACCAACAGAACTTTATTGTCTGCGCAGCACACAGGGATAACTCTGGATATTGGCTGGTGGTAATAATAATGTGGCTCAACTGTATATATATATATATATATATATTTATATAAGAGATGAGCTGAGCTTCTTCACTGGTAGGGGTCTGTCCTGCTCCGACTATTTCTTACCCTTGCTCTGCTAATTGGGGCAGCAGTACAGGCAGGAAATTGTCAGGGCCGGGCTAAATGTCTGGTCCTGTCAATTTTGTGGCAGGTGTGTGAAACTTCATCTACAGGGACAGCCTCTCTGCTGATAAGATAACTCAATTCTCTGCTATGTCGATGGCGAACAGGTGTAAATACAACTCCTCTTTCCCTGTTCACTTCAATGGGAAGGAGTAGTTACACTCCATGTGCTCCTTCCCATTGAAATGAATAACACAGATAACCTGTAATTATTTTTTACATTCTGTGGGTTGGCCCACAAACATTTGACCACTGGGACCTCCACCAGTCATGAGAACGGAGTTATTGAATGAACTGGTGATCTATCGAACAGTCTGACAGAGACAGCCAAGCGTTGCACTCAGCAATCTTCATTAGTCCCATAAACAGGGAATGGAGCTGTAGTATGCATGTATGACCAATGACTCCATTCAAAACGAAGGGGCTCAGGACCCCTACATTTTGTAACACAACTACAAAAAGCAGGAGAAAATTCATCTTTATTAATGATCAAAAATGCAAATAAAAATACATGTATGTAGTAAATGGCAGACACTCCCACTCAAAGTGTGCCACCCTATGATTTAGCATAAGACTACTTTCACACCAGTGTTTTTCCGTCATTGATCAGCAAAAATGTTTCCGTCACGATAATACAACTGTCTGCATCCATTATGAATGGATCCGGTTGTATTATGTCTTCTATAGCCAAGATGGATCCGGCATGAACTCCATTGAAAGTCAATGAGGGACGTATCTGTTTTCTTTTGTGTCAGAGAAATCGGATCCGTCACCATTGACTTACATTGTATGTCAGGCTTCCAGGAGGACACACTCAAAAACGCTGCGCTTTTGTGTGCGTTATGGGAACACAAACGGAGCATTTTGGTGCACTCCGTTTCCTTCAGTTCAGTTTTGTCCCCATTGACAATTAATGGGGACAAAACGGAAGCGTTTTCCCCTGCTATTGAGATCCTATGACGGATCTCAATAGCGGAAATGAAAACGCTGGTTTGAAAGTAGTCTAAGTCACACACCAATCTTATCAAATACAATTAATACAAATGTACATTACAATTGAACGGCCAACTTGCATATACATAAACAGACATGGTATATCGACCAAGTGATGGAAGACAGCAAAGGTGCATCATATGGTGGCACATTCGATTTGTAGCAGAAATTTCCATGACTGTCTCATTCATCTGAATGCAGAAATCCATGTGCTTGCTGTCTAGACCAGCGGTCCCCAACCGCCGGGCCGCAGCCCGGGACCTGGAAGATTATTTGCCGCGCCGCAGAGCACATCAGAGTGGCCAGAGTCAGTGGAGAAGGAGGGAGGGAGGGAATCCCTCCCTCCCATGACGCGGCCTCCGCAGAGCCCAATAAAATGAGCGGACTCTGACGCTGCCCGCGCAACTGCCACCAATGAATGTGTGGCTAATATTAAAGTATGAGGAGGGACGGGGGAGGGTTTAACGCTGCGCCGTCTCAGTTAGTGAGCTCAGCGAACGGCAGCAGCGGCAGCCTCCTCCTCCTGAGTCTTGTGTTCTCCAGTCCCCAGCCATTGGAAAAGCAGCCGGCGCAGCTACCCGTCCCACACCCCGTCCCACATATTGCAAGATTATTAGCCTGCCTCAAAATAAAAGCAGGCAAAAAACATGTATCAGGCAGCCAGCAAGATTTGGGGTTAATGTGACTCATTAACCGCAATGTTATCAGTAGCCATAATTTGAGAAGATGGGGTCACCTATTATTAATACATTAGTATTAGTACCCCTATGTACCTCACAATAAAAGTAAGTGCCCCCAAGCAAATAATGGGCAACATTGGGTTAACCATTAATGTGAGGTACACATGATGAGGTTACTTATCATTAATGTGAGGCACATGCAGGTCCAAATTGATAAAACAATGTGCCTCATATTAACAGCAGGTTATTACAGCATGTACCTGATGCCATTTACCCCATCGCGCAGTGCGGGTCGGCAAAAGGCGCAGAAGCAGTTGGTCACCAGCCTGCCAGCCAATAATCAGCGCTGGCAGGTTGGTGACTTTTAAAATAACGAACCACCAGCCATTTAACACACTATATTTATAAATATAATGTGTTAAATGGCTTCTGTGCTCTCTGCTGGGTCCTTTTCGTCGGTTGGTTCCAGCAGAGAGCACAGATCACAGTGAGTACACCAAACACTACATATTTAGCCCCAGATCACCCCCCCATCACCCCAATTAACCCCTTGATCACCCCTGTCAATCACTAGTGAAAGGGAAAAAAGTGATCAGTGTAAACTGTCACATTTTTTTCCCACCAGTATTGACTGTTAGGTTTAGGTTAGTTTAGGCCCCTTTGGTAGGTAGTTAGCTTCAGTTAGCCCCCAGCCCACCGCACCGCAGTCACTGATTCGCTGATTAGCGTATCGCTAATCAGCATTGGTACTTTATAGTATCTGTAAGTGATCAGAACTGATCACAGTCAGATCTATAATAGTATTAGTGTCACCTTAGCTCGCCCTCCACCCAAAACACAGTGTTTGCCCGATCAGGCCTGATCGGTCGCCCACACGTGCGTTCACCCACGCCCTCCCCACCGCAGTGACAAAAATTATAATTTTTTTTTTATCACTGCACAATCACTACACAAGCGCTGAGGCGATAAAATAATTAGTTTTGATATTTTTTATCAATCGCAGCGGCTTCCTGTACTTCGCTAGCCTCCCATTTGTAAGACAGGCTTGCTTTTTTTCTTGGGTAGTCTCAGGGAATACCCCCTAAATTTAGTTGACCAAATGGCAAGGAAGGGGTATTCTTCTGAAGAGCCCCACAGAATACGAACCTGTAGAAAGCAGTGGCAGTCTGACCCAAAGTTCGGACGATGAGGTTGAGGTCCCTGATACCACCAGGCGTACCCGGCCCCATGTTGCTAGACCACAGGTTGCGCAGGATCCGCTTCAAGGGCAGCAGAGTGGGGCTGGCGCTGTCGGATCACGTGGTGAGGCATACACCAGCAGTGCAGCCCATCCTGGACCTAGTACCAGAACTGCCGTAGAACATGGTGAAGTGGCGAGCACCAGAAGGGCAGTTGAAGCTGGTACGGTGGCACGTGCATTAGTTCCCCCGTCGCAGCCACCGCACAGACAGGCCCGTAGAGCCCCTAGAGTCCCTGAGGTGCTGGCAAACCCTGATTGGCAGCCCTAAACTTCAGCCGCACCAGTAGTTCCCCCTTTCACCGCCCAGTCTGGAGTTCGGGTTGAGACAGCTCAGATCGGATCGGCACTGGGGTTTTTTAAGCTGTTCTTGACTGCGGAGCTCTTGGACAGAAACAAATCGGTATGCCACTCAATTAATAGCCGCCAACCCGGGAAGCTTTTATGCCCAGTCTTTCCGGTGGAAACCTGTCCAAGTTTCCGAATTTAAAACTTTTCTGGGCCTTCTCCTCAACATGGGCCTGACAAAAAAGCATGAATTGCGGTCATATTGGTCCACGAACCCAATTCATCACATGCCCATGTTCTCTGCTGCCATGTCCAGGACACGATTTGAGACCATCCTGCATTTCCTGCACTTTAGTGACAACAGCACCTCTCGTCCCAGAGGCCATCCAGCTTTTGTCCACAAAATTTGGCCCCTCATAGACCACTTTAACACCAAATTTGCAGATTTGTATACCCTTGAGCAAAACATCTGCATAGACGAGTCCCTGATACATTTTACCGGGCGCCTTGGCTTCAAACAATGCATCCCAAGCAATGCGCCCGGTATGGGGTCAAATTGTATAAGCTCTGTGAAAGGGCCACAGGCTATACGCGCAAATTTCGAGTCTATGAGGGTAAAGATCAGACCCTGGAGTCGGTCGGTTGCCCTGACTACCTGGGGAGCAGTGGGAAGACAGTCTGGGACTTGGTGTCACCTTTATTTGGCAAGGGGTACCATCTTTATGTGGACAATTTCTACACAAGTGTGCCCCTCTTCAGGCATTTGTTTCTAGAACAGATTGGCTACTGTGGCACCGCGCGACCTAGGGGCTTCCCCCAACGGCTCGTTACCACCTGTCTTGCAAGGGGGGAGAGGGCTGCCTTGTGTAACGAAGAACTGCTCGCAGTGAAATGGAGAGACAAGCGTGACGTTTACATGCTCTCCTCCATTCACGCAGACAAGACAATCAAAATTGGACGAGCAACCAGTGTCATTGAAAAGCCCCTCTGTGTCCACGACTATAATTCGCTCATGGAAGGGGTGGACTTCAAT
The DNA here is from genome assembly GCF_905171765.1 of Bufo bufo. Lineage (NCBI taxonomy): Eukaryota > Metazoa > Chordata > Amphibia > Anura > Bufonidae > Bufo > Bufo bufo. The sequence goes on from NC_053389.1 coordinate 383,589,483, forward strand.
GACCAGATGTTGGCACCTTATTTACTTTCCCGCAGGACCAGACGCTGGTATAAGAAGGTGTCTTTATATTTAATTCAATTGGCTATATACAATAGTTTTGTTCTCTACAGTAAGGCTTGGAGAACAAGATCCTTCCTAAAATTTCAGGAAGAGATCATCGAGAACCTCCTGTATCCAGGAGGTTCCGTGGCCCTAACCACCAGTGTAGTGAGCAGTCTACACGAGCGACATTTCCCCAATGTCGTTGCTGGTACCTCAAACCAAGCGCCACCCCGAAAAGAATGTCGTGTCTGTAGCAGGAGTGGAATAAGGCGTGACACCCGCTATTTCTGTCCTGACTGCCCTGACCACCCTGCCCTATGCTTAGGGGAGTGTTTCCGGAAGTACCACACACAGGTACACTATTAGCATAGGGATTGCGTGACACAGGACAGGCACACAGGGCTCTTAGGGCCCTTTCACACAGAGCTGCTGCAAACCTCTCCTTTCACCTGGGACAAAGTGCATAATGTACTTCGCCACATCTCTGGGCGATTTGCGCTTTGCACATTGTCCCATGGAGAAGGAAAGGTTTGTCCTATAAAGGTAAAAAAACAAACAAACAAAAAAATCACCGGTAAGCAAAAAAGTTAATGTTCTGTTCCAAAAGTTCAATAAAGTTTATAAAAGTTAATGTTCTGTTCAAATGTTATATAAAGTTAATGTTAATAAATTTATTGCGTTGCTGCCTGTTTTTTTTTTTTTACCTTCTAGGTGGACCAAGCGATCAACCAGCTGCAGCACTGATGTGCATTCTGACAGAAGCATTGCACTGCTGTCAGATTACACAAAAGTCGGTGCAAGACGAGATTTTTCCTCTGCAGTAAAAAATATACGTTTGCATACGGGCTGAGTGGGTTTGGATGTTGGGCGGAGCTCCTATGTCCTGGCAGACGCCTTTCCCCTCTTTTTTTTTTTTTTGCACATTTTTTGGCAGAGATTTTTTCATCCACATTGATCGATGCGAATGAAGAAATCTGTGCCGTTCATTTTTTCTTTCAGCCCAGAGGCTGAACGGAAAAAAAAATCTCATTACCTGTATGCTCAATATAAGGAGAATAGCAGAAACTCCTAATGCTGGTGTCACGAACCGGCAGGACAGGTAGTGAATCCTCTGGACCAGAGAGGCGATGGCGCGGGTTGTACTAGAGGACCGGTTCTAAGCAGTTACTGTTCTTCACCAGAGCCCGCCGCAAGGCGGGATGGATTTGCCGCGGCGGTAACTACCAGGTCGTGTCCCCTAGTAACAACTCGACCTCTCTGGCAGCTGATAAGGCGTGGTACACAGGGAGAAGGTAAGAGCGTAGTCGGACGTAGCAGCGGTCAGGGCAGGCGGCAAAGGTTCAAAGGCGAGTGGACGGTAGCAACGGGTGCGGCAACAGGTAAGGCAAATTAACAACGTAGGGAACGCTTTCTCTGAGGCACAAGGCACAAAGATCCGGCAGAAGGCTGTGGGAGGAGAAGGTATAAATGGGCAGTGCACAGGTGCAGCCTAATTAAGTCAGCACTGCCTCTCACAACCTTAACCCTTAATAACCCCTTTGGACCAGGCACAATCACTGGTGCACTGGTCCTTTGAATCTAAGAGTCCCGGCACGCGCGCGCCCTAGAGAGCGAGGACGCACACGCCGAGACGCTGGAGTGCTGCCTGGGGGCATACGCTGTGAGCGCTCCGAGGCCAGCAGGGGCCCCGAAGCGCTCAGCGTAACAGTACCCCCCCCTTTGGTCTCCCTCCCTTTTTGGTACCGAAGAACTTGCGGATGAGACTGCGGTCCAGGATGTTCTCCTCCGGCTCCCATGACCTCTCCTCAGGACCGCAGCCCTCCCAGTCGACCAAAAAAAATCTTTTCCCCCAGGAGATCTTGGTCGCCAAGATCTCCTTGACAGAGAATATATTGGAGGTACCGGCGACAGGGGTGGGAGAAACAAGCTTGGGAGAAAAACGGTTAAAGACAGCAGGTTTAAGAAGGGAGACATGGAAAGAGTTATGGATTCGGAGGGTGGGAGGAAGATGGGGCTGATAAGAAACTTGATTGATATGACTCTTGATTTTATAGGGTCCCAAGAAACGAGGGCCCAACTTGTAACTTGGGACCCTAAATCGGATGTACCTAGAGGAGAGCCATACCTTGTCACCCGGACGAAATTCCGGAGGAGATCTGCGTCTCTTGTCAGCTTGAACCTTCATACGGGCGGAAGCCCTGAGGAGAGCAGCGTGGGTTTCTCGCCAGATGGAGGAAAAATCCTGTACAAGACTGTCAACGGCAGGTACAGAAGAAGGAGTGGGAGACTGCGGCAGAGGTGGAAGAGGATGACGGCCAAAAACTACAAGGAAAGGAGACTTGTTAGAGGCAGAGGATTGTTTGTAGTTGTAGGAGAACTCCGCCCAGGGAAGTAGATCAGCCCAGTCGTCATGGCGTGAGGATACAAAGTGACGCAGATAGTCACCCAAAATCTGGTTCACCCGTTCTACTTGGCCGTTAGACTGAGGATGGTACGAAGAAGAAAAGTCCAATTTGATCCCGAGCTGAGCAAATAGAGCCCTCCACAATTTGGAGACGAATTGTACCCCACGATCCGAGACAATATGTTTGGGAAGGCCATGGAGACGGAAGATGTGTTGGAAAAATTGTTTGGCCAACATGAGTGCAGAGGGTAGACCGGGCAGGGGTACAAAGTGAGCCATCTTGGAGAAGCGATCCACCACGACCCAAATAACGGACTTGCCATGGGAGGAGGGAAGATCTGTAATAAAGTCCATGGCGATGTGAGACCAGGGAACTTCAGGAACAGGTAGAGGCAAGAGAAGACCCGCTGGTTTCTGGCGAGGCGATTTATCCCGGGCGCAAATCGTACAGGCATGGACGAAGTCCGAGACATCTTTCTCCAGAGAAGACCACCAGTACCTTTGGGAGATTAGTTGGAGAGACTTTAGCACCCCTGGATGACCGGCAAAAGGGGAGGCGTGGCCCCACTTGAGAATTCGCAGCCACTGACGTGGAGGTACGTAGGATTTGCCAGGAGGAAGAAGGCGCAGGTCCACGGGAGCGACTGTAATAAGGCGTTCTGGAGGGATAATATATCGAGGTGTTAACTCGTCGCCCACCACATCAGAGGAGCGAGACAGAGCATCTGCCCTAATGTTCTTACAAGCCGGACGGAAATGGATCTCAAAGTTAAAGCGGGCGAAGAACAGAGACCAACGAGCCTGACGGGGATTTAATCTCTGAGCAGACTGGAGATAAGCCAGGTTCTTGTGGTCCGTGAAGATGTACACAGGATGTGTGGCGCCCTCGAGTAAATGTCTCCATTCCTCCAGTGCCAATTTAATAGCCAGCAGTTCCCTGTCCCCAATGGAGTAATTTCTCTCTGCGGAAGAGAATGTTTTAAAAAAGAAGCCACACGTTGAAGTCTTGCCCCGGGAGGACTTCTGGGTCAGGACAGCTCCGGCTCCCACCGAGGAGGCATCCACTTCAAGAGAGAAGGGCTTGGTGGAATCTGGTCTAGAGAGAACGGGTGCAGAGGCAAAGGTGGATTTTAGGGACTGGAAGGCTTCCTCGGCTTGGGAAGGCCAGGATTTGGGGTTAGCTCCTTTTCTAGTGAGGGCCACGATAGGAGCTACCAGAGTGGAATAGTGAGGGATGGATTGCCTGTAGTAATTCGCAAAGCCCAGAAATCTTTGTATGACTCGGAGACCAGAGGGACGTGGCCAAACCAGAACCGCCGAGAGTTTGGCTGGGTCCATTTGAAGTCCTTGGGCTGAGATAATGTAACCCAGGAAAGGCAGGGAGGTCCGTTAAAAAAGACATTTTTCAAGTTTAGCGTACAGGCGATTTCTCCTAAGACGAGTAAGAACTTGTTGCACATGGACCCGGTGTAGATCCAAATTGGAGGAAAAGATGAGGTTATCATCCAGGTATACGACCATGCAGGTGTAAAGTAAGTCCCTGAAAATATCATTGACGAATTCCTGGAAGACAGCAGGTCCGTTGCAGAGGCAGAAGGGCATCACCAAATACTCGAAATGGCCGTCCCTTGTGTTAAAGGCGGTCTTCCATTCGTCTCCCTCACGGATACGGATCAGATTATAGGCCCCTCGAAGGTCCAATTTAGTGAAGATCTTAGCCCCTCGGAGACGATCAAATAGCTCAGAGATTAGAGGCAGAGGGTAACGGTTCTTGATGGTAATTTTATTAAGACCTCTGTAGTCAATGCAGGGGCGGAGGGAGCCGTCTTTTTTAGTCACGAAGAAAAAACCGGCCCCAGCAGGAGAAGAAGATTTTCTTATGAATCCTCTCTGTAGGTTCTCACGTATATAGTCGGACATGGCAAGAGTCTCAGGAGGTGAGAGAGGATAAATTCTGCCCCGAGGTGGAGTAGAACCGAGTATCAGATCGATCGGGCACTCATAGGATCGGTGAGGAGGAAGAACCTCAGCTTGTTTCTTGCAGAAGACATCCGTGAAGGAATGGTATGGCTTGGGCAGCCCAGAAGGCGGAGAAACTTGCGGGTTCTGTTTGACCAGAGCAGGCTTGAGACAGCGGTCCGAACAGGAGGAGCCCCAACGCAGGATCTCACCGGTGGACCAATTCAGGACAGGGCTATGACGTTGAAGCCACGGCAGACCCAGGAAGAGTTCGGAGGAACAGAAGGGAAGGACAAAGAATTCTAAAGTCTCGGTATGAAATATTCCGATGTCCATCTGCAGAGGCTGGGTACGGAACTGCACGGTGGCTGAGAGTCTCTCACCGTTAACAGTAGAAAATGAAAAACGGCTTGGGTAGATGGATTACTGGAATACGGTACTTGTCAACCAAGGAGGCGTGAATGAAGTTGCCAGCTGAACCGGAATCCAAGAAGGCGGCTGCGGAGAAAGAGGACTTGGAAGAGATGATCAACTGCACGGGTATGATGAGACGTGGAGAGGAAGAATCCACACCTAGCAACGCCTCTCCCACGCTTACTAGGTGCGAGCGTTTCCCGAACGCGGTGGACAGAGAGGACAATCTCTAAGGAAGTGCTCAGTACTGGCACAGTACAGACACAGGTTCTCGTTTCTGCGGCGGCTTCGTTCTTGCGGAGTCAAGCGTGACCGATCCACCTGCATGGCTTCCAAGGCGGAAAACCCAGTAGGGGGTTGAGGGGGATGCGGAAAAACGGGAGCCAGACGAGGAAAGCGTCTAGGACGAGCTTTTTCCTTTTCAAGGAGGAGTTCCTCTTGTCTTTCGGCGAAACGTTTGTCTATCCTAGTGGCCAGCAAGATGAGGTCACTAAGAGTGGAAGGAAGCTCACGTGCAGCCAGAACGTCCTTTACTTCACTGTTAAGTCCTTTCTTGAAGGTGGCGCAAAGGGCTTCATTGTTCCAGTTCAGCTCAGAGGCCAGGGTGCGGAACTGAATGGCATAGTCACCCACGGAAGAACCTCCTTGGGTCAAATTTAGTAAGGCAGTCTCTGCGGAGGTAACCCGGGCAGGCTCCTCAAAAACATTCCGGAACTCTAGGCAGAAGCTCTGGACGGAAGCGGTGGCAGGATCTGCGCGGTCCCATAGTGGTGTAGCCCAGGCCAGGGCCTTCCCGGACAGTAAACTGAGAATAAAGGCTACCTTGGCTCGCTCAGAAGGAAACTGGTCGGACAGAAGCTCGAGGTGGAGAGAGCACTGCGACAAGAACCCACGGCACTGCTTAGGATCTCCGTCATATTTGTCTGGTAAGGACAAACGGATTCTTGAACCGGTGGTAACGGCAGGCGGAGGTGATGCAGCAGGAGCAGACGGAGGAGCTGGCTGTTGCAGAGAAGGCAGGAGCTGCTGCAACATAGCGGTCAACTGGGCCAGCTGTTGACCCTGCTGGGCCACAATGGTGGTGAGGTCCTCCAGGCTTGGCAGGGGAACATCAGCTGGATTCATGGCCGGATCTTACTGTCACGAACCGGCAGGACAGGTAGTGAATCCTCTGGACCAGAGAGGCGATGGCGCGGATTGTACTAGAGGACCGGTTCTAAGCAGTTACTGGTCTTCACCAGAGCCCGCCGCAAGGCGGGATGGATTTGCCGCGGCGGTAACTACCAGGTCGTGTCCCCTAGTAACAACTCGACCTCTCTGGCAGCTGATAAGGCGTGGTACACAGGGAGAAGGTAAGAGCGTAGTCGGACGTAGCAGCGGTCAGGGCAGGCGGCAAAGGTTCAAAGGCGAGTGGACGGTAGCAACGGGTACGGCAACAGGTAAGGCAAACTAACAACGTAGGGAACGCTTTCTCTGAGGCACAAGGCACAAAGATCCGGCAGAAGGCTGTGGGAGGAGAAGGTATAAATGGGCAGTGCACAGGTGCAGCCTAATTAAGTCAGCACTGCCTCTCACAACCTTAACCCTTAATAACCCATTTGGACCAGGCACCAATCACTGGTGCACTGGTCCTTTGAATCTAAGAGTCCCGGCGCACGCGCGCCCTACAGAGCGAGGACGCACACGCCGAGACGCTGGAGTGCTGCCTGGGGGCATACGCTGTGAGCGCTCCGAGGCCAGCAGGGGACCCGGAGCGCTCAGCGTAACAGCTGGCCATACATGTACTGATTGTGGAGACCCTCAAATGCCAGGGCAGTACAAACACCCCACAAATGACCCCATTTTGGAAAGAAGACACCCCAAGGTATTCGCTGACGGCATAGGTCCATGAAAGATTGAACTTTTTGTCCCAAGTTAGCGGATAGAGAGACTGTGTGAGAAAAAATAAAATAAAATCAATTTCCGCTAACTTGTGCCAAAAAATATATATATTCTAGGAACTCGCCATGCCCCTCACGGAATACCTTGGGGTGTCTTCTTTCCAAAATGGGGTCACATGTGGGGTATTTATACTGCCCTGGAATTTTAGGGGCCCTAAAGCGTGAGAAGAAGTCTGGAATCCAAATGTCTAAAAATGCCCTCCTAAAAGGTACTCATTGGAATTTGGGCCCCTTTGCGCACCTAGGCTGCAAAAAAGTGTCACACATGTGGTATCGCCGTACTCAGGAGAAGTAGGGCAATGTGTTTTGTCTTTTTACATATACCCATGCTGGGTGAGAGAAATATCTCTGTAAATTGAGAACTTTGTATAAAAAAATTGGAAAAGTTGTCATCTACAAAGATATTTATCTCACCCAGCATGGGTATATGTAAAAATACACCCCAAAACACATTGCCCTACTTCTCCTGAGTACGGCGATACCACATGTGTGACACTTTTTTGCAGCCTAGGTGCACAAAGGGGCCCAAATTCCAATGAGTATCTTTAGGATTTCACAGGGCATTTTTTACGCATTTGGATTCCAAACTACTTCTCACGCTTTAGGGCCCCTAAAATGCCAGGGCAGTATAAATACCCCACAAGTGACCCCATTTTGGAAAGAAGACACCCCAAGGTATTTCGTGAGGGGCATGGCGAGTTCATGTAAAAAAAAAATTTTTGTCACAAGTTAGTGGAATATGAGACTTTGTAAGAAAAAATAAAAAAATTAAATTTCCGCTAACTTGTGACAAAAAATAAAAACTTCCATGAACTCACTATGCCCATCAGCGAATACCTTAGGGTGTCTACTTTCCGAAATGGGGTCATTTGTGGGGTGTTTCTACTGTCTGGGCATTGTAGAACCTCAGGAAACATGACAGGTGCTCAGAAAGTCAAAGTGCGTAAATTAATTTTTTTGCACCATAGTTTGTAAACGCTATAACTTTTACCCAAACCAATAAATATACACTTATTGCATTTTTTTTTAATCAATGACATGTAGAACAATAAATTTAGAGAATTTTTTTTATAGAAATGTAGTTTTATTTGAAAACTTTTACAACAGAAAGTGAAAAATTTCATTTTTTTGCAAAAATTTCGGTCAATTTTGATTAATATCAAAAAAAGTAAAAATGTCAGCAGCAATGAAATACCACCAAATAAAAGCTCTATTAGTGAGAAGAAAAGGAGGTAAAATTCATTTGGATGGTAAGTTGCTTGACCGAGCAATAAACGGTGAAAGTAGTGTAGTGCAGAAGTGTAAAAAGTGGCCTGGTCATTAAGGGTGTTTAAGCTAGGGGGGTTGAGGTGGTTAAAACAGTCTTCTTAGCCCGACTCGCCCCAACCAAAGGTTTGACCTCTGCTTCATCACAGTACCAGCAAAGAGGACTAGATATTGGGAAATCTGCAGTAAATAACTTTATGTTGTGGATTTCCACCACAGATTTCACTCTCTGCAATACAAAGGGTGAAATCCGCAGAAGAATTGTGGCAATGTCTGCAGAGGAAATTCCATAGCAGAAAATCCACGATGTGTCGCCATGGCCTAAATAAGATTTTTATAATTGAAGCATTACAAGCTGCCCATTGAAGTGAATGGGCTGTGTATGAAAACCATGAACATACTGGTACAGGTTTACTGCCATTTCATGCACCAGCCTTAAAGGACCACTGGCGTAAGCACAGGCTTCAAGAAATGTTAGCCATCTTCTGGCTGTCTGTGTGCCAGAAACTGAAATCTATTCTATCTGGTGTAGATGTCCTCTAGTTTCTATCATAAATTAGATTAAAATATGTGGGGGGTTGGGAGGCCACGCTCATCCACTTTTCACAGCATTTTTTTTAAAGTGCCAAGAAGTGGAAAAAGTTGCAACTTATTGTGCGTCACGATTTGCTACTGTTTTATGTCTTATTTGTGACAAAGAAGCATTGATAAATGTTCCCCACCATGTCCTCGGGAAAGACCATCTTTGTTGACGTTGTAAATGAGGGACTCCCCTTCATAAGTGCTGAATGTAGCTCATAGAGTATTGGAAGATAGCCTTCATAAAGTAACGGTCAGGATACGGGCAGACAGCACGCAGTCAGGGCTGCCAACTGGAATCTTTTTTTTGTACTGGGCAAGTTATCCAAAAATCACTGACAGACATTTTTTACTGACAAATTGGAAAACCATAATGAATAATAAAAATGATAAGTAATCCATGTCTATAGCTCAATATACTTATTATTACTTATGGGAGAGGCTTAACTGTGATGAGAGGGTGAAGCGCTTCCCCTGACCTAGCTGGCTGTGTTGTGCCGGAAGCCAGGAGCGAGGGTAAGCCTAGTAGTGGGCGTACCCTAAAGGGAGTGTTTGAGAACAGGGGGGGTGGGTGGGTGTGAACAGAAGCGCCCTGAGGAGCTGGGGGCTGGAGCTTAAAAAGGTAATATGCCCCTCCCACAAATTCAGGCTGACTTTTCAGCCTTCCACTTATGGGAGAGGCTTAACTGTGATGAGAGGGTGAAGCGCTTCCCCTGACCTAGCTGGCTGTGTTGTGCCGGAAGCCAGGAGCGAGGGTAAGCCTAGTAGTGGGCAAAAATAAACGAGGAGAGCAGAGAAGTGACCAAAAGCCTTTAATACCACCCAGAGAGCAAGATTACAAAATGCCAGGGAAATCTCAACATGCGGGTTCGGGATGTATCTCGTGAAGCAAGAAGAGCGCCACCAACCCATGCATTTAATCACGTGCGCCGGGACCCCGTTTTGATGCTGAGGACGCGGCTCCGGTTCGGAGCGAGTGTCCTGTGAAGGCCAGCGGGTTATAACCGAGACCTGAGGCCAGCGATCTGATGTGGGACACAAACTAGATTGACGACAGGGGGGCCCCCCCCATGCCAGGGAAGCAGCGAGGCCTCTGGGAAGGCATCTTGCAACAGGGCCAGCAATTGACAGGGACCATGACTGGCCACCAATCGTTGGAGGTTTTAAAACCTGGCCTCGGAGGGAGGTCCATGCTGATTGGCCTTCGTGTAAGGGAGCCAGAGGATGAAATGGACACGGGCCCAGGACAACTGTCGCGCCTGCGACCCCTGACGTTTAGGGGAGGTGCTGGTGAACTCACCTGGCCTGAGGAACCCGTAAAACCCGAGATACATGGCTGCCTTAATGATCAACTAGGAGAGTGGCCAAAAAGGAAATCCATCCAGCGCGGACGAGAGTCGCCTGAACATCTCGCCGGAGACAGGCTGCCCACGGGCGGGAGGGGCGTCCCCGCACTTCTGGATCCCCCTAAGGGCAGCTTTTACCGGCTGCACTGAAGAAATGGAAACCTCCATTTGGGTTATGAAGCATTGCGCAGTGCTGTCCCCCCGCTAGGTACAGCTTGATGGTGTTGAATGACAGCCTGAGATTGCGGTGACAGTGGCCTATAAACGCCAGGGAGTAGGAGATATCGTCCAAGCCACCACGGGTGGGACCTGGCGAAACCTTCGTAAACCCTGACACCGGCTTGGTAGTTCCTGATGGTGTAGGGGGAGAGGGAGAGCTGAACCAGGTTCCTGGCGTGAGCAATGAGGGATATGAGATCAGAACGTAGTACGACTGGTGCCTACGAGAAGGTTTGAGTCGGTCTGGGCAACGTACCTGGCTTAGGGGTTACTACCTGTATCGATGTGTTGGGTCATCTGACCTTGATCCAAATGTCGCATGAGTGAATGATCAGGACACGTTCCTGAGAGGGCAAATCCTAAGGTTCGGAAGGAAAAAGAGAACATAACTGAGGAGGGTGATGGGACTGGGTGATCCAGGAGACAGAAGAAGGTGCGTGCCTGTGCGATCCAGGAGACAGAAGAAGGTGCGTGCCTGTGCGATCCAGGAGGCAGAGGTAGGAATGAGCCTGGCGGTCCAAGAGGCAGAGGTAGGATGGAGCCTGGGCGATCCAGGAGGCAGAAGAAGGTGCGTGCCTGGGCGATCCAGGAGGCAGAAGAAGGTGCGTGCCTGGGCGATCCAGGAGGCAGAAGAAGGTGCGTGCCTGGGCGATCCAGGAGGCAGAAGAAGGTGCGTGCCTGGGCGATCCAGGAGGCAGAAGAAGGTGCGTGCCTGGGCGATCCAGGAGGCAGAAGAAGGTGCGTGCCTGGGCGATCCAGGAGGCAGAAGAAGGTGCGTGCCTGGGCGATCCAGGAGGCAGAAGAAGGTGCGTGCCTGGGCGATCCAGGAGGCAGAGGTAGGTATGAGCCTGGACGAACCAGTAGACGAGACAGCAGCAGGAGATAACGTGAAGTACCTACCTATAACACATGGCACTGTTGCCACCATAGAATAGATGACTGCAATGAGCATTTAGTGACCGCTGAATGGGTATGGCGGGCAATGACGACCTGGCCTACTCGTGGTGAACCCCCGGTTTCTTTGAACACCGTGCTGAAACTAGGTTCCTTCCACCCAGCAGGGGCCCCGGGGCCCTCCCCCTAAATGAGGAACCGAGGATGACTTGCCTTCCTCCTGCTACGGCACGACAGGAGTGCGTATGAAATGGCTGGTGATTGGAACCTACCGATTTCACTGTATATATATAAAAAAATAAAAAAAATTTTTTTTAGAGGTAGGTATGAGCCTGGGTGAACCAGGAGACAGAGGCAGGTATGAGCCTGGGCGAACCAGGAGACAGGGGCAGGTATGAGCCTGGGCGAACCAGGAGACAGGGGCAGGTATGAGCCTGGGCGAACCAGGAGATCGGGCCGGTATGAGCCTGGGCGAACCAGGAGATCGAGCCGGTATGAGCCTGGGCGAACCAGGAGACAGGGGCAGGTATGAGCCTGGGCGAACCAGGAGACAGGGGCAGGTATGAGCCTGGGCGAACCAGGAGACAGGGGCAGGTATGAGCCTGGGCGAACCAGGAGACAGAGGCAGGTATGAGCCTGGGCGAACCAGGAGACAGAGGCAGGTATGAGCCTGGGCGAACCAGGAGACAGGGGCAGGTATGAGCCTGGGCGAACCAGGAGACAGGGGCAGGTATGAGCCTGGGCGAACCAGGAGACAGGGGCAGGTATGAGCCTGGGCGAACCAGGAGACAGAGGCAGGTATGAGCCTGGGCGAACCAGGAGAGCGGGGCGGGTATGAGCCTGGGCGAACCAGGAGACAGGGGCAGGTATGAGTCTGGGCGAACCAGGAGACAGGGGCAGGTATGAGTCTGGGCGAACCAGTAGACAGGGGCAGGTATGAGCCTGGGCGAACCAGGAGACAGAGGCAGGTATGAGCCTGGGCGAACCAGGAGACAGGGGCAAGTATGAGCCTGGGCGAACCAGGAGACAGGGGCAGGTATGAGCCTGGGCGAACCAGGAGACAGGGGCAGGTATGAGTCTGGGCGAACCAGTAGACAGGGGCAGGTATGAGCCTGGGCGAACCAGGAGACGGGCAGGTATGAGCCTGGGCGAACCAGGAGACAGGGGCAGGTATGAGCCTGGGCGAACCAGGAGACAGGGGCAGGTATGAGCCTGGGCGAACCAGGAGACAGGGGCAGGTATGAGCCTGGGCGAACCAGGAGACAGGGGCAGATATGAGCCTGGGCGAACCAGGAGACAGAGGCAGGTATGAGCCTGGGCGAACCAGGAGACAGGGGCAAGTATGAGCCTGGGCGAACCAGGAGACAGGGGCAGGTATGAGCCTGGGCGAACCAGGAGACAGGGGCAGGTATGAGCCTGGGCGAACCAGGAGACAGGGGCCGGTATGAGCCTGGGCGAACCAGGAGACAGAGGCAGGTATGAGCCTGGGCGAACCAGGAGACAGGGGCAAGTATGAGCCTGGGCGAACCAGGAGACAGGGGCAGGTATGAGCCTGGGCGAACCAGGAGACAGGGGCAGGTATGAGCCTGGGCGAACCAGGAGACAGGGGCAGGTATGAGCCTGGGCGGACCAGGAGACAGGGGCAGGCATGAGCCTGGGCGATCCAGCGGAAAACAGCGGTACGTGAATAAAAAGCACATACACATACCGCATGGTCCTGCCGCCCCTACAAATCGGTACAGGTAACGGCAGGCAAATGATCAGTGACCGCGTATGGAGTTTGGTCCAAAGCTGCGAGTTTCCAACCCGGTGGGTCGAGCTTATGGCAATTGGACTTTCTAACAATCTGCTGCGTCCGTGCGTATGAAAGAGGACCGATTTAATTGTATGTATCTATTTATTTATTTATTTTTTGTATATATATATATATATATATATATATATATATATTTTATATTTAATTAATTTTTTATTTATTTTTTTATTATTATTATTATTTTTTTTAACTGTTTATGAGCATGGCCGTCGTTGCCCAGGGGCTAGATACCCCTGCTTGCCGCGTGTGGCCTGTTTCGACGGGGGTGCCGGTCTGGGGGCCCTAGACCTAATAGTGAGGCCAGAACCAGGCTGTAATGGAAGAAGGGACCCAGAGGGGACAGGAATGGCCCAGGTAGGAGCCAAGGCACCGGAGCCGTCATGGCATGAATCGGCCGGGCCTGAATGGCGACCCCGGCGTGCGCTCCAGCCTGGAACGCACGCCGAAACCGCGACCAGGCCTAGGCCCGGCCGAGGGACTCCGGCATGCGCTCCACGCTGGAACGCACGCCGACCACGTGACCCGGCCCATGCCCGGCGGCGGACTTCCGGCGTGCGCTCCACCCTGGAACGCACGCCGAACATGTGACCCAGCCCAGGCCCGACGGAGGCACTCCGGCGTGCGCTCCAAGCTGGAACGCACGCCGCATACGTGACCAGGCCCAGGCCTGGCCGAGGGACTCCGGCGTGCGCTCCACGCCGGAACGCACGCCAACCAGGCACAAACACATCACATCTGGCAGCTGAGGGACGATTTAAACACAGGTTTTGTCATGTTTCTGGGAGGGGGTGAACTGAGGGACGAGCCGTGTGTGGGTAGCGGGGACCGGGTCTGAGAGCCGATATCGGCGTGCGTTCCACGCTGGAACGCACGCCGAACCTGCGACCGGAAGCCTGGAACATGGGGGCCCAGGACGGAGGGCTCCTGTGGAGGGGTAATAGCCTGCGGGGACAGCGCTTACCTGACCTTAAGCCGCCTGATCTCGAAGAGACTGTCGGGACTAGAGTGAATTCCGGCGTGCGCTCCACGCTGGACCGCACGTCGACCTCGTGACCGGAAGCCGGAGCCTGTGCCGCTGCTCGGGGAGCCCAGTGTAGGGAACAAGGACTGCCCGCATACGATACCTTCCCTGGGGCGAAACCTGCGACGTACAAGGCGGCAGCAGCTGTGGAACCAGCGGGCGTCTTCCTATTCAGCGTGTGAACAGAAGCACCCTGAGGAGCTGGGGGCTGGAGCTTAAAAAGGTAATATGCCCCTCCCACAAATTCAGGCTGACTTTTCAGCCTCCCACTAGTGTTAGACTACTTTCACATCTGCGCTTTCCCTTTCCGCTATTGAGATCCGTCATAGTCTCATTCATTGTCAATGGGGACAAAACTGAATGATACGGAGTGCACCAGCATGCATTCCATTCCGTTTGGTTGCGTCCCCATCGCGGACAGAATAACGCTGCAATCCGTCATGACCCACAATGTAAGTCAATTGGGACGGATCCGATTTCTCTGGCACAATAGAAAATGGATCTGTCCCCGATTGACTTTTAATGGAGTTCATGAAAGATCTGTCTTGGCTATGTTAAAGATAATACAACCGGATCCGTTCATAACAGATGCAGATGGTTGTATTATCTTGACGTTAGAGTTTTTGCTGATCCATGACAGATCCAGTAAAAACGCTGGTGTGAAAGTAGCCTTAGGGCTCTTTCACACTTGCGTTGTTTTGTTCTGGCATAGAGTTCCGTCATCGGGGCTCTATGCCGGAAGAATCCTGATCAGGATTATCCCCATGCATTCTGAATGGAGAGAAATCCGTTCAGGATGCATCAGGATGTCTTCAGTTCCGGACTGGAACGTTTTTTGGCCGGAGAAAATACCGCAGCATGCTGCGCTTTTTGCTCCGGTCAAAAATCCGGAACACTTGCCGCAAGGCCGGATCCGGAATTAATGCCCATTGAAAGGCATTAATCCGGATCCGGCCTTAAGCTAAACGTCGTTTTGGCGCATTACCGGATCCGACGTTTAGCTTTTTCTGAATGGTTACCATGGCTGCCAGGATGCTAAAGTCCTGTTTGCCATGGTAAAGTGTAGTGGGGAGCGGGGGAGCAGTATACTTACCGTCCGTGCGGCTCCCGGG
The DNA here is from genome assembly GCF_905171765.1 of Bufo bufo. Lineage (NCBI taxonomy): Eukaryota > Metazoa > Chordata > Amphibia > Anura > Bufonidae > Bufo > Bufo bufo. Next base: position 383,604,495 of record NC_053389.1, read on the forward strand.
GCGCTTCAGAGTGACGTCAGGGCGCCCCACGCGCATGGATAACGTGATCGCATGGATCACGTCATCCATGCGCATGGGGCGCTCTGACGTCATTCTGGAGCGCCCCGGGAGCCGCACGGACGGTAAGTATACTGCTCCCCCGCTCCCCACTACTACTACGGCAACCAGGACTTTAATAGCGTAACACTGAACGTATTTTGAAGACGGATCCGTCTTCAAATGCTTTCAGTTCACTTGCGGTGTTACGGATCCGGCGAGCACCTCCGGCAAATGGAGTACACAACGGATCCGGACAACGCAAGTGTGAAAGAGGCCTTAATTGGAAACTGTGATATAATAATTACTACAAAAATAATCTGCTCAAGTCTCATCACCCTCAACACAAATCATGGACATATCTATTTTTATTTTTTTCATGGATGCAGGGAAAAAGTTGCCTATTTTTACGGACTGTCCAGGAATTTTGGGATGGTTGGCAACCCTGCATGCAGTATGCCATGGGTAGCAGTGGCTTGGCTGCACGTGGTCAGTCACACCTTCTGACCATACTCTTACTGGGTAAAAATGCACAAAAAGGCACAAATACATTTTTACCACAATTCAGTGGCATTTGTGCCATCAATGGAATAAAATGTAGATGTGATTTACAATGTGGGCAAAATTTCGACAAAATTAAAATGTGCATAAAAATAAAAAAGTAGCAAATAAATAAAGAAAAAGTGCCATTCTCCTCCACGCAGACGCTGGTGTAGAAGTAGTGCCAGTGTGAGTCTATCCACTTTGCTGCCCCTTTTCATGATGACTTTTAGGATTGTGGAGAACACTGCTGAAAAGTCTAGAATTAGTTCTGTAAAGGTGAGGAGCTTTGCCCAGGTCAGTGCCCCTCTGATGTGGAGCCGGCTCCTGAGACATCCCTGTGTCCGTCTGTGGAATGTGCCCCCCCCCCGCTAGGAGCTGGGAATGTGTGCGCTGTACTGCAGCCCTGACTGGTCCCTCCCAAAACCAAGCATGATTCATTTCCCTGTATCCCCGGGCCCCGGCACGGGTGTCATCTTACACTCCTTATATAGCCTGGGAGCCGGGGAGAGCTGGCAGGACTCGGAGCCTGTCCTTCTTCCGCCTGCTGCCTTGGGTGAGACTGGGGGAGACGCTGAGGTGCATGGAGCTCCCATAGGCGCCGCCGCTGCTAGTGGGTGACCTTGTGGGGGGCTCCACATACCTATACACCGATAGTAGATGGGGGATTCCTCTCAGGGTTAACCCAGCATTGTTACATTAATATGTTTGCATTGTCTCTCCTACAGATTGATGACATGGAGGATTACAAAGTGACTTTGGATGGACCGGCCCCTTGGGGCTTCCGACTGCAGGGAGGCAAGGACTTTAACATGCCACTTTCCATCTCCAGGGTGAGTGCCTGCTGTTACCCTGCCCCATGGTTGCCAGGCTGCAGGAGATTGCATCTCTATTGAAGCGTGGGGTTGGCTTGTGACGGTATAAATGAATGTATAGCTGGTTATGTATCTGTACCTAGAGATGGCATGCTGGCATATAGGTGATACCAACCCCTGCATTATTTCCCTGTCCCTCCCTGGCAGGCACAACGTAAAAGTTCTACTAGGAAAAGCAGTATGTGTGTATCCGGTTTCATGACAGGAATTCCTTGAAGTGAAAGCTCCTATTTCCATGACACATCATGGCCTGCCCTCGAAATAAGAGATAAAACTGTAGGTTACAGTTTGATGTCTATGCATGATACCTCACATTCAGAGAAGATGTCTTCCGGACGTCATTTTTATTTCTGACTAAATGCAGATAATTTGTCTCACAGTAAAGCTACCTTTACATGAGGCAATTATCGTTACATCGAGTGAAACTGCACGATTATCGAGCAGTGTAAAAGCAATGAACGATAGAGAGACAATCGGTAGATTTCTCGTTGGTTCGATCGTTTGTGTGGGCACAAAAATCATAACTGGACGTTAACAATTTCATACGTGTAAACAGGAATGTGTGTTTAAGCACGCCATGTTATCGCTTTATGTAAAGGCAACTGTCTGCTTTATAAACCATAGAATATGTGATTGAAATTACAATGTGAATGATAATCGGCTGGTTTGTGGCTCAATCGTACCGATCATCGCCTCGTTAAGGCCACTTTCACACGGACAGTATTTTACATGAGCCAAAACCAAGAGTGCGCAACCGATAGGGAAGAAGTCTGGTGGAAAGACCTATACCTCTTCTGTGTTGTGGACCTGCTCCTGGTCTTGGCCTACAAATACTGAGGTCAATGAGGTCCCCTAGGTCAGCAGTGGTGTAGCTAAAGGGGGAGAGCAGTGCTAGTCATGGTGTCTAAGGAGGCCCAAAGACCCCTCTATCACATTAGAGGTCAGCAGTAGTATAAATAGCAGCTGTTGGTTGGGGGCACTGGCACATACTGGTATAGCTTAGGAACTGCAAGCTACCGTTTTAAGACAGTAAGGGTCCATTTACACGTCCGTAAGTGTTTTGCGGATCCACTATAATAGAAAATGCCTTTTCTGGTTCGCAATTGCGGACAAGAATAGGACATATTCTATTTTATTCAGGAACGGAATCCTGAAAAAATGGATCCCGAAAAAACTGATGTGGATCCCGAAAATGCGGATCCCGGAAATGTGGATTTGCATCCGTTCCAGCCCTATTGAAAGTGAATGGGTCCGCAAATTGCAGAACGAATGCGGACCCAAATTACGGACGTGTGAATGGACCCTAATTGCTTTTATAAACTTTCGTGCATTCGAACATGTTGATGATAGATTTTCTTAATTTACCATTGCTTATATAAGGTTGGGTTCACATAGCGTTTTATGCCTCTGTTTGACGTATATGTTACAAAAAGAGGATACAAAAGCACAGCACACCAAGTTATTGTATCCTGCAGTGTCCAGTAAAAAAAAAGTATATGGTTTTTTTTCTTCTTTTTTTTTTTACGATGGAACTCTATGATGAATGGATGCCACTGTATGGCATCACTCTGAGGCATCCGTTTAACATTTTTTTTTCTGTCTATCTAATGAAATAATAATAAGAGAAAAAATAGCAGCACTCAAGGTTGCCAGGTGCACAGTCCTTCAGAGGTTCTGGAAAGGTATCCATAATGTAAAATAAAAATTGAGAAAGGCAGCACTCTGGTCTTCACGAAAAACATGGATCTTTAATACACCAAATGGGCGTATTAAAGATCCACGTTTTTCACTAAGACCGGAGTGCTGCTTATCTATCTATCTATCTATCTATCTATCTATCTATCTATCTATCTATCTATCTATCATGCAAGTGTAGGTGTCAATACAACACATAGTATGGTATAAACCCCTTGATTTCTTTAATAACGAAGCTAAGGAGAATGAGGCGTTATTTGGGTATTGAACTGATAATACCCTAGGAACAGCAGCATGGACAGGTCTTCTCCACCAGACCAGAAGTCTCTGACACCATTCTCACACCCACCCTGAAAATAACACCAAGCAGGCTGCTCTTGTCTAGGCAGGACCTCCCCTCATACAAACACTAGGGCAGGAAGGGAAATGATTGTCTGAGCATGGCACAGAAGCAAAATCAACACAGGAACAAAAGCTGCCCCACCCAGGGAGGAGGGCGTGAAGTGAATGTCAGACACTCCGCTTCTCGGCCCCCATCAGGTTTCTCCAACCCCAACTTAAAAAAAACTGGAGTGACCTGTGAACATTATACAAGCCCTCCACCCATCATTCTATAGTTACCAGTGACACCCAGCCAGCTGCCTACAGTCACATATGTCTGGCATGTCAGTCACACATTTCTGAGCTATTCACCCTTTCAGTACCAGCACCCAGGTGACTTTCCTTCTAGGACCTTTATGCTCTTTCTTACGTATTAATCCTAGACTTTGAACATGAGTACAATATTTGCTGTCCGAAAGCAACATTTGCCATTTCGTTTAGGAAATTTAGCAATTTAAATTTTTTGCCTCAAAGTCTTAGGGCTCATGCACACAAACTTTTTTTGCGTTCCGTATACGGACCGTATTTTGATTCCATAAACGGTCTGTATATGGAACCATTCATTTCAATGGGTCCGCAAAAGATGTGGACAGCACTCTGTGTGCTGTCCGCATCCGTTGCTCCATTCCGTGGCCCGGCAAAAATTATGAGGCATTTCCTATTCTTGTGGACAAAAATAGACATTTCTATAATGGGCCTCCTGTTCCGTTCCACAAATTGCGGAAGGCACGCGGGGCGGCATCCGTTTTTTGCAGATATGCAATTTGCGGACTGCAAAAAACGGCACGTTCGTGTGCATGAGCCCTTAGGCCTCTTGCACATGAACGTTTTTTTCCCCGTTTATGTTCCGTTTTTTTGGGTTCCGTATATGGAACTATTCATTTCAATGGATCCGCAAAAAAACCTGGAAGGTACTCCGTATGACTTCCGTTTCCATATTTCCGTTCCGTTCAAAGATAGAACATGTCCTATTATTGTCCACATAACGGACAAAGATAGTACTGTTCTATCAGGGGCCAGCTATCAGACGTCATCCGTATTTTTTGCGGATCTGTTTTTTGCAGACCCTAAAATATTGAAAAGGCCATACGGTCGTGTGCAAGAGGCCTTAGGGTCCTTTTTCACGTCGCAAAATGGGTCCGCATCCGTTCCGCAATTTTGCGGAACAGATGCGGACCCATTCATTTTTAATGGGGCCGGAATGTGCTGTCCGCATCCGCATTTGCGGATCCGCACTTCTGAATCCGCACTTCCGTTCCGCAAAAAAATAGAATCATATAACAGAGAGCAGAAGAATAGCGTCACTCACCAGAACTTTTACAACTTGCAGCTTTATTTCAGGTTAAAAACAGAGTAGATGCGGGTCACTTCTCAGAGACACAAGGCAACAGCCGTTTCGCTCTTAGCAGCGCTTTGTCAAAGCGCTGCTAAGCGCAAAACGGCTGTTGCCTTGTGTCTCTGAGAAGTGACCCGCATCTACTCTGTTTTTAACCTGAAATAAGGCTGCAAGTTGTAAAAGTTCCGGTGAGCACCGCCAATATTACCGCATGACTGTTTGCAAGAGTACAATTCCTGCTGCACAGTAAATCACATTGAGCAGTGCCGACTGCGTTCCTTTATCTCGCAAAAAAATAGAACATGTCCTATTCTTGTCCGCAATTGTGGGCCGCAAAATGCGGAACGCACATTGCCGGTGTCCGTGTTTTGCGGATCCAAAACACATACGGACGTGTGAATGGACCCGCCTGAGACCTTTAAACTGCTGTGACGTTAAGGTGGCAGTGGTCTTGTAAAGGCACGAACATATGTTACTATTTGTGATAAAAGCTTATTGTAATGTGGTGTGAACAGGTGTTTAGAAGAAAATGTCACAGCTTTCTGGCTCTTGAACATTTGGTGGGTGGCCTTTCCGTTTATTTACCTGTAGGTCAGGTAAAAACAGACACTTCATCTTGATTTTAACTGAAGAGAATTTAATGACCAAAACACCCAAAGATATGTCCTTGAGTCGTGTTGCCCTTCTACAGTAGCTGTCCTGCTTGATAAAGCCCTTTGTATTTTGCAGGTTTCTGGTGGCCAGCTTACTGTAAAGGGGTTGTCTTAAGACAAGAGGCCCTGGTGGACCTGTCCCATCCATCCTATACTGGTTTACAGTTACCATTGCAGTGGAAATGTGTCGCTAGCAGAAATGACTGATCACTAGGGATAATGAAACCAGACCTGCACTGATCAACTGATCGCCAGGCATCCTTTCTTTTCCCGAGTCCAGAAAAGCTGCATACACTCCCTACAATTAGTTGTACGTTTCTAGAGAACCAGAGTAGCTGCCATTATTATTTCCATAGGGCTTTTCCAAACTTCTTAATAGAAAATTACGGTATATTCTCATGCACCAAATTTGTTGCAGAAATTTCTGCAGCTGAAAATCAGTTCAATACATAACCTGTAATCTGCAAGCACCATTATAAAGCAGGAGGAACTGAGCAGATTGCTGTATAGTTTTATTTGTAATTTATTCATTCAAGTGTTGTTGTTTTTTTGAACTCCTGGGTCATGTGGGTGGTCCTACTTACTGATTGACAGCCATTTTTGCATGCATAGTCGTACAGTTAATTTAATAGGACCTCCCACATGACTCCAAAGCATAGAAAGAACAGAGGTCTAAATGAAAAAATGACATATTTTCCAATGTTTTTTCTGCTCAGCTCCTCCTGCTCTATTACATGCTGCCTGCAGTTTGCACTACAATTTCATGGTGACAGGTTACATGTGGATTGATAACACAAGTCCTGAAAGGCTGTTAGCGGTCTTAAAGTAATTTACAGTGTTTATATCATAGTACACAAATACATTTTTCATCTTTTTATGGTTCCATGTGCTTCATGCTGATCATAATCTCTGTTGCTGGAGGCAGGCTCTGGCCAGATTTAGTCTTGCAGCAGACAATGTAGTCCTTTCTTATTTTTTCTGCAGAAGTAGTCATCTCAGCTATACTGTCATGAACTGCACAGCAGGGCAGATATCTCATTCTTTTGAATGCTGCACAGTGTACAGTGATCACTATGTATGGAAATGGCTGTGCAAAGAGTGACTGAGCTTGGGTGTCTAGCAACACATGATTAGGTGGTCATGTAAATTGTCATCAGTTTGAACACCAGGTGCCACCATACTATGTAAGTAATTGTAATATCCAAAATTAATCTGCACTATTGTTAGGTCCAAATTGGACAGTCCATGAAGTGGCGGTGCTAGCAGTGTTAGGCCTTAGCTCAGCAGGCCCCTGAGAATCAAGAATTTGGGATTATCCTCTGGATAAGTCATCAGTATCTGATCTGTGGGGTTGGACACCCAGGACCCCCGCCGATCAGCTGTTTCAGAAGGCACCAGTGCTCACAGTAGTGGTCACCAAGCAGAGCACTGTACATTGGTTAGCAGCTGTGCTTGGTATCGCATTCAGACCCATTCACTTCTGAGCTGCTCCTTGGTCATGTGACCAATGAACATGTTGTCACTTGGCCTAGGAATAGCTGAGAGAAGGCCACAGTGCTCACAGGAGCGCCGGTGCCTTCTTAAACAGCTGATCGGCGGATAGGTGACTTCTCGGTGAGGCTTGAAGTGGTTGTCCTGGAATATCTAATACCTAACAGGTGGCGGCAGCTTGCCTCCTCTACTGAAAGGATCATACTTACCTGCACCCTGCCACTCCAGTCCTCTTTGCTGGCTCCCATGTCTCCATCTTCCTGTCTGGGGTTTGTTTTCTTCCTCACCAGCATGGTCATTGTCACCTGATCCTCTTCAGCCAACTGTTGGCAGCAGCAGTGATATATATAGAAATTATGTATTCCCAGACAACCCTTTTAAATAAGCCCCAAACATTTTTTGGCTTGGGTGCATATATACTGGGATTGAAAAAATTAGGGACAATCCATGCAAATTTGGCACTGTTGGCAACTATGCTGATATTGGTGCAAATAGGACAGAAGATGGATTAAGAACATAGCCTTTATCTCTGGCCAGCATAATGCTGGGGTTGCAAATAATAAGAAATAACTGAATAGTAATTTTAGCTAGTTGACAAAAGAGAAACTGTTTTACATCTAACAGTAGATCCTTGAGTAACACGTTAGATACTACTAATATTCACAGCAGACAGTAAAGTTGTCACTTGCAAACCTGTATGTACAGTGTCATGTCATGGAAAGTATCAGAAGAGTAAGAGAAGCAGTGACAGCTGGGCCTATAGACATACCTCTACAGACTGATGTCATGGATAAGTCTGGGCGCTACTCCAGCATTTATTACCTTCTTGGGAAGAGATGTGAGGAGAGACCAATTTGTACACAAACTATATTCTTATGAAGGTACATGTGCTTCATATTCCAGTACAAAAATGGTGTGGTCACTTGACCAAGAATAAATGATAGTACACTGAGCAAAAATATAAACTCAGCACTTTCGGTTTTGCTCCCATTTTGCATGAGCTGAACTCAAACATCTGAAACATTTTCTACATACACAAAAGACCCATTACTCTCAAATATTGTTCACAAATCTGTCTAAATCTGTGTTAGTGAGCACTTCTCTTTTGCCGAGATAATCCATCGCACCTCACAGGTGCATCTCCGTTGCATAGAGTTGATCAGGTTGTTGATCAGGCTCTTCAATAGCTGTGCGAAGTTGCAGAATATTGGCAGGAACTGGAAGATGCTGTCGTATACGCCGATCCAGAGCATCCCAAACAAGCTCAACGGGTGACATGTCCGGTGAGTATGCTTGCCATGCAAGAACTGGGATGTTTTCAGCTTCCAGGAATTGTGTACAGATCCTGGCAATATGGGGCCGTGCATTATAATGCTGCAACATGAGGTGATGGTCGTGGATGAATGGCACAACAATGGGCCTCTGGATCTCGTCACGGTATCTCTGTGCATTCAAAATGCCATCAATAAAATGCACCTGTGTTCGTACATACGCCTGCCCATACCATAACCCCACTGCCACCATGGGCCACTCGATCCACAACGTTGACATCAGCAAACACTGTCTGCCATCTGCCCTGAACAGTGAAAACTGGGACTCATCCGTGAACAGAACGCCTCTCCAACGTGCCAGACACCATCGAATGTGAGCATTTGCCCACTCAAGTGGGTTACAACGACGAACTGCAGTCAGGTCCAGCCCCCGATGAGGATGGCGAGCATGCAGATGAGCTTCCCTGAGACAGTTTCTGACAGTTTGTGCAGAAATTCTTTGGTTATGCAAACTGATTGTTGCTGCAGCTGTCCGGGTGGCTGGTCTCAGACGATCATGGAGGTGAACATGCTGGATGTGGAGGTCCTGGGCTGGTGTGGTTACACGTGGTCTGCGGTTGTGAAGCCGGTTGGATCTACTGCCAAATTCTCTGAAACAACTTTGGAGATGGCTTATGATAGAGAAATGAACATTCATTGCAAGGGCAACAGCTCTGGTAGACATTCCTGCAGTCAGCATGCCAATTGCACTCTTCTCAAACGTTGCGACATCTGTGGCATTGTGCTGATCAAACTGCACATTTCAGAGTGGTCTTTTTTTGTGGGCAATCTAAGGCACACCTGTGCAATATTCATGCTGTCTAATCAGCACCTTGATATGCCACACCTGTGAGGTGGGATGGATTATCTCGGCAAAGGAGAAGTGCTCACTAACACAGATTTAGACAGATTTGTGAGCAATATTTGACAGTAATGGGTCTTTTGTGTATGTAGAAAATGTTTCAGATCTTTGAGTTCAGCTCATGCAAAACCAAAAGTGTTGCGTTTATATTTTTGTTCAGTGCATTTAGAATTTTAGTAATAATGGTACGTATGTTTTTAAGCACCATGGCTTTCATGAGTCCTGGAATCTATTGTACTACAGTGACAGTATTATGTCAGTATAGTTCAGTTGATTCCAGGACTCTCAGGGTCATACACCATTATACCTCATTATGTCAGAAAGGGACGTCACACTGACACGCTGTGAGTTTCCCACCTTCAACTAGCTCGTAAATGTCTGGCCCTAAGTTTTTTTTTTTTTTGACTTGCTAATTCTAAAGCAATTCTCTGATCATGAGTATTTCAATGCGTGGTAAAAAACTACAAATTCTGGCATCCCCTCTTTCTACTCTGCTGTACCGCCATCACAAAGAACTTGACTTTGCTATTCAGATAACTCAGGGGACGAGCCCCTTGCAGAGATGTGACTTGTGAGGGAACGACACACTGGAGCACGAGGCAGCTCCCTTCACCGCAGCTGCGACAGTGGTATAGGCGTAAAGTCCAATGCTTCTAGGACCCAGTGGCTGATTAGTAAAGCTGAGAAAGTATGCAGCATAAAAAAATACTTTATATTACTACAGTAGGTTAATTTTTCTTGCATTGTTAATGAATTTTCAAGGGCTTTGGGTGAATTTAGAAAGCCTGGCAGACAGTGTGGTTGTTACATCTTCATTGACATAGTGCTGCTGTGTTTACTTTTCCTCTTTTATCACTGTGTATTGTGTTTATGGCCCAGGTCATAAAACCCCATATTCCCTGTTTGTACCAGACCTATATAAACATGTAAAAAAATAAGTGTCTGCTTTTTTAAAGGAGTTACCCATAATAAATGATTTACCATGTATGTACAGTATAGGTGATAACATACACAGGGACTCTCGGCGATCCCAAGAATGAAGGGTCCCGAGTCCCTTTTCTGATTAAAGAGGTGTTGTACATGTCGGTACAAAGCATTACACTGCTCCATTCAAAGCGGGACTAGGTTACCCCTCGTTCTCGGGATCCCTGGGGTTCTCAGAGGTCAGAACCCAAGCAATCTGATATTTGACACTATGACATCAATATGTGATAAAGACTTTTTTAAGGTATAACCCTTTTTGGGTTTCAGCTACAGGGTGATATTGGTTGCATGACAGGTGTCACACCCAGGGAAGTGCAGCCATAGAAATGAATGGGGTTGCAGTGTGACTCGCATGTTTGCTGTGACACTAGAATCGCAAAAAATCTAACCTCTCTGGATGTGCGAGGCACGCTGCAACCTCATTCATTTCTATGCAAAAAACAAAGTTACACCAGCACCTCCAAACAGTATGAAATAAAGTACAGGTGCACGCTACTACGGCTGCAATGCAAAAGCAAACAAACAATATATGCACTAGCACACTGCTCCAAGCGCCAAGACACATGCAAACACTGGAAACATGGATAAATATGAATGGCATTTCTGCTGTACTTACTATATGAAAGCTCTCTGCACACATGTTTTATCAAAATTGTGTCAGGCCCATCAACCAGCGACAAGTTGGCTTCCAACAGACAAGACCTACACAATCAGACTTGACTCTTCTCGGCCTAAGCTTACAAAATTCAGGTCATTGTAGAATCCAGCTGATTTAAAGCCCTGGGCAGATGGGCAGGAGTGCAAGTTCCAAATGGAGGCAGCCACTCCCCCAAATGTACAATGCAACAGTTAGACCAGCACGTCCAAACAGTCTGAAATAAAGTGCAGGTGCACGCTACCGTGTCTGCAATGCAAGAGCAAACAAACACTCTATGCAGCAGCACACTGCCCCATACATTTTTATGGTTGCCTGGCTATACTGCAATACTTGCGTGACATTGACGCACGACCAAGATCTCTTGGGGCTTCTTCACACTCAGTTTTGGTCCTGGCTTTTTTTTGAGCCAAAAAATACCTAAAATGCCTGACTGGATTATCTTTTTTATGTAGAGTTTTTTGAGGACTTTTTTGCTCATATATTGTATTTTACCACACTTCTGGTGTCTTTTGAATGTCTGGTATTTGTTTTATAGGAATGTATGTATCCCCTGTAATGTTACTTCCTCTGTACAATGGTATGGAAAAAATATATTGGTACTAGGGTTGTTGTGGGTATCGAAATTTCGATACCCAATCGATACTTTTGTCCCGGTATCGATACGATACCGGGATTTCAATTTTTTTCGATACTGGGCTGCGCTGCTGCGCAGTCTTGTATCTCTGAACACGATTGCGCTGGTTCCCTCAGCAGCACATGGGGGAAAGAAGCAGTCTCTCCCTCCCCCTGTGCTGCTGCTGCCGCTGCCACCGATGAACGGAGAGAGGGGCGGGCGCACTGTGCCACCAATGATAGGACTTTTCCTGGGTCCAGACTTTAAGTAGCAGGCTACACAGAGTGGTGCCCAGAGATGTCCCAGCACTTACTATTATTCCTGGGCGCCTCTCCGTTCGCCCGCTGTGCCCCATTACTGTCTCCTGCTCCATATGCTAATTATTATCGGAGCAATGGGGAGGAGACATCAGCTTCTCTCCTGGGCGTTCCTTCTCCCTGCGCTGCGCTGCGATTGGACAGCGCTACAGCCAGGGAGAAGGAACGCCCACTAGAGAAGCTGATGTTTCCTCCCCATTGCTCCGATAGTAATTAGCATATGGAGCAGGAGACAGTAATGGGGCACAGCAGGCGAACGGAGCGACGCCCAGGAATAATAGTAAGTGCTGGGACATCTCTGGGCGCCGCTCAGTGTAGCCTGCTACTTAAAGTCCGGACCCATATAAGGTCATCTTTAACACATAATATACGAGGCAGGTGTCGGCAGCAGAATCACATAGCCGGCACCCTGCCTCTGACAGGGAGCTGCGATCAGCGGCAGTTAACTCCTCAGGTGTGGCACCTGAAGGGTTAACTGCCGCTGAACTGCTGCCAGTACCCGCCTCCTGTATTAAGGGGTAATTATCATTGGTGGCACAGTGCGCCCTCAACCACCCACCCCATTAAAATCATTGGTGGCGACTTCCGGTTCCGGCGCCGGCATGTGAGGAAGCAAGGAGGAGAGGCTGCTCCGCTGCTAACCGACATATTGCACGAATCTGACAAGTATTGTGGGATCAACAGACCTTTAGGGAGCCTGTCACTTTTTATGGACCAGTTCCTTATCAATATGGGCAAAAAAAAACAGAGGCAAGACGGCTCCTACAGAAGCACAAGATGATGCGTTGTCTGCAGACATGGCGCCGAGCCCGCGCGAGCTGGATGACCAGGCGCCTCCGGATCAAGTGGGGACAGATAAAGATGAGCGAGTGCTCTCAATGATACAACCTGAACCCTGGTCCCAGAGCATCGATTCTTGCTGTGGAGGTAGCTAACCAGCTAGCAACGGACCTCCGAGATACTCTGGCACATTCGGTGCAACATGTCATGCAGCAATTGCAAGAAACGGTACAACAGCATGACTCAAAATTAGAAGTGGCGGAGAATCGTATCCAAATAGTGGAAGACACGACAGAGTCTATCCTGCAGAAATTGCAGACAGCTTTGAGAGAGAATAAGCGGTTGTGGGATAGACTGGAAGATTTAGAAAATAGATCCCGCCGCAATAACCTCAGACTGGTGGGGCTGCAGGTAAACATACCAGAAAAAAATTTGATCGCCATATGCGAGCAGGAGCTCCCCCAGGCGCTGGGAATTTCACGCCCTTGTAAAGTTGAACGTGCACAGAGTGGGTCCTGACCTACGAGACGGCAATCGAACATCTACCAGAGCACGGCAAGTGATCATGAAATACCTTGATTACACAGATTAGGACTCACTCCTTAGAGCTTTTAAAAGTCGGAGGGAACCTGTTATCTTGAGAGGAAATAGAGTCTTATTATTCGGGGACTATTCAGCAGAAGTTGCCAAGAGGAGGAGGGCCTTCTCACCTCTATGTACCCAGTTGCACCGTAAGAATATTAGATTTGCATTACTTTTCCCGGCGGTACTCAAGATCTTCCACCCTGATGGATCCACTTCCATCTGCAATTCTCTTGACGATGTTCCGGCCGGTCTATTAGAAGATACTAGACTTAACGCAGCGGCGGAGTCGCACCTGGATCGCAGACAGAGGAACAGATGGAGTCCTACTCAGAGAAGCAGATCGGGAGCAACACTAGACGGAGAAGGGACCCGAAGATCGCCGACCAGGCAGCCAGAGAACAGATGACAGCCCTCTGTGAGAACATAAACTTACCTTTTCTTTTTTCTCCAGGCATGGGAAACTAGAAAATTCGGCCATCGGGACTCATGAGACCAATTTCTTGACGTACAAGAGGTGGCTGGGTCTTGGTGAGTGGGGGTCCCCATGAGTACATTCAGACATAGCGTTAACTCAAAGAAATACCCAGTGTGGCTATGTGGGCCCCGCATTCACCAACTGTCACAGCACTAAACCTCGAAGCTTGGTTCATGATTATATGTTTGTTGCTTACTAAGTTTTATTTCTGTCATGTGGGAGGTGTCTAGCCTTCTACACCATAAGAATGCAGTTGGAAGTGGCCACAACGCTAATGGAACTTCCTTATATGCGAAAAAAAGTGAAGTCGTACCTTAACTGGTTGGGTCCCAAGAGACAATCTTGGGAAATTTGGGATTTAAGGCTTAATGTGTTTAATGTTTGTATTTCGGGGTGTTATATAGGGGGATTTGAAGAGAAGCTTAAGGGTACTAGGATGTCTGTTATTATATATATACCGCTACTGAAGCATACTAAGGAAGCTAACGAGGGGGTTAGACTTGTAACATATACTAGTGCTTGCCAAACTCCAGTATAAAAAGTAACAACATGGAATGTTAAGGGGCTACGGTCCCCACAAAAACGCAATAAGGTTCTTCGTCATCTGAAGCACCTTAAAACCGATATCGCCCTCCTACAAGTGACACATTTACAGGAGGATGATTTCCCTAGGATGGAGAAAAAATGGGTAGGGAAGGCCATAGGAGCGCCGGCGTCACTGCGCAGAGCCGGAGTGCTAATATTGTTGAATAAAAATTTTGCCTTTACCATACTGGACTCGGCGGCCGATGAAGGGGGGAGATGGTGCTTTGTACACATATCTACAGGGGTCGAGGAGCTCAGTATATATAATATATATGGTCCCAATGGGGATAACAAGTCCTTCTTTACCGATCTAGCAGGGAAAATAGCGGGGGATCCGTCCAAGAATAAAATCATCGGAGGGAATTTTAACACAGTGGTCAAACCCAAAGAAGATAGAAAAAGTACACGGTCTGGTTCAAGACAGTATAATGCAGGGGATAGAGTTCTGGAACCCTTTTTGGATGATACAGCCTTATTGGATGTGTGGCGGTGTAGTAACCCAGACAGTAGAGAGTATACTTTCTACTCCCACGTTCATGACTCCTGGTCTAGGATCGACTATCTTCTGATAAGCAAACATTTACAATACCGGGTAAGAGATACTCGCATTCAAGACCTAATCATTTCTGACCATGCACCAATCTCTGTCACCCTTCTAGACCAACAGTCGAGGTGCACAGATTACTTGTGGCGCTTCCCTTCTTACCTATACACTGACGAAAAACTTTAAAGATATAATGAGGGGGTGGTACTTGGAATATGCGGGAGATAACGCAGCTTATTTGGACACACCATCCGTCTTTTGGGAGGCAGCAAAAGATTATGGCATATATGGGTGGACTGAAGAAAAAGGTGAACCTCCAGCTTCAGACAGTTAGCGCTTTTCTCAGGCATTCATATACAAATTATTTAACAATGCCTACCCCACATGCCAAAAAAAAATGGCAAGCTGCAAGGAACGAGTACGAACTTTGGTATGAGAGGAGAGCGCAACTAGATATGTCGCGAGCAGAGGCGAAATTTTTCAGGGGTGGGAATAAGGCGGGTAGATTGTTATCCACTTTGGTTAAAAATTCCAGAAAACAACAACATATTCTAAGACTAGCTGATGAACGGGAGAGTGCATGACAAGCTTGATAAAATAGTTTCCATCTTAGGCGATTTCTATGCCTCACTTTATAAGGACCCGGGTCCCATGGATCCCATATCTGAATTCTTCTTGAAGTGTACGTCACTGCCAACACCTAACACGGAACAATTAGAAATACTAAATGCACCTATAACTGAAAGTGAGACGCTAGAGGCTATTAAAAGACTACGCCTACATAAAGCCCCAGGCCCAGATGGGTACACTGGAGAATTTTATAAACTTTTCGGGGATTATATCAAAGACATATTAACCACAGTTTTCAATGGCCTGTTGTCAGGTTCTCCCCTCTCACCATCTGAAAATCTAGCCTACATAAAGTTAATACCTAAGCCAGGAAAGAACCCAGAGTTACCTGCCTCATATCGACCAATATCACTAATTAACGTGGACACCAAGTTGGTAGCTAAGATTATGGCGGACAGATTGGCGAACATCATGCCAGATCTGATTTCGCCGTCACAATCCGGTTTTATAAAAGGCAGATCAGCGGTCTCCAATATAAGGAAGGTACTAACAGTCTTAGATACAGTACAATGCAACATGGATAGGTATCAAGTGCCCAGCATTGTTGGCAGTAGATGCGGAAAAAGCGTTCGATAATGTTAGATGGGATTGGTTGGGAAGAGTCCTAGATGAGATGAAAATCATCATGGGTCCCTTTCGAATGCTTTTGTCTGCACTATATAATGCCCCGAGAGCCAGGATTTCTCTACCTGGTTTCTTGTCTGCCCCATTCACGCTTTTTAAGGGTACCCGTCAAGGATGCCCCCTCTCACCTCTCTTATTCAATTTAGCACTAGAACCCCTGATACGTAAATTAGTGGAAGGGAATATATTACAAGGGATCAAAATAGGCCAGAAAGAGGTTCGCACATCCTTATTTGCAGATGACCTGCTCCTATTTATGGCAGATCCGACTGAACATCTGGAGGGGGTACTGAAATTATTGCACTCCTTTGGTCCAGTTTCTGGCTTTAAAATAAACGTAGACAAATGTGTACTTATGCCCCTAGGAGTCAGGAAGGTGGAATCCAAATGGCCTTATCCAGGCTGCCCAATCGCTGTATCGGGGAACTATATTACCTATCTGGGAATAAAAATTGGGAGAACCCCCACTTCCCTTTATAATCTTAATTATCCATCGTTATTCAAAACTATCATTAGAGACTTGGAAAGATGGAGAAACCTTCCATTATCGCTGACAGGAAGGGGTCATTTAATGAAAATGATATGCTTCCCGAAATTGTTATACCCCCTCCAGACATTGCCTCTGTTACTGAAGCATTCGGATGTTAAAATTCTTAACTCAGCGTTCACAAAGTTTTTATGGGCAGGGAAACGGCCAAGAATAGCATGGTTTAAATTTATACTACCCAGAGAAAGAGGAGGCCTGAACTTGCCAAATATCAGAATGTACAACCTTGCATGCCTGTTTAGGCATTGCATTGACTGGGTCTACAAAACCCATCATCATTCCAATTATGCATTAGAACAACAACTAGATATAAGATGGCCCTTGGTGAATCTACTACACTCTAAGAGACAGGTTTTACCGCCTCATTTAAAACACTCAATTACCATTAGGGACACGATGATAGCTTGGAAGGAGACTCGGAAACTTTCCAAAAAGTCCTACCTGCTTTCTAGGGAGCAGAGCCGTCTTTGCCGCAGGGCAAAAGGGGCAGCTGCCCCGGGCCCAGTTGCTCCTGGGGGCCCAATGGAGCTCCGTTTCCCGAGTCCCGACTCGCGACTCCCATTCACTATGCAGCAGCAGTCTTCAGAACAATTATAAGCGCTGCTTAGCAAGCACGTTGGCGCCCCGCTGTCACGTGGTAAAAGGGGGTGTGACTCACTGCAGCCTGGTGAGTGGCGCCACGGCGGAGCAGCCAGCAGCAGGGACTAAGTCTCCGCCTCTGGTCCAGAGCTAAAAGGATTGGGTGGTGAGTCACGGCCTCACGTGACCAGACCACCAGTGACTCACTCACCTTAGTACCTTACACAGCCAGACCTGCCACTGCCGCACTAGGAGGGGGGGAGGTAGGTAAAGCATAAAGCATGCATATTGACTTTATTTTATATTAGGAATTTAGATTGGTCAGGTCACCGAATTAATAATTAACCCCAGATCCATTCATAAATTAGTGGGGGATTATTATGGAGACAGACGGCCCCAGGAGACATAAGGGGTTGGGTTCTCTCTGTCTGCTGCTGAACTGTGGCCTAGGGCCACCACCGGCCACATTTACTAATCTTTGCTTAGGGGGGCCCTCATGGTGTGGACTGGACTGGTCATTTTCACTAAGGAATATAGTTTAACCATTTATGTGCAAAAGAGAAAATAAGAAGTCAGCTCCAATCAGATATCTGCACATAGACCAAGACTCTTGGTCTATGTGCAGATATCTGATTGGAGCTGACTTAGTGACTTCTTTTTTTCTCTTTTGGACATAAACGGTTAAACTATATTCCTTAGTAAAAAATGACCACTCCACACCACAACCTGAGGGCCCCCCTGAGCAAAGGGTGACACCAGCCATAGCAACGCCACTGCCTCGATCTGTAAGTTGCTGGAGTGCACGCCAGGCTCGCTTTTCGGAAGGAAGTGGAACTGTGAACTGTCTGAATTCTGAATGGCTGTACAGTCAGTAGTGGCATGTGACACATGCGGCAATAATAATGTGTCTGCTGGCCTGCAGCCTGGTAAAGACCTGTGTAATGTCATGTGTGATGTGCATCCCAATTATGTACTCCTGTGAGGCTGCAAGGCAGGGGTGTGGTGTCAACCTGATGCTTAGGCCTCATGCACACGGCCGTTGTTTGGGTCCGCATCCGAGCCGCCGTTTTGGCGGCTCGGATGCGGACCCATTCACTGTGTGTTGTGTGTTGTGGTGGAGGGCGTGATTGCATGCTAGGGTGTGTGAAGGCGGGATCCAGGGGGCCCAAGTAAATTCTTGCCCAGGGTCCAATCAATATTAAAGACGGCCCTGCTAGGGAGGTTAACTTGTGGCGACACCCAGAGTTCCCTCAAGGCACTCAGAATAAAATGTTCAAAACCTGGAAAGGACTGGGTATTGCTACTCTCCTGGACATACTTCATGTGCCAGAGAAAAGATATTTGACATTCTCAGTTGTCTACCAAATATAACCTAAGTGCAGGCCATTACCTGGCCTACCAACAGGTTATCAGTTTCTGCAAACATAGGTTACTGGATGTATCGCAGGAATGCACTAACTCGTCACAAATTTTCTCTATGAGACAGGGTGGTGCAAAATATTCGCTCTCGGGTATATATAGCATGCTCAGGGATACTTGCGACAAAAAGATGTCAAATACGCTATTTAAAAAATGGGGGGAAAAACTGGGCATGACGCTTCCTGCTGAGGATATCCTGCAGGGATGGAACAGGATATGTAGGGCGGTTCCGTGTGAGAGATGGAGAGAGTCACACTTTCAGGCTATATATGCATTTAACATAGTTAAAAAGAAGGCAGACCAAAACTACATCACGGCATGTCCAAAATGTGATCTGAGGGGGGCGGACTTGGTCCATTGTAGTTGGTCATGTCCCAAGGTACAAGAATACTGGGAGATGATTGTTGGATGGATAGCAAAGACATGGGGGATCTCACTGACTCTCTCTCCAGAGATTGTCCTTTTTCATATCTTTAATGATACACCTAAACCCAATTTGATCGTGGATGTGGCCCTTTTGGTCTCCTTGAGATGCTTTCTGAGGCAATGGTTAGAAAAGCAAGTCCCTTCACTTCAAGAGGTTTTATCTCAAATGTCTTATTTCATGAATATTGACAAATTAGATACAGAAACTCAAAAAGACAAAAAAACTACAACGTTTTTCAATAAATGGAGGCGCTTTATTGTAAATCATGTCGTGCAGACCTTTCAATACACAGAATGGTATGCCAAAGAGGCTCTAAGAGGTACCTTGGGGAAACTTTGGGAAATTTTGGTGAAATAACAGACATCCTAGGGGGCTAGGGAGGGTGGGGGGTGGGAAAGGTTCTAACTTTAACTTTTGTTCTTATATCTCCAAAATGATATTGGTTTGTCATTGATTTATTTGACATGAAAATATTTGTGCACATTTTGCTATGATTAGTGGTATGTTGCTTTTGCTTACAGTTGACTCTCTGAAAGTGCACTAAATAAAAAATATTTTGAAAAAAATAAATCATTGGTGGCACAGTGCGCCCGCCCATCTCAACCCCCCAGTATTAAAATAATTGGTGGAAGTGGCCACAGGGTCCCCTCCTCTTCATTGGTGGCAGTGGCAGCTTCTGATCGGAGCCCCAGCAGTGTAATCCTGGGGCTCCAGTCGGTTACCATGGCAGCCAGGATGCTACTGGAGCCCTGGCTGCCATAGTCAGCTCCATGCTGCTGTGTGCACAAAGCACAGAGCAGCAGGGAGAGTATAAAGTCCTATTCACCCTGATAGCGATTTGCCATTTTTTTAAATGCGGAATCCACGTGGCTTTTTTTTTTTTTTTTTCCGCATGGTATCGAGTATCGCAATACTTTTTTATGGTATCGAAATTGAATAAAAAATTTGGTACTAAAAATGCCACACTAAAACACCAGCTCACATTGCACATGATGTTTTGACCGCTACAAAAAAAGAAGGATCTCTGTAGTACATAAACTTTCATACAAAATCTGCATATTTGCAAACAGTCCTGAATTTGCAAGGACTTTTTTCTAAATTTCTGAGATAGCCTTGGTAAATTAAGGCTGTTTAGGGTATATAAGCCCAGCCCATAAGTGGGTGGTCAAAGTTGGGTTTGGACCAGTCCCGGGCTCAGATTCACCCGGGACTATGCCCTTTTGGCCTATATTGGACTTGTTTGTATACCTTTTTTGTACTGTAGAGGAAAGCACAGCAGACTGCCCCAAGTTTTTCATCTGTATCTGCCTGTTAGGCCATGCCGGAGCCATAGCCTAATAATTTGTAAGTTAATGTGACACTGACAGGCAATAATGCTTCAGAATACTGTGTATGTTGATTGTACAGGCACTATTTCTGTGACCACGTCAAGCGATCATGTATGGCATGGTGCCTTAAAGGGCATCTGTCGGCAGATTTGTACCTATGAAGCTGGCTGACCTATTGCATGTGCACTTGGCATCTGAAGGCATCTAGTTGGTCCCATGTTCATATGTGTCAACATTGCTGATAAAAATGATGTTTTGATATATGTAAATGAGCCTCTAGGAGCAACAGGGGCGTTGTCATTACTCCTAGAGGCTCCGCTTTCTACAAAACCGCCGTGCTCTCTGCACCTTGATTGACAGGGCCAGGTGGGATGATGTTTTCACTGTCTGGCCCTGTCAATCAAAGTGCAGAGGTCACGGCAGTTGCAGACAGTTTGCATGATTTATCCGGAACTCAGTAAACGTACGTTGATTGGTATTGTTGGCTTTGTCCTGCTGGATGCTGTAAATGTCCAGCTCCCATATCACAGGTCTCTGAATGTGGCCTTACATTAGTGGAATACTGACCAATTGCTTTCAAATTCACCATCTAGTGTAAAGCATGCTGTCTTGGAAAATATGAGCAGCATTTCCAGCATCTGAATTATTCAACTATGAGTTCTCCCACCATCTAATAGACCAGTGTGAAACGTTCAGATTTGGATTCCTCAGGGATTAATTTTAACCAGCTCTAAACCAGGGATCATCAACTTTTGGCACTCCAGCTGCTGTGAGACTACAACTCCAAGCATACACACCGTCTTGGCTGTTCCTGTAACTCCTATAGAAGTGAAAGGTGGATTCTGGGAGTTGTAGTTTCAGAACAGCTGGTATGCTGATCCCTGTATCCCCAGGCTCTTATATTTTGTATTGAGAACATCCTTGTGATTTGAGATTTGCATAGAAAAGATAATAACACCTAGAAGGATCCATTATAAAGACTCATAGGCACTCTGATGCCACCTCAAGGGTCCATGCACATGGCTTTCCTTTATTCTCTTCTGTGCTGACAACTCAGAGCAAATCCAGTCCACACTTTATTTGCATATCATATTAATTTCAGGTACATCTGCCGACACAGGTCAGAAGCTTGCTACAGTCCCTTTCTCTCTAATGGACCTGTTTGTTTCTTGGTTTCATCTTCTTGCATAGAAAAATGACAAGTCAGAAGGCATATTAGACCTGCATCTTAGACATTGTCTGGGACTGCAAAGTAAAACCACAGTAGTTTACCATGAACTTCTGTATGCTGGACCTGCATCTGCTACAAAACTGGGGATATTTGCGGTTAGTTTCTGCAGTGATTAACCTTCAGTCATGTTTTCATGTGCAAGGTAGCCCAGAGGTTGCACTGCCAGGAGAAAGCCCTATAAATTGTGTATGATGGTTATCAGAGATCTGTTAGACACCATGCAGCATCATTTTAATAGAGGTGGGAACCTTGCAACATAAACACTTGACAATAGGTTGTCATAGTAGTCAGGGACCTATCAATGTCCTCTTTTCTATCATGTGTATTTTCCTATTGAGCCCTTACTTAAGCAAGGCCTAATAAGATGCCTGTCAGTAAAAAAATGACAGTAAATAATACTGCAATACAGGAATAATGCACTATTCTATTGTGACAATCAAATGGTATAGGGCAGTCTTTTATTGGGACTAACAAAAAGAAAGAAAAATTACAGGTAACATTTTTTCCCCTCATAATTGCTTTAGGGTACTTTCACACTTGCGTTGTTGGATTCGGGCAGGCAGTTCCGTTGCCGGAACTGCCTGCCGGATCTGGAAATCCGTATGCAAACGGATAGCATTTGTTTCCGGATTCAGCTGATAAATGCATTGAAACACCGGATCTGTCTCTCTGGTGTCATCGAGAAAAACGGATCCAGTATTTATTTTTTTCTCTTTTTTAAAGGTCTGCGCATGCGCAGATCGGGAAAACGGATCCGGTTTTCCAGAACATTTAGTTCCGGATCCGTCATTAATGCATTTCAATGGAAATCAATGCCGGATACGGCATTCCGGCGAATGTTACGGAATTTTGGCCGGAGAAAATACTGCAGCATGCAGTGACTGAAGACATCCTGATGCATACTGAACGGATTGCTCTCCATTCAGAATGCATGGGGATAAAACTGAAGTGTTTTTTCCCGGTATTGAGCCCCTGTGACGGAACTCAATACCGGAAAACTTTAACGCAAGTGAGAAAGTACCCTTAACATGGAGAAATAAGTAAAAAATGAACATAATTGGCACATTTGTAACAGCCCAAGCTCTAAAATGAAATTTTGTGCAAAAGTAATAAAATATAAAAAATGAGTGTAAAAGCTATAATCATATTGACCCGCAGAATAACATTATCACGTTATTTATACTGCGCAGAGATGCACCCTAAAATGCTTTTCGTGCAGAAAACAAGCTATACAGCTATTTTGAAGGAAAAATAAAAATGTGTGGCTCTTGAAATGCAACAATGAAAAAGCTGAAAAACTGCAAGGGGTTAACTGTTCAAAGAGAAGGAGGGAATTTAGTGATCTCTGTCAGAAATGTAGCAGTAGGATGTACTTTAAAATTAACTGACACAGAATTTCAGACTTTAATCAAACAATGTTCATAGGTGGTACAGTAATTCCTTCTACTACAGCATTCTGATACTCCGCCTTCTTTTGGACCTTTGATATCGCAGGTTTTGGAAAATACTACTATATATATATTTACAGTCAGTAAAACCCGGTTGTCCTCATTTTTTCACATTACGTTTATGGCCCCTGTTTAGCATGGTGCATATGTTAAACAATGCCTATGAGGGATATTATATAGTGGCATCTGTCGTCCATAGGATTCCATTATAAAAAGACATGTTTTTTACTGGATGTTGTATGATGTTTTACTCAATGCTGCAATGCTAATAGTGCAGACTCCTATGCTATTAGTGTTTTTTAGGCAGTTTCCTGACGTATATTGCCATATGGAGGACAAAAGACCACTCTTTTGGCCTCCATACAGCTAATATAACCCTATGGATATGTTTAGTGTGTACATTGGGAGCTTTCCTGATGTACATGCAAAACAGACATTACAAATATAGCCTTAAAGTTTCTCTAACCTTTCAACAAACTTTGCATTAATCAGTAGTACAGTGTGTGTGCATGAGGAATAACATATTTCTGGGCACTATATCACTTGTGTCAGGCATTTTTAGCAGTTTTCCTGCATGCTGAATGTCTAGTTTGCAGTTCTCTCTGAGATGGTGGGAGGAGAAAAGCTACCATCCACTGCACACAGAAAGTAGAGGAGAATCTGCTTCCTAACCTTCTCTTCTACTCTCAGAAGCAATCTCTCTTGGACAGGATTAAAGGGGTATTCCTATCACATAACGCTCGGCTATTTTCGGCGGCCCATTTAAAATCAATGGAGGGCGGCTGCACATGCGCAGTGCACCCTCCTTTAATTTCCCCGCTCTGTTCTTGTTGTAGGTGTGGGTCCCAGAGGTGGGATCCGCACCTATCAGACAATGGGGGCAAATCCTACCGATATGCCCCCATTGCATTTCCCTGCTCTGTTCTTGCTGTAAGTGTGGGTCCCAGAGGTGGGACCCGCACCTATTAGACAATGGGGGCATATCCTAGCGATATGCCCCCATTGTATGTGATGGTAAAACCCCTTTAAGGCATTTTTCTAAGTGAAAGGCACTGAGCAAGGGACAGGGAGGTAAACATCGGTTAACATGAGAACTAGACATTTCTTACTGATAAGAAAGACATTTTACTAAGTTTCTTGAGGTCGCTTGTACTATTGATTTATACAAAGTTGTGTGAAACGTTATTGACCGTTTAAGCATGTATTTTATTTTTCCTTTTTTGCCTTTTGGGTTTCGGTTTGCTAAGGGTTCGTTATAAATTATGTATACACACCCGACATATTAGTATTTTAATATAATAATAATTATATTATTGCTATTTTTTTATATTATGAATTCATTAGTGGTTGCTCAGGGTTGTAGCATCATTTTTTAAATTGCAATGACACCTTCATTTGGCAGCGATTTGGATGCTAAGCAGTGATCTCATAGAGGGGATTATTATGGTATTAAAGTGGAAAATACGCCCAGCTATAACTCAGGTTTAAATACAATTTAGTAGAAGCATTTTTAGCTAACTCTGGTTTTGATGTTCCCTGTATTACCAGTTACCAAGCAAAGGCAATTTGATTGTCTGCAGACATTATTCCTAGCCCTTTTCTTTTCTGCAGCCATTTTCTGTTTTTGCGTTTAGTTTTTTGCCCCCTGCTTTCCAAAAACCTTAAAGGGGTTATCCCATGATACATGTAGAAAATCTGTCATCATATAGATCATGACAATTTCTTTCTAATGAAGCTTGAGCCAGCCCTGTAACTCACATGGATCCAGGGAATTCCCTATTCATTGTTCCATTTGCTCTGCTTGATTTATATCAAGTTGGCAGCTCAGGGGGTGTGTCCAGCTCAAGGGGCATGTCCTTTCTGCTGTAGCTCTCTCCCTATCACAGCTCAGGAGGCAACTGAAGGATGGAACTGAGCATATATGGTAATGATACGATCCTGTCATTTTGATTATGAAATAAAGCATATTATAGATTGGAAACAAGCACGCCTGCTGGGATTATCCTTTGAACTGTGATATGGGGATTGCCCTTTCCCGTGCAACATAACAGGAGGATCGTGAGCTGTCTGATTTGATTCTGACCTGTCTATGATGTGTCATCATGACATGATTATGGGGGCTGCCATCTTCCTCTGCTGTCCTTAACAGCATTAAGAAAGCATTAAGAAAATTGCTTTATGTCACCCCCATCAGCCATGCACACAATGGACATGAGCTGACCCTATTAACTTACATGGGAGAGTTTTCTAGGCATGCTCTGAGACCTGTGCAGAGTTCATTGTACAAGGAAAGAATAGATAAGCTTTGACAATCACCTATTGTGAATGGTTCTGCACACATAGGTGATATCATTACAGGCAGGATTAGAATGACAGATAAACAGGTAACTGCAGTAAAGTGGTCTGCACAGACCAAGAAGTGGTGCCAATTATTAGGCTTAGTGGCCTGTACAAAAATTGCAGGATTTTATTATTTTTGTTTAAATATAGATATTGACATGGAAAAAAAAAATATAACATTGACAATTCTTTATAAATTTTGTGACACAGTGAAATGTTTTGTCTGGGAAAACAGGTATTTTCCTCCCAGCATGTGCTGCTGGACTGATTTACAGCCAGGTGAGGTCAAATACCGGACCGGATTTTAAGTCATCTCGTGAGACGTGAGATTTCCTGTGAACGCGCACACACAGGCGTGCGCGTTTACAGGATCGGAAGGTGAGCGAGTGGATCTACAGCCTGCCAGCGGCAATCGTTCGCTGGCAGGCTGTAGATGCGATTTTCTTAACCCCTAACAGGTATATTAGACGCTGTTTTGATAACAGCGTCTAATATACCTGCTACCTGGTCCTCTGGTGGTCCCTTTTGCTTGGATCGACCACCAGAGGACACAGGCAGCTCAGTAGTAAGTAGCACCAAACACCACTACACTACACCCCCCCATCACTTATTAACCCCTTATTAACCCCTGATCACCCCATATAGACTCCCTGATCACCCCCCTGTCATTGATCACCCCCCTGTAAGGCTCCATTCAGACGTCCGTATGTTTTTTACAGATCCACGGATACATGGATCGGATCCGCAAAACACATACGGGCGTCTGAATGGAGCCTTACAGGGGGGTGATCAATGACAGGGGGGTGATCACCCCATATAGACTCCCTGATCACCCCCCTGTCATTGATCACCCCCCTGTCATTGATCACCCCCCTGTAAGGCTCCATTCAGACGTCCGTATGTTTTTTACGGATCCACGGATACATGGATCGGATCCGCAAAACACATACGGACGTCTGAATGGAGCCTTACAGGGGGGTGATCAATGACAGGGGGGTGATCACCCCATATAGACTCCCTGATCACCCCCCTGTCATTGATCACCCCCCTGTCATTGATCACCCCCCTGTAAGGCTCCATTCCGACGTCCATATTTTTTTTTTACGGATCCACGGATACATGGATCGGATCCGCAAAACACATACAGACGTCTGAATGGAGCCTTACAGGGGGGTGATCACCCCATATAGACTCCCTGATCACCCCCCTGTCATTGATCACCCCCTTGTCATTGATCACCCCCCTGTAAGGCTCCATTCAGACATTTTTTTGGCCCAAGTTAGCGGAAATTGTTTTTTTTTCTTACAAAGTCTCATATTCCACTAACTTGTGTCAAAAAATAAAATCTCACATGAACTCACCATACCCCTCACAGAATCCAAATGCGTAATTTTTTTTAGACATTTATATTCCAGACTTCTTCTCACGCTTTAGGGCCCCTAAAATGCCAGGGCAGTATAAATACCCCACATGTGACCCCATTTCGGAAAGAAGACACCCCAAGGTATTCCGTGAGGGGCATATTGAGTCCATGAAAGATTGAAATTTTTGTCCCAAGTTAGCGGAAAGGGAGACTTTGTGAGAAAATAAAATATATATATATTTCCGCTAACTTGTGCCAATTTTTTTTTTTTCGATGAACTCGCCATGCCCCTCATTGAATACCTTGGGGTGTCTTCTTTCCAAAATGGGGTCACATGTGGGGTATTTATACTGCCCTGGCATTTTAGGGGCCCTAAAGCGTGAGAAGAAGTCTGGGATCCAAATGTCTAAAAATGCCCTCATAAAAGGAATTTGGGCCCCTTTGCGCATCTAGGGTGCAAAAAAGTGTCACACATGTGGTATCTCCATACTCAGGAGAAGTTGGGCAATGTGTTTTGGGGTATCATTTTACATATACCCATACTGGGTGAAATAAATATCTTGGTCAAATGCCAACTTTGTATAAAAAAATGGGAAAAGTTGTCTTTTGCCGAGATATTTCTCTCACCCAGCATGGGTATATGTAAAAAGAGACCCCAAAACACATTGCCCTACTTCTTCTGAGTACGGCGATACCAGATGTGTGACACTTTTTTGCAGCCTAGGTGGGCAAATGGGCCCACATTCCAAAGAGCACCTTTCGGATTTCACAGGGCATTTTTTACAGATTTTGATTTCAAACTACTTCTCACGCATTCGGGCCCCTAAAATGCCAGGGCAGTATAACCACCCCACAAGTGACCCCATTTTGGAAAGAAGACACCCCAAAGTATTCCGTGAGGGGCATGGCGAGTTCCTAGAATTTTTTATTTTTTGTCACAAGTTAGCGGAAAATGATGATTTTTTAAAATGATGATTTTCCACTAACTTGTGACAAAAAATAAAAACTTCCATGAACTCACTATGCCCATCACGAAATACCTTGGGGTGTCTTCTTTCCAAAATGGAGTCACTTGTGGGGTAGTTATACTGCCCTTGCATTTTAGGGGCACAAATGCTTGAGAAGTAGTTTGAAATCAAAATGTGTAAAAAATGCCCTGTGAAATCCGAAAGGTGCTCTTTGGAATGTGGGCCCCTTTTCCCACCTAGGCTGCAAAAAAGTGTCACACATCTGGTATCGCCGTACTCAGGAGAAGTAGGGCAATGTGTTTTGGGGTGTATTTTTACATATACCCATGCTGGGTGAGAGAAATATCTCGGCAAAAGACAACTTTTCCCATTTTTTTTATACAAAGTTGGCATTTGACCGAGATATTTCTCTCACCCAGCATGGGTATATGTAAAATGACACCCCAAAACACATTGCCCAACTTCTCCTGAGTACGGCGATACCAGATTTATGACACATTTTTGCAGCCTAGGTGGGCAAAGGGGCCCACATTCCAAAGAGCACCTTTCGGATTTCACAGGGCATTTTTTGCACATTTTGATTTCAAACTACTTCTCACACATTAGGGCCCCTAGAATGCCAGGGCAGTATAACGACCCCACAAGTGACCCCATTTTGGAAAGAAGACACCCCAAGGTATTTCTTGATGGGCATAGTGAGTTCATGGAAGTTTTTATTTTTTGTCAAAAGTTAGTGGAATATGAGACTTTGTAAGAAAAAAAAATAAAATCATCATTTTTCGCTAACTTGTGACAAAAAATATAAAGTTCTATGAACTCACTATGCCCATCAGCGAATACCTTAGGGTGTCTACTTTCTGAAATGGGGTCATTTGTGGGGGTTTTCTACTGTCTGGGCATTGTAGAACCTCAGGAAACATGACAGGTGCTCAGAAAGTCAGAGCTGCTTCAAAAAGCGGAAATTCACATTTTTGTACCATAGTTTGTAAACGCTATAACTTTTACCCAAACCATTTTTTTTTTTACCCAAACATTTTTTTTTTCAAAGACATGTAGAATAATAAATTTAGAGAAAAATTTATATATGGATGTCGTTTTAAAAAAAAAAATTTACAACTGAAAGTGAAAAATGTCATTTTTTTCCAAAAATTTTGTTAAATTTCGATTAATAACAAAAAAGTAAAAATGTCAGCAGCAATGAAATACCACCAAATGAAAGCTCTATTAGTGAGAAGAAAAGGAGGTAAAATTCATTTGGGTGGTAAGTTGCATGACCGAGCAATAAACGGTGAAAGTAGTGTAGTGCAGAAGTGTAAAAAGTGGCCTGGTCATTAAGGGTGTTTAAGCTAGGGGAGCTGAGGTGGTTAAATGGGCAGTTGGGCTCAGAAGCCGTGTCTCTGTGTTGGGATCTGGGAGCCTTGTGTCTGCATGAAGGCTTGCTACCTGTTTGGCGTGAAAACAGGTTGGTGCTGCTATGGTCAAGGACTCTTTGAGGCAGAATTGCCGCATGGTGTGAATTACCACCAACACCGCAAGGTGACATTTTGTTTTGATTATGATTGCTTGTTTTGTCAGTTGCTTAAAGTGTGAATAAAACACTGAACTGTTTGATCCAAAGATCTTGTTGTTGCCTCTATCCTGCGTTCGCTTATCCTGTATACCAGAGCGAAACCCCACAATTGGTGGAAGATGCGGTAATGAGCAGTGAGGCTGGCGTGAACGCCAATTTTTTTGGTTTCTGCATTTTGTAGGCACGGTTGTATGTCGTACATTAAACCAGCTGTATTACAACCAGTGCCCCACGACAAAATGGAGGCTGTTGTGAAGGCCCTCATGGAGGCTTATCTGCAGCAGCGAGAGACAAACCTGCAGCAACGCAAGGCTCATAATCAGCAGCAGAAGACTAACCAGTTGCTGCTACAACACGTGTTGGCTTTGCAGACAGCAGGAGCAACACCGAGCGTCCACGATGCCCCGAAAGCAGTCTGTGCCGTGATTCCTAAGATGACCCCCGCAGGCGACATCGAAACCTACCTGGTGATGTACGAGAAAGTGGCCATCAGGGAAAAGCTACCCCATGACCAGTGGGATGAGGTCGCTGCTCCGTTCCTGGCATCCGATTCCCAGAGGGTGTATTTCGACTTGCCGGATGATCATGCGGTCGACTACCAGAAAGTCATGGGTGAGATTCTGGCAAGACTGGGGTTAAATGTGTTGGTCCGGGCCCAGTGGGTGCATCAGTGGAGGTTCAACCCGGCTGAGCCTGCAAGACCCTAGTATTATAACTTACTTCACCTTTTGCAAAAATTGTTACAGCCTGACATGCTGAGTCCCACTGCTATGCTAGATCGTCTGTTGGCCGATTTATTCTGGAGGGCTTTGCCATACCCTCTCCAGCACTGGATCGGTCAGGAGTCTACTGGCAATGCCCTTGAGATGGTGGACCTGGTGGAACGCTATGAAGCTACCAGGAATCTAAAGGAGGGTTCTATCGGGAGGGGGGTCGGCAAACCCCGGAAATCTCCACCCCAGGCCCGGAGATTTCGGCCGATAAAACCCACCCGGGATGTACCCACGGCAGACCTGGCTCCGATAGTCTTCTGGCGGTGTCAGGAGCCTGGCCTTGTAAGGGCTAACTATCCCCATCGGGTTGAGCCCATGGACACTAACTGTGGCTACCGTCAGTTGTTATATGCCAGGAGGCTGTGTGCAACAGGAACCCTAGAGTCTCTAGATCATTTGTGCCTGGTGGAAGTGGGAGACACTCCGGCGGAGGCTCAGCTGGACTCAGGGAATCTGGTGACCCTAGTAAGGGCTACCCCGGTACGGTCCCCTGAGTATACTGGCCGGAAAGTCGGGGTGATGTGCATCCACAGAGACTTAAAAGACTACCCCACAGCGCTGGTGTCTCTAACTACAGTGGCCAGTAGATGGACCCACAAGGTGGCTGTCGCCACAAATCTACATTATGAACTCATAATAGGGAGAGACTTCTCGGGCTTCCCGACACTGTGGCCTGCTATGAGAGTGACTGATGCCCATGAGACAGGGGTAACACTAGCAGAGTGGCCCAGCTCAGGGGGGAGACGA
This sequence comes from Bufo bufo, assembly GCF_905171765.1. Lineage (NCBI taxonomy): Eukaryota > Metazoa > Chordata > Amphibia > Anura > Bufonidae > Bufo > Bufo bufo. The sequence goes on from NC_053389.1 coordinate 383,635,209, forward strand.
TAACCCTGGGAACCTGAGACCGAAAGGCCAGCGGTAGGGGTGACTGCCACTTCGGCGGAAGAGGGGGAAACAACGCCGCTAAGTGTGATAGTGGGAGACGTGGAGGACTTGCTGCCGGGTCCTGAATTGGCAGACCTCAATGTCTCCGGGGATAATTCTGGTACCGCCCAATGTCTTGACCCAACCCTATCCCGCGCCTGGGAAAATGTGAACTCTGTAAGTTGCTGCACATAAAGCACCTACGGATGTCCGTTTACCATCCGCAAACGGACGGTCTGCAAGAAAGGTTTAACCAAACATTAAAAAATATGTTGAAAAGGGTGGTGGCTAAAGATGGGAAGGGCTGGGACCTCCTTCTGCCCTATCTCATGTTCGCAGTGCAAGAGGTACCCCAGGCCTCTACTGGGTTCTCGCCCTTCGAACTTCTATATGGAAGACACCCTTGGATGTGGACAAAGAGGCGTGGGAACAACAACCCACTACACATAAAAGTGTCATTGAGTATGTTAACCAGATGCAAGATCGGATAGAGACAGTGTTGCCTCTTGTTAGGGAGCATATGGAGGCAGCTCAGCGAGCCCAGAGTCGGGTATATAATCATCAGGCTTGGGTCTGGATCTTTAACCCGGGTCATCGGGTTTTGGTTCTGGTGCCGACCATGGACAGTAAGTTCCTGGTTAGGTGGCAGGGGCCCTACGAGATACTCGAGAAAATTTGAGACGTAAACTACAAGGTACACGAGCCAGGGCGGCGAAAGCCGGAGTAGGTTTACCATGTGAATTTACTCAAACCGTGGAAAGATAGGGAAACCTGTACAGAAGACAGCCCGCGGCTGGGTTTTCTAGGAGAAGAGGTACCGGCACCTCTGTCTGATGCAAGAGAGGCGGCTGCCACAGTAAAAATTGCTGACAGCCTCTCCTCAAAACAGACTCAGAATGCCAGGGAGTTCGTTAGTCGGAACACGGATGTGTTCTTGGACCTCCCTGGATGCACTTCCATAATCCAGCATGTCATTGTCACTGAGCCTCAGGCAAAAGTCAGATTAAAATCATACCGGGTACCCGAGGCTCGGCGACAAGCCATATCAGAGGAGGTGCAGCTAATGTTGCAGCTAGACGTCATTGAGGAGTCAAAAAGTGAGCGGGCCAGTCATATAGTATTTTTTTTTAAATCAGATAATTTTTCTTTGGTTTTTCAAAAAATCACGAAAAAGCAAAGAAAGACAGTCTGTACAGCATACATGCAACAGTTGATGACAAAAATACCATAGCATTACACGATCGGACAGATAGTTACTTACATAAGTATCACAAGTAACATAAACCATGGTACAAGAAGCACATAAAATCACGTATTCTAGTTACAAAGTATATCTGGTACAGAACCACATTTCCCATTCAATAATTTATCAACAGGAAACCAACCCTCCCTACCCAACTAAAGCCCAGTATCCCCCCCCCCTTCCCTACCCAAGCGATGGAGCGGATCCAAACTCCAAGATTGGACATCTTATTAACATGTCAAAGGCACATCCATTGGTGTACACCTCCTGTCTGTGTATCAGACCTCTGCACACCCGACCTGCATGGTCAGTCATATAGTATTGATACCCAAGCTGGACGGGACGTTGCGGTTTTGCAACGACTTTCGAAAACTTAACAAGGTTTCCAAATTCGATGCGTATCCCATGCCCCGGGTGGATGAGCTCATTGAGAGGTTAGGACAAGCCCGGTATTTTTCTGTTTTGGACCTCACGAAAGGGTACTGGCAGGTGCCCTTAACGGAGGCTGTCAAAGAGAAAACTGCCTTCATCATGCCTGAGGCGCTGTATCAATATAAGGTCTTATTCTTTGGTCTGCATGGCGCCCCCGCCTTTTTTCAGCGACTAATGGACATCGGTACGCTTCGGCTTACCTGGACGATATTGCCATCCACAGTACCGACTGGGAAAGTCACCTACCCAAAGTGCAGGCTGTAGTGGACTCCCTTCGGGAAGCTGGCCTAACCGCTAACTCAAAAAAATGTGCAATAGGGTTAGAAGAGACTAAGTACCTGGGGTATGTCATTGGGCGCAGAGTCATCAAACCCCAAGTGAACAAAATAGAGGCAATACGGAATTGACCCTGACCTGTCACCACTAGGTAAATAAAGTCATTCCTGGGAATGGTGGGCTATTACATGAGGTTTGTTCCCCACTTTGCTTCTCTAGCCGTGCCCTTGACAGGACTCTTTAAGGGACACAAGTCAATGATAGTTCACTGGGATGATCGGGCGGAAGAGGCATTCTCTTCTTTGAAGTCGACCCTGTGGGGGTCCCCCGGTTTCAAAAGGGAGTTTATAGTACAGACCGATGCCTCCGAAGTTGGCCTCGGTGCTATACTGTCTCAAGAAGTCAATGGGGAGCAGCATCCCGTTGTCTTCCTCAGCCGTAAGCTCACCTCAGGCGAGACCCGGTATAGTATAGTGGAGAGAGAGTGCCTGGCTATCAAGTGGGCACTTGAGTCTCTCCGCTATTATTTATTTGGGAGAAAATTCCGCCTGGTGACTGACCACTCCTCTCTCAAGTGGATGAGCCAGGCCAAGGACAAAAATGCCCAGGTCACCCGATGGTTTCTCTCCCTACAAAACTTTACGTTTTCGGTGAAACACAGGGAAACGCGGATGCCCTGTCCCGGGTACACTGTCTGGCGTATGTTCACCTCCTCAGTTTAACAAAGGTGGGTGGGGGGTGGTATGTGACACAGTGAGAGGTTTTGTCTGGGAAAACAGGTATTTTCCTCCCATGTACTGCTGGGCTGATTTACAGCCAGGTGAGCTCAAATACTGGACTGGAATTTAAGTACCGGTCCGGGTTTTGGCCGCACCTGGCTGTCCTTAAAGAGGGCCTTTCACTAGAATAAAAAAATGTAAACTACATACAGATATGGAGAGCGGCGCCCAGGTATCTCCCTGCACTTACTATTATCCCTGGGCACTGCTCCGTTCTCCCGGTATAGGCTCCGGTAGCTTCATATGTTCGGTTTGTTGTAGAAATATTAATAGTTGTAATCTGCTCGCATCAAACTTTGTGTAAAGAAATAGGTAAATCTCCTTTCCCTCAACCACAGTCAGAGGCAGACCCAGGTGTTACCATCTTGCTTGAATTCTTGCTGGGCACTCCCCTCCTCCCTGCCCAGTCTGATGATAACAAACACATGTATACAATAACCACTGGCGCGAACTTTATCTAGCCTTGCTCAGTGATCAATGCCAGATAAAGTTACTATGATCCTCATGCATGTTTATTTACAGGACAACGTCATTATCTCCAGCGGCTGATCAGGCGCACTAGAGACAAGAAACGCACGTTCCTTTCATATATTGTCCTCTTAACAAATGCATCCACGCCAAGCCAATAAATCTGCGTCTTGCGCGGGGGGGGCCTAGCCGGCGTCCATACATCAGCCAACAAAACACTGCTCTGCTGAACACATCAGCCTCCCCCGGCCCACAGCCCAGTGCTTAGCACATGGACCATTCGCCGACGGAGATCTCTGCGCCAAGCAGCTGTGACAGGACATACACGGGAAGATATCCACTCCAATGGTTTACCCTGACAATGAGAGACATGATGACAATACACAATATATTAAATACACATCCTAATAAAATTTACACAACAGGTTCAACTGGGTGGAGCCTGCCGGCGTCTCCTTCTCCCAGGCTGTAGCGCTGGCCAATCGCAGCGCTCAGCTCATAGCCTGAGAGAAAAAAAAACCTCTCAGGCTATGAGCTGAGCGCTGCGATTGGCCAGCGCTACAGCCTGGGAGAAGGAGACGCCGGTATGCTCCACCCAGTTGAACCGAACATATGAAGCTACCGGAGCCGCCTATACCGGGAAAATGGAGCGGCGCCCAGGGATAATAGTAAGTGCAGGGAGATCCCTGGGCGCCGCTCTCAATGTCTGTATGCTTAGTTTACATTTTTTATTCTAGTGAAAGGTCCTCTTTAAATAGGCAGCTGGGCTCAGAAGTCGTTTCTCTGTGTTGGGATCTGGGAGCCTTGTGTCTGCATAAAGGCTTGCTACCTGTTTGGCGTGAAGACAGGTTGGTGCTGCTATGGTCAAGGACTCTTTGAGGCAGAATTGCCGCATGGTGTGAATTACCACCAACACCGCAAGGTGACTTTTTGTTTTGATTATGACTACTTGTTTTGTCACTTGCCTAAAGTGTGAATAAAACACTGAACTGTTTGATCCAAAGAACTTGTTGTTGCCTCTATACTGCATCCTCTAATCTTGTCTACCAGACCGAAACCCCACAATATATTAAACATCAAAACGTGATATAAACAATAGGTTATTTTCAGATGGCACATTCCCTTTTATAAAAACCTTGGAAAAACTAAAAATTTTCTTTGCATCACCATTTTCTGACAGTCATAACTTTTATTTATGTTTTCATCTACAGAGCTGTAAAAGAGCTTGTTTTTAGCGAGGTGATCTGTAGTTTTTATTGGTACTCTTTTGACTACAACTTTTTGATCACTTTTTATTAAAAAGTTTTGGGGGACAAGGTGACCAAAAAGTGTTTATTGCTAAAATTGGCCTGGTCCTGAAGGGGTTAATAGATGTTATTAGGGAAGTCAGTGATAATTATCAATTAAGGTATATTTTGGATGTCCCATATTCTGTTGTACCTATTAGAATAGTTTATATTGCTTTTGTGAATGAGTTGTTACAAAGAAGTACATGACTTGCTGCACAGCTTCTAGTTTTGTGTGCAGTCAAAAAGTGTGGAAGTGGTGCCATTACGATTAGTTTGATTAGAACTTGTTTTAGCTGGAAACCGTTATAAAGGAAGTAAACACAATATGGCTGAAGATAATGATTATTATTAGGTCAGGGACATGGAAATAATAAAAAGAAAGAAGCCTGATTACTAAATGATATAGTGTAAATGTGGCCATACACATTAGATAGAAGTTGGTAGGGGGTTGAACAGCAGCTGAACAAACAATGATCTGGTAAACGTTCGTTTCGCATAGTGGCCATTATAGTTGTTCAAAGTGCCCATACATATACATGTTCAATGAGACGGGTAATTGGCGAAAGATCTTTCTGGGAACGTTTTTCAAAGAAAGGTCTTTGATTGAGAAACAATCTTTTTTGAACGAAAGACATTTCTTTCAACTATCAGAGTAAAGTATTAAACATGGCCAACTTCTTTTCAGTGGTCAACTAAAATTATCATTTTATTTTTTTTTTGGGTTGAAATTGTCTGTTTTGATCAACCTTAGCCCTCATGCACACGACCGTAGTTCTGGTCTGCATCTGAGACGCAGTTTTTGCGGCTCGGGTGCGGACCCATTCACCTCAATGGGGCCACAAAAGATGCGGACAGCAATCCGTGTGCTGTCCGTATCCGTTGCTCCGTTCCGTGGCTCCGCAAAAAAAATATAACATGTCCTATTCTTGTCCGTTTTGCGGACAAGAATAGGCATTTCTACAATGGGCCGCCCATTCTGTTCCGCAAATTGCGGAAGGCACACAGACGGCTTCCGTTTTTTGCGGATTCGTGGTTTGCGGACCGCAAGAAACGGAACGGTCGTGTGCATGAGGCCTTAGACTAATGTTTTTTGGTACCTTGAGTGGAAGGGGTTTTGACATTTCTGCAGTAGGGCTCTCATAAGGATTGTTTAGTTCATTATTGTCACATTGGACAAAAAATTGTTCCATCTATGAGCAGCTTAAAGGGGTTGTCCGGGTTCAGAGCTGAACCCGGACATGCCTCCATTTTCACCCCGGCAGCCCCCCTGACAATGGCATCGGATCAGTTCATGCTCCGATGCTCTCCTTTGCCCTGCGCTAAATCGTGCAGGGCAAAGGCATTTTTTGGAGATCTGGTGACGTACCGGGGCTCTCCATAGGGCTGCCAGGAACCCCGGTGACGTCACTGGCACTAATGGGTGGGATTTAGCGCTGCCCTAGCCAGTAAAACGGCTAGGGCAGAGCTAAAGCCCGCCCATCAGAGCCGGTGACGTCACCGAACAGACTGCCGGGCAGAAGTTTCCGCCCGGCAGTGTGTTATTGAAAACAAAAGAGCCCGTGCCCTGCTAGCCTCAGGGGGGCTGCCTGGGTGAAAATAAGGGTATGTCCGGGTTCAGCTCTGAACCCAGACAACCCCTTTTAAAGGGGTTGCCCAACATAAGTAAAAATCTCAGACAAGCCCATTAATAGCCTTAAAAAATGTATGCTCGCTCCTTTCCCCAGCGCTGGTCTGGGCCTCTTGCCGCTGATTGTTTGCAAACGGTCTAAAACTGAAGGCAGTAGTGGGCTGTAGCAGCACCTACATGTCACTGACATTCTGACATGTGTCACAGTGTCACTGCTGCAGCCAATCACTGTACTCAAGGTTACATCACTGAAGACAGTGATTGGCTGCAGCGGTCGTTTGTAAACAAGCAGCGGCGGGAAGACCTTACCAGTGCTGACAACATTGGTCAACATTGGAGAAAGGGATAGGTATAACATAATTTGTTGTTTTAGGCTATTAGAGATTTTTAATTATCAGACCTAGCATTTTATCTTTTAATCTCAATAGGTTCAAAGTTCTGTGCCTATTCATTTTTAAGCATATTTTATTGTAGTTGGAGCTTTGTTTTTTTCTGATACAGATTTCCAAATTTGCTGCATAGAAATAAAACATACCATGCTGGTTGCCTGCATCCATGCCACCACTACATGGAGCGTAGGAGCTCACTGCATACTGTTTTTACTGTACATTAATAACACACTATGCAGCAGGCTCCCTCTAGTGGTGACTGAAGGCAAGCTACATGGTTTATTTTAAAGACGACTTGTTACCTCCTCTGACATGTCTGTTTTAGTAAAAACTTGTATTCCATATAAAATGATAACTCTCTCTGTTATTCCTTCCTCTAGTGCACCGTGCCGCCTGAAGTCCGCTCCGGCCCCATTCACTATAATATACATGTTGTAGTTTTATTCCGGCCGCCAATTGGCATGTTTGCCGTGCTGCGGTTGGACTTCCGGCGGCACGGTGCACTAGCGGTAGCATGAATCCGGCAGGCTGTTTCCCCGCCGGAACAGCCTGCCGGAGAAGGCTGCCGCTAGTGTGAAACTAGCCTTAGGCCTCATGCACACGACCGTTGTTGTGTTCCTTGTCCGTTGTTCCGTTTTCCTTGATTTTCTGCGGACCCATTGACTTTCAATGGGTCCGTTGAAAACTCGAAAAATGCACCGTTTGTCATCCGCGTCCGTGATCCGTGTTTCCAGTCCGTCAAAAAAATAGGACCTGTCCTATTTTTTTCACGGACAACGGTTCGCGGACCCATTCAAGTCAATGGGTCCGTGAAAAAACACGGAGGCACACAAGATTGTCATCCGCGTCCGTGATCCGTGTCGGTTTTTTTCCTATAATTTTCAAGGCAATTTTTTTTTTTTATCACTTTTCATGTCTGGTGATCCTCCAAAAATCAAGGAAGACACACGGAAACAAAAACGGAAACGGATCACGGAACAACGGAACCCCGTTTTGCGGACCGTGAAAAAATACTGTCATGTGCATTAGGCCTTAAAAGCAGAGAGATTCAAATTTAGAAAGTATATATGTATAAATAGTATATTTTTACAAACTTTTGGTAAATTTTGGATTTTTTTTTATAAATAAAGGTAAAACATATTGACTCAAATTTACCATTAGCAGGACGTACAATGTCTCACAAAAAAAAAATCTGAATGGCTGAATAAGTAAAAGCGTTCCAAAGTTATCACATAAAGTGACACATGTCAGTTTTGCTAAATTAGGCCTGGTCAGGAAGTGGTTAAATCTATGGCTATGCAGGAGATTTAGAGCCCTGTATAAGAAAAACAAAGCTTCAACCCACTATAAAGATCTATAGTATAAGAAGTAAATCATGGTGTTAAAGATAAGATATATAGTTGTGAAATATTGAAGCTTCTGTCAATACATTTACATTAGACCAGAGATACCCGTTAACCTCTGTCAAGCCAACATTTTCCATCTTGTTCTGGACTTAGGCTTTACATGTTATTAGATGCAATTACAATAAACAGAGAACCAATACTTTTTAGAAGTTGTAGGTAACAGGGATTAATAGGGCCCACCGAATGCGGCTGGTGTCATCTGATGGATCCGGTGTCGTTTCAGGGTTTTCTTTTGCTACAGCCCAGATGTATTGGACGCTTGGATACCTACGGTGTACCGAATTGTAGTTTCTGGTTTGGTGATATCTCGTATTGTTGTTTGATATTAACCAATATTAGCCAAATACCGTAATCATTTTGTCCAATTTATGGATTTTCCAAGAGTTGAAAGAAGGAGTTAAATAGTATCCTTGAGCACTGTTCTCAGACTCAGATTGGAAAGAAGACAGCGACATCTTGTGTCCTCATGCCTTCAGGCAAGAAAGTTTTGAGGAAGCAGTTGGATAAATGGCTGTGAGCAGTAAGTTCTTCACTATATGCCACTTACAGTGCAAAATAACATGTGAAACTGATCTCTATAAACCCTTAGTGACCATCCATACGTGTTTTTACGACGGTCACTAAGGGGCCTTGGGCTGGAGCGTGCCTTTTTACGGCGGCACTTCAGCCCAAGTTAGTGCTTAAATCAGGCGCTGGAGCTCCATGCCCGCAGCTACCGGAGGTAGCTGAGGGCTCGGGGCAGTGATCAGAGACCGTGACAAGCGGTCTCTGATCATGTGATCGCCGCGATACGGATCACTAAAAAAATGCTGGCAGTAAACTTTCTCCCTCCTCTCATGTAAGAGAGGAGGGAGAAAGTCTCTGGTGCAGGGATCGGGTCCCCCAGCTTCCCCATAAGGGAAAGCTGGGTACTGATCCTCATCCTCCCCCCTGCCCTCAAGAAAGATGGCGGTGGCGGCCCGGTGCATGCGCACACTATAAGCCGGCCACCGCCTCCCCTGCAGTATGTCTATCTCCTCAGGAGAAGAGAGATAATAAGTGATTATGCCCTGATCGGGTCCAGCAGCACCCTGATTGGGGCAATATGGCCCCCAATGTATTTAATAAAGGGCAGGAGCCCCCCCCAGTAAAAAACAAAATGGCGCAGACATGCACACTGGTTAGTGTGCTGAAGATCTGCCTTCAGCACAGTAACCATCAGGGACCAATAGTAATGGTTTTCTATCATTTTGCAGCTCAACATCATTACATGTGTGCAATGGGGCCTGAACCATTTTCAGTTTATTATCTGAAAGGCCCCAGGTGCTCCTTTATGTTTGGGCCCTGCCGTGTGTCAAGACATAAGATTAGGGCCACAATGGCGATATTTCTAAAGATAGGAGAAATGGGGTCATACATTTTGGGGTGTACTTCTTCATTTTCATGTGCTCTGTTGAACAAAATCTGTCTTTAAATTGACACTTTTGTGTAAAAAATGAAAAACTAAATTTTTCTTGCCTGCTTAGCAATAATTTCTGCAAAAAACTAGGGGGTATAAAAGATCACTAAACCCCTAGATGATTACCTTAGGGGTCTAGTTTTCAAAATGGGTCATTTATGGGTGTTTTCTATTGTTTTGGCAGCTCAACGCCATTACAAGTGTGCAATGGGGCCTAAAACATTTTCAAGCTAATTTTGTGTTCTGAAAGCCACAGCTCCTTTTATGTTTGGGCCCTGCCGTTTGTTAAGACATAAGATTAGGGCCACAATGGGGGTATCTCTGAAGACTGGAGAAATGGGGTGATACATTTTGGGGTGTACTTCTTCATTTTCATGTGCTTTGTAGAAAAAAAGTCTTTAAATTGACACGTTTGTGTAAAATTTAACAAATAAAGATATGGAAATATATTTCTGATAAAAATATTGAATAGTATTTATGTATGTATGTGAAATATTGCAGTTGAAAATAGGAAAATCTGCCCATTTTTACAAATTGTCATTGATTTTTACGTTTTTTAATAAAGATACACATATTTTATCAGTAAAATTTTACCACCTAAGTAAAGTACAATATGTGACGAGAAAACAATGTCAGAATTACTTTGATGTGTAAAACCTTTACGAAGTTATTCTCTGCCAAAATCTGGCTTGGTCATTAAGCCCAAACAGGCTTGGTCACTAAGGGGTTAATAAAAAGAAACAAGCATGTCTCCTATTCAAGGTATTTTATCTGTCACAAGAAAAGACCACCTATCACTTTTCTTAGGAAATCTCAACGTCCCACTTGGTACCCCTGGTACCGAACTTCTAGTATCGGCTTGGTTTGAGTCTTGTTCTGACGTCAGGAGAGTGCTTCACTCAGTAGGGAATAACAGACACAACAATGATGTACTGAATGAACGCTCTAAAGTTTATTATTAGCACACACAGATTATATAGAGGGGTTTACGCCCCTATATTAGCATATCAACGTGAGTTATTTATTCAACCTATCATAAATCAACATGTTTTATTCTACAGGCAAGTAGAGCAAAGAGCGGAACTTCCATATTTGGGGGAAACATCTGGGCGTAGTGCCAAAGAGATAAGATTCATTTTACAGAGAACAGAAACTGATACACAAACAAAGAAGGTTCTACATGTTGTATAACATGGATTCCCTTCAAATCCCCTCTTAGAACCTTTAGTGTATCACACTAAATGGTTCTTTCCTTTCTTGTCCCTTTTCTCTCTATATGATGTTAGATAATTTTTATACCCTTCTGGGCTTCGATCCTCCTGGGGGAAAAAAGTGTGGTATAATGTCATATTAGAGATCCCCTTTTCAAGCATTCGTCTCACACAAGGAATAACACATAATGCTACTACACCTATTACTACAATTACTATTAATATGACAATTCCCAATTGCATGAGACCTTGTTTCCAATTTGTGAACCACCCAAAGTATTGATCCCATGGATTATTTATACCTGAACTTTTTCAGTTCTTTTGACAGATCTTCAAGCTTTTTTATAGCTATTGTGATCTTATCAGTGGGACCAGTATTATTTGCTATGTATGTGCAACAGGAGGTTGGATCAGTCAATACTTGGCATACTCCGCCTTTTTCTGCAAGTATCATATCTAATACCATCCTATTCTGGAATGTCATGATTGAATCCGCTTGCAGTTCTTCTGCTACTCCTTGTAAAGTATCCCTGGTATAATTCACAAACCTTTGTTGATTATAGTATATGTAATTTATCCAATCCACATTTTTATTCAAAGTAATAATAGGAATTATTGATTCAAAACCTGCAGCTACCTGATCCCTGGCTTTGAACTCATCGGGACCCCTCTTGGGACGCCTATTGCATCTATATATACATGTGGATCAAACTTGAAAGGGGGTTGCTCCTTTTGTTTCTTTGTAGCATCCCCTTATCTGTAATATCTGATTCAGTAAAAATATGCATATTCATTATAGCCTTGGCAAGCGCACATTCACCCTTCCAGGTACCTTCCAACCTGGATCTTATCTTTCCATCTCCACAGATCCAATACACATCTCCCACGTAGTATACTTGGTTCTGGGTAAGGGACACGTCTACATCACTATATTTGTGACAATAACCTTTGGTGAAATTTTGGACGTTCCTCCCATGTGTGCTTCCTCTGTAACACGTGTAGTTACCTGGATATACCTGGATACCCGCTCCTAGGCGGGGAGTTTTGGATAACAGAGGGTATTTTGATTTCCATTCCGCACATTCACTATGGTTATAGGATGTGTTAGAAAAAAGAGTCAGGAAACATTCTTCAACACCTTCTGGTAATACCAAGGGCACAGTACCTAGATGTGGTTTGGCAGCCCCACATATATAACAGTTGCTCTTATTTACAGAGGCTGCACTGTACTTCATCCATTCCAAACATAGATTGGCATCTGAAAACCCTGTTTCCATGGCTAGGGTATCTTCATATGTAGGGTCAGATATGGCTCTCAATTCCTTGAGAGTAACTATGTGTGGGGCCAGTGGATTTCTGGGATATTCTCTATTGTCATACATATCTTTTAAGTACAAGGGGGTGATAGATGATCCATAGATGTTATGGTAATACACCCCTAAGACATACTTGGCTGCATCACTTGGTGAAGGGTTTTCTATATTTAACACCAGCCTGGCATGTGGAGCTGTGACAGTGTCCTGAGTCCATGTTTTGACATGGTACTTGTAACAGTCTCCTGAGGTGGTGAGCTTCATTCTGAGGATAAGAGATTTTACATTTTTATATTTTCTATTTAATGCTGTGGAGGGCTTATATCCCCAATCTAACCCCACATTCCATCCCACAGCTTTCCAAGTATAGCATTCTTTTCCCCAATGATCCCCTGTAACAAAAATATATGCCTGAGAAGCACTGCCAGAGTAATCTCCTGCACCCAAAGTAAGATGATTGCAAGTGATAATATTACATAAACAGAAAGTATAGGTAGCTACGTGGGTATTAGATGAATTATACCAAAAAGTGGTGATGCCGCCCTTGATGGTCATGTTGTTCAATTATTTTATTCAGGCATAAAAAATGTAACAACATGTACCATTATAAAATGCGAAACACAACATAATTAAAAGCGATATGAATAGGGTTACATTAATTTAAGCAAGAAGCTCTCACTTACATAGAACCCATGGCGAAGAGTGTTTCTTAAAGCCTATGGACGAACATGAAACAGGACAAACGGGGGGAGACGAACTTAGACAAGACAAACAAAACACAAAGGGGTAAAGACATACTGCAAGTATCTTCAATGCAAGCAAGCATCCACAATCTATCTGTACCGATCTAGCCAATCCATAAACCTCTGGGACCCTTTAAACAGAATCCATGGCCTCCACACTTTCAGGTATTTCTGATCCAGTCCCGCATCCTCTGCAATCAATTCCTCCATTCTACGTAAGTTCTCAAACGTCTCCAACCATTCCCCTTGATGGTTATGGCTACTTCTCCCATACTATTAGTTGGTAAAGTCATTAAGGTTACTGAGGCTATTGCAATCTTAATCAGTGCGTTCAACCATCTCCCAGAACAAAGAAAGGATCCCATCCTGTTGGAGGTCAGGGCTGTCTGCCCCCGTTAGCACCTCTGGTTCTTTTTCAAGGCCAAGGCTGCCTGCCTCCGTTTCTGCCTCCTCTCTTGCTCTCACCAGCTTCACTCGGGTGGTGTGAATCCAAGTTGGAGATTGTTCAGTCAGCACGGCTGTTCTGGTTACTGCGACCACGGTAGTGGGTGGGCCATATACGAAGTCACCTTGGGCTCTTCCTTTCTTCAGTGTTTTGATCACCACCTCATCCCCCACCCTGTATGGGTGGGTGGGTTCCTGAGGAAGAGAGGGAGACTTACAAGCAAGTTTTTCCTCAGTTTTATTAAGTACCTGTATCAATTTAGTGACATATTCTTCCCTTATTAAATCAAGGTCCCCTTCCTGTACTATCATTGGGCGTCTGGCTCAGGGGGTGGGGAAAGGCCTCCCCATGAGTATCTCAAATGGTGATAACCCTAACTTCTTATTAGGTGTCATCCTTATTTCTGCAAGTACTATGGGTAGGGTCTCTTTCCATTTTTCAAAGCTACCTGCAGTGGCCTTCCTCAATTTATCTTTAATTGTCTGTTCATGCGTTCCACAATTCCTGAGCTCTGTGGGTGATATGGAATGTGAAATTTCCATTCTATTTGTAATGATTTAGCAATTTCCTTGTTGAGTTTAGAGGTGAATGCTGTTATGTCCTACTCCGTGGAAATGTGCTATAAAGATGGAAGCACTGTTTTGGGGAATGCATGGCTTCCCCTCTTTGCAGACTAATCCTGTCTTAGGATTTTTCTGCAATACTGGATAACACCAGTCTTGCCGTTCCTATTCAGTGACATATCTTTGAAGGTCAGTAAGCATTTGCGACATCTCAGGGGTTGGAGGTGCCAGACATGGCATCTCCCAATGGTTACACGGACCTGTGGGGTTGCATTTGGCCACTCGTTTCGCCACCTTATCTGCCAGCGCATTGCCCTGTGAGACATGATCCTTGCCATTGGTGTGTGCCTTGCAGTGGACAATTTCTAATTGTGAGGGTAGTCTGATGGCTTCAAATAGATCTGTGACCAACTGTGAGTGCGAAATGCGCTTACCATCTGCAGCTGTGAATCCTCTTCTCTGCCAAATCATACCATGGTCCCACACTACCCCATGTGCGTCCCTACTATCAGTATAGATGGTGACAGGTCTGTCAGCATGTAGAATACATGCTCTAATTGATGCAGGTGCAATGAGCTCAGCTGCCTGTGCAGACTGGAATTTTATGGGTTTCGCCTCTAGGACGACATCTGGGAGCATAACAATGGAGTAGCCTGTACAGTATTTGGTGCCATTTGGTCTGGTGCATGACCCGTCCACAAAAACTTCTGGAGCTCCTTCAATGGGTGTGGATGACAAATCATGTCTTGGAGAAGTTTCATGTTCTAAGAGAGCATTTAGTATTGGTGCTGGACCTGAGGTGTGGGAAGCATATTTGATTTCGAGTGAGGGATCACTCAGTAGTATTACCTCATATTCTGAAAGCCTCTGTGCAGACATGTGTTGAGTGTCGATGCCCTTGAGTAGGCCTACAACATCATGAGTGGTGTGCAAAATGGTGTAATGTCCCATTGTAAAAGGAGTTGCCAACTCTACCATCATAGCACAGGATGCAAGAGAACGCAGACATGCCGGCATCCCTTGGACAGAGGTGGGCATTACCTTCGAGAAAATTGCACATGGGCGCAACTTGCCTCCATGTTCTTGTGTCAGTACACCCGCTATGGTTTTACAATTTTGTCGTGCAAACATGTGGAAGGGCAGTTTGTAGTCAGGGAGGCCCAATCCTGGACTTGACATTAATGAACATTTCAAATAATCAAATGCATTGTACATTTCTGAAGACCACCTTATCAATTCTGGTTTGTCCTCCAATGTTGAGTAGGAACAGTCGGGGATCCATTGTCTGCAATAGTTAATCATACCAAGGAAGGACAGCATTTCCTTCTTGGAGTGCGGGGTGACCAGGCCCGCTGCAGACTGGACTCTCTCCGGACTGATCCTCCTTTCTCCCTTTGCGAGGACAAATCCCAAGTATTCAACTTGCTTTTTACACCATTGCATTTTCCCTAATGACACTTTGTGTCCACATTCAAACAACCATTGTCCTCAATGTTGGCCTTCACTGACATACTGCATAACAGTAAATCATCCACATATTGCAACAACACGGAACCTTTGGGGGGTGGTGCCATGGTTTTAAAGTCATTTGGAGGACGATGCTGAACACTACAGGTGAATCAGTATATCCTTGGGGCATCCTGCCCCAGGTCAATTGTCACCCTTCGAAGGAAAAAGCAAAAAGGAGTCTGGTCCGCTTGTCAACTGGGATATAAAAGAATGCATTTTTCAGATCTATCACACTGAAACAAATAGCATCTGCTGGGATGGCAGATAGTAGTTGAGTGATGTCAGGTACAACAGGGGCTATAGGCATGACACCTGGTTTTACAGTAGCTTTGTAAGGTGTGCAATCTATGAGCCCCGTGTCATATTCATTTGAGGACTATAATGCAGAGTTAATGTTGTTAAGTTCTGGGTGGTCCTGTATGTTTGCAAGAATCAGTGGTACGGGTGTAGAGATTGGAATGAGATCTGAGTGTACTTTTATGCCCTGATTCTTTGCTGATACCTGCAAGTCAAGCTTAATGAACAAATCTCTCCCTAACAGGCTGAGTGGGCAATCTGGTATAATGCTGAATACATGATCTGTGATGTATTCCCTGTCTATGGTCTCGAGTGGTAGTTAGTCAGTTTTGTAAGTTTTTGTCAATACCCCATTATTTCCCATAGAGGGCTCAGATTTTCTCAATGGTCCTTTGTACAAATCCTTACTTAACACACTTGAGGTTGCACCACTATCTACCATGAATCCTACTCTCCTTCCTCCCACTCTCAGTCATCTAAGTCCACCCCTTTTAGTCGGACGCTGTGATGCTCCTTCTGTCCGTCAGTAGTGTCCCAGCTGTCCATGAGAACAGAGCTCTGATGTTAAGCACAACACTTAACATGTAACACGTAACTTCAAACATTGAAACAAACAGATCTGACAATACAGACATGAACACACAAAGGGCCCATAAGAAACTTTTCATTGACTTCAATAAAAAAAAAAAATTGTCAGCTCAATCAACACTGTTGGCACCAATAAAAACCAAAAATCTTCACAAACATCTCATAACCACGCCCTTATACATAAAATATGAATTGCATACACAGCTCTGCTAAAAACATCCATCAGTCTTCACACATTTTCGACTCAACTACAACTCAAAGCCACACCCATTCACATTCCACTGAATCATTTATGTCTTCCAACCCAGCCACATAGTTTTCTTTGTTTCATCCCAAAAGTTGCAGCACAGACAAACACAGCTTTCCTGGAAACAGATAGCCACACCACACCCAGAATTGCTGATGGTCTATGTCGCTGTTGTGCTGTGTTTTCCAATGTCTTCTGGTCTTCACTCTGTGATTAATCAACTCTTATAAGAAGACAATATACATGTTATAATCCTACAGTAATTTTGTTAAACCCAAATCATCTTATATGCCATGTGGTCTTAGTTAGTGTTGCACATATATAATAATTTTTGTTAAAAGCTGGATTTCCACATTATACTGCGTCTTGTGTAATGTTATTACACATATAACATCACTTACTCTGCATGATTCCCTCCCCTTTTTCTTTGCCTTCTTCTCTTATCTCAGGAATGTTTCTCTGTTAAGGCAGGGAAAGTGAATCAGCCCACCACAGAACGTTCGACCGTCTTAAATATTCCTCAAACTTTTACAGATACTGCACCAGACAATACTGCGTCTTCTCACACTCTGGAAAGTAGAACTACTTCAACAGAGATATCTTTCTAACACCTTCATGTTCTGTGGCTCACACTAGATACAATACTTATCCATTAACTGACCATCTTTTACTGCTCTAATCTCTAATGCTAGTGCAATGCGTTCTCCTCACGCATTGCACCTGCACGGAATTCTCGCCCGTGTGAAAGGGGCCTAAGAATATAGCTTTGTATTTCAGCATAGATGAGTTGGATCTTTATGGCCTTATGCACACGGTTGTGTCCGTATTTCAGTCCTTAAAAATCAGATCTGCGAAATATGGATCCCTTCCTTGTGCATTCCGTGTCTTTCTCACTCCCATCAATAGAAAAAACTATTCTTGTCTGCAGTGTGGACTAAAATAGGACCTGCTCTATAATCTGTGGAAAGGCCAAACGGATTTGCAAAAAAATACAGATGGATGCATAGTCCTATAGAAATTAATGGGTCATTGTGCTATCTGCAAAAAATGCAGATAGCACACGGATAAAAAATACAGTTGTATGCATGAGGCAATTCTTTGTAAATTCCTTGCCTGTATTGGTGCAGCCTGTCCAGTTTTAGGTTATATTCACACATTGCAATCAAATTGAGTTTTTTTGCTTTAATGCTGTGGTAAGTGCAGCAAAAGACTGTGATTTCATCTCAACATGTGAATGCATTAACCCTTTCACTACCGAACCACTTTTCACCTTAAATCCCAGGCCGATTTTTGCAAATCTGACATGTGTCACTTTATGTCGTAATAACTTTAAAACAAGCCATTCAGAGATTGTTTTCTCGTAACATATTGTACTTCATGACAGTGGTAAAATTGAGTCAAAAAATTTCATTTTTATTTATAAACAATTTGCAGATTTCCAAATTTCCATTTCTATACTTTTATAATAGATAGCAATAACTCCAAAAATAGTTATTACTTTACATTCCCCATATGTCTACTTCATGTTTGGATCATTTTTGTGAATGCAATTTTATTTTTTGCAGACATTCGAAGGCTTAGAAGTTTAGAAGCAAATCTCAAAATTTTTCAGAAAATTTCCAAAACCCACTTTTTAAGGACCAGTTCAGGTCTGAAGTCACTTTGTGAGGCTTACATAATAGAAACCACCCCAAAATGACCCTATTTTTAAAACTTTGTTACCCCTTTAGGTGTTCCACAAGAATTAATGGAAAATGGAGAGGAAATTTCAGAATTTCACTTTTTTTGGCAGATTTTCCATTTGAATACATTTTTTTCCGCTAACAAAGCAAGGGTTAACAGCCAAGAAAAACTCAATATTTTTTGCCCTGATTCTGTAGTTTGCAGAAACACCCCATATGTGGTCATAAACTGCTGTATGGGCACACGGCAGGGCGCAGAAGGAAAGGAACACCATATGGTTTTTGGAAGGCAGATTTTGCGGGACTGTTTTTTTGACACCATGTCCCATTTGAAGACTCCCTGATGCACCCCCAGAGTAGAAACTCCACAAAAGTGACCCATTTTGGAAAATTCACCCCTCAAGGTATTCAAAACTGATTTTACAAACTTTGTTAACCTTTTAGATGTTCCACAACAGTTAATGGAAAATGGAGATGAAATTTCAGAATTTCACTTTTTTGGCAGATTTTCCATTTGAATCCATTTTTTCCCAGTAACAAAGCAAGGGTTAACAGCCAAGCAAAACTCAATATTTTTTGCCCTGATTCTGTCGTTTTCAGAAACACCCCATATGTGGTTATAAACTGCTGTATGGGAACATGGTAGGGCGCAGAAGGAAAGGAACGCCATATGGTTTTTGGAAGGCAGATTTTGCTGGACTGTTTTTTTGACACAATGTCTCATTTGAAGCCCCCCTGATGCACCCCTAGAGTAGAAACTCCCAAAAAATGACCCCATTTTGGAAACTACGGGAAAAGGTGGCAGTTTTCTTGATATTATTTTAGGGTACATATGATTTTTGGTTGCTTTATATTACACTTTTTGTGAGGCAAGGTAACAATATAACTGTTTTGGCACAGTTTTTATTTTTTGTTATTTACAGTGTTCATCTGACCGGTTAGATAATGTGGTATTTTTATAGAGCAGGTTGTTACGGATGTGACAATACCAAAATGATTTTTTAGTGTCTCCATATTCTGAAAGCCATATTTTTTTAAAATTTTGGGGGACTGTCTTATATGGGCTTATATAGGGGCTAATTTTTTTCAGTATGAGATGACGGTTTGATTGGTACTATTTTAGGGTGCATATGACTTTTTGATCACTTGGTATCGCTTGACTTTTTGTGATGTAGGGTGACAAAAAATGACTTTTTTGACACAATATATATATTTTTTTATGATGTTCACCTGAGTGGTTAGGTCATGTGATATTTTTATAGAGCAGGTTGTTACGGACACGGAAATACCTAATATGTATATTTATATTTTATTTATTTCACTTTAGCACAATAATAGCAGTTTTGAAGCAAAAAAAATCATATATTCTAGTGTCTCCATTGTCTGAGAGCCATAGCTTTTTTATTTTTTGACCGACTGTCTTAGGTAGGGTCTCATTTTTTGCGGGATGAGGTGACGGTTTGATTTGTACTATTTTGGGGGGCATACGCCTTTTTGATCGCTTGGTGTTGCAATTTTTGTGATGTAAGGTGACAAATAATTGCTTTTTTTGGCATTTTTTATGGTGTTCATCTGAGGGGTTAGGTCATGTGGTATTTTTATAGAGCAGGTTGTTATGGCTCCATCCAGTGTAGTGTTAATGGTGCAACTGGCTGCCACAAACAGTTTTGGACTACATATTTGCAGCGTGCAGAGAGGACAGTCTCCATCCCCCATTCATAGATTCACTATGTCTCCTGACTGCATTATCATGATATCACAATGATGGCAGGTCTTGTAGAGTTTTGACAGCGGATGCAGAATCAGAATAGGGATTCATCTTTTTTTTAAATATATTTTATTTTATTATTACAAAGTTCTCCAATTAGATGTTACCACATCTACGCATACATATAATAAACATGTATTATTACATGCTGGTTATTCATTTACATGTAACATAAGGATGTATATATATATAGATATAGATATATATTTACTCCACAGCATTAAAATTGCAACACCGTGAAGGAAAAATTGTGGAATTATGGAAATCACAAAATCGATTGACATGTTAATGATATGCAAATGATAAAAAATTGAATACACCTATTCAGTATTCAGTATGAGCACCACATGCAGAAATATACACGTTTACATGCCTTGGCATGCTATCAGTGAGGTTATTAATGATTGTGTGAGGAATGTTCTGCCACCCTGAATACACTTGGACATGCATATCATCAAGATCCGCTGCTGGCAGCTCCCTTTGCAATTGACGACCAATGACGTCCCAGATGTACTTGATTGGAGACAAGTCAGGAAACGATGCAGCACATTTAGACCATGCAGGCTGCTCACAGTAGCACAAGCAACATGTGGGGGGTGTTGCCCTGTTAAAAAATGGCTCCTGGGACACTTTAGAGAAATGGCTGTGCCACTGGCTCCATGAACAAATCAGTGTAAAGCCGAGCTGTTAGTGTACCTGAAATTAAAACTTGAGGGGTTCAGCTACCCTATATTATTCTACCCCACACCATCCTAAGAGTAGGGCCGTTGTCACATTCCATTGTAAAGCCCTCTTCATGGCATTTCCCAAGTGGTCTCCTGACCAATATCCAGCTATCATTGCACTGAAGACAAAAGCGGGACGCAACAATGATAGACCTCCATTCCAACCTCTATTGAGGTCTTGCTGTGCCCCATAATAGCCTTTGAGAGCAGTGGCCTGAGGTCAATGGAACACCAGTAGCTGGATGTCTGGCCTGTAGCCCAATGTTGGGCAAACGCTTTCTGATGGTTTGTGTAGACTCTGTTTGCTTCCCTATGCTTGGGGTATGACATCCAATTTCACTTGCAGTACAGAATAGACCACTGTGTTCCATTCTTCTAATCAGATGATCCGTCTGTGTAGAGGTTCACTTATGTGCATCTCTTGCTGTCATTCCAGTTCATTGTTGTTCTCCCAAACATCAGGGCACACAAAGTTGAACAATGCTGACATCTCAGCCTAGGTGCATAGTCGTCTGCCAGAGTGATAAACCAAGGTCTCTCAGTTCAAAGACTTTGTCCCTCTCAGTTTGTGACAAGTCTTAATAACTGGCACCTCAATGAACAGGAGGCATCACTTAATCATCCCACATGACTGGATCTGATTTTTTAGGTTTCATGTTGCTAAAAACTTTGCTTTCAGTCTGGCTTTTATGCCCCTCCCGCAATGCAGAGATTGGAGCTAGCTTGTAAAATGTCATTTACAGATTTTAGCAACACCTGCTACTTCCTCAGGCTTCATTCACAAGACCGTGCCGTTTTTTGCGGTCTGCAAACTGCGGATCCGCAAGAAACGGAAGCCGTCCGCGTGCTTTCCGCAATTTGTGGAACGGAACTGGCGGCCCATTGTAGAAATGCCTATTCTTGTCCGCAAAACGGACAAGAATAGGACATGCTATATTTTTTTTGCTGGGCCACAGAACGGTGCAACCAGGGTGGATTTGATTTAAATCAAACTGATTTAAATTACGATTTAAATCACTAGTCAGTAAGGCTTGATTTAAATCATAGTTTTCTACATAAAGACTAATTCTTGCTGGTATAACTTATAATATGCAAGTAGATGAAGATTTTTAGAATAATAACTTTTCATATTAGTTTGATTAGGTTGATTCTGTATTCATAGGTTTGTAGAAGTTAGGATTAAGGTCTTTTTCTCAACTCTGTTCATGTTATAACATTTTTGCTGTGAAGAAGAGGCATGTGATCTCTGCTGAGTCAAATTCAGTTTTGAGAACTGCAAAAGTAAACCAAGCATCTGTGATAATATCTTGTAGGCAGAGAAACGGCCCAATAATCTTACAAAAACCTCTGGAAGAGCATGACATTGTGAATGGACAAAGGGGGAAACTAACTCTCCTTAGGGAGAGAGCACCTTAATCAGTGTGAGAAGACTTTTAGGCCATACATGCTCCTCTGGAATTCTGGGAGGGAAGAAATGCAAATGAGCTCTTAACAAGCTTTGCCTCTAATGCCACCAGATGTAAGGCAGCTATCCTATAATGCAATATTCAGCTCTTAACCACTTCCCATCTGGGCCCTTTGCACCCTTCACGACCAGGCCAAATTTTGCAAAACTGACATATCTCACTTTATGTGGTAATAACTTTGGAACGCCTTTATTTATCCAAGTCATTCAGAGATTGTTTTCTCGTGACACATTGTACTTCATGATAGTCATAAATTTGAGTCAAAATATTTCACCTTTATTTATGAAAAAATCCCAAATTTACCCAAAAATTTGAAAAATTCGCAATTTTCTAAATTTCTATTTCTCTGCTTTTAAAACAGAAAGTGATACCTCATAAAATATTTATTATTTAACATACCCCATATGTCTACTTTATGTTGGCATCATTTTGGAAATGTCATTTTATTTTTTTAGGACGTTAGAAGGCTTAGAAGTTTAGAAGGAATTCTTCAAATTTTTAAGAAAATTGCCAAAATCCACTTTATAAGGACCAGTTCAGGTCTGAAGTCACTTTGTGGGGCCTACATAGTGGATACCCCCATAAATGACCCCATTGTAGAAACTACACCCCTCAAGGTATTCAAAACCGATTTTACAAACTTTGTTAACTCTTTAGGCGTTCCACAAGAATTAAAGGAAAATGGAGATCAAATTTTTAAATTTCACTTTTTTGGCAGATTTTCCATTTGAATCAATTTTTTTCTTTAACACATCGATGGTTAGCAGCCAAACAAAACTCAATATTTATTACCCAGATTCTGCGGTTTACAGAAACACCCCACATGTGGTCATAAACTGCTGTATGGGCACACGGCAGGGCGCAGAAGAAAAGGAACTCCACATGGTTTTTAGATGCCATGTCCCATTTTAAGCCCCCTGATGCACCCTTACAGTAGAAACTCCCAAGAAGTGACCCCATTTTGGAAACTAGGGGATAAGGTGCCAGTTTTATTAGTACTATTTTTGGGTACATATGATTTTTTGATCATTCATTATAACACTTTATGGGGCAAGGTGACCAAAAAATTGGTTGTTTTAGCACAGTTTCTATTTATTTATTTTTACAGCGTTCACCTGAGGGGTTCAGTCAAGTGACATTTTTATAGAGCAGATTGTTACGGACGTGGCGATACCTAATATGTATACTTTTTCTCATTTATTAAAGTTTTACACAATAATAGCATTTTTGAAACAAAAAAATTATGTTTTAATGTGTCCATGTTCTGAGAGCTATAGTTTTTTTATTTTTTGAGAGATTTTCTTATGTAGGGGCTCATTTTTTGCGGGATGAGGTGACGGTTTTATTGGTACTATTTTGTGGGACATACGCGTTTTTGATCACTTGGTGTTGCACTTTTTGTGATGCAAGGTGACAAAAATTGCTTGTTTTGACACAGTTTTTTTTTTTTTTTTTTACGGTGTTCACCCGAGGGGTTAGGTCATGTGATATTTTTATAGAGCTGGTTTTTACGGACGCGGCAATACCTAATATGTATACTTTTTTTTATTTGTTTCACTTTAACACAATAATAGCATTTTTGTAACCAAAAAAATGATGTTTTAGTGTCTCCATGTTCTAAGAGCTATAGTTTTTTTATTTTTTGAGAGATTTTCTTATGTAGGGGCTCATTTTTTGCGGGATGAGGTGACGGTTTTATTGGTACTATTTTGTGGGACATACGCGTTTTTGATCACTTGGTGTTGCACCTTTTGTGATGCAAGGTGACAAAAATTGCTTGTTTTGACACAGTTTTTTTTTTTTTTTTTTTACGGTGTTCACCCGAGGGGTTAGGTCATGTGATATTTTTATAGAGCTGGTTTATACGGACGCGGCGATACCTAATATGTATACTTTTTTTTATTTTTTCTATTTTTAACTTTTTTTTTTCATTCCTTACTTGGGGACTTTTTTTTTTTTTACATGTGAAACTTTTTTTTATTTTTTTATTTTCAACCTTTTATTTTTATTTTTTTTATTTTACACTTTTCGTCGCCCATAAGGTCATACAAGACCTCTGGGGGACATTTACTTCACTTTTTCTTTTTTTTTTCACTGTTGATTTCTCCTGTAACTGGGGCTGACATAGTAGCCCCAGTTACAGGACAAATGCACCCCTATAGAGGCTGTACAGCAGCAATCCAGCGCTGTACAGCCTCAGAGCAGGGCTGATCGAGGTCTCTGAGAGACCTCACACAGCCCCTGCACTCTCCGGTCACGGCGGTCACATGACCGCCGGGCCGGAACAGGAAGCGCACAGCGCTTCCTTCTCTGCAGACACAGCGCTCGGTGAGCGCTGTGTCAGCAGCGATCGTGAAGGCAGGGACACCTGGGAACTGTCCCTGCCTTGTCTTAGGGTTGCCCTGCTGTCACTGACAGCGGGCAACCCGATCAGCAGCTGCACGATTAGCGTGCAGCTGCTATTTCTGACAGGACGTTTTAAAACGTGCTGTCAGAAATAGACGTCCACCCATAGGACGTTTATAGTCTATGGGCGGACGTGAGGCGGTTAAAATAAGCCGACATGACTTGGATATTAAATAAGCCAGCACCTCATCTGCAGACAGCTGTTTCGGACACAGGCCTCCTACCCAGTTAAGCCAGTACTCTCTGCTTTGCACTGATGAGGGGCAATCACCCGGAAACAGCTGTCTGCAGATGAGGTGCTGGCTTATTTAATATCCAAGTCATGTCTCAAGGCTTATTTTAAGAGCTGAATAATTGACTTATAGGATAGCTGCCTTACATCTGGTGGCATTAGAGGCAAAGCTTGTTAAGAGCTCATTTGCATTTCTTCCCTCCCATTGTGAATGGATTAATGGAATTTATTTACCAAAAAAATTAAACATATACAGCCTTATTCTACATAATTAAAAAACGAATCTTTATTTCATGATGGAATAACCTTTGGATTGTAATATATTTTCCTCAAAAAGCATTTTATATAAAAAAAAATCGTTGCACCCAGGGTGGATAAAAATCTATGAATTTTTTTATTTAAATCCCAAAAATCAGATTTTTTTGATTTTGTAAAAAAAATCATAGATTTTTATCCACCCTGGGTGCAACGGATGCGGACAGCACACGGAGTGTTGTCCGCATCTTTGGCGGCCCCATTGAAGTGAATGGGTCCGCAATGGGACCACAAAAACGGTTGTGTGCATGAGGCCTCAGTTTGCATAACCTTATGGCTTGTCCTTCATGGTGTTGCAATTTAAATGTTGAGGAGTGTGTATATATATATATATATATATATATATATATATATCTTTATAATATTTTCTAATCACCAGAAATATTGAGTGCAGTTTAATTATAGCCATTGGGCAGATTTATCAATGGTTTTACGACACTTTATTGGTGTAAAAAAGTCACAAATTATGGTGCACACCATATTTGCACTCTAATTTGTGACTTTTTACACTGTAAGGCCGAATGCACACGGCCATGGAACACGGATGTGAGCGGTCCGTAGTATCCCGATCTGGCATCCTGCTGAGAGCAGGAGCGCACGGCGTCATTCGTATAGATCATACCAGTGTATTACTGTAGTGCAGCGGCGGCATGAAGCGCACGGCGTCATAGCAACCAATGACGCCGTGCGCTCCTGCTCTCAGCAGGATGCCAGGCCGGGACACCACGGACCGCTCACGTCTGTGTTCCACGGCCGTGTGCATCCGGCCTAAAGGAGTTGTATGCCTGCAGATGTGCTAGATTTGTTCAGACTCTGAGCCTCTGAATACATTTGATGTATTTTACTCCAAGGGACTTCAGACTTAAAATTGAGTAGGAAATGCCCGTCTTAGTAAATCTGCCATATTTCTGTCTCTTATTATTTAATTATTTCAGTTCTATGTGGCAAAAGTCATTTTACTTTGCACTGTTTATATTGGAAAAACAGTTGTTTGCACTGATCATTTTTATTCCACATAACATCTAACAGTCATCCACTATGTATGAGTATATGTCATTATGGCCAAAGCTGAAAATGTTCACTAAGGGCAGCTAGGGCTGGACAAATCCCGGAAAGCAGAGAGCCAGGCAGCTAGAATCCTTTGTACTGACCTCTAAGTTCTTTGGTTGAGTTCTATTGATTCCTATGAACATTCTTTCTGCTGTGCCACTAATTGGGGCTCTTGGAACAGTCTAAAGCTTATATCAAAGCATTCCTTCCTTAGTTTGTAGTAGTATTTGCATACTATTTCAGTGACAGTTCTTAGTATGCCACTATACGGTTATCACCGTTTTAAAGGCACTGAAAGAGTTAAGAAAGCCTTTTTCTTTTTTGCCTTTGTCTATAGAAGCTTCACATGTTTTCATTTGCAAGTATACATGAGATTTTTCAGTAAAGTTAGGCTAGGCTGAGTGCTTTCGTGTAATTACAAACCCCCAACAGTTTTGCATCCCTGCGGGCTTTTCTTTAAAATAGATTTGGCTGCACAGAACACAACAGGTTGCCGTTTTGAGCAGAGCTATTTCAAGACAAACCATCCCTGAGCCCAGAAGACAAGGGCACAGCATAAGTGAAATAGGTAACTGTTGCCTGGAGACCCGTGAAAGGGGCTACATCCCTCCACCCCCGCTCACATTTTAAAGTGTTGGCCTGGGAAGTAGGTGGTCCTTGTTGTAAATCAGCGTCTACTGGATGGGACTTGCGTCACCAATATCACAAATTAGATGGTAGGCACTTGAGCTGTGTAGTTGATTATAAGTGTGAAATGCAGCGTATCGTGGGGTCAGTGACACATCTAAAAGGGTGGCTAAAAAAAGCTTTGCATTGGATGTCATTGCTATGCTGTACAGTGCTACACACTGTATGCTTATAATAGCCGCACACCCTTAACTTGTACTCACTCAGCATCTGATCTATTACATAGTAGCAATCTTGTCCTTATCACATGGGCTTTAGACATGTCTAAAAGGCTTGTCTAGGGGACGGCATGGATCCACTGTGATGGGTTCAGTTTTAACTTGTCAGATCTTGGGACAAGTTGTATGCATAACAGGTATGGCTAATGGATATGTTACACAAAAAATAGCGGTAATGACATCCATGGATAAACTCTGCGCCATACTATTGACCGTCTTGGCCTTTGTCTTTTTATGAATCTGTCATCTATGAGATGCTCGTAGTAATACGTGGGACTGTGCTCCAAACCCTGGTTTGGGATCCTTTCAGAACTGTGCTCTGTTTGCTATAAAAATGTTTGTTACGTCTGTGCTATCAGTACTTACTATTGTACACGGAAGTGCCATAAGTGTAGTGCACTGGCAGCCGGAATGGTTCTAACCAAAATCAAGAAATATGTTTCTCAAGGGCCCATTACACGGGTCAAGAATCCGACAATAATTGCTAACGAGTGATTATCTGGCGGTGTAAAAGTAATCGGGCAATAGATCATTTGTATGGATACAAAAATTGTCATTTGGCGGCAGAGAGATCGTGCTATGCAAACAACCAGTCTGTATGAGGACGAGCGATAGCATTAGAGTTGTTGCGATACCAAATTTTTGATTCGGTTTCGATACCATGAAAAAGTATTGCGATACTCGATACCATTCGATACCACGCGAAAAAAATAAACAAAAAAACCCACGTGCATTCCTCATTTTTAAAAATGGCGAATCGCGCAGTTTTTATTTTATTTTTTCTGTTCCGGCATTCACCACCTAGATTTTTTTTTTAGATTTTAATAGTTTGGACTTTTCTGACGTGGCGATGTAATATGTTTATTTATATATTTTATATGTGAAATTGGGAAAAGGGGGGTGATTTATACTTCATATTTTAGTGGGTTTTTTTTTTCACTTTTTATTTAATAACTATTTCTCCCCTTAGGGGCTAGAACCTGGGATCTTTCATCCCTTTTCCTATTCACCCTGATAGATCTCTATCAGGGTGAATAGGACTCCACACTGTCCCTGCTGCTCTGTGCTTTGTGCACACAGCATCAGGGATGTTACCATGGCAACCAGGGCTTCTGTAGCGTCCTGGCTGCCATGGTAACCGATCGGAGCCCCAGGCTTACACAGCTGGGGCTCCGATCAGAAGCTGCCACTGCACCACCAATGAGGGGGAGTGGAGAGGTCCCTGTGGCCACTGCCACCAATGATTTTAATACTGGAGGGTTGAGAGGGGCCGGCGCACTGTGCCACCAATGATTTTAATGGGATGGGGGGATTGAGGGGGGGGGGCACACTGCACCACCAATGATTTTACCCCTTTATACAGGAGGCGGGTACTAGCAGATCAGCGGTGCCGGCAATGCGATTCTGCTGCCGGCACCCGCCTCCTGTATGTGTTAAAGACTGACTACTGTATATGAGTCCAGACTTTCACTATCAGGCCACACAGAGCGGCGCCCAGCGATGTCTCAGCACTCACCATTTAGTCCTGGGCGCCGCTCCGTTCGCCCGCAGTGCCCCATTACTGTCTCCTCTCCTGCTCCACATGCTGCTGATTACTATCGGAGCGATGGGAGGAGACATCAGCTTCACTAGTGGGCGTTCCTTCTCCCTGGCTGTAGCGCTGTCCAATCGCAGCGCAGGGAAAAGGAACGCCCACTAGTGAAGCTGATGTCTCCTCCCATCGCTCCGATAGTAATCCTATCATTGGTGGCGCAGTGCGCCCGCCCCTCCTCCGCCCCTCTCTTCTCATTGCCGCCCCTCCTCCACCCCCTCTCTTCTCATTGCCGCCCCTCCTCCGCCCCTCTCTTCTCATTGCCGCCCCTCCTCCGCCCCTCTCTTCTCATTGCCGGCAGCGGCAGCAGCACAGGGGGGAGGGAGGACAGCTTCCTTCTCCCCGTGCTGCTGAGAGAGAACATGAGCGCGCCGATAGCAGCGCGCTCATGTTCAGAGATACTAGACTGCGCAGAAGCGCAGCCCAGTATCGAAAAAACGGAAATCCCGGTATCGTATCGATACCGGGACAAAAGTATCGATTGGGTATCGAAATTTCGATACCCGCAACAACCCTAGATAGCATTAGCGATCACTCCTCTTCATACTGTGGAGAAGATTGCGGCATGTAAATACAGTGGTCTCCTCCGCCGATGAGTGCTTCTCTGCCAACAATCACCTGCTGTATCATCCCATCTAAAGGGTCAGTCATATAGTCTATGGGGCTCTAGTAACAGTTATTATACACTAAGAGCCTTGTGGTCAGTGATGTCAGCAACAGATTTATGTTGCTGATAATTTGCCCAGGAGTCTACATTGCAGTAATGTACAACAGCATGCATGTGGAACCTGCACTCCCTGAATGTTATGGTGGCCATTATGGCACGTAACAGGTAGTATTTAGTGTTAGGTTCCCGTCTTACAGAGACGGGCCCAAATAATTTTGTACAAAATGTCTCTTCCAAGAATCTCAAATTTACAAAAAAAGGCGTAGAATTAGCACCAGAATATTTTCTATAACTATGCCATTATTGTACTGTTTTTTTCTTAATGTACAAAAAAAGTATCAAAAGTAGCACGTTTGATACATTTGGTGCATCTTTAAAAGGCTTTTTTTTATAATCATGACCTATCCTCAGGATAGGTCATCAATATCAGATTAGCGGGGGTCTGACTGCCAGCACCACCATGGATCAGCTGTTTGAAGAGAACACAGCGATCATACGAGCACTGCCTTCTCTTCACTGTTTACTTGCTCCTCATCGCAGTAGCAGCAGCGAGCACTGTAGTTACAACTCCGCCATCCCCATTCACTTCAGTTGAACGGCCCGCCGAGGATACGTCATCAATATATATGACAACCGCTTTAAGTCTGACTCTTCTGTCTTGAGGCGCAATTTCTGAAACTTTTTAAGTCTACTTTGACACTCGCGTTTTGGCTTTCCATTTGTGAGATCCGTTCAGGGATCTCACAAGCGGTGCAAAACGGATCAGTTTGCATTCTAATGCCTTCTGAATGGAAAAGGATCCGCTCAGAATGCATCAGTTTGCCTCCGTTCAGTCTCCATTCCGCTTTGGAAACAGACACCAAAACGCTGCCTGCAGCGGTGTCCGTCTGATAAAACTGAGCCAAACGTCCTGGCACACAATGTAACGTTTTCACTGACACAATCTGGCACAATAGAAAATGGATCCGTCCTCCATTGACTTTCAATGATGTTCAAGACGGATCCGTCTTGGCTATGTTACAGATAATAGAAACGGATCCGTTCTGAATGGATGCAGACGGATATATTCTCTGAACGGATCCGTCCATGACGGATCCGCACAAAATGCGAATGTGAAAGTAGCCTAAAGTTGCAGTTGATAAATCTGGCCTAAATCAGCTCAAAAGGCTAACCAAACTCCTTTTTTCAAGCCTGAAGTGAGTGGTATAGAAATGGAAAATATTGCTAAATTGCTTGCGTAGATAAACCCACAAACTCAAAAAGCCATATTTTGCTACTTTTTGAGAGCAGGGGTTTTGGATTTCAAGGAAATGTGTGATTTAGTTAATTTCTGGGATAAATAGTAGAAATCATGAATGATTGATTTAGGAAGTGATAGAGCAAGTGTAACGGTCACGTCCACACACACACAGGGGGAAGGGTAGTGACCACTGCGCTCCACCCTCACCCCTGGCCCTGCCTACTTGCCTCACGAGTCCTGATGACAGGGGACAACTGGACGGCAATCCCTAACTTAGGATATGTGCAGGGAAGACAGACAAGACAAAATACGGAACATGAACGGACCGGGTCAGAACCAAGAGAGCTACGCAGTACAACGGATTAAGCAAAGAATGGTCAGGAGAAGCCGGGGTCAAATACCAGGAGAGTAGCGAAGTACAAGAGGAGTCCTAAGAGAGTAGTCAGGTGGGAGCCGAGGTCACAATACCAGGATGTATGCGCAGTACAGGAGGAGCAGGCAGAGGATCGTCAGGGAACAGGATCAGGTAAATATTCAGTAGTCCAACAAATAGCCAGGAACCTAGAAATTAACAGGCAACCTGTAGCCAGCAGGCTGCCTGTATTTATAGTGGGGAGTGAGGGTCATGTGACGTGGCCAGCATCACATGACCGACAGACCAACCAGTCGAGCACCGAGTGATCAGCTCGGCGCTCAAGGCAGACTAGGAGCAGGGAGCCACCCAGCTAGTAAAGCCGCCCTGGGAATGAGGTCAAACACAGAACCTCATTCCAAAAGCTAAGCAACAGTTCTGCGGGCAATGGGGGACCGAGTGCACCTTCGGAACCCCGTGACAGCAAGCAATTCTTGAATTTTGAATGGTGATTTTATTTTTGAATGGTTTAGTTTGTGGACAGGAATGTGCTTTTACTATTGTGAAGATGGGACACAGAGTATTTCCATTCTTGTTCCATGGACTGAGTGTTACAGTTCAGACACCTCAATATGAAAGCTCCGCAATTGCTATTAATATAGCCTCCTCGGAGAGCTGCCGTGTGTACAGCTTGTTCCCTTCTTCACCGCCCACTCATGGCATGCACACTACATCTTGTGTGACTTTAATTAACACACTGCTGGAGGTGGCGGGCTGGCTCTGTTGCTGGCCTCCTTTCACTCA
Organism: Bufo bufo; assembly: GCF_905171765.1. Classification (NCBI taxonomy): domain Eukaryota; kingdom Metazoa; phylum Chordata; class Amphibia; order Anura; family Bufonidae; genus Bufo; species Bufo bufo. The sequence continues at coordinate 383,666,714 of NC_053389.1, forward strand.
TCAGATACCACTTACTGTGGAAGCACTTGGCTTTCTTCTTGTCCAGTGAGGGCAGGGCATTGTAGCCATTACTCTCTTACTGCCTTTCTTTGGTCCTTATTCTTAGTTTGGCCCCGTTTCCTCATTACCCTCACGAATGGCTTGATTCAGGGGTCGAGTCGAGGGGGAACGGGTGGAAACGGCGTTCCTGCACTTTTTTCACAGCAGGAACGCCGTTCCCGTTCTGGGCAGGCGCTTCCATAAGGCAGACCAAGCGGCTGCCTTAGGGCGCACCCTGCACAGAGGAAGGGGTGGGCGGAAAAACTTTTTTTTTTTTTATCACTTACTTGCCAGCAGCGCTGCCGGGCGCCCTCCCCTCCCCAGCCAGTGTTCAATCTGTCTAAGCCGCAGATAGGAGCAGGAGGCTGCTGATTGGCCAGTATCAGCTAGCTGCCCTGCCATTGGTCCATCCTTTCACACCCCCTTCTCCCTGGAGCTGAACACAGCAGGAGGCAGGCGTTCTCACAGTGGATCATGTGACCAGTGACGTCACAGACCTCCTTCTAACAAATCCATTCTAGCATCTACCCAGCATGTATGGCAGGACTCTGCTGAGCAAAGACCATGTGCCCAGGTGAGGTGACCACAGAAGTGCCCTGGCATCTGTCTGCTGCTGGAAGCTCAATGTGGAGCTTTATGAATGTAAAAACTAATAGCCAAGAGGCTAAAGAAACCCTGCTTGTCTGCTTCTGACCCTAATCTTAACACATAACGTTCATTTGATTGCAATCTACCCTAACACCTAAAGGGATTTTTTAAAGCCTGCTGTTTCTCTAGATGACCTTATGCTGATAGTAGTGTTAATAGAGTCTCAAAGGTCTGTAAAAATAGGGTAACTGCTTTTATAGACCCTTGAGACTCTATTAACACTACTATAAACATAAGGTCACCTAGAGAAAGAGCAAGTTTAAAAAAAAATAATATTCCCTTTAGGTGTTAAAACATAACTTATTTGATTGCTTGAACACCTAAAGGAAAACAAATTAAAAACCTGCTGTTTCTCAAGATGACCTTATGTCGATAGCAGTGGTATACTGTCAACATAAGGTCATCTAGAGATACAGCAGGTTTTTAAAATTATTTTTCCTTTAGGTGTTACAGCAATCAAATGAAAGTTATGTTATAACACCTAAAGGAAAAACATAATTAAAAAAAGATGCTGTTTCTCTAAATGCCCTGATGTTGATAGTAGTGTTAATAGAGTCTCAAAGGTTTGTAAAAATTGTGTACCTGCTTCTATAGACTTTTGAGACTCTATTACCACTACTTTTAGCATAAGATCATCTGGAGAAACATCAGGTTTTTTAAATTATAATTTTTTCTTTAGGTGTTAGAGCAATCAAATGGAGGGGGAGAAATGTGACATGGGTGAGGATGGGGTTGCATGATGGGCCGGAGACAATGTCTGTAGTCTGTCTGTGCCATGGACGGGGAGAAATATGACATGGAGGGCTGATGGCTGACATGGGGGTCTGATCTGAGGCATTGGGGCTGTGCCTGCGAGCTGAGGTCTAATTAACATTGCGGGTCTGACCTGAGGTGGAATGAAAAATATTGTTTCCTATTATCCTCCTCTAAAACCTAGGTGCGTCTTATGGGCCGGTGCATCTTATAGGGTGAAAAATACGGTACTTGCTTGCTCCTCCTCCCAACCTCCCCTGCCCTTTGTGTACGCCGCGCGCCGTGACGTCACGCGGGGGCATTTGGGTGAGTTCCCACACTTTTTTTCCCAGGACTTGACCCCTGGCTTGATTTGATTCTGCAAGCCTTGGACTTCCACAGACATCTTACTTCCCCTATTCTGCACATATTGTAATGTTTCTACTGAATAGTGGAAGAGCTGATTTTACTGCAGGAAGATACTGTACTGCCCAACAGCAACCTTGGTCTTTTCCTAATTTGTGTTTGGCTCCTTTTTTCTGGGGAGTACTTGCACATAATCTATGAATACCTCATGATTCTACCTTTTGTTTGAACTGTGAGGATACATGTTACACATAGGGATGAGCGAACCAGAACTTTACAGGTTTGGGTTCAGAGTTTGGGCAGTAGAGGAATCCTGTTATGGACTGCGTTATAACAGAACATAACGGAATTCGTAGATAGAATACAAAACGGAAGCCTTTAAGAGGAATTCCATTTTGATCCGTCATAATAGAAGTCTATGGCCAAGCATAATGGATCCGTCTGGCTTCCGTTATGCAGGACTGAAAACATATATATATATATATATACACTGCGTGCAGAATTATTAGGCAAATGAGTATTTTGACCACATCATCATCTTTATGCATGTTGTCTTACTCCAAGCTGTATAGGCTCGAAAGCCTACTACCAATTAAGCATATTAGGTGATGTGCATCTCTATAATGAGAAGGGGTGTGGTCTAATGACATCAACACCCTATATCAGGTGTGCATAATTATTAGGCAACTTCCTTTCCTTTGGCAAAATAGGTCAAAAGAAGGACTTGACAGGCTCAGAAAAGTCAAAAATAGTGAGATATCTTGCAGAGGGATGCAGCACTCTTAAAATTGCAAAGCTTCTGAAGCGTGATCATCGAACAATCAAGCGTTTCATTCAAAATAGTCAACAGTGTCGCAAGAAGCGTGTGGAAAAACCAAGGTGCAAAATAACTGCCCATGAACTGAGAAAAGTCAAGCGTGCAGCTGCCAAGATGCCACTTGCCACCAGTTTGGCCATATTTCAGAGCTGCAACATCACTGGAGTGCCCAAAAGCACAAGGTGTGCAATACTCAGAGACATGGCCAAGGTAAGAAAGGCTGAAAGACGACCACCACTGAACAAGACACACAAGCTGAAACGTCAAGACTGGGCCAAGAAATATCTCAAGACTGATTTTTCTAAGGTTTTATGGACTGATGAAATGAGAGTGAGTCTTGATGGGCCAGATGGATGGGCCCGTGGCTGGATTGGTAAAGGGCAGAGAGCTCCAGTCCGACTCAGAGGCCAGCAAGGTGGAGGTGGAGTACTGGTTTGGGCTGGTATCATCAAAGATGAGCTTGTGGGGCCTTTTCGGGTAAAGGATGGAGTCAAGCTCAACTCCCAGTCCTACTGCCAGTTTCTGGAAGACACCTTCTTCAAGCAGTGGTACAGGAAGAAGTCTGCATCCTTCAAGAAAAACATGATTTTCATGCAGGACAATGCTCCATCACACGCGTCCAAGTACTCCACAGCGTGGTTGGCAAGAAAGGGTATAAAAGAAGAAAATCTAATGACATGGCCTCCTTGTTCCCCTTATCTGAACCCCATTGAGAACCTGTGGTCCATCATCAAATGTGAGATTTACAAGCAGGGAAAACAGTACACCTCTCTGAACAGTGTCTGGGAGGATGTGGTTGCTGCTGCACGCAATGTTGATGGTGAACAGATCAAAACACTGACAGAATCCATGGATGGCAGGCTTTTGAGTGTCCTTGCAAAGAAAGGTGGCTATATTGGTCACTGATTTGTTTTTGTTTTGTTTTTGAATGTCAGAAATGTATATTTGTGAATGTTGAGATGTTATATTGGTTTCACTGGTAAAAATAAATAATTGAAAGGTATATATTTGTTTTTTGTTAAGTTGCCTAATAATTATGCACAGTAATAGTCACCTGCACACACAGATATCCCCCTAAAATAGCTAAAACTAAAAACAAACTAAAAACTACTTCCAAAAATATTCAGCTTTGATATTAATGAGTTTTTGGGTTCATTGAGAACATGGTTGTTGTTCAATAATAAAATTAATCCTCAAAAATACAACTTGCCTAATAATTCTGCACTCCCTGTATATATATATGTATATACTGTATATATATATATATATATATATATATATATGTAATATCCCCTTAAAAGAGAATACTGAGGGTGCTGCCACACGTTCAGGTTTTTTGGATGCAGTTTTTGAAGCCAAAATCAGGTGTGGATCATACAAGGGGAGAACCTATTAGGCCGAGTTCACACGAACGTGTGTGATCCGTGGCCACAGTTTCGTGTGCATTCCGCATCACGGATGCGGACCCATTCACTTCAATGGGTCCGCAAATCTGGAATTGCGGAACGGCCGCACAGAACGGGACCCCTCGGAAGCACTACGGAGTGCTTCCGTGGAGTTGCGTCCCGAACTTCCGTTCCGCAAAAAGATAGAACAGGTCCTATCTTTTTGTGGAACGGACGGATCGCGGACCCATTAAAGTGAATGGGTCTGCGATCCGATGCGGCTGACCCACAGCCGGCGATCGTGCATTGCGGCCCGCAATTTGTGGGCTGCAGCACGGGCACGGGTCACACACGTTCGTGTGAACTCGGCCTTAATGACAGGTACTGCTTTTCCACTTTTTTTTTAATCTATTCTTGTTTTTGGCTTCAAAAGCTGCATCAAAAACCTGAACATGTCACCATACTATAAGGATTATACACACTTATGTAAAATCACCATAAATGTTAGTGTATATAAAAGTTCTTGAATTTTTGTGATACACTAGTAATTCAGGGGATTTCTGGAAAAGCTAAATTTATTATGTGAATTTGATTGAAAGGCATATCTAACTAATGCCACATATAATTATTGGGTAAAGCTGGCGCTTATGTATTAAATGACAGCTACTATTAAAGCCTGCAAAGGATATAAAAGTCGATATGGCCCCCGTCATACAAGTTAGTGCCAGGATCTATTTAGTGTGTTGGCATGGTATGTACAGGGTCCTTACAGGTTTGGCATTTACTGTTTACCTGCTGCTGTATTCCATGTATAGCATACAGCAGCAGAGAGATGTTACCTGGCTAGTGTAGAAGAAAATGTATAAAAGTAAAACAAAGCCACATTACCCCATATTTACATGCAGTATCACTTGAATTGTCCAGGGGCCATGCTTGATTTCCTATTTTCATGTATATAAGGCTACTTTCACACCTGCGTTCGGGTGTCCGCTCGTGAGCTCCGTTTGAAGGGGCTCACAAGCGGCCCTGAACGCAGCCGTCCGGCCCTAATGCATTCTCAGTGGAGGCGGATCCGCTCAGAATGCATCCGCCTGCCAGCGTTCAGCCTCCGCTCCGCTCAGTGAGCAGACACCTGAACGCTGCTTGCAGCGTTCGGGTGTCCGCCTGGCCATGCGGAGGCGAGCGGATCCGTCCAGACTTATAATGGAAGTCAATGGGGACGGATCCGCTTGAAGATGACACCATATGGCTCAATCTTCAAGCGGATCCGTCCCCCATTGACTTTCAATGTAAAGTCTGAACGGATCCGCTCAGGCTACTTTCACACTTAGAAATTTTTCTAAGTTATAATGCAGACGCATCCGTTCTGAACGGATGCAAACGTCTGCATTATAGGAGCGGATCCATCTGATGAAACATCAGACGGATCCGCTCTGAACGCTAGTGTGAAAGTAGCCTAACAGGGTACATTTATTAAGACCAGTGTTATACATCTCTCTTAATAATTGTGGTGCATCAGTGCAGGGTCGTGTACCAGAACTGAAATCTATACAAGCAAGGGAACTGGTGTACATTTCAGGTATAATCTACACCAGTTTCCTGGGGTAGATGATAATAAATGTGCCGGTCTAGCTAGGCTTGGCTCAGCACTGCCCACTCCCTACTTCACCCACTTTATGGAAAAGTGGCGAGTGAGGATTAAAATACCCCAAAAAAATGTTTGCATAAGCAGGGCATGCGCCAAATATTGCAGTTTTCTGGCGTACAGGGTTTGATAAATGTTCCCCAATCCGTGTAAGTAGTGGACCAATTTGAATGCCATTGTGCAGTCGTTGGTGTTTTCCTGAGCTGCAGTAAGCATCCCTGTGTGAAACCCGCACTACAAGGATATTTCATACAGTTCTCCACTGCCTGGAGGAATGTAGATACATTACCAGTCCAAGATTAAATACGTCTTAAGAATTTGTAAGATCATGCAATTAAGAATCATATACACACCCACACACGCCTTGATTTTATGAACCACAATGGTGATATCATATGTTGACAAAGAAGAAAGATGTCTTAATAATGATGAGGTAATCTTCCCACATAACAATTGTTTCTAATTGCATCTATTATATTCTGCTTATGTACTATGATAATTGGATTTTCTCACTGAAAAGCACTTCTAGGGAACCTTTTAGGCTTGCTTTATATGCCCACAAGTTCTCCTTAGGATGAGGCCACATGTTACATTTTTTTTCTTTGAAAATTGGGTGTATTCACCGTTTTCCTATGATAAAATGAATGCAGTTTTTCTCACTTGTAGTTTAGAAGGTGACTGACAGGGCAGGGGGCGATTATGAATAAAAGAGACAGGTGGGCAGTCATGTGGCTGTTCAGAAGTGCTGAGGTTGTGCAATTTATAGTTATAAATACTAAGCCGTCCTCCAGTCTCACGCATAGGGACACACGGCCATGTGTTTTTCTCTGGCTCTTGGCTTGCAGAAACATGGTTTAGATTGTGTCCGCTTGCCTGTGGAGAACATAAGCTGAACGATGCACAATTATAACATTTGGTACGGGAGATCATTCATTATTTCATGAGGACAGTTTGATTATTTAGCAACTGACATAGTATCGAGCAAGTGACACATCATTGAGGCAGTGTCTAGAGATAGCCATAGATATGGGATTTTGGCAGCAGAATCCTTTCAGTTCAGTGGGATCCAGTTACTGTGTTGTATTGCCATTACACTTAGATTCTCAGATCTCTCTGCAACTGCCACACACTCTGCACTTTGATTGACAGGGCCAGGCACTGAAAACATCATCAAAGTGCAGAGGGCGTGGCAATTGCAGAGAAAAAAGAGCCTCTAGGTGTAATGGCAACGCCCCCTTTGCTCCTAGAGGCTCATTTGCATATATTAAAACGTAATTCTTCTCAGCAATTTATTTATTTTATTTTATGCACTTATATAGCGCTACTATATTACGCAGCGCTTTACAGACATTAGCATCAAGCTTTCCACAATGGAGCCCGCAATCTAAGTTTCCTAGTATGTCTTTGGAGTGGGAGGAAACCGGAGTACCCGGAAGAAACCCAATCAAACATTAAGTGTGGGCACACATGAACATGGGACTAACACAGGTGCCTTCAGCTGCCAAGTGCACATGTAACAGGTCAGCCAGTTTCAGAGATACAAATCTGCTGACAGATGCCCTTTAAAGCTGGCAGTCAGAAAACAAGAGAAGGCAGAAGTATTTGTTACCTGTTTGTACATGTGCAGTTAGCGCTATGAACAGAATAGATAGTGTCACTGCCTGTATTCCGCTACTTATGTCATCACCTGCAGGTTGCTGCTAGGTCTATCTCCACCCAGTAAAAGTAGAGCTAGACTTACTTACACTGTTGAATAGCTTTGTAAATAATGCATGTGTTTTAAAGTGCCCTGTCTGCTTTCTATTACAGCTGACTCCAGGGGGTAAAGCTGAGTTGGCTGGAGTGAACGTTGGCGACTGGTTGCTACAGATCGATGGTGAAAGCACCTCAAATTTGACTCACATTGAAGCCCAGAACAAGATCCGAGCCAGCAGCAACAAACTAAGCCTAGCCCTGAGCAGGTAAGAAACTGAGTAGATCCACAGGAACCCTGAGAAACCTGCCATTGTGGGACTGCTAGCAGATGATGACTGGTGGCTGAGATGTAGACATCAAGCTGTCTCTACAAAAAATAAGTATCTATGGCCTATTCTTATGCTAGAATAAAATGAAATGACCTTTGTTTTCTCGCTTTAGATTCTCCATGGGACTGAGTAATCAACCAAAGGTAAATTTCTTCCATCAGTAACAAGCATTTGAATGGTGTGTGGGTGTTGTCTGACTGTGAGCAGGGGAAGATGAAGGAGGGGGAGCATTCTATGGCTGTTTTTATCCACTTGTATCTGATATATTTGTATCTATCCTCGCTTTCTTCATTTGAGTGGGAATTCAACCTGTCTGCTTTAGTCTTCTCTTTTGATCTATGCAATAACCATTATCCACAAATGCACATGGAGTCTGTCTCCTTTCTGCTGTAACCTCTCACTTTGGCTCGCCTGGCACCAAACTCATAGATACCCCCTCTCCCAACGTACAGTGCCCGCTTCCCTCTTCCACTGCATTCCTGAAGCTGTATGTGCCCTGCAGGGTAAACAGAGGCTGTTTTATTCTAAGCTGCAGGAATGTGTCTGGTGATCTCATGGGAATGTGTTACTTGAAGAAGATGAATTATCACTAACGTATACGGTAACTGTGCCGTCAGTTAGCTTTCTCCTAGTTTCTGGTTGGTATGACGAATAGACATACAGGAAAGAACTAAGATGCTTTGACATCCCTTAAAGAAAGTCCCACTGAAGAGCTGAACCATGATCATGTCTTATAGACATAACACATTGGTGCATGTATATATTATATATATATACGGTAATCATTGCAAAAATTCTGCAACATTTTCATCAAGTCATAGCAAGCAGTGATTTTCCTTTAGCTGATGAGTCATTGGTTGAAAAGCATTTGCAGGCAGAAATCATTCATGTGTGGGTGCAATTAACATCCATAGCGATTACGTTAGTGGAATTAATGGGGAAAACAGTGCGCATAAATTCCACTTTTAATGGTGCTATATTTAAAAGGTAGGCTTATCGTAGGTGGTTCTAGGTTCCGTTAGCAGCAAGCTTGTTTTTCTTAGCTTTTTTTTTTCTTGAAGTACGCCATTGTTTTTCATGGGCTAATTGCATGGCAAAGTGTGCTTTTTTGGTATATTTTTTGTGGAATATTCCAGAAATACTTTTCTTGTTAACATAGGGAATTGTATAGATCTGTGTGCAACAGTTTGAACAAAAAAAGTGTGAACAATTTATAGTTTTTTTTAAAATATAGTGAAGTCAATAATTATTGCATATTTTCTTCACTTCCCTAGACTGAAACACTATGTAAAGGAAAACTGTTTCCGTTCTTATCCATATGTCGTTAGGCTTTTTATAGTAGTTGAACATTGTTTATATGACGTGCAGTTTTTACATGCATTTTGTGACTTTTTTAAATATATGTCATCTTCTATAAAATTTTACAGCATTATTTAACCCCTTAAGGACCCTCGCCGTACATGTACGGCGCTGGTGGACGTGACTTAAGGACCAGCTGCGCCCTCTTAATCAGCGTCACAGACCCGGCAGTCACTGACAGCCGGGCCCCTGCTGCATATGCCGGCATTGGTGAAAACACAGATGCCAGCGTGTTAACCCCTTGCATGCAAAGGGGTCGTGGAAGGTACGGGTGACCCGATGGCAGAGAAGGCAAGCCCAATGCGCAATGCTTCTATGGAAGCCTGTGAGATCCAGCCCTTAGGCTGGGTCTCACAGGCAGGCTGTCAGCATAAAAGCTGACAACAAATGCATTACAATACAGGTTGTATTGTAATGCATTGCAGAGGGTATTAGAACCCAGAAGTTGAAGTAACAGTGGGACAAAAAAAATGTGTTTTTCATAATAAAAAAAAGTTTCAAGTAAAAAAAAAAAAAATAAATTCCCAAAATAAAACACATAAAATTGTAAAGAAAAAAAGAAAGAAAACAGACATATTGGGTATTGCCGCGTCCGTAACGACCAGATCTACAAAAATATCACATAATTCACCCCTCACTGAACTCCGTAGAAAAAATAAAATGAAAATTGTGTTAAAACAATAATTGTTTTGTCACCTTACATCACAAAAAGTGCAACACCTAGCGATCAAAAAGGCGTATGCCCCCCAAAATAGTACCAATCAAACCGACACCTCATCCCACCAAAAATGAGCCCCTACAAAAAACTATCGGGCAAAAAATAAAAAAAAATATGTCTCAGAATATGGAGACACTAAAACATGATTTTTTTTGTTTAAAAATGCTTTTATTGTATAAAACTTGGGCTACATGCACACAAATGTTGTTTGTTTAAGTGTCCGTCTCGTTTATTTTTTTGTGGAAAGGATCCGGACCCATTCATTTCAATGGGTCCGCAAAAAATGCGGACAGCACACCGTGAACATGTCCTATTCTTGTCCATTTTAGGCATTGTTACAATAGATACGCAAAAATAAAACGGATGGCATACGGTCGTGGCAAAACGCATACGGTTGTGTGCATGTAGCCTTAAATAAATAAAAAAAAGTATACATCTTAGGTATTGCTGCGTCCATTACAACCTGCTGTCTAAAAATATCACATGAACTAACCCCTCAGGTGAACACCGTAAAAATAATTATCTAAAAACGTTGTAAAAAAAAAGCAATTTTATTTTCACCTTACATCACAAAAAGTGTAATACCAAGTGATCAAAAATGCACACTAAAATAGTACCAAACAGTCATCTCATACAAAAATATTAGCCCCTACATAAGAAAAATATGGCTTTCAGAATATGGAGACACAAAAAAATATTTTTTTTCAAAAATGTTTTATTATGTAAAACTGAAACAAACAACCAAAAAAGTAGTCATATTTGGTATTGTCGCATCCGGAACAACCTGCTCTATAAAAATAGCACATGATCTAACCTGTCAAATGAAAAACAAAAAGTGTAATAAAGAACAACCAAAAATCATATGTATCCTAAGGCCTCCTGCACACGATCTCGCCCTGTGGTCGTGCTGCGGCCCGCAAACTAAGGGCCACAATGCACGAACACCGTCCGTGGGGCAGCTGCAGCAGATTGCGGACCCATTCACTTTAATGGATCCGCGATCCAGCCGTTCCGCAAAAACATAGGACATGTTCTATCTTTTTGCAAAACGAAAGTACGGGACATAACCCCACGAAAGCACTCCGTAGTGCTCCCGTAGGGTTCTGTTCCGTGCTACCATTCCGCTTACCCAGATTTGCGGACCCATTCAAGTGAATGGGTCCGCATCCGTGATGCGGAATGCCCACGGAACAGCACCCGTGTATAGCGGATTCGCAAATGCGGTCCGCAATACGGCAACGGGGCGCACACGTTCGTGTGCAGGAGGCCTTAAATAGTACCAACAAAACTGCCACCTTATCCCATAGTTTCCAAAATTGGGTCACTACTCTAGGGATGCATCTTCAAATGTGACAAGGCACGACATGGCAACTTAAAATTATCCCAGTGAAATCTGCCTTCCAAAAACCATATGGCGTTCCTTTCCTTCTGCTCCCTGCCCTGGCTGTTAACCCTTCCTTTTTTAGCGAAAAAATAATAATAAAAATGAAAAATCTGCCAAAAAATCTTGTGAAACACCTAAAGGGTTAACAAAGTTTGTAAAAATCAGTTTTGAATACCTTGAGGGGTGTAGTTTCTAAAATGGGGCCATGGTTTCTATTATATAAGCCCCACAAAGTGACTTCAGACCTTACAAATTTGGTTTTGGAAATTTTCTTCAAAATTTTAAGATTTGCTTCTAAACTTCTAAGCCTTCTAACTTCCTAAAAAAAGAAAATGTAATTTACAAAATAATCCAAACATGAAGTAAACATATGGGAAATGTAAAGTAATAACTATTTTATGAGGTATCACTATCTGTTTTGAAAATTGCTAATTTTTCCAAATTCTTGGTAAATTTGGTATTTTTTTATAAATAAAAATGAAATATTTTGACTCAAATTTACCACTGTCATGAAGTACAATATGTGACGAGAAAATAGAATGGCTTGGATAAGTAAAAGTGTTTTAAAGTTATCACCACATAAAATGACACATTTAGGTATATATATGACAGTATAGGTCTTATAAAGTGTATTAGAATCATCTAAGTATCCCCCCTGTCCACCTTATAAATACAGTAAAATGAAGTTTTATAACCTGCTTGAATCGTGTTCAATCTGCCCAAGGGGTGGCGTTTCATCTCAACTTGCGCCCAGCCTCGCCCCAACTGCTGTTTGAAGCGCCGCCCAGCTCATCAATATTCACTTCGCTGGACGGCTACTAGTGTCCCCGACGCAAGATCCGGCGCATGCCCAATACATCGGCCTCCGCTGCTCTGTTACATCTCAAAAGGGGTTAATTAGTGCGCAGGCGCGATATGATTAGTGCGGATTAGTGCGCCGCCCAGCGAAGTGAATATTGATGAGCTGGGCGGCGCTTCAAACGGCAGTTGGGGCGAGGCTGGCTGGGCGCAAGTTGAGATGAAACGCCACCCCTTGGGCAGATTGAACAGGATTCAAGCAGGTTATAAAACTTCATTTTACTGTATTTATAAGGTGGACAGGGGGGATACTTAGATGATTCTAATACACTTTATAAGACCTATACTGTCATATATATACCTAAATATGCTTTTTGGGCCTGTCAGTGTCCCTTTAAAGTGAAAAATGTCAGGGTCCTGAAGGGGTTAAACTTTATTAATTTCATAAAAATGCTACTAACCCTTAAAATGCTGCTAAACTACACATATCAAACTGCCTGGCCAGAGCATGCATATGTTTCCAGACTTTTCCCGTGGGAACAAAGGATCAGGCATAATGAGATCCAACATGCCATATCTTTCCCTCACTGACTTCTGCCATTCAGGGACAGTGATGCCTCATACACATTAGATAATTGGTAGTCCCGCCTAAATTGTCAGGTTTGCCTGACTTTCATCTAATGTGTTTGGGCACCTTTAGGCCTCCTGCACACGACCGTTGTGTGCACCCGTGGCCGTTGTGCCGTTTTCCGTTTTTTTCGCTGACCCATTGACTTTCAATGGGTCCGTGGAAAAAACGGAAAATGCACCGTTTTGCAGCCGCATCCGTGATCCGTGTTTCATGGCCGTGAAAAAAATATGACCTGTCCTATTTTTTTCACGGCCAACGGTTCACGGACCCATTCAAGTCAATGGGTCCGTGAAAGAACACGGATGCACACAAGATTGGCATCCGTGTCCGTGATCCGTGGCCGTAGGTTAGTTTTTATACAGACGGATCCGAAGATCCGTCTGCATAAAGCTTTTTCAAAGCTGAGTTTTCACTTCGTGAAAACTCAGAACCGACAGTATATTCTAACACAGAAGCGTTCCCATGGTGATGGGGACGCTTCTAGTTAGAATACACTACAAACTGTGTACAAGACTGCCCCCTGCTGCATGGCAGCACCCGATCTCTTACAGGGGGCCGTGATCAGCACAATTAACCCCTTCAGGTGCGGCACCTGAAGGGGTTAATTGTACTATCATATCCCCCTGTAAGAGATCAGGGCTGCCAGGCAGCAGGGGGCAGACCACCCCCCCCTCCCCAGCTTGAATATCATTGATGGCCAGTGCGGCCCCCCCCCCCCCCTCTATTGTAATTATTCGTTGGTGGCACAGTGTGCGCCCCCCATCGGCCCCCCCTCCCTCTATAGCATTAACAACATTGGTGGCCAGTGTGCGGCCTCCCATCTCCCCCCCCCATCATCATTGGTGGCAGCGGAGTTCCGATCGGAGTCCCAGTTTAATCGCTGGGGCTCCGATCGGTAGCCATGGCAACCAGGTCGCTACTACAGTCCTGGTTGCCATGGTTACATAGCAATAGTACAATAGTTGAAGATTCATACTTACCAGCTGCTGCGATGTTCGTGTCCGGCCGGGAGCTCCACCTACTGGTAAGTGACAGCCTCAGGTCTGTGCGGCGCATTGCTAAATGAACTGTCACTTACCAGTAGGAGGAGCTCCCGGCCGGACACGAACATCGCAGCTCCCAGGTAAGTATGAATCTTTTACTATTGCTAGTAAACCGCTGCCACCAATGATCGGGGAGGGGGGGGGGGGAGATGGGAGGCCGCACACTGGCCACCAATGTTGTTAATGCTATAGAGGGAGGGGGGGGGGCCGATGGGGGGCGCACACTGTGCCACCAACGATTTATTACAATAGAGGGAGGAAGGGGGGGCGCACACTGTGCCACCAACGATTTATTACAATAGAGGGAGGAAGGGGGGGGGGCGCACACTGTGCCACCAACGATTTATTACAATAGAGGGAGGAAGGGGGGGGGCGCACACTGTGCCACCAATGAATTATTACAATAGAGGGAGGAAGGGGGGGGGGGGGGGCGCACTGGCCACCAATGATATTCAAACTGGGGAGGGGGGGGGGTCTGCCCCCTGCTGCCTGGCAGCCCTGATCTCTTACAGGGGGATATGATAGTACAATTAACCCCTTCAGGTGCGGCACTTGAGGGGTTAATTGTGCTGATCACGGCCCCCTGTAAGAGATCGGATGCTGCTAGGCAGCAGGGGGAAATCATGTACACAGTTTGTAGTATATTCTAACTAGAAGCGTCCCCATCACCATGGGAACGCCTCTGTGTTAGAATATACTGTCGGAAATGAGGTTTCACGATCTAACTCATATCCGACAGTATATTCTAACATAGGGGCGTTCCCATGGTGATGGGGACGCTTCAAGTTAAAATATACCATCGGATTGGAGAAAACTCCGATCCGATGGTATAAAAGGGACTCCAGACTTTACATTGAAAGTCAATAGGGACGGAGCCGTTTGAAATGGCACCATATTGTGTCAACGTCAAACGGATCCGTCCCCATTGACTTGCATTGTAATTCAGGACTGATCCGTTTGGCTCCGCACGGCCAGGCGGACACCAAAACGACTTTTTTTTCATGTCCGTGGATCCTCCAAAAATCAAGGAAGACCCACGGACGAAAAAACGGTCACGGATCACGGAAAAACGGGACCCGTTTTTGCGGACCGCAAAAAAATACGTTCGTGTGCAGGAGGCCTTAGTCTGGCACTTGCTTCTGGAACATTTGTAATCCCATTAGCTTAGAAGCAGACGAATGTGCCGATTTATTTATTTTTTTTAAATATGCAGTGGAAAAGTTTGGGCTTCTTTTTGAAAATATGTTTTTTTTATCAAGGTATCATTAATTTGATTAAAACATGTAGTCAATGCAATAAAAAGCAAATCACTTTAGATGCTTAAAGTTATTATTGATCTGTGGATCATTATTCACATATGACTGCAAAGTCCTTGGCATTTCTGACTTTAAGAAACAGCTTTCTCACAAAACGCAAAAGTTCATTTTGGTTGAGTTAGTTGAACGGTATTCCATGTATCAGAATGCCAAGTAACTAAACATTTCATAAAAATTCCTCCACTAAAGGAAGGCAAGCTGGATCTAACCTGGATAGAAAAAGCTGAATATGTACATGCATGAGAAAGAGACACTGAAGTTGAGTCACATCCTTAAATAATATGTTCAAAATAACAGTGCCATCTGCAACATTTAAAAGACCATTCCCAGGCTGAGGCCAAGTTTTATATAAAAAGTCATTAATGACTGAGAAAATGAGAAGCAAGTAAAGGCGTTCTGATCAAAGAAGAAATTGCATGTGTGCCTGATTAGTGTCTGATGACGAGGTGGAAATGTAAGGGTACAGAGCTGCATAGGTTCTGGAGAGGTGGGAGATTTATACAGGAAAACAAAGAATGAACTAGTTAAAGGCCATGTACACCTTTGGGGGCAATTTTTGTTTATTATTGCATTTTACAAATTTTTGCCTAAAAATCATATTTTTAATTGTCCTTTATTGAAAATATTGACCCATTATGTCAAAATGGGTTAATTGTTTTTCTGACTTTGTGACTGGTGCTTTCACTTTGCGCCTGTCATCTAATATACCTTATCTGTAAACTACTGAGAGGTCATCAACACTTACCGTATATACTCGAGGCACATATTTTTGTGCTCAAAAAGCCCCCTCGTCTTATACTCGAGTCTAGGTCTGTATTATGGCAACTTACATTGCCATAATACAGACCATGACATGTTGGGGGCCGGAGAAGCTGTTACTTACCTTTACAGCTACTCCGGTCAGCTCCCAGCACATCCGCGCGGCACCTCTGTTAAAGGGACACTGACAGGCCCAATAAGCATCCAGCCGTTCTGAAGCCCCACCCAGCTCATCAATATTCACTTCGCTGGGCGGCGGCTACAACTCTCCCCGACTCAAGTGCCCGGCGCATGCGCATAAAGCAGAGGCTGCAGCGGCCTCTAAGACGCAGACTGTCTGTACGCAGGCGCGAAGTGACCCCGGCCGGGCGCATGCGCTGAAGATTAGACGGAGGACGTGCCCAGAGGATTGAATTGGCCATGCGCAGGATCTTGAGTCGGGGAGAGTTGTAGCCGCCGCCCAGCGAAGTGAATATTGATGAGCTGGGCGGGGCTTCAGAACGGCAGTTGGGAGCGGCTGGCTGGGCGCATTTTGAGATGAAACGCCGCCCCTTGGGCAGATTGGAGACGAGACAAGCAGGTTATAAAACTTTAGTTTTCGGTATTTATAAGGTGGATGGGGGGATACTTAGATGATTTTAATACACTTGATAAGACCTGTACTGTCATATATATACCTAAATATGCTTATTGGGCCTGTCAGAGTCAGACTCCCATCAATCTGAGTCACCCTCTTGCAGATGTGTGTATATAATGTAGAGTGTGTGCATTATATACACATAATGAAATTTACCAGTAGCTGCTGCATTTCCCACCCTAGTCTTATACTCGAGTCAATAATTTTTCCTATTTTTTTGGGGTAAAATTAGGGGCCTCGGCTTATATTCGGGTCGGCTTATACTCGAGTATATACGGGTATGTAAGCCACATTCTTATCAGTAAGATAAGAACTGAGATATAATTAGTGTGCATAATGTCAGAGAGCAAGACGCACCTGTCCTGACTAAGGTTGTCACGATACCAACATTTTTATTCGATTTCGATACCTGTCACGAGTTAGAGATCCAGCGACAGACCTCTGCGTCGTCAAGCAATAAACAAACGGAAATCAGGTACAGACACACAAGAGTTTATAGCACAAACAAAAGGCCAGGGAAGGCAGCACAGACAAAACATGAACTCTATGTACCGTCAGCACAGTGGGAGGAAACCCCCACCGCGCCACTGTCTAGTAATACTTCAGAGGGGCGTGACTAAGCAACTCCTGGTATTCACTAGGGCCTCAGATGGTAGGGTTAGACTTTGCAGCGGGAAGTTGCCAGGATCCACTTCAGAGCGTGGACTAGACAGTGACAGCAGGAACGACCGGACAACAGGTACCAGAAGGTACCGGCGGTACATAGGCAAACATAACACAGACAGGCACATATAAACAAGGCAACTAATAACACAAGCAGGAGTACATCGCAAGGAACAAGGAGTGGCAATGAGCAGAGAAGGACTTGCTCCACCAGTAGTAAACTGCATGGCCTTGCCCATGGCACTCTGCAGCAAAGAAAGCTGCAGCAAGGGCTTGCTTAACAGAATAACCCCTAACGCAGAGACAGAACCCTCCATACGGAGGAACGAATATAAAATAGGGGAAGACAGGTACAAAACAAGACAGACAAGACAAATCAGGGCAGACGAATAAAGACATAATAATACACACAGGGGAACTCAAACATAACTGGCAACCCTGATAACAGAAACACAGGAGAAAGGACGACAATGAGCAAGAAGGCGAACTCACAGAACATAGACAGACACGGATCCCATGGGTCAGCAGCATGGGAGACAAAGTACAAACCAAGAGAAGGACAAGACAAACACATACAAGAAGAGCTGACCCAGAACTAAGGGAAACTAAGCCAAATATACAGATTCCGTCAGTGCAGCAGAGAGGCCACACCCATGAAGCAGACAGAGAGGATTAACTCCTAATAGGCACACAGGGGAGTTAACCCATAAAGAACCACAAACAACACACAGGAACAGAACTGCAGCAAGAGCAAAGACAGAAAGTCACAGCCAGAGGTAACGGCTGTGACAGATACCATAAAAAAGTATTGCGATACTCGATACCATTCGATACCTCGCGAAAAAAATAAAACACCAAAAAGCCGCGTGCATTCCGCATTTTATGGAACGTCCGGCCCATAATAGAACAGTCCTATCCTATTTTTTGGGGGGACAAGGTGACTAAAAAATGGCGAATCGCTCAGTTTTAATATTTTTTTTTTTCTGTTACGATGTTCACCGCGTAGGAGATATTTTTTTATATTTTAACAGTTTGGACTTTTCGGACGCTTGCTATATCTAATATGTTTATTTATTTATTTATTGTTTATCTATTTTATATGTAAAATTGGCAAAGGGGGTGTTTTATACTTAACCCATTCGCGATGTGTAAACATGGCGTCCACTGCAAGTGCAAGCAGGCGCCATGTTTACACATCGCCAATGGGTTTCTACTGTTTCATACAGCAGAAACCTAAGGCTAATTAACGTGACCGGCAAAAAGGCCGATCACGGTATTTAAAGGCTTTAGATGCCGTGATCAAACGAGATCACGGCATCTAAATGCGCAAAAACCTTTCTACCGATGCTCCGTTCCACCAATGTTTTTAAACCATTTTAAACCATTAATTCAAATACAGAATCTTTCTTTGTTGAACAGTCCGGAAACATTGCCAATATAAACTTGCCTAATGCCATTATCTTGGAGCCTGCGTTGCTTGCTTAGGTCTCATGCACACACACATATTTTTCTTCAGTGTGCTATCCATTTTAAAACGGATAGCACACTGACCCATACAAGTCAAGAAGGTTATTCACACGTTTATTTTTTTACTTATGGCTGCCTGATCGGAGAATCTCACTGCAGATCATATTCTTTTCCATTTTTGCAGATGAGAATAGCCCCCTCTATTGATGGGAGTGAAAGAAACATAATGCATATTGAAGCTATCTATCTCTCAAGGATCTGTTTTTTGGGGTACTGAAACTCAGACATGACTTATTATGGAGTTTTAAAGGGAGCATCATGTTTTATATGTATGGAGATATTCTAATGCTTCTAAGCAAGAACACCACCTTACATATGCAGTGTGATGGAACCTGTCTTACTTTACTTACAGTACTTTCGAATTCAAGCGGAATCTCTGGAAGTAAACGGATCTCTATGGCAGCACTATTACAGCACCATACAAAGCAGTGCGCCTATATGGCAGCCACTGACTTCCCAGGGAGTCGCCCCTGTGAGAAAAGCACATTACACATGATTGTCATTGTTAAGACACACTTTTGTCGCATGACTTTTGCCATTGAAGTTGATAAAACAATTGGAAACGGAAACAAATAGAAAACATCTTTTACTGCCCATTAGGATTTGTTATTCTCCGTGTCCTGATCTGGTAAAAAGAGAAGTGTCATCGGTCCCTGCACCATATTTTTGATGTTTTAAGATTTTATTATATGATTTATTGTATTTACATTGTATTTTATTGAAAAATTATTTGTGACAGGTGACATTACTTCTAATTTAATTTTATCCAATAAACCATGTTTATATTCCATATATGAGTGCCAGTCCAATACAATTATCCATTTAGAATTTTCTTTGAGGGATGTCTTAATTTCTGGACTAGAGCACCTGCCTGAGGGGACAGAGGTGAACGGGCCCCTTTTTTTTATTTAAAAAGAGAAGTGTGCTGCTAGTTTCTTGTGAATGGAGCTACACATAGATTTTATGATAATCCAGTAAATAATTGGTGATTTTTTTTTTACAATGGGTATGTTGATTGCTATGTTACATTGTAACAGTTTCTTGTTTTTCACGTTATGATTTTTGATTATCATGACTCATTTTCTGTGCCCCAATGGAGGAAATTTATCAGAACTAAATGAAAGAAAATGTGGAGGATTTGCCTATAGCAACTAATCACATTTTTCTTCTTGCAGTAGTTTAATAAATGTCTCCATGCCTGTCTTACTTATACCTTTGCATGCACTAATCTCATAGTCAGCCAGGCTCTCTTCTAATAACATTTTCACTAAATTATAAGGCAACTGTAAATGTGGGTTGGGTTGGATGTTGCTCATTATGGCTGCATGATGCCTGGTTTGTTCCCTTGTCTTCTCCCAAAGGGTGTGATTACTGCTGATAATCAAGGCGTGAAGTATAACTTTTCACCGAGTGCATCTCTCAACAAAACCGCCCGGCCATTTGGTGCTGGGACACCACCCCCAGACAACTCTCGGGCAGCTCAGGTTACCAAGCCAGTGACATACAACCCCCCTCCACCATCCTATACCGACAGTTCGACACCCCAAGCCCAGCAGCAGAACGGGTACGTGAATGTCTTATGGTATATGGTAATGGTATATGAACAGTTAGTGTAACGCTGCACTTTAAAAGGGGTCTTTAAGAATTAAGAAAATGAAAATACTTAAATATTACTTTATTATAATTATATTCCAAAATACCTTACATTAGTTATAATGGCTTGTTTTGTCTGTGGAGCAATCATCAGGGGAAATAAAATGGCTGTCGTCCTATTAGTACATGCAAAACCTGTCTTAATCACACAGCAGGACAAGCTCTCCTACTTGTCAGGTATTATCATCCTGAATACAGCTGATAGGATCTTCAGCTGAATCTCTTTGAATATCAATTTTTATGAGGAGACATGAAGTACAGAGTGGACGGACAGGACAGACTGTGGCAATGTGCTGCTGTGTTAATGAAGACTGCACACATGTGCTGCTGCTCATTATCCACACCCCCACCATCCTCTCTGTACTTCATGTCTCCTCATGGACTCCATTCCTACAGAGATTTAGCTGTATTCAGGATCATAATCCCTGACAAGCAGAGCAGAGTGGAGGATGAGTGTTCTGAAGTAGCTTCTCCGTCATGTCCTCCCTCTATCAGAAACTGAATCTTTCAAAAACTGAACTTCTTGTGTTCTCTCCATCTTCTAACCTACCTAAACCTGATATCTCCCTCTCAATGTGTGGCCTAGACAGCACGCCCGCTGTCTCAGTGTTATGTTTGACACCGATATTTCCTTTACCCCTATATTCATCTCTTGCCTACTTATGTCGCCTTCACCTCAAAAACTATGGAAACAACAAAAACTCTCATTGTTGCTCTGATCTATTCCCGCCTTGATTACTGTAACTCACTATTAATTGGCCTCCCCCACACCAGACTTTCCAATCTATGCTTAATGCAGTAGCAAGGATCACCTGTCTGACTAACCACTATTCTATGGCTCTGCCCTGTGCCAGTCATTGCACTGGTTGTCCATACAATATAGAATCTAATTTAAACTGCTCATTCTCACCCACAAAGCTCTCCACAGTGCTTTACCCCTTTACATCTCTTCCCTTATCTTTGTCTACCACCCTACCCAAGCTGCACCATTTCTCTGGAATGCCCTACCCCAAGAAATTAGGTTAAATCACAATATACACAGTTTTAGGCGATCCCTAAAAACACATCTTTTTAGGGTGGCCTATCACAGCCCCTAATCTAAGGCCTCTCCATATATTGCCCATTTATCATCATTTTCCTGAACCTGATCCTCCACCAAACTGTCCACTGCACCCATGCACCCAGACGCACTACAGATATCGGCTGGTGACTGGCTCATGCAGCTTTATATCTACGCCCCTATTTTTCTAAGATGGCCGGACCATTGTACAAAACAAGCACTGTTACCTTTTGTGTCACCCCTATCTCCATGGATTGTAAGCTCTTGCGAGAAGGGCCCTCATTCCTCTCGTTCTAATTATTGACTTGTCTGTTGCTATTTCATTTATGACTGTTTCTACATAAACCCCTGAATTGTAAAGAGCTGTGAAATATGTTGGTGCAATATAAATAAAGATTATTATTATTAGGACAGGTTTTGTGTATACTAATAAGGCAGTGGCCCTTTTGTTTCCCCTGATGATTGCTCCCCAGACAAAACAATGCTTAATAACTAGTGAAAGGTATTTGTGAATATATTGATACTAAAGTAATATTTAAAGGGGTTGTTAGGGCTTTTTAATATTGATGACCTATCCTCAGGATAGGTCATCAATATCAGATCAGCTGGGGTCCGACACCAGATAACTCCACAGCTGGGGTCCGACACCAGGGACAGTCTTTATAAATATTTTCAATAATTATTTTTTTTTAATTCCCAGAGAACCCCTTTAATGGTTATCAGAGCAATCAGGGGTTAAGTAAATCCATTTCAAGAGTTAACATTACCGAATTTAATAGAGTAACGGGCAAATTCGTGAAATTATTTGCATATCTCTAATCAAAAAGAAGTGTGTCATGTGGCTCAGCTTACATGGAGATTCACACATGGCATATTTTCTTCCACAGTTTTGGCTGCACACGTTACAAATCTGTGACGGCAAAATAAGCCACATCTGAATCTGCCCCAATGGTTGAAAAGACTAACAAAGTAGTAGAAGGGTGTATGGGATAAGCATGCTACAGCAGTAATAAGTGGTCTGTACTAATGGAAGATTTCTCTTAAAATCCCAATATTTGAGAGAATACCGGTACATGGAAAAAAATAACATGGTACATGGTAGGAAAACTCTTAATTTCTACCAATATTCCATGTTTATAATCTTCAAATCTGCATAAAATGCTTACTAACTGTGAACACTTGTGAACTTCTTGTGAATTACATGTTGTTTTGGTCTACATTTATCTGTGATCGAGTATCATAGTTTAAAATAAACCTGAGAGGATACTTGTCTGACAGCACAGTGTACCTAAATAGCAGCATTTTTCCGATGGCAACAAGCAGAAAGGTAAATGGATTGTAAAAGTTAAAAAAAGCTAAAAAGAAACAAATGTGCTAAAGAAAACGAAAAAAAACAACTAACCTCTGATTCAGGGCAGATGTTCCACTGACCCCCCGTTGTTTACAGACTGACATTGATAACTTGCCGTTTGTGTGACTGCTGCAGTAGTGCTAATGCCACGGGCATCATCGTTTTATTTCTTTATTTTTAACTTTCTAACAAGCCCTTTAACTTTCTGCTGGCTGCCCTTGGAAAGAGATTGCAGAGTTTATAGACTTGATAGTACCAAAAAAGTAATGCTAGGTTGGCACTGTAAAAGGAACCCGTCAGCTAAAAAATTATGCTTGATCTGAAGACACCATTTAATAGATCTGGAGACACTGAGTTTAGGGATCTAATTTTTTAGTTATTTCCTTATTGTCAGCAAACGGTTTCATTAACCAACCTGTTAAATAGTATCTTCTGATGGGACACCATTTACCACCTGCTAGTTTCCCTCTATAGGTGTTATCCTGTTTTTTTTTTTAATTGATGGCCTATCCTTAGGATAAATCATAAATGTTAGATTGATAGATTCCAACTAAGTTTGAAGCTAATCAGCTGTTTAAGCATTCTTCTTCATTGTTTATTTTGCTCTGTACTGCCATACTGTTAGTAACGGCTGTGCTGATTCATGCAGCTTTGTCCTATTCACCTGAATAAGACAAAGCTGCAATACCTGATCACTTAAATAGGAGAAAGCTAACATATCTAGTAGAGCCGCTGCTAATAGTATGGCATTGTGAAGTACGTAGCAATGTAAACAATGAAAAGAATGCAGCACTCGCCCAAATGCCCCAGTCACTTCAGACAGCTGATTAGCAGGGTTGTCAAGAGTCAGAACCCCCGCTGATCTAATATTGATGGCTTATCATAAGCATAGGACATCTGTTTTAAAATCCTGCATAATCCCCTTTAAGTAATGTTTTCCCAACCAGTTGACCTCCCTTTTCAAAACTATCTTCGTTCATATCTGCAGTGGAGGTTCTGGTCGGAAGCTCCATTGCAGATTCTGGCGATAAAAAAAAAAAAAAAAAAAAAGTGCAAAGTGCTGTCAGAAGGCTCGAATCTATGACAGAAACCCAAGAGATCCCATTATTGTCAGTGAGATCTGTATATCACAACAGAAAAATTTCTCTGCAGATGTGAACCTAGCCTTACTAACAGCAACCAGTCAATTATAAGTGAACTCTAAAAAAATAAAAAAATTAATATAGCTGGCTCTCAGCAGTTCATTTGCGTCTTTTGTTAAATCAGTTTACATAGGTATGCAAAAGGCATCAACAGAACTGAATACAATTACTATAAATGTGTGTATACTATTATCCCTTTCTGGGCAATATTTGTTACATTTGCAGCGTTTATATAGTTTTTTTTTTATATCCATCGCTGTTTCTTATGTATTTTATACAATGTATGTCATGATATAATGCCTATAACTGAAAAATAAACTATATTTGATATATCTCATTAGCGGATAGCTGTATGTTATATCAGCCTTGTAGTGATATTATTCACACACTGCATTTTCTCAACTTACTTTTTGAGTCACAAATTTATATAATTTCTTCAAATTGTTGTGTGTGTGCAATAGTAAACCACAATATTGCTATGACCTGCAAACAAATTACTATAAAAATATATAAAAAAAAAATAAATAAGTTATAAATTATTTTATTTTATTTTTAATTATCTATATTTTTTTGTAAATTGTTTGCAGGTCATAGCAATATTGTGGTTTACTATTGCACACACACAACAATTTGAAGAAATTATATTAATTTGTGACTCAAAAAGTAAGTTGAGAAAACGCAGTGTGTGAATAGTATCACTACAAGGCTGATATAATATACAGCTATCCGCTAATGAGATATATCAAATATAGTTTATTTTTCAGTTATAGGCATTATATCATGACATACATTGTATAAAATACATAAACAGCGATGGATATAAAACGCACTATATAAACGCTGCAAATTTAACAAATATTGCCCAGAAAGGGATAATAGTATACACACATTTAGGCCTCCTGCACACGACCGTTGTGTGCACCCGTGGCCGTTGTGCCGTTTTCCGTTTTTTTTCGCGGACCCATTGACTTTCAATGGGTCCGTGGAAAAATCGGAAAATGCACCGTTTTGCAGCCGCATCCGTGATCCGTGTTTCCTGGCCGTGAAAAAAATATGACCTGTCCTATTTTTTTCACGGCCAACGGTTCACGGACCCATTCAAGTCAATGGGTCCGTGAAAGAACACGGATGCACACAAGATTGGCATCCGTGTCCGTGATCCGTGGCCGTAGGTTAGTTTTTATACAGACGGATCCGAAGATCCGTCTGTATAAAAGCTTTTTCAAAGCTGAGTTTTCACTTCGTGAAAACTCAGAACCGACAGTATATTCTAACACAGAAGCGTTCCCATGGTGATGGGGACGCTTCTAGTTAGAATACACTACAAACTGTGTACAAGACTGCCCCCTGCTGCCTGGCAGCACCCGATCTCTTACAGGGGGCCGTGATCAGCACAATTAACCCCTTCAGGTGCGGCACCTGAAGGGGTTAATTGTGCTGATCACGGCCCCCTGTAAGAGATCAGGGCTGCCAGGCAGCAGGGGGCAGACCCTCCCCCCCCTCCCCAGTTTGAATATCATTGGTGGCCAGTGAGGCCCCCCCCCTCTATTGTAATAATAGGTTGGTGGCCAGTGCGGCCCCCCCCCTCCCTCTATTGTAATAATTCGTTGGTGGCACAGTGTGCGCTCCCCCCTCCCTCCCTCTATTGTAATAATTCGTTGGTGGCACAGTGTGCGCCCCCCATCGGCCCCCCCTCCCTCTATAGCATTAACAACATTGGTGGCCAGTGTGCGGCCTCCCATCTCCCCCCCCCCCCCCATCATTGGTGGCAGCGGAGTTCCGATTGGAGTCCCAGTTTAATCGCTGGGGCTCCGATCGGTAACCATGGCAACCAGGACGCTACTACAGTCCTGGTTGCCATGGTTACTTAGCAATAGTACAATAGTAGAAGATTCATACTTACCGGCTGCTGCGATGTTCGTGTCCGGCCGAGAGCTCCACCTACTGGTAAGTGTCATTGCTAAATGAACTGTCACTTACCAGTAGGAGGAGCTCCCGGCCGGAAGCAGACATCGCAGCTCCCAGGTAAGTATGAATCTTTTACTATTGTACTATTGCTAGTAACCCGCTGCCACCAATGATCGGGGGGGGGAGGGGTAGATGGGAGGCCGCACACTGGCCACCAATGTTGTTAATGCTATAGAGGGAGGGGGGGCCAATGGGGGGCGCACACTGTGCCACCAACGATTACAATAGAGGGAGGAAGGGGGGGGGCGCACACTGTGCCACCAACGAATTATTACAATAGAGGGAGGAAGGGGGGGGGCGCACACTGTGCCACCAACGATTTATTACAATAGAGGGAGGAGGGGGGGGGGGGGCGGGGGGGCGCACACTGTGCCACCAAGGAATTATTATAATAGAGGGAGGAAGGGGGGGGAAGCCGCACTGGCCACCAATGATATTCAAACTGGGGAGGGGGGGGGGGGGGGCTGCCCCCTGCTGCCTGGCAGCCCTGATCTCTTACAGGGGGATATGATAGCACAATTAACCCCTTCAGGTGCGGCACCTGAAGGGTTAATTGTGCTGATCACAGCCCCCTGTAAGAGATCGGATGCTGCTAGGCAGCAGGGGGCAGTCATGTACACAGTTTGTAGTATATTCTAACTAGAAGCGTCCCCATCACCATGGGAACGCCTCTGTGTTAGAATATACTGTCGGAAATGAGGTTTCACGATCTAACTCATATCCGACAGTATATTCTAACATAGAGGCGTTCCCATGGTGATGGGGACGCTTCAAGTTAAAATATACCATCGGATTGGAGAAAACTCCGATCCGATGGTATAAAAGGGACTCCAGACTTTACATTGAAAGTCAATGGGGACGGATCAGTTTGAAATGGCACCATATTGTGTTAACGTCAAACGGATCCGTCCCCATTGACTTGCATTGTAATTCAGGACGGATCCGTTTGGCTCCGCACGGCCAGGCGGACACCAAAACGACTTTTTTTTCATGTCCGTGGATCCTCCAAAAATCAAGGAAGACCCACGGACGAAAAAACGGTCACGGATCACGGAAAAACGGGACCCGTTTTTGCGGACCGCAAAAAAATACGTTCGTGTGCAGGAGGCCTTATAGTAATTGTATTCACTTGTGTTGTCAGTGGGAGCAGGTATAAACTATGTACAAACAAAGCTATGTCCAAATTAATACAATGTAAATTTGTCTATGATAAAGTTGGTACTATTGATTACGATAAGTCACAGCTCTTAATATTAGCGGCATGATAAAAAGAAATGTCAAGAGCTTGCTAGTAATACAAAACGCACCATGTTAATAATGTGAACACAACAAACATGACTCGGTACAAGTTGATCCAGCCCAGTTTTTTTATTTGACCTGAAACGGTTTAAAAGAACCCACTACAAAGTCCCATTTTATATTCATTCTAATTCTATACCACTGAGGAAGGAACATTACGGTTCTGAAAAGCGTCTAGTGGCAGCCAGTAAGTGGACATTACGGACAGTGATTTATAGACTACGAAGACTAAGAACAAAACTTGGACTAACATCCAGCGTGCCGGTGAAACCCTGAGCGCACGAGCTTGAAGATATTGGGCTAGAGCACACGGAGCGGAGAGCTGCGGGAGTTCAGCTTAAAGATCGCAGCCGGCAACTGCACCTACAAGCTGTAATCACAACAAACCCAGCACAATCGTGAGTAGCATTGAGCAGTCTTAGGCCTCCTGCACACGACCTTAGGTGTCCCGTTGCTGTATGTCGGACCGCATTTGCAAATCCGCAATACACGGGCACTGTTCCATGTGCATTCCGCATCTCGGATGCGGACCCATTCACTTCAATGCGTCCACAAATCCGAAGATGTGGAATGATGCGGAACGGAAGCACGGAACGGAACCCTAGAGTGCTTCTGTGGGGTTTCGTCCCGTACTTCCGTTCCGCAAAAAGATAGAACATGTCCTATCTTATTGCGGAACGGCCGGATCGTGGACCCATTAACCACCTCAGGACCGCCGTACGCAGGATTGCATCCTGGCGGCAGCCCTGTTGTTCCTCCTGGACGCGCCGGCGCGTCCTCTCGCTAGAGGCGAGATTTCCTGTGAACGCGCGCACACAGGAGCGCGCGTTCACAGGAACCGGAGGTAAACGAGTACATCTACAGCCTGCCAGCGGCGATCATTCGCTGGCAGGCTGTAGATGCGATTTTTTTTAACCCCAAAAATCAAATTTCAATTATCAAAACAGCGTCTAATATACCTGCTACCTGGTCCTCTGGTGGTCCCTTTTGCTTGGATCGACCACCAGAGGACACAGGCAGCTCTGTAAAGTAGCACCAAACACCACTACACTACATCCCCCCCTGTCACTTATTAACCCCTTATTAACCCCTGATCACCCCATATAGACTCCCTGATCATCCCCCTGTCATTGATCACCCCCTGTAAGGCTCCATTCAGATGTCCGTATGTGTTTTGTGGATCCGTGGATCCGCAAAACACATACGGATGTCTGAATGGAGCCTTACAGGGGGGTGATCACCCCATATAGACTCCCTGATCACCCCCCTGTCATTGATCACCCCCCTGTAAGGCTCCATTCAGAGGTCCGTATGTGTTTTGCGGATCCGCAAAACACGGACACCGCAGATCCGCAAAACACAGACACCGGCAATGTGCTTTCCGCATTTTGCGGATCCGCACATTGCCAGAACTATATAGAAAATGCCTTTTCTTGTCTGCAATTGCGGACAAGAATAGGACATGTTCTATAGGCTCTACAAAAAACGCAGTATTCGCCCGATCAAGCCTGATCTTGTGCGCACACTTGCGTTCAGTCCACCCCACCGCAGTGACAGAAATATATATTTTTCTGATCACTGCAAAAACACTGTAAAATCGCTGCGGCGCTATAAAGATCACTTTTGAGGGGCATGGCGAGTTCATAGAAGATTTTTATTTTTTTTGTCACAAGTTAGCGGAAATTGATATATATATATTTTTTTCTTACAAAGTCTCATATTCCACTAACTTGTGACAAAAAATAAAATGTCACATGAACTCACCATACCCCTCACGGAATCCAAATGCGTAAAATTTTTTAGACATTTATATTCCAGACTTCTTCTCACGCTTTAGGGCCCCTAAAATGCCAGGGCAGTATAAATACCCCACATGTGACCCCATTTTGGAAAGAAGACACCCCAAGGTATTTCGTGAGGGGCATGGCGAGGACATGTAAAATTTTGTAAAAAAAAATAATTTTCCACTAACTTGTGCCAAAAAAAAAATATTCTAGGAACTCGCCATGCCCCTCACGGAATACCTTGGGGTGTCTTCTTTCCAAAATGGGGTCACTTGTGGAGTATTTATACTGCCCTGGCATTTTAGGGGACCTAAAGCGTGAGAAGTAGTTTGGAATCCAAATGCGTAAAAAATGCCCTGTGAAATCGTAAAGATTCTCATTGGAATTTGGGCCCCTTTGCGCACCTAGGCTGCAAAAAAGTGTCACATGTGGAATCGCCGTACTCAGGAGAAGTAGGGCAATGTGTTTGGGGTGTATTTTTACATATACCCATACTGTGTGTGAGAAATATCTCTGTAAATGACAACTTTTTAAATTTTTTAATACAAAGTTGTCAATTTACAGAGATATTTCTCTCACCCAGCATGGGTATATGTAAAAATACACCCCAAAACACATTGCCCTACTTCTCCTGAGTACGGCGATACCACATGTGTGACATTTTTTTGCAGCCTAGGTGCATAAAGGGGCCGAAAGTCCAACGAGTACCTTTAGGCTTTACAGGGTTGCTTACAATTTAGCCCCCCCCCCCAAAATGCCAGAACAGTAAACACACCCACAAATGACCCCATTTCGGAAAGTAGACACCCCAGCGTATTCGCTAAGGAGCATATTGAGTCCATGAAAGATTGAACTTTTTGTCACAAGTTAGCGGAAAGGGAGACTTTGTGAGAAAAAAAAAACAAAAAACAATTTCCGCTAACTATGAACTCGCCATGCCCCTCACGGAATACCTTGGGGTGTCTTCTTTCCAAAATAAAGTCACATGTGGGGTATTTATACTGCCCTGGCATTTTAGGGGCCCTAAAGCGTGAGAAGAAGTCTGGAATCGAAATGCCTAAAAATGCCCTCCTAAAAGGTACTCATTAGAATTTGGGCCCCTTTGCGCACCTAGGCTGCAAAAAAGTGTCACACATATGGTATCGCCGTACTCAGGAGAAGTAGTGCAATGTGTTTTGAGGTGTATTTTTACATATACCCATGCTGGATGAGAGAAGTATCTCTCTAAAATGACAACTTTGTATAAAAAAATGGGAAAAGTTGACTTTTACAGAGATATTTCTCTCACCCAGCATGGGTATATGTAAAAATACACCCCAAAACACATTGCCCTACTTCTCCTGAGTACGGCGATACCACATGTGTGACACTTTTTTGCAGCCTAGGTGCGCAAAGGGGCCCAAATTCCAAAGAGTATCTTTACGATTTCACAGGGCATTTTTTACGCATTTGGATTCCAGACTTCTTCTCACGCTTTAGGGCCCCTAAAATGCCAGGGCAGTATAAATACCCCACAAGTGACCCCATTTTGGAAAGAAGACACCCCAAGGTATTCCGTGATCGGTATGGTAAGTTCATGTAAAATTTTCTTTTTTGTCACAAGTTAGTGGAATACAAGACTTTGTAAGAAAAAAAAATAAATCATAATTTTCCGCTAACTTGTGCCCCAAATTTTTTTTTCTAGGAACTCTACATGCCCCTCATGGAATACATTGGAGTGTCTTCTTTCCAAAATGGGGTCACTTGTGGGGTATTTATACTGCCCTGGAATTTTAGGGAACCTAAAGCCTGAGAAGTAATTTGGAATCCAAATGCGTAAAAAATGCCCTGTTAAATCCTAAAGGTGCTCTTTAGAATTTGGGCCCCTTTGCGCACCTAGGCTGCAAAAAAGTGTCACACATGTGGTATCACCGTAATCAGGAGAAGTAGTGCAATGTGTTTTGGGGTGTCTTTTTACATATATCCATGCTGGGTGAGAGAAATATCTCTCTAAAATGACAACTTTGTATAAAAAAATGGGAAAAGTTGACTTTTACAGAGATATTTCTCTCACCCAGCATGGGTATATGTAAAAATACACCCCAAAACACATTGCCCTACTTCTCCTGAGTACGGCGATACCACATGTGTGACACTTTTTTGCAGCCTAGGTGCGCAAAGGGGCCCAAATTCCAAAGAGTATCTTTACGATTTCACAGGGCATTTTTTACGCATTTGGATTCCAGACTTCTTCTCACGCTTTAGGGCCCCTAAAATGCCAGGGCAGTATAAATACCCCACAAGTGACCCCATTTTGGAAAGAAGACACCCCAAGGTATTCCGTGATCGGTATGGTAAGTTCATGTAAAATTTTCTTTTTTGTCACAAGTTAGTGGAATACAAGACTTTGTAAGAAAAAAAAATAAATCATAATTTTCCGCTAACTTGTGCCCCAAATTTTTTTTTCTAGGAACTCTACATGCCCCTCATGGAATACATTGGAGTGTCTTCTTTCCAAAATGGGGTCACTTGTGGGGTATTTATACTGCCCTGGAATTTTAGGGAACCTAAAGCCTGAGAAGTAATTTGGAATCCAAATGCGTAAAAAATGCCCTGTTAAATCCTAAAGGTGCTCTTTAGAATTTGGGCCCCTTTGCGCACCTAGGCTGCAAAAAAGTGTCACACATGTGGTATCACCGTAATCAGGAGAAGTAGGGCAATGTGTTTTGGGGTGTCTTTTTACATATATCCATGCTGGGTGAGAGAAATATCTCTCTAAAATGACAACTTTGTATAAAAAAATGGGAAAAGTTGACTTTTAGAGAGATATTTCTCTCACCCAGCATGGGTATATGTAAAAATACACCCCAAAACACATTTCCCTACTTCTTCTGAGTACGGCGATACCACATGTGTGACACTTTTTTGCAGCCTAGGTGCCCAAAGGGGCCCAAATTCTAAAGAGCACCTTTAGGATTTCACAACGCATTTTTTAGGCATTTGGATTCCAGACTTCTTCTCACGCTTTAGGTCCCCTAAAATGCCAGGGCAGTATAAATACCCCACAAGTGACCCCATTTTGGAAAGAAGACACCCCAAGGTATTTTGTGATGGGCATAGTGAGTTCATGGAAGTTTTTATTTTTTGTCACAAATTAGTGGAATATGAGACTTTGTAAGAAAAAAAAAAATCATCATTTTCCGCTAACTTGTGACAAAAAATAAAAACTTCTATGAACTCACTATTTCCATCAGCGAATACCTTAGGGTGTCTACTTTCCGAAATGGGGTCATTTGTGGGGTGTTTTTACTGTCTGGGCATTGTAGAACCTCAGGAAACATGACAGGTGCTCAGAAAGTCAGAGCTGCTTCAAAATGCGGAAATTCACATTCACAGAACAATAAATTTAGAGAAAAATGTATATAGAAATATAGTTTTAATTGAAAAATTTTACAACTGAAAGTGAAAAATTTCATTTTTTTGCAAAAATTTTGGTCAATTTCGATTAATAACAAAAAAAGTTAAAATGTCAGCAGCAATGAAATACCACCAAATGAAAGCTCTATTAGTGAGAAGAAAAGGAGTTAAAATTCATTTGGGTGGTAAGTTGTATGACCGAGCAATAAACCGTGAAATTAGTGTAGTGCAGAATTGTAAAAAGTGGTCTGGTCATTAAGGGTGTTTAAGCTAGGGGAGCTGAGGTGGTTAAAGTGAATGGGTCCGCGATCCGCTGCGGTTGCCCCACGGATGGTGTTCATCCATTGTGGCCCGCATTTTGCGCACACGGTGTGCAGGAGGCCTTACACTGGTATAAATATAGTGTGTATACACTCCAGTGACTGCTGGTTTAATGCTGTTAAGTGCTGCACGCGGTATTAGAGATATACAATACGGACACTTTATAGTTGGGATGTGTATTGGACATAAATTGTATTGACACATGAAATGCTGATTATAGATGCAGCTACGTTGATCATATAGCTCCTGAGACATTCACTGCAATTGAAGCCCATATAATACCAAGCAACAAAAGATATAAATCTTCATTACTTACACAGAATTCATAGTTTGAAACCTGTCCAGTTAAATGTCCTAATTTTTTATAGCCGCTTTGTTTTATTCAATTTTTTTATGTGAGAGCTCCACATTAGGGACTTGGGTCATCTAACAATTATATAGTTTGTACATGTGTTTTAAATAGGGATGTCCCGATACCATTTTTTTAAGACTGAGTACGAGTACCGATACTTTTATTTAAGTACTCACCGATACCAATTACCGATACTAATTTTAACAATAAAATACACACACATGTATTTTCTGACCACTGACCAACCAAAAGGCCCAAAAACAGAACTATAACATTCCAAGGAGACATTACACTGTATGGGGGCAGCCACAAGGAGACGTTACACTGTATGGGGGCAGCCACAAGGAGACGTTATACTGTATGGGGGCAGCCACAAGGAGACATTATACTGTATGGGGGCAGCCACAAGGAGACGTTATACTGTATGGGGGCAGCCACAAGGAGACGTTACACTGTATGGGGGCAGCCACAAGGAGACGTTATACTGTATGGGGGCAGCCACAAAGAGACGTTATACTGTATGGGGGCAGCCACAAAGAGACGTTATACTGTATGGGGGCAGCCACAAGGAGACGTTATACTGTATGGGGGCAGCCACAAGGAGACGTTATACTGTATGGGGGCAGCCACAAGGAGACGTTACACTGTATGGGGCAGCCACAAGGAGACGTTATACTGTATGGGGCAGCTACAAGGAGACGTTACACTGTATGGGGGCAGCCACAAGGAGACGTTATACTGTATGGGGGCAGCCACAAAGAGACGTTATACTGTATGGGGGCAGCCACAAGGAGACGTTATACTGTATGGGGGCAGCCACAAGGAGACGTTATACTGTATGGGGGCAGCCACAAGGAGATGTTACACTGTATGGGGCAGCCACAAGGAGACGTTATACTGTATGGGGCAGCTACAAGGAGACGTTACACTGTATGGGGGCAGCCACAAGGAGACGTTATACTGTATGGGGGCAGCCACAAAGAGACGTTATACTGTATGGGGGCAGCCACAAGGAGACGTTACACTGTATGGGGGCAGCCACAAGGAGACGTTATACTGTATGGGGGCAGCCACAAGGAGACGTTATACTGTATGGGGGGCAGCCACAAGGAGACGTTATACTGTATGGGGGCAGCCACAAGGAGACGTTATACTGTATGGGGGCAGCCACAAGGAGACGTTATACTGTATGGGGGCAGCCACAAGGAGACGTTACACTGTATGGGGGCAGCCACAAGGAGACGTTATACTGTATGGGGGCAGCCACAAGGAGACGTTATACTGTATGGGGGCAGCCACAAGGAGACGTTATACTGTATGGGGGGCAGCCACAAGGAGACGTTATACTGTATGGGGGGCAGCCACAAGGAGACGTTATACTGTATGGGGGGCAGCCACAAGGAGACGTTATACTGTATGGGGGCAGCCACAAGGAGATAATATACTGTATGGGGGCAGCCACAAGGAGACGTTACACTGCATGGGGGCAGCCACAAGGAGACGTTATACTGTATGGGGGCAGCCACAAGGAGACGTTATACTGTATGGGGGCAGCCACAAGGAGACGTTACACTGTATGGGGGCAGCCACAAGGAGACGTTATACTGTATGGGGGCATCCACAAGGAGACGTTATACTGTATGGGGGGCAGCCACAAGGAGACGTTATACTGTATAGGGCAGCCACAAGGAGACGTTATACTGTATGGGGGCGGCCACAAGGAGACGTTATACTGTATGGGGGCAGCCACAAGGAGACGTTATACTGTATGGGGGCGGCCACAAGGAGACGTTATACTGTATGGGGGCGGCCACAAGGAGACGTTATACTGTATGGGGGCAGCCACAAGGAGACGTTATACTGTATGGGGGCGGCCACAAGGAGACGTTATACTGTATGGGGGGCAGCCACAAGGAGACGTTACACTGTATGGGGGCAGCCACAAGGAGACGTTATACTGTATGGGGGCGGCCACAAGGAGACGTTACACTGTATGGGGGCAGCCACAAGGAGACGTTATACTTAATGGGGGCAGCTACAAGGAGACGTTATACTGTATGGGGGCAGCCACAAGGAGATGTTATACTGTACTGTATGGGGGCAGCCACAAGGAGACGTTATACTGTATGGGGGCAGCCACAAGGAGACGTTATACTGTATGGGGGGCAGCCACAAGGAGACGTTACACTGTATGGGGGCAGCCACAAGGAGACGTTATACTGTATGGGGGCAGCCACAAGGAGACGTTATACTGTATGGGGGCGGCCACAAGGAGACGTTATACTGTATGGGGGGCAGCCACAAGGAGACGTTACACTGTATGGGGGCAGCCACAAGGAGACGTTATACTGTATGGGGGCGGCCACAAGGAGACGTTACACTGTATGGGGGCAGCCACAAGGAGACGTTATACTTAATGGGGGCAGCTACAAGGAGACGTTATACTGTATGGGGGCAGCCACAAGGAGATGTTATACTGTACTGTATGGGGGCAGCCACAAGGAGACGTTATACTGTATGGGGGCAGCCACAAGGAGACGCTACTGTAAGGAGTCAGGACAACAATTTTTGAAGCCCCCCCTCCTCAGTATAATAGTCTTGTGGCCATCATACAGTAATGTATATTTCTTCTTGCCCTAATGCCTGCTTTTAGAGATCAATGTGCAGCTTGCAGGCAGGAAGGGAAGGACCAGGGCCATAGAAGACAGACACTATCACCTTTAGAGGGACTCGCTCCTGGCAAACACAGCTCCGCTGCAGTGAATGCAGTGGAGCAGACTGTGATGTAATTATAGTTATTGCAGGGACTCAGAGAATCGTCTGAGAGTTTATTAGTTAAAACGAATCGAATGAGTCAGAGACTGTGTCACCCCAGTATTCCTGCTCTGCTACATGCACCCTGTACACACACAGCTCCACTACATGCTATGCTAATAATGCCCCCCCCCCCTTCCCCCCCGGACGGACTTACAGGGAGCCGCAGAGCAGGAAGCCTGGCAGGGACTCGATGACACGGTCTGTGACTCATTGGATTCTTTTAACTAATAAACTGTCAGACGATTCTCTGAGTCTCTGCACTACGCTCCCTGTGCTGTGAGTCAGTGCTGGTTGCCTCTGATTGGTTGGAGGGCGGGGAGGGGCGGGCCTAGCTTCCACTCTAGGCTCCAATTACACTGCCTGCTGCTGCCTGTGAAGCTGTTAGCTGTGGGAGATGCAGGGGCCGCGGACGGACGGACACATAGAAGCGGTGCACAGGTATCGGCAGTGGTATCGGGGGCATTTGCACGAGTACATGTACTCGTGCAAATGCCCGGTATCGGTCCCGATACCGATACTGGTATCGGTATCGGGACATCCCTAGTTTTAAATATGAGGTTTTAATAATTATATGAATATGTACTATTTAGGGATTAGAATAGGGCCATTTGTTATACATAAGGTGATGTATTAATGTATTAAATGCCTTTTGTATACATATGTGAACTGATTTAACAAAAGACGCAAATGAACTGCTGAGAGCCAGCCATTTTTCTATTAAAGTACATAGATAACTGAGGGGTGATCAGTGGGCCGGGCTCCAGACCAGTTGTTGAGCATCTTCAAAAAGATTAATATTTGCATTTGTATAAAAAATAAACCTGAAGTTTGGTTGACATAGGGAATAAGCCATGTTGTCCAATACAGTTGTGATATATCATGATTATGTGGATGCTGTTTATCTTACTTCAATTGATAATATATATATATTTTTTTAACCTTACATGAATGAATATACATTTTAAAGGGACACTGACAGGCCTTCTGAGCATAGTTAGCTCTTTATATGCCCCCCTAGGTCTTATAATAAGTTCCCAATTCATATAAGTATTATCCCTGTGCGCATTATAAAACGTTAAAAATAATCTTTATAATCACCTCTCCTTTCTGCCCAAGGGGTGTTCTTTGCGGCGCATTTGTGCCCAGCCGCGTCCCAACTGCCGGATCCTTAGACACGCCCATCTAATTAGTATTCACTTCGCTGGGCGGTATTTCTCAGTCCCCGACATTCGGAGATCATGCGCATGCGCCCGGCACCCTCGCTCGCCGGGATCACATTGCGCCAAGTGAATACTAATGAGATGGGCGTGTCTAAGGACCCGGCAGTTGGGACGCGGCTGGGCACAAATGCGCCACAAAGAACGCCCCTTGGGCAGAAAGGAGAGGTGATTATAAAGATTATTTTTAACGTTTTATAATGCGCACAGGGATAATACTTATATGAATTGGGAACTTATTATAAGACCTAGGGGGGCATATAAAGAGCTAATTATGCTCAGAAGGCCTGTCAGTGTCCCTTTAAGCCTGCTTGTATAAAATTACATTTACAATTAGACTGGGCTCACTTTAGGCAATGACCCTATTTGTTACCCTGAGGTCAAACTACTGCCAAAGTGCACCATTACCTTTATCAGGACCATCATGATCAGATTTCAAATAATCAATTGACATCAATTTTAAAGTTAAAAAAAAGGCAAAAAAAATAAATATGCAGAAAAAACTGAAAAAGAATCAAAAATGTGAACTTGTCGCTAAATTATAAAGTGTATGGCAACTTTTGTTACTTCTAAATCATGAGTGTAAGCACTTACCCTCCTGTGGATGACATCTACATTTATGTTGTGCAGCAAATGCTTATAGAACAGGTGTGTCCATGCAGTAGGCATAGTGCCCAGGAGGCAATAGACATAACATGGCTGAAAGCTTTAAAGTATTATTTAAGTTTTACTGTGTTGAATGGAATTTGAATATACAGTAACCTGCCAGCAATCAGTGATAATTCATAGGTTTAAATTTCTAAAGTTATCCTGTGTCACAAATGCTTTTATAATTGTTGAGGGCTTGTGGGAAGCAATTTAAACTCTTTCATGAGAGCCATGATTTTATATTATAAATCTGCTATTGTGTTTGTTTCTTTGCACTGGAATTGTTTCCAATTTATATTTTATTTATTCTGTGGACATACTGTATTTTTCAAGTGCAAAAAGGATAGAAATGAGAGTACATATGGATACAACAAAGCAACAGCAACTTGAAATAGCATGTCTGTGTAAGTTAATGTTTTATGAAAAATTCTCTTGTGTGAGTAGGACACATAATTGTCTAATTTTGGAGAGAGGGGGAATGATAAATATTTTATATGTCTAAATGAATGGACACTGCATACTATCCTTTATTCACACTAAGATTTCATGCCTGCAGATCTGTGTTATGGAGGTGTAAGTTATCTATGTGTGTATGTTGTCCCCATATGGCCACATACTTTCCTCTAGAAAATATTATGGGGATGAATACCTCTGTAATATGGATGTGATGAAACATGCTTTAGAGTCTGTAAGAGAAATCTTACATCATATGACACAGGTCTAGTATGGGTTAATTGCTTCGGGTGTTGACTTATGGATTTGTGCAACTTGGACTTGTAATGGAACAACATTGTTGGCTCCTTATGTTTCAAAACTTATTTATTGGTATAATAGCAAAGATAGAAGAAATATACATAGAATGTGTATGAATACATAATAAATGAACATAGGCCTCCAATATTATTGGATAGCGTCAAATAGAGTTTTAAGAGGCATGAAGTAAAAGAACATGACATATGTAGAACAGTAGGAACCTAGCGTACAGTATGAGTTACATGAATAAAGCAGTACAGAAAGAAAAGGGCTTCATTCTAGGGAGGTTAAAAAATGAAATATTTGAGTAATGCTAAAGAATTCAGAAGTTGGAGGTGAGAATATATGCTCTATATATGGTCTATGACATGAGTTTAGAATTAAGCAAGAAGTCACCAACACAGGGTAGCTTGGCATGTTTCCACTAAACAAAGTTGGTGACAGTCCAGGTGAGAAGAGGGGGTTTCTAAACATAGGAAACATTGGTGAGATTGGGCTTTGTAGTTTGTATTTGTAACATAAGATAGGGGATTTTCACTGAGGGGTCAACTATCCCTAAGGAAATATCAGGTGGCCAAATTAAAGGTAATGGGGACACTGTCCTAAATCGGATTCAAGTATAACTCTTTGCTAATTGAGACAACCTAGCTACTAAATACAGTAGTATTTGTATATGCACCCACTCTCTTATGTAAATGCATAATAGATCTAGATATTCAAGGTCTTTTATACGCCAACAGAAGATTGGGGAAGATTTCAGAATGAAGATTCACAGGATGAAATTGGAAGATTTCATTCTGTAAAGATTTGAGAGCCGAACCCGTGATTGGTGCAGTAAGGGAACGAAAATAATAAAGTATTTGTCGTAAGGTAACCATTTTGATAGTGTGTATTCTGCCTATACATAAAAGAGTAGGAAAGTTCTAGGTAAGCAATTCCTGGCAGAGTTTAGGAGTGAGGCAGATGTAATTACACTTAAAAGTAGTGGGTTTTCAGTAAATTAATCCCTAAATAAGGAAGATAATGATCTTGGGTTTTAAAACCGAAGTTGAGCGTGATCTGAAGAGGAGGTATTACAATATAAAATCTCTGATTTAACAGTATTGATCTGCGGGCCAAGAAATGACCAAGTATGGACAAACAGTCCAATAAATTAAGTAATGTCGTTAAGGTGTGTGTAAGGGGCATATCATCTGCGAAAAGACTTACTTTGTATTTGCGAGATCAGATCTTCCCCCCTGCTATGTTTGGATTAGTACGGATCATTATGGCCAGCGGTTAAATAGCCAAAGCGCCAGAGAAAGGGGGCAACCCTAACATGTGCCTCAACTAATATGGATAGGAACCGGAGAATCTGTGGGCAATTTTATATACGCAGTAGGAGTTGTATAAAGAGTTTGCATAGAACGTAAAAAGGATTCTTAAACACCCATAGTGGTCATAACCTGGTAAAGATAAGACCAGCAGAGGCTATCAAAAGCCTTTTGAATGTCTAAGGCCAATAGGATAATTTACTATTAGTCCACTGAATAATATTACATATCTTCCGCACATTATCCGCTGCTTGCCGACCCGGAATAAACTCCACTTGGTCAGAGTGTATTAAAGCGCGGGGGTAACGATTAAGGTGATAAGTTAGTATGGATGTAAAAAGTTTAAGGTCAACATTAAGACGTGTGATGGGATGGTAATTCGCAGGACTAGAGTGATCCTTATCAGGCTTAGGAATCACTGTAATTAAGACAGTAAGCATATCTGAAGGCAGTGTGCCCCCTTGGAGAATATAATTGCATACAGTGCCGAAAATCCATCTTGTCCTAGCAATTTACAGTTTTTAATGGACATTATCGCTGTGTCTATTTCCTCATCTGAAAAATCTTGGTTAAGAAATTCTTCATCGGACGATGATAAAGTCATAATAGGTTAAGTTGCGAGAAGAGACATTATGTCAGCGACTGGAGGGTCAATCGGTGGAGAGTATAGTTTCTGATAGAAAGCATAAGATTGTTGGTAAATTTTAGAAGGATTGGAGGTAACATGCCCCCTTGCATCTTTCATTTGATATACAGTATTAAGACGCTGCCGGACACACAATCTGTTAGTAAACATTTTATCCAGTTTATTGGCTAATTTGTAGAATCCATCTCAAGGTCTTCTCAGTGAGGTACAGTGAGCTGAAGCTTCATGTCTTTGATAGCTTTAATGAGATACTCCAATTACACGATTTGTTTTAGAGGGATCTATGAGAAGGGATTCATTCAGTCTCCAGGTAAAGGGGCATCTAGAATGAGACTCCAAGTTAAATTCCGTCAGGACCAAATCAGGGAACATGTCTGGCATACAGAATATGTGTAAGAAGTTGTGTCGAGGCTAATATCCAGTCTATCCTAGTATAATGTCGGTGCGCTGGGGAAAGGTAAGTATAACTCACACTACTTGTCGTATACAATTCTTCGACTTGGAAGACAATTTATCTACTACAGGAGATGACCTATGTAGTCAGGCATTGAATGACAGATTAAAATCAACGCACCAGATAAGTGTTGAGGAGTGATACTGTTCAAGTAGTTTCCCCAGGACATGAAAGAAAGAGACAGGATGATTGTTAGGGGCATAAGAGTTAACTAGGCATAAAGGGTTATTAAATAGGGAGCCTACCACAATAATATAGTGTAGATCAGGATCCATAATAGTCCAGAAAGTTAAGGAGTTTTTAATAACAATAGCAACACCTCTGATTTAGTGGGGAACGGTGCATGAGCCAACAAGGTATATTGATTATGGAAATACCTGGGAGATGAGGTTGGGGTAAAATGAGATTCCTGAATACAAAAAATATCAGGCTTAAGCCGATCATATTGGAAGAAAGCCTTACGCCTCTTTTGAGGTGAATTAAACCCCCTGACATTATGGGATATGATTCTAACAAGGCAGTGTATGAACCTTGAGACAGTGAGTCACATCCACAGCATATCAAAAGAGAAAAAGCCAAAAGGAAGAGGGCCAGGAGAGCCGTTCGAGAGTCATGTATCATCTTCATAAGAAAGGAGTCAGCAACTCGCAAGAACAGATATTCCATTATACCTCTACATGGTACACAATACTCACTGTATGCCAGAGAATGAACATTTGTACATCTCATACTGTCATATGGAGAGCAGAAGGATATGGAATACATGTCTACAACATTATATTAGTAACTACAGTGTAATATGTGGTTTCTCATTTGTGATGCAGCTGTTTAATCCCCTTTAAGCTGAAAATCTGATTTCTGTTTGGAAATCTGACAATTCTTAGCACTACCAATTCCATTAGAGTGTATTAGTTTTGAAAAGCCACCCCCTCTTGGGTAAGAGAATGATCCAATTTTATAGTCTTGGCACTTTATAGGTCTCTGTAGATTTGCTTTACCCAGTCTAGCTTCTTGTGAAGCAATCAAGTAGAGTAAGATAGGTATAGGTATACACTGTATATGTTTTATACTATAGGCACATACAAGTAATATATATTACAAGGAGAACTGCCAGGCCTAGCGCTCAGGGGCTCCAACATCCAGTTCTCCAGCACTTACCAGACAACTTAGCAGCATCATATGGGAATTGGAAATAATTAAAAGTGGAACTGTCACCTGAATGTGCTGCCCTAAGTACAGCATATAACAGCGACAGGTCCGTACTCCTATTAGCCCAAACGGCACAAAAATGTTCTTCTGTATCTTCTGTGTAGGAGCAATTAAAATTGAGTCCACTATAATAATAAGGGAGTGCACTACTGCACCCTTCAACAGTGCAAGCCGGTACACAGCAGCCTGTCAGCAGAGCTTACCTGGAGAAGAATCAGGGCTTGTGCACACACTTTTTTTTTCATGTCCTTTTTTGCATCCTGTATGCATAGCCGTTCACTTTAATGGGGTAAAAAAAAACGGAAATGACTCTGTGTGCATTCCATATCCGTATGTCCGCATGACCGTTCTGCAAAAAAATAGAACATGTCCTATTATTGTCCGCATTACAGACACGGTTTGGACTGTTCTATTAGGGGCCAGCACTTCCGTTCCGCAAAATGTAGACTGCACACGGCCAGTATACGTGTTTTGAGGATCCGCAATTTGCAGACAACCAAACGCCCAACGGTCGTGTACATGAGCCTTTAACCATATCTGCCAACTTCTACTTCTAAAGCAAGCATGACACATTTTATGGCCTGGGGAAATGTATGTAATTGAAATACTGGCCATGACACGGTTTGCAATGTGCATGGAAGGAACACATGGTTGTGAATTTTTTATATATTTTTTTAATTGGAGTTTCCTTTAAATTCAGAAATCTCGATTATTAGTGTAAATATTAACTAAAAATGGCATATGGTCATGACATAAATTTGATAAGGACGTAAACCATGATGATAGAATCCTGAGATACTGGATGCCATCAACATCAGTGTATAAATATGGAATTCTGGGCATTGTCCTGAATGTAGCATACAGGCTTTATCGATAACATTTTTAATATCACCCACAGAAGTGTGTGAAATGTTATTATACATAAAGGATGATCTGTAAGATGATTTATCAAGCTCTGCACTCAATAGTTCTGGCTTCACAAAGTTGCAGTAGAGGGCTTTTGCAACTTTTTTTTAGCTTACTTGTGCAAAAATTTTGGGATTTTTGTGAATTTACACCACTCATTTCAGTTTTGAAAAGTTGTCATTGTTAGATATATTAAAGATGTGTAGGCCACATTAAAGAAATTAAAATGTACAAGTTCACACCAGCTGGGTGGAGGTTGGGTGTGTTTGACATATTTAAAGATGCACCAAAAGTATTAATCAACTCAAGCAAAACTGAATTCAAAAAGTTTCCTTATGACAAATCCTCCTTATGTGTCTGAGAAAATAATCAGATTTTGTATGTGGATGACTACGGACAATGTGATCTTGCTTCCATCCAGCAGGGGGCACTATTGTATCATTGTAGTCATCTGTGTGTGGGAGTTTCACTTTGCTCAGAGATTGGATTGAGCTTTATGCAATTGGCTGCAAACATACCGCTGTTATTTTTCTTCCTGTACATGTGATGTAAAGTTGGTATATGGGTTTTTCATATATATTTCGCAGCAGCTGATAATGACAGTTTTTACTAGT
The DNA here is from genome assembly GCF_905171765.1 of Bufo bufo. Lineage (NCBI taxonomy): Eukaryota > Metazoa > Chordata > Amphibia > Anura > Bufonidae > Bufo > Bufo bufo. The sequence goes on from NC_053389.1 coordinate 383,710,108, forward strand.
TTTCCCTATTTTGTGCTTTGCTGTATAGAAACTTATGTTTAGTAATTTGATCACTGTGGCAATTTTTTAAAGAGATTGCTTCTCATGATAATGGTCTCTAATGCTACAGACTCTTTTAGGCCTCTTTCACAAAGGCGTGTGTGCCCCGTGGTCGTGCTGCGGCCCGCAAAATGCAGCCGCTGGGCAGCCGCAGCGGATCGCAAAAAGATAGGACATGTTCTATCTTTTTGCGGAATGCAGGTATGGGACAAAACCCCACGGAAGCACTTCGTAGTGCTTCCGTAGGGTTCCGTGCTTCCGTTCCACACCATTCCACATCTCCGGATTTGCCGACCCATTGAAGTGAATGGGTCCGCATCCGTGATGCGGAATGCCCACGGAACCGCACCCGTGTATTGCGGATCCGCAAATGCGGTCCACAATACAGCACCGGGGCGCACACCCCCGTGTGAAAGAGGCCTTAGAATGAAGATGTATGCTCAGTCTGACTGCTTATACATGTGTCAAGTTTATGGAATCATTCTGTCCCTTTAGAATTTAAGAGTGTCTCTCTTGGGGCATCTGTTAGTTGATGGGGTCTGTCCTGCTCTTAGACATCCTCTTTTCAAATGCTCTGTCATGAGCATAGCTAACTTGATTCAAAAGCTATAGGGCAACGTGAAAACACAGCATATGTTTTTTACTGCATGTCTCTGTATGGAATAGTGTAGCAGATGGAAAAAAACATATACCAAAGTATACCAACCTGACGTAGGTAAAAGAAGCTTTCCTGGTGTACATGGCAAACAGTTTGCTGTGTGAATTCAGTCTAAGGGTGCCTGTACACGGCGCGCTCTGGCCCTGGAATCAGAATGCGTCTTACTGCTAATTTCCGTATCACACCATGTACAGGCCCACTTCATTTGAATTCTCCGCAGTTATTCTCTGACAGAGAGGATTGTTCACACATGGAATAGGAAGCATGTAATGTGTCACAAACAGTTTCTTATTACCTGACTGGTATTCCCAGTAAAATCCACTAGAAGTGAAATTACCACCAGACTTTTAGCTTGAAATGACCACCTGATTTGTGTTCATCAAAAACAGTGTACTGCACATGTCTGCCACTAGGGGGCACTTATGGTTTTGTGTTTCCCCTGTAATTAGTTACTGTGTGTTTAACACCGCACACAGCAATAAGAGCAATTTGTTTTCTCATTGACCTGTTTGTTCCCTGATCTGCTATACTGCTAGGAAATTGTATACCTTGCCATATTGCTGGTCTTTTTTACTGTACGAACTGCAGTGTAATTGGAAGCAAGGTCTCCCCTCCTTTCTATGTTCTGATCAGTGTATTAGGGCTGGGGGGCTGCACTGGAACCTCTTGCCAGAGCCTTACTAGGGCTGGAGTAATTTGACCTGTGGCTATATTGGGGCTGTAAGACTGAAGGATCAGTGACAGAAGCTCTCCACATACTGGAGCTGGTCACATCCTTCCCGCCAGGCAGGTATTTGATGCCTTTCATAATACAGTTTTTACATATACTTTTGGTCTTCTATAGTTGTTTGTAGACCTTCATAAGAGCTGATTTTAGCATTTCTCCCTTCTAGGCAGATAATTAAATTGAAGAGGCACTAAATGTATTTGCAGTTTAAGATTATGTAAAGATGTTAGGCGATTATGTAAAGATGCTTCCCTAAGTGTGGGAAAATAACACTTTTTAGAAAAAATGTTGTGCAGGGCAGTTGAGATCAGCAGATTCAACCCTTCATCACATATTTAACAGGTCCATAAGTGTGGCAGATAGAGGGGGAGGATGATGCAAATAACGCGTCTTGTCACGGACGACCACAACATATTTTACTGCAGATACTTTTGGGAATTAACTAATGATCTAAATGTCGGATCTGGGCATCCCAGTTTGCTGTGCATTGTACATACTGTATAGGTTGTAAATAAGGAGCTGGCAGTATCGTCCTCTTTCTGGGCACAGATTCCCCTCATCAGCCAGTCATATGTGCAATAAGCTCTTCCTGGGTTTTTATAAATAACTTTGTACTTTTCATACAGATGGCAATGAGGATTTCGCTAACTACATAAATGCTTTTCTCATTTAATATGTGTATTTGGAATAATGAACAAGAAAAAATGACAGCTCTATTCCTATTCTGGAACTAAATCTGCACAATTCTCTTTTCTTTTTCCCTTTCTCTTCATTTGTTCCTTCCTTTTTCTTTGTCCTTCTATTTGCCATTGTAGGTGGAGAACATAGAAAAGTCAGTAAGCATTCTTCTTTGTCGTGTCTGTCAGTTTTGTGTAATTTGGTGTAGTTATAGTCCACATCATGTGCCCTCTTTGCATGGTGAATAAGGATTGGTGTGCTGTGTGTACAGTGCAGTTTCCTGGAGTGTTTCTGAGCACGTTCACATTCTTCACTCTCATAGGGTTGTCAAAAACCCCAAAGAGCAAAACCTTTCCAAGGCCCTGAACGGATTGACCCAATCCTCCCTTGACGCTTTTCTCTTAGACGATCAGTAAGTGCATAACAATTACTAATAATGCTGTTGCTGCAATATCCAGTTCTACACACTTTTGTGAAGGTGCCTTGTGAGTAAGACTGTTCTCCTTTCATCCTTACCTGTGTCCTTGTCTGTCTCTCTACCTCTCCATTCCTGTGTTCTTTCCTGTACCAGACACTCTCTTAGGATGGATTCTCAGCCTGCCTACCTTCCTAATGACTCCAGTAAAAAGAGGCTGATGGAGGACACTGAGGACTGGAAACCTCGCACAGGGATCACTCAGTCCCGCTCCTTCCGCATCCTGGCACAGCTCACTGGCACAGATTTCAGTAAGTTGATCTGCATAGATATGCCCCATAGCCAAGCTGGTTTCTAGTTTTCCCAATGCAGATCTATGTAAGAGATTACTCTGTGTAACCAATACAAATTTCCAAAATATTTACAAACCACTTACCGTATGTGATTCCTGGACCTATTTTGAAACGTGCTCCCATATTTATATACACTGACATGGAAATGATATAGAATTGTATCATTATATAAGATATTATAATAAAAAAAAATCTCTGGAGAGACCTGAAAATGGCTGTCCATGGACAATCCCTATTCAACCTGACAGAGCTTGAGAGGATCTGCAGAGAAGAACGGCAGAATATCCCCAAACTCCAGGTGTTTGCAGATCCATTGTAACAATGCCTAAAACGGACAAGAATGGGAGATGTTCTATTTTTCTTGCGGGGCTACGAAAAGGACATACTGATGCGGACAGCACATGGTGTGAATGGTTCCGCATCCTATACGCAAAAAAACGGAACGGACACAGAAACAAACAAAGTTCGTGTGCATGTAGCTTATGTCAATGCAAAATTAGAGTTTTTCCTTTTCAGTAAATTAGGAAAGATTTCTAACATTCAGTTTTCACTTTCTCATTATGGGGTACTGAGTACAGAATGATGGGGAAAACTTGAATTTTTTTAAACATTTTATCACAAGGTCGCACCATAACAAAATGTGAAAAAAGTGAGAGTCTGAAAACTTTCCAGATGCACTAGATCTATATAAACTAACACTTTCTTCCCTAGTCTGTACTAGATACACGACTGTACAGAGACTAAACAATGTACATAAAAGAATCCTGATTACAATAGTATTGAATACATGACCCAGCATAGTCATGGCAACCAGACTGAAAACATCGCTTGTTTACACTGCCGCCTGCATTCACACCGCGAGAATACAAGGAAAAAGCTTTATTAGGAATTATTTCATGACTTAACGGTTTCATTTATAAATAGACTTCGGACAACTTTACCAGCAAAGTACCATTATTAATTTTTATTTTCTACAAGAAAAAAATGTTCAGAAACTGTAAAATAGCTGCTATGATTAGAATGTTCTCTCAAAAATGAGATACTATATAAAAAAAATTAAATATAAACTAGAACAGACTTTCTAAGGCATTAGTTACACATGCAGTTTATATATTAAAGCCAGGAGTGGATCCAATAATAGGGAAGAGTATAAGGCTGGGTCTCTATGGGGTAGCCAATAGTTGCACAAATTTTAGGATTAATCCAAATGCATGCAGCTATTTACCGCTGTGGTCAGGTGTGTAAAAATTGCACGTGATTCCAACCAAAATTTTAGCATATTCTGGTGGGTTTACCTTGTCACATGCATGTGCAGAACAAAATGTGGACTGTAGAGGAGATGTATTAAATTGTAGAAACACAGAAACCTTTCTAAGTGGAAGTATAGGTAGGGCCATACAGTTCTTGCCTACATGTTGGCTACAACAGGGAAACGGTTTACCAGCATTTGCTCGTTCGCCTTTCTTAGTTCTTTCCTTTCTTTGCCTCACTTTGCCTTCTCTATTTTTCTTCCAATTTTCTCTCTTTGCTGTAACTGATTTTAGTGCAAGACCCCGATGATGAGCACATGAAAAGGGTGAGGTGAGCATCCATCAATTGCTGCAGCTACTAATATTTGTGTGTGAGAGCCTCTCAGACTTAGGCCTGATTCAGACGGACATATTTTTCATCTGTGTGCTGTCCACAGACGTACAGACCTCACTGCTGTGTTAAACATTAACCCTGTGTTGCAGCTGCTGGAAGGATGATTTTTTTTATGGCCCTTTGAATCTACATGGAATCTTTTGCAGCTACATCGCAACTAATGAAAATGAATTCCTATAGATTTAGATTTTTGCTGACTATCGTTTTGTGTCTTGGTTACTGTAACCTATGGGTTCAAACACTACCATATTCACTTTGATTACCGTAGTTGTGATTTTCTATTGTGACACTATGACACATTTGAAACTCGAAAAATTAGAATATCGTGCAAAGTTCATTTATTTCAGTAATGCAACTTTGAAGGTGAAACTAACATATGTGATAGACTCATAGACTCATTACATGCAAAGCGAGATATTTCAAGCCTTCATTTGTTATAATTTGGATGATTATGGCTTACAGATTATGAAACCCCAAAGTCACAATTTTGAGGTACCCTTTGCTCAGGGATAATGGATTAATGAGCTGACTAGAGTGTCACACCTTGGAGCCTAGAATATTGAACCTTTTCACAAAATTCTAATTTTAAGTTGCATTACTGAAATAAATGAACTTTTGCACGATATTCAAATTTTTCGAGTTTCACCTGTATATGAAACATAATAATAATGCATATTCTTAATTTATGGTTTAGCTAGGTTATATTAATTACAAACGGGAAACACCATCCTCTACATCCTAGAAATAATGGCTGCACAGCAAATGCAGCCCAGCTCTAGTTGACCCTGCTTGTAACGCCTGCTTCCTTACTCAAATTAGTGCTCAGTCCCTTAAATTATGGGACAGGTGACAAACCAATACCTGACAGTCCTCCACTTCTGAGCAAGCTATTCACTACAAGTGTAATTTAATACTACTTCCTTTCTGTAAGACCTAAACTTTAAAGCTAGGAAGGTTACAGAAAATTGTTGAAGGGAAATGTAGATCCGTTCAGTGCAGCATGGTGCTCAATATCTAGAATTTATGCACCTTCCTTAAAATACATTAGGCCAAGGTGCTCTTTAACTTAGATTCATGAGGTAAAGTTAGACTAAGAAAATAAAAGTATGCTAAATAGCTCTGCACTTGTTTTTCTCTATTCTTGTTCTTCTTATCTTATTTCTCCCTCTTCTTTCTCTCATTTTTTATTTGTTTCTGGCCCCTTCCATTTTAAATATCCCACTCCCCCCCCCCCCCCCACTTTCCATGATGCAGAGAAAAGTTCATTACAGAACTCCAGAGCCCCCGTTACACCCGTTTGCGTGACTGGCACCATGAAAGGTCGGCCTGCTCCCTTAATGTGAAGCCTTGAGCAGAGAACTAGGGACGGGACCAGGTGGGGAAGAATATTTTGGACGACGAAATGGAAGCTGATACACTTCAATGATGTGATAACTATCCTTTGTCATGGTAGCCACTCCCAGTGCAGCGCATTCTCAGACCAAGAGTTGCATGATGTCTGCTTTCTGTTTAAATGCATCATACATCATACCTACCGGCCTATCATTACCCCATCTCTACACTGTGCTTCTTATGTAATGCCGTGTGACATCTTAGAACAGCTTGTCCTTTTAATAGAGCTCAATCCATCTCTGTGTACAAAGAGCAATAAATGTGCATTCTACAGTGCTTTAAAGGACAATGTTGTAAATATCCTCTTCTTTTCAAGAACACACACTGCCGGGTATTTTGTGAAATTTCTACCTTTGTTATTTCTCCCATATGAACTGCTCAAGGACTTGTCCTACTGCCAAGTGTACCTTGCAGCTTCTGTCATGCTTAGCGTGTAGTTATAGTGAAGCCAGTGTGTGTGTGTGCAACTATAACTTAAGTGATTTTGTTGGAGAGACTGGGAGATTGATTTTATTTGGGCAAGGTGTGGGTAAGCATAGATACAATAAATATATTTGATGTATCAGCTTTTGTTGATGTGATTTATTTTCACTTTGCAGCGTTGTATCTTTCAAAATGGGTCAGGCAAACGCATAAAAAGGATGGAGAATCATCAATTCTGTAAAAGCAAAAGCCATGATGCCAGTGTTAACTGATCTTTTCTTTTTAGTTATATACACCACTTATCTGCAGCACTGTCCAATTCAACTAATGTTTTTTTTTAACAGTAGGGTACAGCCACATGTAGCGTGAGCACTCAAACTTTCTGCAGCAGAATTGTGCGCAAAACATCTGCAGCATTTTCTGTAGCAGTGAAGTGTGTGACAGATCTCATTAACACACTGCAGACATTTTCCACGACAAAATCTACCTATAAATTGACATGCGGTGCGGGTTTTAAATTTGCAGCATGTCAATTTATGTTGTGGATTTTGCTCACATGGATTTCACCATTTGCTGCGCATTTGCTGTGACTATTTATTTGGTGCAAATTTTGCTGATGTGGAATATGAGCAGCTCTACATGGGTGCTACCCTAAGAACTTCAAGGCCCTGTGTAATATCTGCAGCTCTGCCAATGTCATCTGTTTAGTAATATAACATGAGCAGCCCACTGTTCGGCCATCGTGCTGACCGATAACTATTGAATTCTGGATACGTTACTTGGAAAAGACAAATGCTATGGGCCATGGATAAAAACAGTTTATTTTCCATCATTCAACACACATTAGCAATTAGCCCAAGTCAAGAAGACTGGTTGACAGTCTCTCAAATCTATGTATGCAACCTGACATAAGGATATGTGTATTAGGCTGCATTCACATAAGAGGTAAAGTTTTACTGCTCCCTCTATATGCCAGTACAGGCGCAGTTGGGTGCCGTATGTACAACGCATACTTCATATGCACATTACTTCCGTATATTTGAAATCTGATAAATCTTTAAACTTTTTATGTATAATTGATATAGAATCCAACATAAAAAACTCTATGTGGCCATATGAAATTGGAGGCATACAGAGGTAGTGTAAAGGTGCATTAGAAGGTGAGCCATATTACAACTCCATACCTTAACATGATGAGAAAATTGAAGCATGCAAAAGGCTGTGTCTGGCTATTAACTGTGAATGATTTCTGTTAAGAATTATTACAGTTGTGAATGCAGATTTGGCAGGGCTGCACTTACAGTTTATGCTGCCCTAGGCACATCTAGCACTCATTTGTTTGGAAATAACTGCCTAATGACTTGAGGCTATGTTGAAAATGCACTTGGTTTTACTGTGTTTGCTGTGATTTTGTGATGTGGTTATTGTCCATGCAATTTATACAAGTGAAGTACATTTATGTTGCATTTTTCCGGGTTAAAGATGTATGGTAAATAACTACATCACAAAATCACAGCAAACCCGGTAAAAATGAGTGTGGTTTTAGGCGCCTTTTTAATGCAATTTTGACTGCGTGGTTAAAAACATCTCATGTAAATTTACCCTTACACAGCTGCCAGGAAACTATAAACCCAATGCACAAGTCCACAAGGCATCTCCATTAATGCATGGTGCATGCTATGATTGCAGTGGCTGATACATTTTTTTGTTTTTAGTTTTACTGAGGAGCTTTACTGCTTTGGTTTCAATGTGTTGATTATGGAATGGTCTGCTGTGTGACAGGCAGAGACATCCTCCCTGCTAGTCTTCATCTTTCTCTTCATCTGACTGCTCTGATGTCTCCTTATCACTTACTTTGTTGTAGCTACAAATCAGGGGACTTAACTGTTACACTGCCTTCATGAATAGATTACAGTTATATTAGCTGTAGGTAAGCAGTGTGAGGGTTAACTCTACTTGTTGCTAAAATAAACAAAAGTTAGTGATAAGGAGTCTTAAGAAGCAGCACTAAAGGAGATGTGTAATTAGAAAATGACCTATTGTTTAAATCATGTTTTTATGTTTAACCACCTCAGCCCCCAGTGCTTAAACACCCTGAAAGACCAGGCCACTTTTTACACTTCTGACCTACACTACTTTCACCATTTATTGCTCGGTCATGCAACTTACCACCCAAATGAATTTTACCTCCTTTTCTTCTCACTAATAGAGCTTTCATTTGGTGGTATTTCATTGCTGCTGACATTTTTACTTTTTTTGTTATTAATCGAAATTTAACGATTTTTTTGCAAAAAAATGACATTTTTCACTTTCAGTTGTAAAATTTTGCAAAAAAAATGACATCCATATATAAATTTTGCTCTAAATTTATTGTTCTACATGTCTTTGATAAAAAAAAAAATGTTTGGGTAAAAAAAAAAATGGTTTGGGTAAAAGTTATAGCGTTTACAAACTATGGTACAAAAATGTGAATTTCCGCTTTTTGAAGCAGCTCTGACTTTCTGAGCACCTGTCATGTTTCCTGAGGTTCTACAATGGCCAGACAGTACAAACACCCCACAAATGACCCCATTTCGGAAAGTACACACCCTAAGGTATTCACTGATGGGCATAGTGAGTTCATAGAACTTTTTATTTTTTGTCACAAGTTAGCGGAAAATGATGATTTTTTTTTTTTCTTTTTTTCTTACAAAGTCTCATATTCCACTAACTTGTGACAAAAAATAAAAACTTCCATGAACTCACTATGCCCATCACGAAATACCTTGGGGTCTCTTCTTTCCAAAATGGGGTCACTTGTGGGGTAGTTATACTGCCCTGGCATTCTAGGGGCCCAAATGTGTGGTAAGGAGTTTGAAATCAAATTCTGTAAAAACTGACCAGTGAAATCCGAAAGGTGCTCTTTGGAATATGGGCCCCTTTGCCCACCTAGGCTGCAAAAAAGTGTCACACATCTGGTATCTCCGTACTCGGGAGAAGTTGGGGAATGTGTTTTGGGGTGTCTTTTTACATATACCCATGCTGGGTGAGAGAAATATCTTGGCAAAAGACAACTTTTCCCATTTTTTTATACAAAGTTGGCATTTGACCAAGATATTTCTCTCACCCAGCATGGGTATATGTAAAATGACACCCCAAAACACATTCCCCAACTTCTCCTGAGTACGGCGATACCAGATGTGTGACACTTTTTTGCAGCCTAGATGCGCAAAGGGGCCCAAATTCCTTTTAGGAGGGCATTTTTAGACATTTGGATACCAGACTTCTTCTCACGCTTTGGGGCCCCTAGAATGCCAGGGCAGTATAAATACCCCACATGTGACCCCATTTTGGAAAGAAGACACCCCAAGGTATTCAATGAGGGGCATGGCGAGTTCATAGAATTTTTTTTTTTTTGGCACAAGTTAGCGGAAATTGATATTTTTTATTTTTTTCTCACAAAGTCTCCCGTTCCGCTAACTTGGGACAAAAATTTCAATCTTTCATGGACTCAATATGCCCCTCACGGAATACCTGGGGGTGTCTTCTTTCCGAAATGGGGTCACATGTGGGGTATTTATACTGCCCTGGCATTCTAGGGGCCCTAAAGCGTGAGAAGAAGTCTGGAATATAAATGTCTAAAAAATTTTACGCATTTGGATTCCGTGAGGGGTATGGTGAGTTCATGTGAGATTTAATTTTTTGTCACAAGTTAGTGGAATATGAGACTTTGTAAGAAAAAAAAATAATAATTCCGCTAACTTGGGCCAAAAAAATGTCTGAATGGAGCCTTACAGGGGGGTGATCAATGACAGGGGGGTGATCAATGACAGGGGGGTGATCAATGACAGGGGGGTGATCAATGACAGGGGGGGTGATCAATGACAGGGGGGTGATCAATGACAGGGGGGTGATCAGGGAGTCTATATGGGGTGATAACCACAGTCATTGATCACGCCCGTGTAAGGCTTCATTCAGACGTCCGGATGCGTTTTGCGGATCCGATCCATCTATCAGTGGATCCGTAAAAATCATGCGGACGTCTGAATGGAGCTTTACAGGGGGGTGATCAATGACAGGGGGGTAATCAATGACAGGGGGGTGATCAGGGAGTCTATATGGGGTGATCACCACAGTCATTGATCATGCCCCTGTAAGGCTTCATTCAGACGTCCGGATGCGTTTTGCGGATCCGATCCATCTATCAGTGGATCCGTAAAAATCATGCGGACGTCTGAATGGAGCTTTACAGGGGGGTAATCAATGACAGGGGGGTGATCAGGGAGTCTATATGGGGTGATAACCACAGTCATTGATCATGCCCCTGTAAGGCTTCATTCAGACGTCCGGTTGCGTTTTGCGGATCCGATCCATCTATCAGTGGATCCGTAAAAATCATGCGGACGTCTGAATGGAGCTTTACAGGGGGGTAATCAATGACAGGGGGGTGATCAGGGAGTCTATATGGGGTGATAACCACAGTCATTGATCATGCCCCTGTAAGGCTTCATTCAGACGTCCGGATGCGTTTTGCGGATCCGATCCATCTATCAGTGGATCCGTAAAAATCATGCGGACATCTGAATGGAGCTTTACAGGGGGGTGATCAGGGAGTCTATATGGGGTGATCACCACAGTCATTGATCATGCCCCTGTAAGGCTTCATTCAGACGTCCGGATGCGTTTTGCGGATCCGATCCATCTATCAGTGGATCCGTAAAAATCATGCGGACGTCTGAATGGAGCTTTACAGGGGGGTAATCAATGACAGGGGGGTGATCAATGACAGGGGGGTGATCAGGGAGTCTATATGGGGTGATAACCACAGTCATTGATCATGCCCCTGTAAGGCTTCATTCAGACGTCCGGATGCGTTTTGCGGATCCGATCCATCTATCAGTGGATCCGTAAAAATCATGCGGACATCTGAATGGAGCTTTACAGGGGGTTGATCAATGACAGGGGGGTAATCAATGACAGGGGGGTGATCAGGGAGTCTATATGGGGTGATCAGGGGTGATCAGGGGCTAATAAGGGGTTAATAAGTGACGGGGGGGGGGGTGTAGTGTAGTGTAGTGGTGCTTGGTGGGACTTTACTGAGCTACCTGTGTCCTCTGGTGGTCGATCCAAACAAATGGGACCACCAGAGGACCAGGTAGCAGGTATATTAGACGCTGTTATCAAAACAGCGTCTAATATACCTGTTAGGGGTTAAAAAAAACACATCTCCAGCCTGCCAGCGAACGATCGCCGCTGGCAGGCTGGAGATCAACTCTCTTACCTTCCGTTCCTGTGAGCGCGCGCGCCTGTGTGCGCGCGTTCACAGGAAATCTCGCGTCTCGCGAGATGACGCGTATATGCGTCCACTCGGAATGAATCAACCACCTCCAGGACGCGTCTGTGCGTACAGCGGTCCGGAGGTGGTTAATGTATTTTTAAATAATTTTTGCTGATGTTACTTTTAATTTTCCATGTCACGATCTATATTTAACATGTTCAGGACCTTGGACGAGAATGCTCGTCCTAACTTGCAGGGCTGGGTCTCCTAGGCAACTGTTAGCATCTTACAGTGTAAGACACTGACAGTTCAATACAGCACAATAAATACAGTCCTGATCAAAAGTTTAAGACCACTTGAAAAATGGCAAAAAATCATATTTAGCATGGCTGGATCTTAACAAGGTTCCAAGTAGAGCTTCAACATGCAACAAAAAGAAATGGGAGTGAGACAAAACATTTTTTGAGCATTCAATTTAATGAAAACAATAAATAAACTGAAACAGGCTGTTTTTCAGTTGATCAAAAGTTTAGGACCACACCTCCCAAAAAAAAATAAACCTCCCCAAAACAGAAATCCAACTTCCAAACATGAACTCAGTAATGAGTAGCTCCGCGTTATTGTTTATCACTTCCAAAATTCATTTTGGCATGCTTGATGCTAGCGTTTCCATGAGGTGAGTGGGAACATTTCTCCAAGTGGTGAAGACGGCCGCACGAAGGCCATCTACTGTCTGGAACTGTTGTCCATTTTTGCAAACTTCCCTTGCCATCCATCCCCAAAGGTTCTCAATTGGATTGAGATCAGGGGAACACGCAGGATGGGCCAAAAGAGTGATGTTATTCTCCTGGAAGAAGTTCCTTGTCCTGCGGGCATTGTGTACTGTAGCGTTGTCCTGTTGAAAAACCCAGTCGTTACCACACAGACGAGGGCCCTCAGTCATGAGGAATGCTCTCTGCAACATCTGGACATAGCCAGCGGCCTTTTGACGCCCCTGCACTTCCTGAAGCTCCATTGTTCCACTGAAGCAAAAAGGACCCCAGACCATTATGGTGCCCCCTCCACTGTGGCGCGTAGAAAACATCTCAGGTGGGATCTGCTTGTCATGCCAGTAACGTTGGAAACCATCAGGACCATCAAGGTTAAATTTTTTCTCATCAGAGAATAAAACTTTCTTCCACCTTTGAATGTCCCATGTTTGGTACTCTCTTGCAAAGTCCAAACGAGCAGTTCTGTGGCGTTCAAGGAGACGAGGTCTTTGAAGAAGTTTTTTGTTTTTGAAGCCCTTCAGTCTCGGATGCCGTCTGATGGTTATGGGGCTGCAGTCAGCACCAGTAAGGGCCTTAATTTGGGTCGAGGATCGTCCAGTGTCTTGACAGACAGCCAATTGGATCCTCCGGCTCAGTGCTGATGAAATTTTTTTGGGTCTTCCACTTTACTTTTTTGTTCCATAACCCTCAGGATCATTTAGGAAATTCCAAATTACTGTCTTACTGCGTCCCACCCCAGCAGCGATGGCGCGCTGTGACAGACCCTGCTTATGCAGTTCAACAACCCGACCACGTTCAAAAAGGGAGAGTTTTTTTTGCCTTTGCCATCACAACCTGTGACTACCTGACAGAAAATGACAATGAATCCACATCTTTGCACAGATTTGGCCTTATAAAGGCATGTGGTCCTAAAATTTAGATCAGCTGAAAAACAGCCTGTTTCAGTTTAATCGTTATTTTCAATTAATTGAATGCTCAAAAAAGGTTTTGTCTCACTCTCATTTCTTCTTGTTGCATGTTGAAGCTCTACTTGGAACCTTGTTAAGATCCAACAATGTAAAATATGATTTTTTGCCATTTTTCAAGTAGTCTTAAACTTTTGATCAGGACTGTATGTATTGTGCTTTATTGAAACAGAGATTAGACCATGAAATCTTGAAGTCCCATAGTGAGACAAAAAATAAAGTTAAAAAAGAAGTTAAAAAAGAAAGTAAAAAAACAAAAAAAGTTTCAAGTATTAAAAAAAGCGCCCTTTTCCCAAAATAAAGTAAAAAAAAAAAATTGCCAAGAATAGGGAAAAAAAGAAAAGTAGACATATTAGGTATCGGCGCGTCCGTATCGACCGGCTCTATAAAAATATCACATGACCTAACCCCTCAGGTGAACACCGTCCAAAAAAATAAAATAAAATCTGTGCTAAAAAAAAACTTTTTTTTATCACTTTACATCACTAAAAGTGCAACACCAAGCGATCAAAAAGGCATATGCCCCCCAAAATAGTACCAATCTAACCGTCACGTCATCCTCAAAAATGAGCCTTTACTTAGGACAATCGCCCAAAAAATAAAAAATAAACTATGGCTCTCAGACTATGGAGACACTAAAACATGATTTTTTTTGTTTCAAAAATGGTTATATTGTGTTAAATGTAAAAAAAAGTTGACATATTAGGTATCCGTCCGTAACAACCAGCTCTATAAAAATACCACATTACCTAACCCCTCAGGTGAACATCGTAAAAAAAATACATCATAAAAAGTGTAATAGCAAGCGTTAAAAAACTTAAATAAATAATAAAAGTATGTATATTAGGTATTGCCACTTCCTTAACGACCTGCTCTATAAAAATATCACAGGATCTAACCCCTCAGGTGAACACCTTTAAAAAAAAAAAAAAAACGGTGTAAAAAAGCCATTTTTTTTGTCACCTTAGATCATAAAAATTGTAATAGCAAGCAATCAAAAAGTAATACGCACCCCAAAATAGTGCCAATGAAACCGTCATCTCATCCCGCAAAAATGATACCCTACCTAAGACAATTGCCCAAAAAATATAAAAAAAATATGGCTCTCAGACTATGGAGACACTAAAACATGATTTTTTTTTTTGGTTTCAAAAATGATATTATTGTGTAAAACTATAAATAAATAAATAATAAAAGTATATAGATTAGGTATTGACACGTCCGTAACAACCTGCTCTATAAAAATATCCCATGACCTAACCCCTCAGGTGAACACCGTAAAAAAAAAAAAAAAAAAAACGGTGTCAAAATGCCATTTTTTTGTCACCTTACATCACAAAAAGTGTAATACCAAGCGATCAAAAGTCATATGCACCCTAAAATAGTACCAATCAAATCGTCATCTCATACCGAAAAAAATGAGCCCCTACATAAGACAGTCGCCCATGATCTAACCTCTAAGATAAACATTGTAAATGACAAAATATTGTTTGTTACCTTGCCTCACAAAAAGTGTAATATAGAGCAACCAAAAATAATATGTACCCTAAAATAGTACCAACAAAACTGTCACCTTATCCCGTAGTTTCCAAAATGGGGTAATTTTTTGGGAGTTTCTACTCTAGGGGTGCATCAGGGGGTCTTCAAATATGACATGGCAGCTTAAAATTATCCCAGTGAAATCTGCTTTTCAAAAATCATATGGCGTTCTTTTCCTTCTGCGCAATGCCGTGTGCCCGTACAGCAGTTTACGACCAAATATGGGGTGTTTCTGTAAACTACAGAATCAGGGCAATAAATATTGAGTTTTGTTTGGCTGTTAACCCTTGATTTGTTACTGGAAAAACATTGATTAAAATGGAAAATCTGCCAAAAAAGTGAAATTCGGAAATTTCATCTCCATTTTCCATTAATTCTTGTGGAACACCTAAAGGGTTAACAAAGTTTGTAAAATCAGTTGAATACCTTGAGGGGTGTAGTTTCTAAAATGGGGTCATTTTTGGGTGGTTTCTATTATGTAAGCCTCACAAAGTGACTTTGGACCTGAACTGGTCCTTAAAAAGTGGATTTGCTTCTAAACTTAACCACCTCCGGACCGCCTAACGCAGATTCGCGTTCCGGAGGTGGCAGCCCTGCGCAGAGTCACGCATATACGCGTCATCTCGCGCGAGCCGAGACTTCCTGTGAACGCGCGCACACAGGCGCGCGCGCTCACAGGAACGGAAGGTAAGAGAGTTGATCTCCAGCCTGCCAGCGGCGATCGTTCGCTGGCAGGCTGGAGATGTGTTTTTTTTAACCCCTAACAGGTATATTAGACGCTGTTTTGATAACAGCGTCTAATATACCTGCTACCTGGTCCTCTGGTGGTCCCCTTTGTTTGGATCGACCACCAGAGGACACAGGTAGCTCAGTAAAGTAGCACCAAGCACCACTACACTACACTACCCCCCCCCCCCGTCACTTATTAACCCCTTATTAGCCCCTGATCACCCCTGATCACCCCATATAGACTCCCTGATCACCCCCCTGTCATTGATCAACCCCCTGTAAAGCTCCATTCAGACGTCCGCATGATTTTTACGGATCCACTGATAGATGGATCGGATCCGCAAAACGCATCCGGACGTCTGAATGAAGCCTTACAGGGGCGTGATCAATGACTGTGGTTATCACCCCATATAGACTCCCTGATCACCCCCCTGTCATTGATTACCCCCCTGTAAAGCTCCATTCAGATGTCCGCATAATTTTTACGGATGCACTGATAGATGGATCGGATCCGCAAAACGCATCCGGACGTCTGAATGAAGCCTTACAGGGGCATGATCAATGACTGTGGTTATCACCCCATATAGACTCCCTGATCACCCCCCTGTCATTGATTACCCCCCTGTAAAGCTCCATTCAGATGTCCGCATGATTTTTACGGATGCACTGATAGATGGATCGGATCCGCAAAACGCATCCGGACGTCTGAATGAAGCCTTACAGGGGCATGATCAATGACTGTGGTTATCACCCCATATAGACTCCCTGATCACCCCCCTGTCATTGATTACCCCCCTGTAAAGCTCCATTCAGATGTCCGCATGATTTTTACGGATGCACTGATAGATGGATCGGATCCGCAAAACGCATACGGACGTCTGAATGAAGCCTTACAGGGGCGTGATCAATGACTGTGGTTATCACCCCATATAGACTCCCTGATCACCCCCCTGTCATTGATTACACCCCTGTCATTGATCAACCCCCTGTAAAGCTCCATTCAGATGTCCGCATGATTTTTACGGATCCACTGATAGATGGATCGGATCCGCAAAACGCATACGGACGTCTGAATGAAGCCTTACAGGGGCGTGATCAATGACTGTGGTTATCACCCCATATAGACTCCCTGATCACCCCCCTGTCATTGATTACACCCCTGTCATTGATCAACCCCCTGTAAAGCTCCATTCAGATGTCTGCATGATTTTTACGGATCCACTGATAGATGGATCGGATCCGCAAAACACATACAGGCGTCTCCCTGGAGCCTTCCAGGGGGGGTGATCAATGACTGTGGTGATCACCCCATATAGACTCCCTGATCACCCCCCTGTCATTGATCACCACCCCTGTCATTGATCACTCCCCCTGTCATTGATCACCCCCCTGTTATTGATCACCCCTCTGTAAGGCTCCATTCAGACATTTTTTTGGCCCAAGTTAGCGGAATTTTTTTTTTTTTTTCTTACAAAGTCTCATATTCCACTAACTTGTGTCAAAAAATAAAATCTCTCATGAACTCACCATACCCCTCACGGAATCCAAATGCGTAAAATTTTTTAGACATTTATATTCCAGACTTCTTCTCATGCTTTAGGGCCCCTAGAATGCCAGGGCAGTATAAATACCACACATGTGACCCCATTTCAGAAAGAAGACACCCCCAGGTATTCCGTGAGGGGCATATTGAGTCCATGAAAGATTGAAATTTTTGTCCCAAGTTAGCGGAACAAGAGACTTTGTGAGAAAAAAATAAAAAATATCAATTTCCGCTAACTTGTGCCAAAAAAAAAAAATTTCTATGAACTCGCCATGCCCCTCATTGAATACCTTGGGGTGTCTTCTTTCCAAAATGGGGTCACATGTGGGGTATTTATACTGCCCTGGCATTCTAGGGGCCCCAAAGCGTGAGAAGAAGTCTGGTATCCAAATGTCTAAAAATGCCCTCCTAAAAGGAATTTGGGCACCTTTGCGCATCTAGGCTGCAAAAAAGGTTCACACATCTGGTATCGCCGTACTCAGGAGAAGTTGGGGAATGTGTTTTGGGGTGTCATTTTACATATACCCATGCTGGGTGAGAGAAATATCTTGGTCAAATGTTAACTTTGTATAAAAAAAATGGGAAAAGTTGTCTTTTGCCAAGATATTTCTCTCACCCAGCATGGGTATATGTAAAATGACACCCCAAAACACATTCCCCAACTTCTCCTGAATACGGCGATACCACATGTGTGACACTTTTTTGCAGCCTAGGTGGGCAAAGGGGCCCATATTCCAAAGAGCACCTTTAGGATTTCACAGGTCATTTACCTACTTACCACACATTAGGGCCCCTGGAAAATGCCAGGGCAGTATAACTACCCCACAAGTGACCCCATTTTGGAAAGAAGACACCCCAAGGTATTCCGTGAGGGGCATGGCGAGTTCCTAGAAATTTTTATTTTTTGTCACAAGTTAGTGGAAAATGATGTTTTTTTTTTTTTGTTTTTTTTTTCATACAAAGTCTCATATTCCACTAACTTGTGACAAAAAATAAAAACTTCCATGAACTCACTATGCCCATCAGCGAATACCTTGGGGTCTCTTCTTTCCAAAATGGGGTCACTTGTGGGGTAGTTATACTGCCCTGGCATTCTAGGGGCCCAAATGTGTGGTAAGGAGTTTGAAATCAAATTCTGTAAAAAATGACCAGTGAAATCCGAAAGGTGCTCTTTGGAATATGGGCCCCTTTGCCCACCTAGGCTGCAAAAAAGTGTCACACATCTGGTATCTCCGTACTCAGGAGAAGTTGGGGAATGTGTTTTGGGGTGTCATTTTACATATACCCATGCTGGGTGAGAGAAATATCTTGGCAAAAGACAACTTTTCCCATTTTTTTATACAAAGTTGGCATTTGACCAAGATATTTATCTCACCCAGCATGGGTATATGTAAAAAGACACCCCAAAACACATTCCTCAACTTCTCCTGAATACGGAGATACCAGATGTGTGACACTTTTTTGCAGCCTAGGTGGGCAAAGGGGCCCATATTCCAAAGAGCACCTTTCGGATTTCACTGGTCAGTTTTTACAGAATTTGATTTCAAACTCCTTACCACACATTTGGGCCCCTAGAATGCCAGGGCAGTATAACTACCCCACAAGTGACCCCATTTTGGAAAGAAGAGACCCCAAGGTATTTGCTGATGGGCATAGTGAGTTCATAGAACTTTTTATTTTTTGTCACAAGTTAGTGGAATATGAGACTTTGTATGAAAAAAAAAAAAAAAAAATCAGCATTTTCCACTAACTTGTGACAAAAAATAAAAAATTCTAGGAACTCGCCATGCCCCTCACAGAATACCTTGGGGTGTCTTCTTTTCAAAATGGGGTCACTTGTGGGGTAGTTATACTGCCCTGGCATTCTAGGGGCCCAAATGTGTGGTAAGGAGTTTGAAATCAAATTCTGTAAAAAATGACCAGTGAAATCCGAAAAGTGCTCTTTGGAATGTGGGCCCCTTTGCCCACCTAGGCTGCAAAAAAGTGTCACACATCTGGTATCTCTGTATTCAGGAGAAGTTGAGGAATGTGTTTTGGGGTGTCTTTTTACATATACCCATGCTGGGTGAGATAAATATCTTGGTCAAATGCCAACTTTGTATAAAAAAATGGGAAAAGTTGTCTTTTGCCAAGATATTTCTCTCACCCAGCATGGGTATATGTAAAATGACACCCCAAAACACATTCCCCAACTTCTCCTGAGTACGGAGATACCAGATGTGTGACACTTTTTTGCAGCCTAGGTGGGCAAAGGGGCCCATATTCCAAAGAGCACCTTTCGGATTTCACAGGTCATTTTTTACAGAATTTGATTTCAAACTCCTTACCACACATTTGGGCCCCTAGAATGCCAGGGCAGTATAACTACCCCACAAGTGACCCCATTTTGGAAAGAAGACACCCCAAGGTATTTCGTGATGGGCATAGTGAGTTCATAGAACTTTTTATTTTTTGTCACAAGTTAGTGGAATATGAGACTTTGTATGAAAAAAAAAAAAAAAAAAAAAATCATCATTTTCCGCTAACTTGTGACAAAAAATAAAAAGTTCTATGAACTCACTATGCCCATCAGCGAATACCTTAGGGTGTGTACTTTCCGAAATGGGGTCATTTGTGGGGTGTTTGTACTGTCTGGGCATTGTAGAACCTCAGGAAACATGACAGGTGCTCAGAAAGTCAGAGCTGCTTCAAAAAGCGGAAATTCTCATTTTTGTACCATAGTTTGTAAACGCTATAACTTTTACCCAAACCATTTTTTTTTTACCCAAACATTTTTTTTTTATCAAAGACATGTAGAACAATAAATTTAGAGCAAAATTTATATATGGATCTCGTTTTTTTTGCTAAATTTTACAACTGAAAGTGAAAAATGTCATTTTTTTGCAAAAAAATCGTTAAATTTCGATTAATAACAAAAAAAGTAAAAATGTCAGCAGCAATGAAATACCACCAAATGAAAGCTCTATTAGTGAGAAGAAAAGGAGGTAAAATTCGTTTGGGTGGTAAGTTGCATGACCGAGCAATAAACGGTGAAAGTAGTGTAGGTCAGAAGTGTAAAAAGTGGCTTGGTCTTTCAGGGTGTTTAAGCACTGGGGGCTGAGGTGGTTAAATATGGAAATTTGCATATTTTTCAAAAAATTTTGTAAATTTGTTTTTTTTTTATATATATAAAAATGAACATTTTTTTACTCAATTTTACCACTGTCATGTAGTACAATATGTGATTAGAAAACAATCTCAGAATGGCCTGGATAAGTAAAAGCGTTTTAAAGTTATTACTACATAAAGTGACACATGTCAGATTTGCTAAAAACTGCCTGGTCCTTAAGGTGAAAAATGGCTGGGTCCTTAAGGGGTTAAACCAAAACCATAAAATCCTGGAGTTTTTTCACTGACCACTAAGCTTAATACTAGGCACCACTTCTTGGTGTGTACAGATCAATGTAGTGCAGTTATCTGCTTATCAGTCATCTAATCCTGCCTGCAATAATACCACCTCTGTGTATAGATAAGACATGATCCACCACTCACAATAGGTGATTGTCAGAGCTTATCTATTCTTTCCTTGTACAATGATCTCTGCACAGCTCAAAGAGCATGCCCAGAAAACGCTCCCATGTAAGCCAATAAAGTCTCCTCCTGTCCATTGTGTCTATGGACCATGAGGCTGCCAGAAAGCAATTTTTTTAATGTTTTGTAAATGCTATTAAGAACAGCTCAGGCAAGATGGCAGCCCCCATAATCATGTTCATGAAACAGAATAAATAAATCTGCAATCAGAAAATAAAAATAGATTAGAAAAAATTATATGTGTTACTATCTGGTTTTAACTGGCAGATAAATTTTTTTGGTGAAACATTTCCTTTAAGGCTACTTTCACACTAGCGTTCGGGGCTTCGCTTGTGAGCTCCGTTTGAAGGCTCTCACAAGCGGCCCCGAACGGATCCGTCCAGTCCTAATGCATTCTGAGTGGAGGCGGATCCGCTCACAATGCATCAGTCTGGCACCGTTTGTCCTCCGCTCCGCTCAGCAGGCGGACACCTGAACGCTGCTTGCAGCGTTCGGGTGTCCGCCTGGCCGTGCGGAGGCAAACGGATCCGTCCAGACTTACAATGTAAGTCAATGGGGACGGATCCGTTTGAAGTTGACACAATATGGCTCAATTTTCAAACGGATCCGTCCCCCATTGACTTTCAATGTAAAGTCAAAACGGATCCGTTTGCATTATCATGAACAAAAAAAAAAAAATATATATTTTTTTTTTGTTCATGGTAATGCAAACGGATCCGTTCTGAACGGATCTAAGCGTTTGCATTATAGGAGCGGATCCGTCTGTGCAGATACCAGACGGACCCGCTCTGAACGCAAGTGTGAAAGTAGCCTAAGGCGAAAGAATGAACATAAATCATTCCTTCCTGGTGCCCTAGGCATGTTCCCTTATGTGCCTTATTTTAAATACGGCCATGAGGTCTGGACTATAATATAGGTAATGAAGGTTGTAATTCAATGCTATCCAACTGCATCATGATGGAACTAAAGGGTTGACTGTTTTTAGAAAGTTAATGTGCAAAACCATATAATAACAAAAAATACTTTAATGCACATGTAATGGGTTTAGGATAAAAAAAATAAAAATAAAAACATTTTGGGGAAGGTGAAGTATGTTATTGTGCACTCATTTTCTAATAACATCCAGCCCCTTTAATTTCTGTATTGCTTGATCCTAGTTAGTTATTTTGTACTGTCTTATCACATAAAAGTATAGCTTGAAGTTCCTGTACCAGTTGTAACGCCATACCTAGGCCCACCACCTAAATGCTGACAACTTTGCATTCTACCATATGTGGAATGCATCACACTCTTATATGTATACTTTGAATATTCTATATGCAAGAATCATTGTGGATGATAAATTAATGTGCCTCATATATGATGCTGTTCCATTAATTGTCTATACCAATAGCAAAGGCAGTTGTGACTTTTGCTGTTCACCTCCTATAGCTAAATTACTGCTGGAGCTTAAAGGGGCTGTCTCACTTCAGCAAATAGCATTTTTGTATTGTGATTGTCCATATTGCTTCCTTTGCTGGCTGGATTCATTTTTCCATCACATTATACACTGCTCATTTACGTGGTTACGACCACCCTGCAATCCATCAGCGGTGGCTGTGCTTGCACACAATAGGAAAAAGCAGTAGCCTATGTGCACTCCCATGGTTCCAGCCACCAAAAAGCCTGGCATTTTTTCCTATAGCATGCAAGCACAGCCACCGCAATGGTTTGCAGGGTGGTTTGTAACCATGGAAACGAGTACTGTATAATGTGATATAAAATTAAAGCCAGCCAGCGAAGGAAGCAATATGGATAATCACAATACATTAGTAACTGCCTTGTATTAACTTTCTCTACATGATAAATGCCATTTGCTGAAGTAACACAACCCCTTTAAAGGCTATGTACATCTTCAGAGGCAATTTTGTTTATGATTGCATTTTACTCTTTGGCTAAAAATCTTATTTTCAATTGGCCTTTAGTAAAAATATTCAGCTGTTCGGTCACAAAGGGTTAACTGTTTTTCTAACTGTATGACTGGTACTTTCACTTTCACTTTGTGCTGGTCATCTAATAAACCTCATCTCTAAACTACTTAGAGGTCATAAACACTTATTCAAGCCACATTTTTTATCAGTAAGATAAGGATTGGGCTATGAGTGTTTTTAATGTCAGAGAGCAGATATAAGTCTGTAAACTCCCCAACTGACAGAAAAGAGAGAAAATCCAGAGGCTGCTTCTAGAGCATCTCAGCTATGTACAGAAAAAAGGACTCCATATTTTTTATTAATGACCAACTGAAAAATGTATTTTATGTTTCTGTCTTTTGGCTCTAGGCTTATAGGACATTTACCACATACCGTATATGATATTTGTTTTCAGCTTAGGTCTTTACAGCCTTACTTAATGCTATATATGATGTATATAGGGTTACCCTTTTGAAAACTATTGTATTTCAGACTCAAATGTAATATTTTCTTATAAGGCTGTAAAAATCAATTGCAGATGGTGCCTCAGGCTCTGTAACATCAAAATGTTAGTAATGCTGCTAGGGTATACATTTCTATTCCTCGCTGTCTACTCTTTTCAGGCACATTGTTTGACAATAAAAAAGGAATATGACGTTAGACCAATTTTCTGCACTTCTGTGACTAAGCTCTTCTGTCTGCCTGTGCTGAAATCTCAGTAGATTGGAAGCATAATCAAACTTTGCTTTACACTTGAGTACATCATACTGGCATTGTTAGCACATATGGACTGTCGCTGTTACCTGAAAATCAAATGCAGAGAAGGAACAAGTCTTTTGTTTCCAGTAATCATACAGTCAACCATGTATGATGTGTACATTATGGGCAAGAAACCATCAGAAATAAACTTACAAATGTAATTCGTATCTCTCCATGCTGTGCACAAGAGTCACATGTAAGTAAGGACACACCAGTCTATGATGAACAGACAAGGGCAGCACGGTGGCTCAGTGGTTAGCTCAGAGTCTGTATGTTCTGCCTTTGTTTGCGTGGGTTTCCTCTGGGTACTCCGGTTTCCTCCCACACTCCAAAAACATACTGATAGGGACCTT
Source organism: Bufo bufo (assembly GCF_905171765.1). Taxonomy (NCBI): domain Eukaryota; kingdom Metazoa; phylum Chordata; class Amphibia; order Anura; family Bufonidae; genus Bufo; species Bufo bufo. Next base: position 383,733,871 of record NC_053389.1, read on the forward strand.
AGATTGTGATCACCATTGGAGGCATGTCAATGCTAATGTCTGTAAAGCTCTGCGGAATATGTCAGCACTATATAAGTGCATAAAATAAATAAATAAACATTTCAGTATACATAGAAGGCTCCAGATTCAGACTAAATATTTCCATACTCTCGATTGGAAATGTACATAAATCCTTACCTGTGTCATCAAAGAGCTACGCAACTATTTGCAACAAGAGATCCATCCATGAACACATAGATATGGATGGAAGCAGAGGTATCTACAGTCGTGGCCAAAAGTTTTGAGAATGACACAAATATTAGTTTTCACAAAGTTTGCTGCTAAACTGCTTTTAGATCTTTGTTTCAGTTGTTTCTGTGATGTAGTGAAATATAATTACACGCACTTCATACGTTTCAAAGGCTTTTATCGACAATTACATGACATTTATGCAAAGAGTCAGTATTTGCTGTGTTGGCCCTTCTTTTTCAGGACCTCTGCAATCCGACTGGGCATGCTCTCAATCAACTTCTGGGCCAATTCCTGACTGATAGCAACCCATTCTTTCATAATCACTTCTTGGAGTTTGTCAGAATTAGTGGGTTTTTGTTTGTCCACCCGCCTCTTGAGGATTGACCACAAGTTCTCAATGGGATTATAATCTGGGGAGTTTCCAGGCCATGGACCCAAAATGTCAACGTTTTGGTCCGTTTTGGTCCTTAGTTATCACTTTTGCCTTATCGTGCTGGAAAATGCATTGCTCTTCACCAAACTGTTGTTGGATTGTTGGAAGAAGTTGCTGTTGGAGGGTGTTTTGGTCCCATTCTTTATTCATGGCTGTGTTTTTGGGCAAAATTGTGAGTGAGCCCACTCCCTTGGATGAGAAGCAACCCCACACATGAATGGTCTCAGGATGCTTTACTGTTGGCATGACACAGGACTGATGGTAGCGCTCACCTTTTCTTCTCCGGACAAGCCTTTTTCCAGATGCCCCAAACAATCGGAAAGAGGCTTCATCGGAGAATATGACTTTGCCCCAGTCCTCAGCAGTCCATTCACCATACTTTCTGCAGGAGATCAATCTGTCCCTGATGTTTTTTTTGGAGAGAAGTGGCTTCTTTGCTGCCCTTCTTGACACCAGGCCATCTTCCAAAAGTCTTCGCCTCACTGTGCGTGCAGATGCGCTCACACCTGCCTGCTGCCATTCCTGAGCAAGCTCTGCACTGGTGGCACTCCGATCCCGCAGCTGAATCCTCTTTAGGAGACAATCCTGGCGCTTGCTGGACTTTCTTGGATGCCCTGAAGGGTTCTTAACAAGAACCTCTTTCCTTGAAGTTCTTGATGATCCTATAAATTGTTGATTGAGGTGCAATCTTAGTAGCCACAATATCCTTGCCTGTGAAGCCATTTTTATGCAACGCAATGATGGCCGCACGCGTTTCTTTGCAGGTCACCATGGTTAACATTGGAAGAACAATGATTTCAAGCATCACCCTCCTTTTAACATGTGAAGTCTGCCATTTTAACCCAATCAGCCTGACATAATGATCTCCAGCCTTGTGCTCGTCAACATTCTCACCTGAGTTAACAAGACGATTACTGAAATGACCTCAGCAGGTCCTTTAATGACAGCAATAAAATGCAGTGGAAAGTTTTTGTTGGGATTAAGTTAATTTTCATGGCAAAGAAGGACTATGCAATTCATCTGATCACTCTTCATAACATTCTGGAGTATATGCAAATTGCTATTATAAAAACTTAAGCAGCAACTTTTCCAATTTCCAATATTTATCTAATTCTCAAAACTTTTGGCCACGACTGTACTGTCCCTCTCCTGGTACTTCATATGGTTCTTTCTCCTGGTGCTGACTTGTGCCATCTCAAAGTGCTCTTGATAACCACCTTTATATTTCTTGTAGGAAGCAAAGCTTAAAATCCATCAGTGGTGAGCACTGTTCCCTTGCAACACTGGGATCCATCGTTTTGATTTTGACCAAGGGCAACATCTGCATGGAGTTTGTGTGTCCTCACTGTGTTTACCTGGGTTTCTACCCAAACTTCAAAAAGAAACAAATATGTTTATTTGGAATTGTGAGTTTGTGAGTTCAGTGGGACATGGACCGATGCGTGTGAAGACAATCTCTATATAGCGGATTATGTTGGCCCTACATAAATAATAATAATTCAGTCTTGACAGTCCTTTATTAGAAAGTTAGTTATTCAAGCCTGACACAGTTATGTACCCATGATATGAGCTGGCAAATCAATGTAGTGAAATATGGGCAGATCTGAGGATTTGGGGTTTGGAATTTTTATATTCTGCAAAACAACATTGTTGTATCTTTAAATGTAACCCATATTACAGTACAACAGCAGATAAACTGCACTGTGTTTTCAGTAAAACTAGTCATTGTACATTTCCAGTGAGATTTTCATATGTTTAATTGGAAATGTATTAGAATCATCACAGCAGGAAAGATATTAACCCTATCTGCTACCTGTGGGACTTGCAACATCAACTGGCTTACAAAGTTTCAGTAATGTTATCTCCGTGAATGTGACCATCTTCCAATTACATTTACCAAACGGAGGGGTTAAGCTCTGGCTCTTTGAAGGTTCCAGCAGTGACAAAGAATTCTCCTTTCTATGTTCAGCTGGTACAGAAGGCAGGCTCTGAGCAGAAAGCTTTGTGTTCAGATTCTCCTGCTAGGAAGTAATCCTGTGTCGGCCCCCGCACTCCTCCTGACCAAAAACCCAACAGATGCTGAACAGATGTTGGTTGATTATAATGCAGGCTGGTGGTCATTTAACCCCTGCCCTTCCAGGGACAAAGGCTAAGAGAAATCAAGGTTCCATAAGGCTCCTTTTCCACTGCGTTCTGCAGAGTGTGTCTGAGGTTTTATGGACATCATGGAATCAATTAATGGATACCACGTACTGGCATTTCTCACCCATAGGCTGCCATATCCCATGATGTAACTTTTTCTGTTGGATGCATGTGTGGAATAGTGCAGTCTGCTGCACAAAACTGATGTATACTAAAAAGAGGTGGCTAAAAGGACATCAGCCTCCTTTTGATGAATGGGTGCTTATGAATCTGTTTGATGTGTGCGTCATTGGCTTTTCCAGCACATACAGCAAATGGGTCATTGAAACACAGTCCAAAGAGAACTTGACTTACCCATAGCGACAACTTCAAATATTGGTATTTCAAATGTCTTACTGTAAAGATAATTCAAAGGGCATCTGTTCAAAATGTTCTTTTTGTGTTTGCAGCAATCATTTTATAACTTAAATTTAGTAACATAGTTTTATAAGGCCGAAAAAATACATTTGTCCATCCAGTTCGGCCTGTTATCTTGCAAGTTGATCCAGAGGAAGGCAAAAAAACAAAACTGTGAGGTAGAAGCCAATTTTCCCCACAAAAAATTCCTTCCCGACTCCAACCAGGCAATCAGAATAACTCCCTGGATCAACGACCCCTCTCTAGTAGCTATAGCCTGTAATATTATTACGCTCTAGAAACACATCCAGGCCCCTCTTGAATTCCTTTATTGTACTCACCATCACCACCTCCTCAGGCAGAGAGTTCCATAGTCTCACTGCTCTTACCGTAAAGAATCCTCTTCTATGTTTCTGTACAAACCTTCTTTCCTCCAGACGCAGAGGATGTCCCCTCGTCACAGTCACAGTCTTGGGGATAAATAGATGATGGGAGAAATTTCTGTACTGACCCCTGATATATTTATACATAGGTATTTGATTTTATTTAATTAATAATAGATAATTTAATCAAATAGATAATTAGATTTTATTAATAAACTTACACTCTGATCATTGTTCAACTATGTATCAAATTGCTTCTCATCAATATCTAGCTGTTCAGTACATTATTTAGCAGCCTCCTCTACATGCAGATAGCTGACTGGCCTGTCATATGATATGATTTGCACCCACTGAAGCTTCAGACTGGATTGCACATACTGTTCTGGTCTCATAGCCACATTTTCATATTGCACTACTACAAAGGGCCACAATAAAACGTAGGTTGCTTAACTGGTCTATAAAATCAGTGTGATGGCTCTTTATTTTCTTCATTGTGTCGCATCAGATGCCAGCGGAGAGAGATTAAGACTGGCGTGCAAAAAATGGCAATCTTGATAAATGTCCTCCGTAGTCTTTACCTGATGAGCTGTATGGTAATCTGATTTTGACAAAACTAAGGCTGGCCTTACAAATTAGACAGCTGTCGGCTGAACAGCCAACAGCTATTTCTTCGGACTCCCTCCCCCAATGCATCCTGGGCTAGTCCAAGCATATAGATGCTCTCTGTAAGGAGAGGGGAGTATTCTGCTCCAGACTCCTCTGGTGGCAACTTGTCTATACTGAAAATAAAAGAATCAGGCATGTTAAAATCCAACTGTCCGATGCTCATCTTGTGTGACTTCTACCATCAGGGGAGAGTTGGGATGTCCCCATACATAAAAGTCTCTTGGCTGGAAGTCAAAAAAGATAATTTTTGTCATTGGTTATGATTTTGGAAGCCAAAATACATCATTTTTGTCATTGGTTATGATTTTGGGAACTCAAATTTTCCTATTTTGAATTACGGTAATTTAGTTTACTTTCTACTGCCTTGAAACAACAAGGACGATTATTTAGCTTATCCTAGAGGAACTGCATCATGCTGTAGTAAAGTGTTAGCTATACTTGCCTAACCACCTCCACATTGTGAGATAAGTGTCAGTGTGAATGACATGTCATTGAACAGCTCAGTGTGATACCACAGAATTCACAGTTTTGGTTTTAAACATCCTTCAACATGTGTCATCTGCTTTAAAGAAGATACCGTTAATAATAATGAATCAAATCTTTGTTAAACAGGTACTGTAAGGCTACATTCACACATAAGTGAAAAAAATGTCAGTTAAAAACTGACACTGTCAGTTTTTCATGACTATTTACCATTAAAAACAAATGTAGTTCATTGTCTTTTTTTGTAAATCCCAACCAGTGCAGTGCCCTCAGTATACATAATGTCCCCCATAGTGTTCCCAGGACACCCAATGCCCCTCCCCATAGTGCCCAAGTATGTATATGTTCCCCCAGTATCTACATAATGCCCCCCCTATCCACCCCACGCCCCATTAATGCTGACAGATCATAAAAAAAAAAAATACCTCACCACTTGTGTACACAGGCACATTCGCTTTGCACTGGAGGCAGCAGGACCTGATGTTCCCAGCATGATCATGTGATATCAGGTGCTGCTGCCTCCAGTGTGGAATGTGTGTTCCCTCGCATGCGAGCGGTGAGGTGTTTTTTAAAATTTTATTTTAACCCCTGAAAGGCCCTTTTCAAACACATTGAACCCATTTTAAAAGTGATTATCCAACGCCCATAATGCCCCCCAAAATGCCCGGGCACCTTATACAGGTTATACATACCTCGCTCCCCGACACCCGTCTCGCTCCTGATGCCCGCATGGCTGCCGCTGAATTTTCCTGTCGCACGGATCAAAACATCCAGGGGGGCTAACAGGGTATACTCCCTAGCGTCACCCACGATGCCATGCGGGCATTAGTAGCGACACAGGTGCTGGGGAGTGGGGCAAGTATAACCTGTATGAGGTGCCCAGGCATTTTGTGGGGCATTATAGGTGTTGGATAACCCCTTTCAATGGGGCCGTCTGGCTGTGAAAATGGACGTCTGCTATTCACTGGCAGCTGAAAAAACAGCCATGTAAATATTCCCATAGACCTTAATTGGTTCTGAAAACAGCTGTGTGCCGGCCATTACAAAAATGGCCATCACATGTCAATTTTTCACTGTTGTGTGACTGTAACCTAACCTGTTCCCTTACTTCTTGCCAGAACATGACGGCAATGTAACACAATTATAGGTAGGGATCTATGGCACACCACACATTGTGATATTAAAGGTAGTAGTTTTAATTCATTAATTCATGTATTTTAAATCTTTACAACACTTTGTGTTATTCCACATCCAGTGTTACATGTTAAGCATAATATAGGGTCATATACATAAGTCCCGACGTTTCGGTCAGTTGTGACCTTTATCAAGGGATCTAGGAAAAAATTTAGTGAAATCATATAAGTAGGAGGGAATAAAAAGCATAAGTAAAGAGAAAAAGAGATCCGGGATAGAGTTATGTACAAGAAAAATGTACAAGAAAATATTAATACTGAGAGACTAGGTATGGATGGTCTATGATTGAATTCCATTGTAAACCATTGATTGGTGAAGCTAGAGGCGTAATATAGTATTAAATAGGGCAAGAGTGGAGAGAGTACCAGGAGATTGTGATATGCAAACGGAGAATACAATTGAGTATATATATTAGAATATTTTCAATTACCTGCTGCCCATAGATCTATGTGGAGAGCTGGATGTACATGTATCGGCGTCTTGCCTGGTTTATATAGTAGAGTGTAGGGCTTCCTTGTAGGTGACGCGCCGGCGGTCTGACATCATCACGCAATAGGAACTAAGGTCTAGTAAGGCAAGAATGATAGCCCTTGCTGTAGATAATGGCGCTATAGTGTGGGTGCAGTGGCTAGTGAATCGATGATAATTGGGACTTAAAAATAGTGAATGTGACGCACTGAAGTAACTGCTGACCACAAAGAGGTGCACTCAGTCAAGTGGACTCACCCAGTCCACTCAAACAAGAAACCAAGTAAACAAAGATAACTGGGCACTCTCAAGATATCTGAACCATATGAAGTTTATTAGCATATAAAATAAATAGATATAGTTCAATGCATGACAACAACAGTGGTACTATTAGATAAAATCACAAATGATTAACAAACATGACCAAATCCACAACATGCAGTACTCAATCTAAAATACCTAAAATAAATGGGATAAAATACTAAAATTCGAGGAATAAAAATGGAATAATCGATTCACACTTATAATCGTCAATAGTTGCAAATCGTATAAATATTCGTATAAATATTTGTATGGGAAAAGTCTCGAATCTATTGGTAGCGATAGAGCAATGTCCTAACTATACCCAATTCGATGAGTTGGCAGTGGTGTCCGAAAGTTCTAATGTCCCAATATTAAATAAGAAAACAGAATGAAGCGGCGTCCCGCTACTCGCATGAGCCAGCGGCGTCCCACTGGGATATTGGCAACCAAAGTTTGAATAAAGCCGGATAAAAATCGAACGGTCTTACCGTCTCTCATCTCACTTGCTGATTCGACAAAGTTCCTTTATATGGTGGTCCTATGAGTATGTAGACCAGTAGTATACGAGCAATACTCGTCCTAAATTCGCACACTGGCAGTTGTTTGGCACGTGTAGTCAGACCTTCACCATGGAATCAGGTCTTACAAATTGCTTATCGAATATACCATTTGTGTGGCGGACGATCTCTCTTTGCGAAAATCTGATGCAATCCTCCAGCTTCCCAAGAGGTTCCAGAATTTGGGGTGCTGTCTAGGCTAGACGCGTTTCGGGGTATCAGATTGCCCCTTCCTTATGAAAAGATAAGTAGGATGAAAATAAGGTGTTAATCCAGAGAAAATAAAATAAATTAAATAGCAATATTGATAAATAATATGCAATTATACAATTATACTAACTGACTAAGGTGAGAAGGGGGAGGGGGGAAGATGAGGGAGGGGCGGAGGTATGGAGGGGAAAAGAGGGGGAAGGGGAAAGGGAAGGAGAGAGGGGGGCCAATCTCACCCATAGGAGTATATGACTAGAAGAAATCTTCCAATTTTGTGAATCTGTGAACAGAAAAAAATAATAGAATGTCAGAAATAATGAGACATATCATGTCATTTTATACATTATAGTAAAAGTCACGTTCTCTGTTTAGTCCCTTTTGAAAAATCGTATCTAAGCGATGTATCCAATATGATTCACGTCGCTTCAGTGACAGGGTCCGGTTTCCTCCTCGTCGTGGTATTGGTACCTGTTCCAGAACTTGAAAACGCATTGTGGAGATTTGATGGTTAAACTGTTTGAAATGTGTGGGTGAGAGTAATTGATCAGTTCTGATTGTAGATTTATGTTTGGAGATTCTATCTCTAATATGCTGGGTAGTCTCGCCAATGTAGATCAGTCCGCAGGGGCATTTAATCATATATACAACATGAGAAGAATCACAAGTGAAATATCCCTTGATGGGATATTTCTTGCCTGAGTGAGGATGTGTAATAACATCTCCTTTGATAACACTAGAACACTGTGCGCAATGAAGGCACGAGAAGGTGCCGGTTTTGGGAGTCCCTAGGAATCTTTGGCGAGGAATCCTAGATAGGGGTCCAATGTCAGCTCTAATCAGATGGTCCCTGATATTTCGTGGACATTTATAGCATGTAAGAGGAGGAGATTGAAACTCCTGTACATTAGGGTAAGCTTGAGATAATATGTGCCACTGTTGACTGACCATGTTTTGGATCTTCTGTGTGAGCGGATGGTATGTAAGTATACTTGGTATCCTATTGGGAGTACTTAGATGTTCAACTGTCTGTCGTGGTGGCCTTTATTTAGGTTGAATCATATGTTGGGGGTATCCCCTCTGGAGAAACTTGGATGACATCTCTTCCTTCCTCTTTTCTTTGATGGAAGGATCAGTTACAATTCGAGTTTGTTGGGATTTGGGTAGTGACATTTTTGTTGCTCTAGGATGACTGCTAGTATAATGTAAAAGACCTTCTTGGTCTATGAGTACAAGGGTGTCTAGGAAACTAATCTTATTGGTGTCTGTCTGTATGGTGAAACCTAATTCAGGGTAGATGTTATCCACATATTGGAGAAATTGAATTATGCTAGATGTCGGTCCCTCCCAAAGACAAAAAATGTTGTCTATAAAGCAGAGCCAAATTTTGGCATGTTGTTGAAAGAGAGGGTGTGAATAAACAAATTCTTCCTCGAAGTTTATCATGTATGCATTAGCATAGGGCGGGGCCACATTGGCCCCCATCGCGGTCTTTCATCTTTGAGCATAAAAATTGTCCCCAAACAAGAAGAAATTCTCATGTAAGACTAGTGACATTAATGAAATACAGACTTCCTGTTGTACTGGACTGAGCGTAGAATGTCTGGCTCGTAATTGTGCGGTGCTCTGATGCCTTTATCATGCATAATTGACGTGTATAGGCTATTCACGTCCATCGTCACTAGTAACGAGTTCAGTTGGGGTGAATTTGAATTGAGTTTGGTAATAAAGTCATTGGTGTCTAATAGGAAAGAGCGCAAAGTTTTAATGAGTGGAGTAAGTATGCGATCTAGATATATTGACAAAGGAGATAGTATTGATTCGTAGAAGCCACTATGGGTGAAGATTTTTATGAATCTTGGGTAGGGTGTAAAAGACCGGTGTAATGGGGTGTTGTTTGGTTAGGAACATTATTGTGTCATCATCTATAATATTAAGTTTCCGATATTGTTGAAGTAAAGTACTTATCTTTTTTGCAATGTAAGGGGTTGGGTCTTTTGTGAGGGGTTCATAGGTGGCTGGATCACTAAGTTGTTCTTTTATGTCATTCACGTACATAGTTTTGTCCATGACTACCACTGCTCCCCCCTTGTTCGCTGGTTTGATCATTATCTCCTTATTGGATTGTAACTCGGAGATAGCTCGCTGTTCCTCAGTAGTCAGATTACGGGAATGTCTGAAATAACCCTCTGATTGAGATTTCAGAATATCGTGTATGGATCGTTGGATAAATGAAATATATGTTTCCACTGGGTGGTAGGTCTTGAGGGTCATGTAAGAACTCTTATTTCTGAGATCCAGAATCTTTATTGATAATGGATAATTAGTGGATCGACTAGATGTATCGGTCAGGTTGCCCGATGTGCAAAAAAGGGCTTTAAGTCGAATAGTGCAGTAGAATCGGTGTAATTCTTGTTCCAGTAAGAATGTGTCAAGAGGATGGGTAGGGCAAAATGTAATACCGTTATTTGGGCAGGTGATAAAATATGTGAAGAAAGGTTGTCTATATTACCTGGGATCGAGTCTGGATACGTTGTTCCTGGATCTGTGCCCCTTGCCCCTCCGCGGTCGCTTCTTCCGTATCTGTTTCTTGTACGGCCTCTCCCTAAAAAATGCGGCCAATGGGACCTCTCACTATCTAAGCTGTATGAGCTTTGTCCTGAAGAAAAATGTTGGAAACGTGAAGTTTGGAAATTGGGGTCCGCGTGAAAATGTAGTCGCGTGAAGTTTGGAAGTTGGGGTCCCTCCACCTGTATACTCTAAGTCTGTAGTCCTCTGCGTCTCAGATAAATTTTGACCTCTTAGTGGATTCTGTATTCTTCTGATATTCGGTGATTTGTTTTGATGTCTTCTCTTTGAGGGAATTCCACTCTTCCTGGGGTAGGGTGGTGGTAAGTTGATCTTCAGTGCTCGCAATCTGTTTAGTAAGGTCGCCTATCGTTTGGTAGGCTTTTTAAATGGTCAATAGCATCAAATCAAAAGAGCATTTATTCAAGATGTTCTCAAAGCGGTCGCAGATATCAGGATCTTCTTTAAATAAAGTTGGGCGTAGGTGTGACTTTAGCCCTCTTGGCCGTTTTTATGATATTCCGTGAGGGTGCTGCAATGTAATTTCAGAGACATCAGTCGGCGTAGGTCACGGATATAGTCTCTTGTTTTCCATTCCTGTGAAGGAATGTGTAGAAATTCGTTTCCCAGATCAATCTGTGTGATAATGTTTGTAGTTTCAGTATTGTATGAGAAGTGGTTCAAAGACATTGATGTCGGGTGCTAGATCCACAGCGCAATGTAACACACACACAGGGATAGTGTAGCCCTAAAACTCCCCAGACCCACTATCCCTGCCTACTTGCATGGTCACCCTATGCGGTGACCCCACAACTGGTCGACGGTCCCTATACTACTTATGAGAGGGAGCGACACACAAACAGGGAATAAATAGACACAATAAGAGTAGTAGTCGTACGCTACCAGGGTCAAAAATGTTTCTGGGCAGCAGAAAGTGAACGAGAGATGTCCGTGCATACGCAGTGCACTCTTCATTCACTTCTGTAGCGGTTCTGGAAAAAGCTGGGCGTACTTGCTTCACTATTTTGGAACTCCCATAGAAGTGAAAGGAGGGTACAACATGCATGCCTCATGCGCTCTCCTTTGCTTTGGGGGCCCTGTTCTGGGACCCGCACCTATCTGACATTGGTGGCATGTCCTAGAGATATGCAACCAATGTATCAGATGACACAACTCCTTTAACCCAAAATAGTTCCCCATAACTTGCCTACTGTAAGGACAGCAGCTCTAGATTAAAAGCTGTGCAGTCATATGCTGGATCATTCGTGTGGATGATCCCACCAGTAATGTACCAGATAAAACTAGACAATCAGGGAGTCATTTTTATTTTAATTTTTTTAACTACCTCTCTAGTCCATGAGCAAAATTGCAAATGGAGAAATCCGCCAGAATTCAACCTATAATGCCATACAGATGCAGTTTCCGCCAACAACAGCTGAAATTTATGTAACAAGACCAATCACATTTTCAGCAGGCAAAAGTCTGCCGTGGCCCATCATGAACAATTATTTGCACTAGTTTTTCAAACAATGGTTGGCTGAAATGGTTCGTTTTCACCGAACTTAAAAAGTGAAAACTTAGGCTACATTCACACGTCAGTATTTTTCTATAATCCGATTTTCTGTCTGTTTTTTGCGGATCCGTTGTTCCTGAAAATGTTTCCTTATGTCATCCGTATGTCATCTCCGCAAAAAACGGAAACATGTATAAATTTCAATAAGCAAATAAAGTTGTTTGGATTTCTTTAAAAAAAAAAAAAGAAAATTAAAATGTAATTTCCAGGAACGGATTCCGTATAAAACGGATGACATACGGAATGACTTCCGTATGTCATCCGTTTTTTGCGTATCCATTGACTTTGTATTGTACCAGGATCCGATTTTTCAGGAAAAGAATAGGACATGTTTTATATTTAAACGGACATGCGGAACGGAACAACGGAAACAGACAGCACACATTGTGCTGTCCGTTTTTTTCCAGGACCCATTGAAAATGAATGGGTCCAGATCTGGTCCAGATCTGTTCCAGAAAAAACGGAACAGATCAGGAAAGAAAAAACGGACGTGTGAATGGACCCTTAAACATTGTAAGCTGTGCAGCATTGTGATTACTACATGGCCAACAGAGATTTGCATCCTTTGGAAGTAAACAACAATGGTTTTCATTCATGCTCAACAGTCCTGGGCCTTCTTTGCCACGTTTGCAAATGTCTATTGGTGAAAGGTCTGAACTGCAGCAAGGCCAGTTCAGCACCCAGGCTCGTCTTTTGTGAAGCCATGCTGTTGTGATGGATGCAGTATATGGTTTAGCCCTGTCTTGCTGAACTATGCAAGGCCTTCCCTGAAAGAAACGTTGTTTGGATAGGAACATGTTGTTCTAAAACCTCTATATACCGTTTAGCATTGATTGTGCCTTTCCAGATGTCTATGCCTACACCATAGGCACTAATGCATGTTTTAATGCTGTACTGCTTGAGGCCCCTTGTGCACATGTATTTTTCCAGATTCTTTGAATCTTTTGATGACATTATGTACTGTAGGTGGTGGAACATTCAAAGTCTTTGTAATGTTACATTGAGCAACATTTTTCTGAAATTGTTCCACAATTTTTTAGAAATGGGGTCATTTACTAAGGTGAAATACGCCTAAATTAGGTGTATTTCAGGCACAGATGATGAGCCAATGTTTAGTTGCGCCGCTATCTGTGACTTTTTCTCGCTCATGCTAGGTCTAAAATCGTGGGTGGGGAAGGGGACGTCAGCAGGCCCATCTCATTTACCATTTTCTACTCCTGTTTTAGGTGTAGAAAATGGTCTAAATGTAAGACAGCTAGGAAGCTGTCTTACATTTAGAACTGGGCTGGATGAGCAAAAGTTATGGAGAGGCCTGCACCTCTTCATAAGTGTGGCAGATCCACCACAAGCTATAGGGGATATTAAGACGGCGTCTAAAACTGGTCTTAATAAATGTGCCCTACAGTTTTTCTCAGATTGGTGAACCTCTGCCAATCTTTGCTTCTGAGAGACTCTTTCTTTCTAAAGGTGGATTCACACTGCCCAATTGTCAGGCAGATTATCGGAGACAAGAACATTTGTACAAACACTCGTTCCCGATAATCTGCCTGTGTAAAGGTGCAGTGAAGCGCTTGTTCATCGGGGGAAACAATGTTTTATGCAGACACCTAAATCATTGTTTCTGGGCAGCGATCTGCTGCCCAGAAACATTAAATATTTATGGGGATGAGTGATTGCAGTAGCCATCGCTCATCCACATACAGTGGAGATGATCACTGCATGTAAATGTCCACAGACTTTGTAACAAATTGCTCCTCCAGCATTTTTTTTTTATTAGTACCGCCTGCTTTTCCAGCCTTTTGTTGACCCTGTCCCAACTTTTTTGAGATGCGGTACTGCCAACGAGTTCTAAATGAGTTAATTTTTTTTCATGAAATGGTAAAATGTCTCACTTTCAACACATGATATGTGTTCGATGATCTATTAATAATAAAATATTGGTTGATGAGATTTGAAAATCATTACCATGCTGTTTTTATTTATATTTATTTACATATTACACAGTGTCCCAACTTTTCTGGAATTGGGGTTGTAAGTCAGTTAGTTAAACTTCTGATCTGCTAGATCAGCCATTGTCTAATGTGGCATGTAAAACTCACCCATCCTTTGTAGCATCACTCACTTGTGAGTTCCAAACAGCCTCTGAAAGTGACATCACCACAAGAACCATTTGCTGGAAGCTTTATGAAATGTTTTTCCATGGTAGGACAACTCCATGCATCGGTTGAAGTTGTGCAAACTATGCCAGCACTGGGCTATGGAGGGATGAATCTGGTTTCACTGTCTATCAGTCGAGTGGATGGATCTGGGTTTTGTGGAGGAGAGAGAATGCATGGGGCAGTTTTTCATGATTTCGTCGAGGCCCCTTATTTCATGCGAAGGATAACATAAATGTTACAGCATACCAAAATATTTTATACATAAGAAGAGAAAGCAAAATATGTACTTTAAACTAAATTGACTATTGTGCCACTTTATTTTAACAAACCAAACCTCTATCTTCCATGTGTAAAGGGTTAAATTGTCATGCCTGCAAGTAGTCGATTCAGTCTTCTTGTTCAGTGTCATCTGGGAACATACATGCAACCAAATAGGAAAGTGTGTGGCCTAATATTATTTTCTCCTGGTACCATCAATGATCATAAAATGCATATAAATGCAAGTCTTGTACTGTTAATATAGTTACTATATATTCACAATGATAACATTTACAGTGTACATGAAGTTATATACTTCAAACTTTGTGATAACAGTTTGGGGAAGACCCCTTCCTGTTCCGGCATAACTGTGCTCCAGCACAAATGCTATTTTGACAGAATGACATTCCAAAATCTTGTGGAGAGCCTTCCCAACTCCATATGAACACTTATGGTTTTATAAGGGGATATTCAACAAGGTGTAATGGTCAGATGTCCACATGCTTTTACCAATATTGTTTTTATTATAACATTGCCTAACTTTTCATGCATAAGAAAAGAAAGCAATATATGTACTTGAAACTAAATTGCTATTATGATGCTTTATTTTTACAAACAGTAGCATAAAGGCAGACCACGCGACTGCGATAGGGCCTGTGGTGAGCATGGTTCAGGCTCTGATCTCCTTCGTGTGGAGGTTAAAACATTACATTTTCATGAAACCGCCACTCAAAGACATTATTATAGCGTCCTTTGAACTATATAAACATTGTGCACTGAGCTCCCCCTAGTGGCAGCTGCATTCAGATGTTAAGTGATTCTGGAGAATGTATCAATGTATTTATGCTACTTGTAAATTCAGTGAGAAATGTGCTGTTCAGGATGAGCGCCATATTTTTGAAGCACCTGTTCCACACAGAAGTCAGATAAAGTGGGTGAGACAGGGAGAGACTTTTTTAATCTAGTTTTTGTTTAAATAAAATCTCTTCTTGTTAAAGAGGACCTTTCACCGCTCCTGACATGTCTGTTTTAATAGCATGCGTT
Organism: Bufo bufo; assembly: GCF_905171765.1. Taxonomy (NCBI): domain Eukaryota; kingdom Metazoa; phylum Chordata; class Amphibia; order Anura; family Bufonidae; genus Bufo; species Bufo bufo. Next base: position 383,748,936 of record NC_053389.1, read on the forward strand.
TCCTAATAACAATTCTGGAGCATCTATTCTTATGGCTCTATGTTGTGCCATTCCTTTATTATTTCTTCTAGAAGTTATGAATTAATTGCTATTAGCCTTCAGTAAGGGTACAGAGGGGGGTAACCCGTTGGGGGGGGGGGGTGTACCTGCACAGACTCACACTTGTTACCTCCCCTCTGTACCCACCCTTACTGAAGGCTAATAGCAATTCATTCATAACTTCTAGTAGAAATAATAGAGGAATTGGACAACATACAGACATAAGAATCGATGCTACAGAATGGTTAGTACGTGGGGAATGCATGAAGCTATTAAAACAGACATGTCAGAAGTGGTGAAAGGTCCTCTTTCAAAAAAAATCTGAAATTTGTCAGAAATTTGGGGCATTGTGCATCATGTTCCACATTGCCTGGGAGTGTTTAAGGCCTGCATACTGGGAAATTGTTGGTGCAGGGGGCCCATACTAAGTCTTGCTATGGAGCCCTATGAGAGGTGTGTACGGCCCTGCTTACAAACCAAACCTCTCTCTTCCATGTGTAATGGGCCAGGTTCTCATGCCTGCAACTAAGTAATTATTCTAGTCTTCTTGTTCAATGGTATCTGAGGACATCCAAGTTACGATATGAGACAGGTGTATGGCCTAATGTTTTTTTTCCCTTGGCATTATCAATTATCATAAAATGTATAGAAGTATATATAAGTCTTGTACTGTCGATATTTCTTACATATTCCTAGTGATAACGTTTAAAGTATATATAAAGTTAATATGCTCTCTGTCACTCATGATATCCACTGTAGAGTTTGCAACATACAGTAGGATAGATTCCAGTATCCTATAGAACAGATGCATTTTATGATCTGAAAATGTGAAGGTGGAACACTGCACTAAGCTGCTCATGAATAAATGGCTGTGTAAAAGTCCTATTCTGTCCGTGTAGATGTATCTTAGTATTCTGGAGGAACATGCTGATCTCAGCACTGCGACATGCTCGAGCCCTAATAAATTCAATGAAACTTAAGTAGCACGGAAATCACGAGTTAGTGCAGAGAGGGCAGGTTGCTGTCACTTGTATGCAGATTATAATAGTCACGTCCTTCTTATTTTTATGTATTCGAAGGAGAGAAAGCACAGCCTCAATCAAATTCATTGATATGTGGTACACGACTAGACCAATCCCTTTTATGTAACGTGTAACGAGTGAGTTCCAGGACATGACACGTTCTAATGCAATTCCTGCATTGTGAGGCTGGTGAGAGATGTCTGCTGAAGCCGGAAGGAGGGGGTCATGGTTTTTGAGTGGCTAGAAATCTGCAGCATTAGCCACTTAACCTCAAGGCAAAAGTTGATGGCTTTTTTTCTAAATCTAGATTCGCCTATAAGAAAATAGGCTAAATTAATGACTGTGTACATGGCTTGAAATAATTTTTTGTCTAATAGGTCAGAAGGCTGAAGCTACACCTTTTCAGGCATAAAATAATGTATTTATTTACATGTATTTGCATAATGCCATGCTTTTTCTGATTTGACTATTTTATGTCAATACATATAAACTCCCAAGAAAATCCTATAGCTCTTGGTACCCCATATCCTGTTCAAGTTCTGCTAAATTAATTAAGTTCTTGGTGGCTATGTCTCCTGTAGTAAGGATACTATAATTACATGAAAGAAGTGTAACTGAAGTAAGTGGTAAGAAATAAGTTTATTGTTGGTGACATGAAACCTATTTGTAATCTTTGCCCAATTTTCAACATTCTGTTTTTTCTACATTATATATACCAAGACATAATCATCTGCATGGGTTTTTAATATTATTTAATATTATACAGTGTTGTAACCCTGTTTATTTTCTCTGGCAGGCAAGAGCGAAAGACTGTGTCTGGTATCTTCTCTAGCCAAGGTAAATTATAGGGGAACTAGTGGAGATCCTTTCTATGAATAAAGCCTCATTGGTTTATTAATATCCATCTTGTGGGTGCAAATATTTGGACCATGTTGCACCTGAGCTTTGCATACACAAAGGTTAAAGGGAACCTGTCATCAACTTTATGCTGACCTCACTGAGAACAGCATAAAGTATGACAGAAATGCTGATTTCAGCGGTGTGTCACTCATGCTCGAGCTAATAGTAAGTGGTTGCCGAGAACCAGCTTTATAATCATTGCAGCACAGGCCTTGAGAAGAGTCAAATCTACCAGAGAAGAGTCCAGGTTATTCATAATCTCCTGCACTCTCACCCATCTGCTGATGGAGAGAAGGGGAGAAAACTAGGTAGAAGACTGTCAGTCATCAGCAGGTGGGCAGGAGAGATAGCCATGACTCTTCTCAGGTGGCCGTGACTCTTTTCCAGGCCTAATCTGCAATGATTGTGATGTTGGTTCTCAGCAACCACTTACCTTTAACTTTTGAATTAAAGACCGCTGAAATCAACTCACCTGTCTCTACTTTATGCTGCCTTTAGTGTGGGCAGCATAAAGTTGATGACAGGTTATATTCAAAGTTCAGGACATATCTTCGTGTTTTTTCATCATGTTTGATCCAATCGTAGACCACTATTTTTTAAACTTTTTATAATTTTTAATGCTGTGGATCAGCGGAAAACATACAGGAATAGCAACCATGTTTTATCAATGGTTTTCACAGACCCATCAACGTCCAAGGGTGTATTTTGTCCACAAAATGAACCAAAGTAGTGCATGTCTTTGTGGTTTTTCCACTGTACCACTGTCAGTGAAAAAACATGGATGTGAAAATAAACAGACTAAAATCAATGTATATGTGTGCTGTTCATGCAGGACATAAAGAGTGCATATTTGTGATTCACTGATTTGTGAATAAGCCCTAAGGTGTATAACAACATCTTAGAATAGTAGGCATAGACATTGAAATCACATGTGCCCCATTTCTGTCTAAGCACCCAGGAAATCTACTGTTCCAGAATAGTGAGTTTATCGCTTGTTTATAGGATTTGTGATGATTTTCAATCCAAATAGTTCTTGCCCTTCTACTTTAGCTTAACGTCAATGTTTATTCTTTCCCGTTATTGCGTAGAAGTATATTGGATACAATGTTTCTCTCGTTGTAATTCATCAATACACTACTAATATTTAGGGTACTTTCACACTTGCGGCAGGACGGATCCGACATGCTGTTCACCATGTCGGATCCGTCCTGTGGCTATGCCGCCGGACCGCCGCTCCGTCCCCATGGACTATAATGGGGACGGGGGCGGAGCTCCGGCGCAGCACGGCGGTGCACGGCGAAAGGCCGCCGGACTAAAATTACTGCATGTCAGGTTTTTTAGTCCGGCGGCTTTCGTCGTGCTGCGCCGGAGCTCCGCCCCCGTCTCCATTATAGTTAATGGGGACGGAGCGGCGGCACGGCGAAATAGCCGCAGGACGGATCCGACATGGTGAACAGCATGTCGGATCCGTCCTGCCGCAAGTGTGAAACTAGCCTAAATGACATACCATTATTCTATAGTTTCCAAAAATATTTTATTTTGTGTCCATAACAACATATTTATACTCGCACATCAGCCATGTATGCACTGACAGAAGCAGGAGCATGCTTCAGTAGACAATCTGTTCACATGATGAGCAGCACAGTGTTGACCAGCTGAGCATATCATGCAGCTGGTGGCTCAAAACATATAAAATATTATCTTCTCCTTCCACACTGATCCTGATATCTCAGCTAACATGCACAATTTACCTACAGCTGAGATGGTTTTGTTCTAACAGTTGTAGTTTCATAGTCTTTGCCCTTTCATCAGGACAGTTGTAATGAGTGATTACTGCTATTTCTGTAAAATACCCATTAATTATTGTGTCAGCATCCTGTAAATGTATTCATGTCATTCTATGTGATGCAGATACTCCCACATGTCATACTTATATCGACACTTCTCTTCACTACACAGTGACTACAGTGAGTCACTCAGTAGACTCTTACCATCATACTTTTTGGCATCCCTATAACTAGATCTCAGCTGCATTTACAATAGTGCACCTTTCACTGTCTTCCTCTAGTGGACTTATTTTATAATTCCTCTAGTGGACTTATTTATATAATTATTATAATCCCAAGAATAGGCAAATGTAACAAGTTTTATTAAGACAATGCCTTATTTCTTCTCCATACAGTTTAAAGTCATCTCCAACTATCATTACCAAGGACCAAGCTGTTCTCAGGCTTTCTACAGAGCCAGGTTTCCCATATGTATGGCTGTGATAGATAATTGTGGTATTCTTTTTCAGATTCCATTGATAGCCCAGCTCCTCCACCGCCTTCCTCTGGACCTGCAGTTCGCCCTCCTTGGACCACAGATCCTTCTTTTGCTGAGCGTTATGCACCTGATAAAACTACTACTGTAATGACTAAACATAGTCAGCCAGCAACCCCCACTCCTGCCCAAAACCGCAGTTCCATCCTGCAGGCAGCTCAACCCACCTCCACTGGTGATAAGACTCCTGTCTGTTCACAGTGCAAAAAGGTTATCCGGTGAGTGCTTTCTTCAGGTTACATTGACCTAAAGACTATTTTTTGTCACACAGCTGTTTGTTTGACCCAATGCCATCGCTGTCATAAGCAGTTCTACTTGGACTTATAGGGGTGTTCACATTTGTGACATTTATGACGTGTCGATAGGATCTTTAATATATGTCCGATAAGTGCAGCACTCACCTCTAGGACCTGGTCCTATTTCAAGAACGGGGCCCCGACATAAATGCAGAGCAAGCCACGAGACAGGGGCAGGTGCCAGAGGTGGGTCCTGCTCCTATCGGATATTTATGCCATATCCTATCAATATGCTATAAATGTCCAAGATGGTAATACCCCTTTAAAGATTAATTGCTACTGTGCAGTATACAATTGCAACACTTCTAGGAAATGTGTCGTCATCAAAAAATGATGTTTTTTTTTATTAGAAATATGTTTTGTTTTTTTTAAAAAAAAAAATTCTGACTATCCATATTAAAAATCTTGAAACATTCCAGTTTTCACACTGGCCACTAGAGCAGACACACTAACCTCATATTTATTTTCTACTGCAGCTCACTTGTCAGCTTAGGGCTCTTTCCCACCTGCGTTATTGTCTTCCGGCATAGAGTTCCGTCGTCGGGACTCTATGCCGGAAGAATACTGATCAGGATTATCCTAATGCATTCTGAATGGAGAGAAATCCGTTCAGGATGCATCAGGATGTCTTCAGTTCCGGTACGGAACGTTTTTTGGCCGGAGAAAATACCGCAGCATGCTGCGCTTTTTGCTCCGGCCAAAAATCCTGAAGACTTGCCGCAAGGCCGGATCCGGGATCAATGCCCATTGAAAGGCATTGATCCGGACCCGGCCTTAAGCTAAACGTCGTTTCGGCGCATTGCCGGACCCGACATTTAGCTTTTTCAGAGTGGTTACCATGGCTGCCGGGACGCTAAAGTCCTGACAGCCATGGTAAGTGTAGCGGGGAGCGGGGGAGCAGCATACTTACCGTCCGTGCGGCTCCCCGGGCGCTCCAGAGTGACGTCAGGGCGCCCCAAGCGCATGGATCACGTGATCACATGGATCACGTCATCCATGCGCATAGGGCGCTCTGACGTCATTCTGGAGCGCCCGGGGAGCCGCACGGACTGTAAGTATACCGCTCCCCCGCTCCCCGCTCCTACTATGGCAACCAGGACTTTAATAGCGTCCTGGGTGCCATAGTAACACTGAAAGGATTTGGAAGACGGTTCCGTCTTCAAATGCTTTCAGTACAATTGCGTTGTTACGGATCCGGCAGGCACCTCCGGCAACGGAAGTGCATGCCGGATCCCAACAACGCAAGTGTGAAAGAGGCCTTAGCTGTGTAGAGGGCGACTGTGTCAGCAAAAGTTGGGGAATATAATGGCGACTCAATTAGGCCTCATGTACACGACTGTATCCGTTTTGCGGTCCACAAATTGCAGATCCGTAAAACACTGTTCCTGACCATGTACATGCCACCATTTTTTCAAACTTTAAATGCAGAGAAGAAAAAAGACATGTTCTGTCTTTTTTACAGGGCTGCGGGACAGGCATATGCATGCGGACAGCACATGGTGTGTAGTCCACATTTTTTCTGCGGCTCCATTGAAATGAATGGTACCCATCCAATCAACAAAAAAAAGGGATTGGATGCAGACTGAACATACGGTCTTGCGCATGAGCCCTTATACTGCTTAAAGGTAGATAAGGCCCCATGCACAAATCTCTGCCATGTGCATGCCATGATTTTTTCTTCAAACTCATCTACAAATGTCTTGTCCTTGTCCCCAAAATGGACAAGAATAGAACTTGTTCTGTCTTTTTTCCGAGCTGCTGACCAGACATACTGGTGTGCTGCCACATCTTTTACGGCCCCATTGAAATTAATGATTGTGCATCCGATCTGCTAAAAATGTGTATCGGATGCAGACTGCACTTACAATCATGTGCATGAGCCCTAAGGCAGGATATTGGCGCTCTTCACTGTACATGCATATAAGACTCTTTATGCATCTTCCCTGTCTTTCCTGTGAAATTTCTCTGCCAGTTGATTCCCACTGATTCTAGCTGCCATAAAACACACACAAACTGCTGCAACGCATATACACAAATACTGCAGATTGGTGCCCTCAGGAAGGTTTTGTAAACTTCAGTTATTTGATCGGTTATTTCCATCAGTTATTATGAGCCAAAACCCTTAGTGAAGCCTCCTTAGACATAAGGTATAAGGGAAAGATCTGCACCTGTTCTGTGTTTTTAACCGTTACCTTGCTTTGGCTCACAATAAGGCCTCATGCACACGACGGTTGTTCTGGTCCGCATCCGAGCCGCAGTTTTCGTGGCTCGGTGGCGGACCCATTCACTTCAATCGGCCCACGGACCGCAAAAAACGGAACGGTCGTATGCATGAGGCTTATCTGATGGAAATAACTGACCAAATAACTGAAGTGTGATCTCTGCCTAAGGGCTCATTCACACGAACGTGTGCTGCCCGTTGCCGTATTGTGGACCACATTTGTGGTTCTGCAATACATGGGCACCGTTCCGTGTGCATTCCGCATCAAGGATGCAGATCCATTCACTTCAATGGGTCTTCAAATCCGGAGATGCGGAGCGGTGCGGAACGGAACACTACGGAAACACTACGAAGTGCTTTCTGGGGTTCCGTTCCGTGACTACGCACCACAAAAAGATAGAACTTGCTCTATCTTTTTGCGGAACGGTAGTATCGCGGACCCATTCAAGTGAATGGATCTGCGATCCCTATGCAGCTTCCCCACGGACGTTGCCCGTGCATTGCGGACCGCAATTTGCGGTCCACAGCACGGGCTTCACACGGTCGTGTGAACAAGCCCTAAGGCTTCTTGCACACGAGCGTGACAGATTAGGTCCAGATGCGTTCAGGATGCATTCAGGAAAACTCACACCATTTCGCAAGAAAGTTCAGTCATTTTTATTTGCGATTGCGTTCAGTGGTTCAGTTTTTTTTGCACGGGTGAAATGCGCATTGATGCATTTTTCACACGCTTGATAAAAAACTGAAGTTTTACAAACAACATCTCTTAGCAACCATCAGTGAAAAACACATCGCACCCGCACTTTCACGTCTATGGGGCCAGGGCTGATTGAAAAGTGCAGAGTATAGAACATGCTGCGATTTTCACGCAACACACAAGTGATGCGTGAAAAACAACGCTCATGTACACAGACCCATTGAAATGAATGGGTCCGGATTCAGTGCGGGCGCAATGCGTTCGCATCCCACATTGCGCCTGCGCGGAAAACTCGCTTGTGTGAAAGGCGCCTAAGAATTAGGCCTCTCTCTCATACGAGCGTTACGGATTAGGTCCGGATGCGTTCAGGGTGCGTTCAGTGAAACTCGCACTGTTTTGCAAACAAGTTCAGTCAGTTTTGTCTGTGATTGCGTTCAGTTGTTCCGCGCAGGTGCAATGTGTTTTGATGCTTTTTTCACGTGTGTGATAAAAAACTGAAGATTTACAAACAACATCTCTTAGCAACCATCAGTGAAAAACGCATTGCATCCGCACTTGCTTCCGGATGCAATGCGTTTTTCACTGAAGTTCCATTCACTTCTGTGGGGCCAGGGCTGCGTGAAAAACACAGAATATAGAACATGCTGCTATAGAACATGCTGATCCTGAATGGGTCAGGATTCAGTGCGGGTGCTATGCGTTTACATCACACATCGCACCCACGCGGAAAACTCGCTCGTGTGAAAGGGGCCTTAGTGAGTAAGGCTTAATATTTATCTTTATAAGACTTAACTAATTAATGAAGCTAATTAAGTACATGAATTTCCTTTACATTTCTCTGCCAAGGATGTATGTCATATGTTCTTGCAGGCTGGCACATCAGTATCTCATACATCCTTGCTACTGATGGCTGGATCTCAGGCTGCATAGCTGACAATCTAAGCTTTAAGGCCCCTTTCACACGAGCGAGTTTTCCACATGCGTGCCATGCGTTACGTGAATGCATAGCACCTGCACTGAATCCTGACCCATTCATATCAATTTTTTTCACGCACCACTTCTGCGTTGCGTGAGAATAGCAGCATGTTCTATATTCTGCGTTTTTCACGCAGCCCTGGCCCCATAGAAGTGAATGGGGCTTCAGTGAAAAATGCATTGCATCCGGAAGCAAGTGCGGGTGCAATGTGTTTTTTACTGATGGTTGCTAAGAGATGTTGTTTGTAAACCTTCCGTTTTTTATCACACACGTGAAAAAGCATCAAAACGCATTGCACCTGTGCGGAACAACTGAACCACTGAACGCAATCACAGACAAAACTGACTGAACTTGATTGCAAAATAGTGCGAGTTTCACTGAACGCACCCTGAACGCATCCGGACCTTATCCGTAACGCTCGTGTGAAAGAGGCCTAACACGAGACTGAGGTGATGGTGCTAGATGCAATACAGCCATTAGAAATGGGTCCCAGTGGAGGAACCTGCATCTCTCACTCCTGAACTGACTTCGGCTGTAGAGAAGCTAGTACAGTGATTAGATTGCCAGCTTTAAAACAGGATCTGGTTTGCATCTCTAGCTGCTATGAAGCCTAAGATATACCAGGTTAAAGCAGCCCTCTACATTCAGACATCTGTGATCTCAGCCAGTATGTAGCAGGTGAGACGGGCAGTGGGGGACCTGATGACAGGTAACAGGATAGAGGTATAGATCCTTTTGTCCCAGTATAACTATACAGGACCCCAGATGAAAGGGGTAACAGGGACTTCTGTTCATACTATCAATATCCCTGTCAATCAGTATACTTGCTGTCTGATTGTACTATACAGGGAAAGGGGGGATCTTTTATTTCTAGAAAAGTTGTAATTAATGCAATGTTAAAGTAATCCACCGTGCACTGATTTGGGCCGTTTATTGATGCCATAGCCCATACATTTACCAGCATCTGGATCACAATGTCAAGTAAGTTGCACCACACACAAACAAACATCAGTAGAGTTTATGTTAGACACTTTCTCTATCCTGTCCTTACCAGATCATTAGAATAAAATTTGCAAACTGCAAACTTCTCTAGTGATACCTGTTAGACGCTACAGTAATAGCAACAACGATTATTACTAGACAGGTATATCCAATATATTTCTGAATATTTTTATTGTCAGAAAATAAATTTTCGCATAAATGATCATTCTCAATTATCATAATAAAAAAAAAATGCATTTGGCCACTTTTCAGACTGTTGCAAGGGTGGGTTCACATCACGTTTTATGCCTCCGTATGACATAGACGTTTGAAAAAAAGGATACAAAACTGCAACACACCATGTTCTTGTATCCTGCACGATCCGGTAAAAAAAAAATTATACTTTTTTTGACAGTGGTAAAAAAAAGTATATATATATATTTTTTTTTATTTTTTTTTGGACAATGGTACTCTTTGGTGAACGGATGCCACTGTATGACATCAGTCTAAGTCATCCGTTAATGTACGTTATTTGTATACCTTAAACGGATGGGAAAAATGTGATGTGAGCCCAGTCTAACACAGGGGCTTTTTTGTGCCTATTTTTATGGACAAAACACCTAGGCCTTCCACACTTCATCAGAACCAGAGTTATGGAGCTTTAACTACAGTTCTGATGAACTGCATGAGGTTAAGGTGTTGTATCTGTAATATGGGAGCAATAAAGGATCTGCATTATACCCACCTGAAAGCAACCTTAAAGCATTATATTAGGTTTAGGAATTTTTAATTAGGATTACAGTTTGTATAGGGAGGTGGGCTATTATATACCTATATTATTCCCAGTACTTACATACAAAAGTTGGTTGTGGGATTCCTGTGTTTTTTGCTTTTCTTTAACATATGCAGCATTGAATGTAGATGTGTGGTATGTATGAACTCCTCACATATTGCAATTTTTGCAGAGTTTATTTTATTTGTATAAGTACTGTGCTAGGGTACGCATTTTAGTTGCAAATTTTAATTTTTGTGCAATTTTTTATAATAATCACTGCAAAATTGCATGAAGCTGGTTGAGTGTATAAATCATTAAAGGGGTTGTCTCACTACAGGAAATGGCATTTATTATGTAGAGAAAGTTAATACAAGGCACTTACTAATGTATTGTGATTGTTCATATTGCTTTCTTTGCTGGCTGGTTTCATTTTTCCATCACATTATACACTGCTCATTTCCAGGGTTACGAGCATTCTGCAGTCCAGCAGTGATGGCTGTGCTCCCACACTATATGAAAAACCACCATCATATGTGTGCTTCCACGGTCCCGGCCACCAGAGAGGCCGGCACTTTTTCCTATAGTGTGCAAACACGGCCACAGCTGCTGGATTGCAGGGTGGTTGTAGATTTTGGTGTTGCACTCAATTTTCAAGAAGTGTAATCCCTGTATTTTATAGGTTGTTACTTTTTTTAAATTTCAGTCTTAAAACCCGATTTTTGGTCTTTCCAGTTTTAGTGATTTTATGAAGATATGAGTTTGTAAATTTAAGCCTAAGTGGTATGTATGTATGAATGCTGCACATGTTAAAGTTTTATTTTTAGGATATGTGGATGTGCTTGGGTCACACCTTTACCCACTGATATCAACTGTTACACAATTGCTAAATTATATAAAGGTGTCTCTGTGTATAAAGTGCTGAGTGGCATTTTAACTATGTGCTGGGTGTCAACTTTCAGAAAATATATGGGCCTGGAGGGGTAATAGAATTTTTTATTTTGTAATTTAGGTTTTATTTTGTACGTCAAAATTTTCCTAGTTATCAGAGATTTAAAATGTCCAAAAACTCTGTTAGCAAAAGTAATCAATATGTTGTTTTTTTCACAGAGGCCGATATCTTTTGGCACTAGGACGTTACTACCACCCTGAAGAATTTACTTGTTCCCAGTGTCATAAAGTACTTGAGGAAGGAGGATTTTTTGAGGAGAAAGGATCTATATTTTGCCCACGCTGCTATGATGTCCGGTTTGCGCCCAACTGTGGCAAGTGTAAAAAGAAGATTACAGGGGTGAGGGGACTGGATAATTGACTTGAAACCATCATGAGACATTGTTTAATGCTATGTTTTTAGAAAAAGAGGAACCCTGATGTGGGCAAGAGTTTAGGGCATTTTGTCATGCCATTATGATGACAAAATCACAAAAATGTTGAAAACTTTTACAATAATGACAAATAAAAAGTGAATTTTATTTCTCATAAATAACAGAATTTACACACAAGTTATATGAAAAACAGATTTGTAGTATTCTCTATTGAATTTTTTAGAATACGAATGCTATAAATGGTGGGTTGACAAAAAAAGGGATTTACATGTGAAGCCATAGGCAGGCCATGTTCTGCCTCATTTTGCTTCTGTATGACACTATATCATGAAGATACTATATGTTTCCAGGATAAAATACCTTTGCAACTGATGGAATTTGTTTCTGTCAAATTCATACAGAATTATGCAAGTGTATGACTCGGTATCAAATATCAGGCATGAAAGTATGGTAGGGCTCCATGGAATTCTATGAGTGCTGTATTACAGCTGTGTAACTGGATGTAGTACAGAGCCATAATATGGTAGCAAGCACAATCCCTCACCTCAACAATGTTTTTCGGAATGGTTTCTTTTCTTTCATGTATTATTACAAAAACTTAATTTTCTTCATAAGCAATACAGCTGAATAACTAAACTATAGCAATTGTCAGGCTGCCTATATGCCCAGCAGTAGTGTGCCAGGCAGCCAAAGAAGAACTATTAAAAGTTTATTTTGCCAGTAAAGATTATGTGGCTAAAATGGTGGCAACTTGTAAAACCAATGCCTAGTTGTAAAGGCACCCTCAGGCTTTTACCCTCATGTTGAGAACTTTCCAGGTTTAAGGGGTTTTCTGAGAGTTTTTTTTTTTTTTTTTTTTACTGATGACCTATCCTCTGGATAGGTAATCAGTATCTGATCGTTGGGGGTCCGACACCTGAGACCCCCACGATCAGCTGTGTGAGAAGGCAGCGACGCTCGCAGTAGCACCGTGGCCTGCTCCAGCTTTGCCCTAGGCCATGTGATGTCACGTTCATCGGTCACATGGCCTAGGCACAGATCAGCCCCATTGAAGTGAATGGGGCTGAGCTGCGATACCAAGCACAGCCGCTATACAATGTAAAGTGTTGTGCTTGGTGAGAATAAAGGAGTCTGGGCGCTACTGCAAGTGGTGCTGCCTTCTCAAATAGCTGATTGGCAGGGGTGCCTTGTTAATGATGCCACTGCTAGGTGTTGAACCCCCTAGTTCTACCACATGAATGGCTACTGAACAAAAGAGGCCTAAATACACCTTCAGGTGTTGGCTGTATGCTAGCTTGAGCAACATCTCTCTAGACTCCCTAATACATTCATATGCTGAGTTCGGCCAAGAATGTATGTGTTTTCAGGGGGAGAGAGAAGAGAGCCACTGCCAGACATCTCTGGCAGTGGCATATCCTCCCCTCAGATCCAAAGGATCGGGCATTATTTTTTGAGGGGGTGTCCCCATGTTAAACCTTTGTCCCGTCCCGCTGAAAACATGAGGTTCATCTAACATTAGCATAATGTGTATGAGGGCCTTTAGGACTAGCAGTTGGGATTGTAGATTATCATTCCAGACTTCTTTTTTTTATTACAGTGTTGTTATCTTCTTGTTTGTTGTACCTGGCAACAAGGTCCCTAGTTGTTAAGTCGTGCTTTCTTTGATTTTACTGATAAATCACTGTGACATTTACTTACCTGATGTGTGCTTGTGTATTTCATTATCTTGATTCATACTGTGTGCTTATTTCTTACTACTCGCATTTTCAGGAGATTATGCATGCTCTGAAGATGACTTGGCATGTTCAGTGTTTCACCTGTGAATTTTGTAAGACCCCTATTCGCAATCGCGCCTTTTACATGGAAGAAGGACAGCCGTATTGTGAAAAAGGTAAGATGCGGCCATCTGAGATAATCATTTGTTTGTGTACCTTTTTGATAGGATAATAAGACACCCCTAAGGTGTTAGTTTTGCATGTTCCTGCTGAAAATGTTTCAAAAACAATAACAGGTGTTTTTGCTGCATAGATTATGAGAAGATGTTTGGTACCAAGTGTCGTGGCTGTGATTTTAAAATTGACGCTGGTGACCGTTTCTTGGAAGCTCTAGGGTTCAGCTGGCATGACACCTGCTTCGTCTGTGCGGTAAGCCCTCCTTCACACTTAGTATAGAAACTTAACCACTTCCCATCTGGGCCCTTTGCCCCCTTCCTTTATTTATCCAAGTCATTCAGAGATTGTTTTCTCGTGACACATTGTACTTCATGATAGTCATAAATTTGAGTCAAAATATTTCACCTTTATTTATGAAAAAATCCCAAATTTACCCAAAAATTTGAAAAATTCGCAATTTTCTAAATTTCAATTTCTCTGCTTTTAAAACAGAAAGTGATACCTCATAAAATATTTATTATTTAACATTCCCCATATGTCTACTTTATGTTGGCATCATTTTGGAAATGTCATTTTATTTTTTTAGGACGTTAGAAGGCTTAGAAGTTTAGAAGCAATTCTTCAAATTTTTAAGAAAATTGCCAAAACCCACTTTATAAGGACCAGTTCAGGTCTGAAGTCACTTTGTGGGGCCTACATAGTGGATACCCCCATAAATGACCCCATTGTAGAAACTACACCCCTCAAGGTATTCAAAACCGATTTTACAAACTTTGTTAACCCTTTAGGCGTTCCACAAGAATTAAAGGAAAATGGAGATCAAATTTGTAAATTTCACTTTTTTGGCAGATTTTCCATTTTAATCAATTTTTTTCTTTAACACATCGATGGTTAACAGCCAAACAAAACTCAATATTTATTACCCAGATTCTGCGGTTTACAGAAACACCCCACATGTGGTCGTAAACTGCTGTATGGGCACACGGCAGGGCGCAGAAGATAAGGAACTCCACATGGTTTTTAGATGCCATGTCCCATTTGAAGCCCCCTGATGCACCCTTACAGTAGAAACTCCCAAGAAGTGACCCCATTTTGGAAACTAGGGGATAAGGTGCCAGTTTTATTAGTACTATTTTTGGGTACATATGATTTTTTGATCATTCATTATAACTCTTTATGGGGCAAGGTGACCAAAAAATTGGTTGTTTTAGCACAGTTTCTATTTATTTATTTTTACAGCGTTCACCTGAGGGGTTCAGTCAAGTGACATTTTTATAGAGCAGATTGTTACGGACGTGGCGATACCTAATATGTATACTTTTTCTCATTTATTAAAGTTTTACACAATAATAGCATTTTTGAAACCAAAAAATTATGTTTTAATGTGTCCATGTTCTGAGAGCTATAGTTTTTTTTATTTTTTGAGAGATTTTCTTATGTAGGGGCTCATTTTTTGCGGGATGGGTGACGGTTTTATTGGTACTATTTTGTGGGACATACGCGTTTTTGATCACTTGGTGTTGCACCTTTTGTGATGCAAGGTGACAAAAATTGCTTGTTTTGACACAGTTTTTTTTTTTTTTTTTTACGGTGTTTACCCGAGGGGTTAGGTCATGTGATATTTTTATAGAGCTGGTTTTTACGGACGCGGCAATACCTAATATGTATACTTTTTTTTATTTGTTTCACTTTAACCTTACTTGGGATTTTTTTTTTTTTTACATGTGAAACTTTTTTTTATTTTATTTTTTCAACCCTTTATTTTTTATTTTTTTTATTTTACACTTTTCGTCCCCCATAAGGTCATACAAGACCTCTGGGGGACATTTACTTCACTTTTTTTTTTTTTTACACTGTTGATTTCTCCTGTAACTGGGGCTGACATAGTAGCCCCAGTTACAGGACAAATGCACCCCTAGAGAGGCTGTACAGCAGCAATCCTGCGCTGTACAGCCTCAGAGCAGGGCTGATCGAGGTCTCTGAGAGACCTCACACAGCTCCTGCACACTCCGGTCACGGTGGTCACATGACCGCCGGGCCGGAACAGGAAGCGCACAGCGCTTCCTGCTCTGCAGACACAGCGCTCGGTGAGCGCTGTGTCTGCAGCGATCGTGAAGGCAGGGACACCTGGGCACTGTCCCTGCCTTGTCTTAGGGTTGCCCTGCTGTCACTGACAGCGGGCAACCCGATCAGCAGCTGCACGATTAGCGTGCAGCTGCTATTTCTGACAGGACGTTTTAAAACGTGCTGTCAGAAATAGACGTCCACCCATAGGACGTTTATATCCTATGGGCGGACGTGAGGCGGTTAAATAAAGGAAATGACACTTGACTGAAAACAATGTAATGTCTGATAAGTGTTGTCCGAATTTTCCTGATGTTGGGGGTTAAAGTGCACCTAACCATTTAACAACTATGCAATAATCAATAGTATAGTGTATGTACATGAGGAATAACAATATTTCTGGCCATGTGACTTGTATCTGGCATTTTTTAGCAGCTCACTCCTCCCCCTTCCCTGTCCATAGACTTGTATTGAAACGTGTAATCTGATCCTTCAGTGAAAAGCTCCGTCCTGGGCGATTTCAAGAGAAATTTCTAAGAGAAAAGCATATTGCTAGGGGAAAGGGGAGCAGGATAGGTAAACAACTGATAACTGAAGAACTAGACATTTCTCTATAATAAGATATATTACAATGTTTCTTATGCTCGCTTGTACTATTGATTTATGCAAAATTGTGTAAAATGTTATTGACTCTTGACTTGTACATGACATAGACAGTACCAGATATACACCTGTGCTCTTGTAGTAAAGTGTTACATCACATAAATGAAAATTGTGAATGAAGAAACGATTCTCTTTGTATAAACTAAAAGCCAGCACTGGCATTGAGAACCAGTGTCCTGATTCTGCACGGGGCTCTAGTGCCTAATGGAAAATCATGTCTTTGTCCATAACATATTATTGGATTTTATTACAGAAACACAAGCTCATGTGATAATTTTGGGGCATCTCTACCCACAGGTCATACAAGTCCACATTTGGAGATATGAGGTCCAGTCATGCTCTACTTTTAAAAGTATTGTCTGAGTTAATTAAAAAAGGAAACCAGGGAAGCCAATAAAATAAAATTATACTTGCCATGCCCAACCCCTTCTGTTCCAGCGGCGGCACTGTGATCCTCCATGTGTATGCAGCCATAACGTGATGTTTTTGGCTGCAGAGATGACATGCCTATATACTGCATGTAACAGCCCATCACTGGCCTCAGCAGGCCAGTGATTGGCTGCAGCGGTCTCGTGTGCAATACAGTTATGTCACCGCTGAAATAAGGAAAATAAATCCTGGTTGAGAGGTCAGACCGGCAGCGTTGGAATGGAAGAGGTTTGGTACAGTGAGTATAAGTTTTCCTTCCTTTAAGGCCCCTTTCACATGGGCGAGTATTCCGCGCAGATGCAATGCGTGAGTTGAACGTATTGCACCCGCACTGAATCCTGACCCATTCATTTCTATGGGGCTGTGCACACGAGCAGTGATTTTCACGCATCACTTGTGCGTTGCGTGAAAATCGCAGCATGCTCCTCTTTGTGCGTTTTTCACGTAACGCAGGCCCCATAAAAATGAATGGGGTTGCGTGAAAATCGCAAGCATCCGCAAGCAAGTGCGAATGCGGTGCGATTTTCACGCACGGTTGCTAAGAGACGATCGGGATGGGGACCCGATCATTGTTATTTTCCCTTATAACATGGTTATAAGGGAAAATAATAGCATTCTGAATACAGAATGCATAGTAAAATAGGGCTGGAGGGGTTTAAAAAAAATTAAACTCACCTTAATCCACTTGCTCGCGCAGCCCGGCTTCTCTTCTGTCTTCTTTTTTGCTGTGTGCAGGAAAAGGACCTGTGGTGACGTCACTCCGGTCATCACATGGTCCGTCACATGATCTTTTGTCATGGTGATGGATCATGTGATGACCGGAGTGACGTCCTGCACACAGCAAAAAAGAAGACAGAAGAGATGCCGGGCTGCGCGAGCAAGTGGATTAAGGTGAGTTAAATTTTTTATTATTTTTTTTTAACCCCTCCAGCCCTATTTTACTATGCATTCTGTATTCAGAATGCTATTATTTTCCCTTATAACCATGTTATAAGGGGAAATAATAAAATCTACAGAACACCGATCCCAAGCCCGAACTTCTGTGAAGAAGTTCGGGTTTGGGTACCAAACATGCGCGATTTTTCTCACGCGAGTGCAAAACGCATTACAATGTTTTGCACTCGCGCGGAAAAATCGCGCATGTTCCCGCAACGCACCTGTACCTTTTCCCGCAACGCCCGTGTGAAAGAGGCCTAAGAGACGACTGTGTGCTGGCTGGGCCCGTGCTGCGGACCGCAAATTGCCTCTGTTCCGCACTGCATCTACCGGATTGTGGACCCATTCAAGTAAATGGGTCCATGATGCGGGGTGCACACGGCCAGTGCCCATGTATTGCGGACCCGCGGTATGCAGGCCGCAATACGGCCACTGCCGGGCAACGGCCGTGTGCATGAGCCCTTAAAAAGTAATAATAATAATAATAATTCAGACAACCCCTTGGTGGTACAATTACCATTTGTACATCTGGTATTAAGTAGGAAGGTTAGTTCATATATGGATTTAGAAAGAAAACAAATCTAAGTTTTAGATGTATTATTTATGTAAATAGCGTTCCTTTGTATTTTAATGTAACTGTGGAGTCAGAACTGAAATGCTTCATTACAAAATTGGACTTAACTGCTGTCTGTTCTCATGGTAGTATATATTCAGCACAGTGTTCCAGAGGTGTATGCCAAGGATACTGTTACAGGTTCTCCATGTTTACGGAACATTTTGATGGCATGTCGTGCTGTTTTTAATTTCATGCTAATTTGCACAGTTTCCCAAATGCCATTAAAGAAGTTCTCAAATGAAAAATAGCTTCCGGAAAAGGAGGCAATCACGTTAGGCTAAATAATAAATGTGATAATTTTTTTTACATTATTTGACAGCCTTCTTGTGGCATCTAGAAATGTCTGTTAACATTAAACGTTTATTAGTAATCATCCTCCAATCTGCTGCATACCAAAAGTTGCCACCCCCTACCCCCCTGCATCAATAGTAGATCGGCACAGTAGACTTTTTGTACGTGGTAAAAAAGGTGACTGTTTGTCCTACTGATGCAAGTGTACTGAGGGCAGTTATGGCAAACATCCATGGATGGTTGATTAAAGGGAACCGTCACCATGAAAATGCAATGTAAGCTGCAAGCACCATGTTATAGAACAGGAGTAGCTGAGCAGATTGATGTATGGTTTGTGGCAAAAGATGAATTATAACTTGTAATTTATTCACAGTCATAGAGGGCAGGCTGTCAATCACTGATAGGACCACCTCCCTGTAGATGTCCAAAAAATAAAAAAAATGGAGACAGCACGTCCAAAAAGGTGAGTTTTAATTCCAGATGCAACGTTTCGGCTTAGTGATGCATCTGGAATTAAAACTCACCTTTTTGGACGTGCTGTCTCAATTTATTTATTTTTTGGACATCTACAAGTTGTTAATATTGGGGGGCCTTTTACCACCTCCCTAGGAGACGAGCACCTCAGCATCTTTACTTAGGAGTGCTGTCCACCCGTGTTTTTTCTATAGGACCACCTCCCTGACTTCAAAGCCCAGAATGAGCAGGAATATAAATGTATAAATTATAAATTAAATATAATAAGTTATACTGAATCTTTTCCCATAAAACTATACAGTGAGGAACAGAAGTATTTGAACACCCTGGGATTTTGCAAGTTCTCCCACTTAGAAATCATGGAGGGGTCTGAAATTCACATTGTAGGTGCATTCCCACTCTGAGAGACAAAATAAATTTAAAAAAAACAACAGGAAATCACATTGTATGATTTTTTAAGAATTTATTTGTCTTGCACTGCTGAACATAAGTATTTGAACACCTGAGAAAATCAGTGTTAATATTTGGTACAGAAGCCTTTGTTTGCAATTACAGAGGTCAAACGTTTCCTGTAGTTCTTGACCAGGTTTCACACACTGCAACAGGGATTTTGGCCCACTCCTCCACACAGATCTCCTCTAGATCTGTCAGGTTTCGAGGCTGTTGCTGAGCAACACAGAGTTTCAGCTCCCTCCAAAGATGTTCTATTGGATTTAGGTCTGGAGACTGGCTAAGCCACTCCAGAACCTTGATATGCTTCTTACGGAGCCCCTCCTTGGTTATCCTGGTTGTGTGCTTCGGGTCGTTGTCATGTTGGAAGATCCAACCATGACCCATCTTCAATGCTTTGACTGAGGGAAGGAGGTTGTTGCTCAAAACCTCAGAATAAATGGCCCCATTCATCCTCTCCTTAATACAGTGCAGTCGTCCTGTCCTCTTCGCAGAAAAGCACCCCCAAAGCATGATGTTACCACCCCCATGCTTCACAGTAGGGATGGGGTTCTTGGGATGCAACTCGCCCTTCTTTTTTCTCCAAAAACGACAAGTGAAGTTTAGACCAAAAAGTTCTACTTTGGTCTCATGTGACCACATGACTTTCTCCCATGTCTACTCTGGATTATCCAGGCCCGTCCTCTTCAGACGGGCCTGGACATGTGATGACTTGAGCAAGAGAACCTTCCATGCAATGCATGATTTGAAACCATGACGGCATAGTGTTCTACCGACAGTGACCTTTGAAACTGTGGTCCCAGCTTTCTTCATGTCATTGACCAGCTCCTCCCTTGTAGTTCTGGGCTGATTCCTCCCCTTTCTTATCATCAGTGATACCCCACGAGGTAAGATCTTGCATGGAGCCCTAGTCCGAGGGAGACTGGCAGTCTTTAGCCTCTTCCATTTTCTAACAATTGCTCCAACAGTTGATCTATTTTCACCAAGCCGCTTGGCAATTGCCCCGTAGCCCTTTCCAGCTTTGTGGTGGTCCACAATTTTGTCTAAGAGCTCAGACAGATGCTACTAAGTTAGATTAATGAGTGGAGTAGAGGTGGACTTTCTAAAGACACAGTAACAGGTCTTTGAGAGCCAGAATTCTTGCTTTTTTTCAGGTGTTCAAATACTTATGTTCAGCGGTGCAAGACAAATAAATTCTTTAACCGTCTCCGGACCGCCGCAGGATCCCGTTCCGGAGGCGGCTCACCCAGGCAGAGTCACGCATATACGCGTCATCTCGTGAGACGCGAAATTTCCTGTGAACACGTGCACACAGGCGCGCGCGTTCACAGGAACTGCAGGTAAGCGAGTGGATCTACAGCCTGCCAGCGGCGATCGTTCGCTGGCAGTCTGTAGATGCAACTTTTTTAACCCCTAACAGGTATATTAGACGCTGTTTTGATAACAGCATCGAATATACCTGCTACCTGGTCCTCTGGTGGTCCCTTTTGCTTGGATCGACCACCAGAGGACACAGGCAGCTCTGTAATAAGTAGCACCAAACACTACACTACACCCCCCCTGTCACTTATTAACCCCTTATTAGCCCCTGATCACCAAATATAGACTCCCTGATCATCCCCCTGTCATTGATCACCCCCCTGTCATTGATCACCCCCCTGTAAGCCTCCATTCAGACGTCCGTATGTGTTTTGCGGATCCGATCCATGGATCCGTGGATCCGTAAAACACATACGGATGTCTGAATGGAGCCTTACAGGGGGGTGATCAATGACAGGGGGGTGATCACCCCATATAGACTCCCTGATCACCCCCCTGTCATTGATCACCCCCCTGTAAGGCTCCATTCAGACGTCCGTATGTGTTTTGCGGATCCGATCCATGGATCCGTGGATCCGTAAAACACATACGGATGTCTGAATGGAGCCTTACAGGGGGGTGATCAATGACAGGGATGTGATCACCCCATATAGACTCCCTGATCACCCCCCTGTCATTGATCACCCCCCTGTAAGGCTCCATTCAGACGTTCGTATGTGTTTTACGGATCCACGGATCCATGGATCGGATCTGCAAAGCACATACGGACGTCTGAATGGAGCCTTACAGGGGGGTGATCACCCCATATAGACTCCCTGATCACCCTCCTGTCATTGATCACCCCCCTGTCATTGATCACCCCCCCTGTAAGGCTCCATTCAGACGTCCGTATGTGTTTTGCGGATCCGATCCATGGATCCGTGGATCCGCAAAACACATACGGACCTCTGAATGGAGCCATACAGGGGGGTGATCAATGACAGGGGGGTGATCAGGGAGTCTATATGGGGTGATCACCCCCCCATCATTGATCACCCCCCTGTAAATATCCGCAAAACATGGACACCGCGGATCCGCAAAACACATACGGACGTCTGAATGGAGCCTTACAGGGGGGTGATCAATGACAGGGTGGTGATCACCCCATATAGACTCCCTGATCACCCCCCTGTCATTGATCACCCCCCTGTAAAGCTCCATTCAGACATTTTTTTGGCACAAGTTAGCGGAAATTGATTTTTTTGTTTTTTGTTTTTTCTTACAAAGTCTCATATTCCACTAACTTGTGACAAAAAATAAAATCTCACATGAACTCACCATACCCCTCACGGAATCCAAATGCATAAAATTTTTTAGACATTTATATTCCAGACTTCTTCTCACGCTTTAGAGCCCCTAAAATGCCAGGGCAGTATAAAAACCCCACATGTGACCCCATTTTGGAAGGAAGACACCCAAAGGTATTCGCTGAGGGGCATATTGAGTCCATGAAAGATTGAACTTTTTGTCCCAAGTTAGCGGAAAGGGAGACTTTGTGAGAAAAAAAATAAAAAATCAATTTCCGCTAACTTGTGCCAAAAAAAATAAATCTTCTATGAACTCGCCATGCCCCTCATTGAATACCTTGGGGTGTCTTCTTTCCAAAATGGAGTCACATGTGGGGTATTTATACTGCCCTGGCATTTTAGAGGCCCTAAAGCGTGAGAAGAAGTCTGGGATCCAAATGTCTAAAAATGCCCTCCTAAAAGGAATTTGGGCCCCTTTGCGCATCTAGGCTTCAAAAAAGTGTCACACATGTGGTATCGCCGTACTCAGGTGAAGTTGGGCAATGTGTTTTGGGGTGTCTTTTTACACATGCCCATGCTGGGTGAGATAAATATCTCTGTCAAATGACAACTTTGTATAAAAAAATGGGAAAAGTTGTCTTTTAGAGAGATATTTCTCTCACCCAGCATGGGTATATGTAAAAAGACACCCCAAAACACATTGCCCAACTTCTCCTGAGTACAGCGATACCACATGTGTGACTCTTTTTTGCAGCCTAGGTGGGCAAAGGGGCCCACATTCCAAAGAGCACCTTTAGGATTTCACAGGGCATTTTTTACACGTTTTGATTTCAAACTACTTCTCACGCATTAGGGCCCCTAAAATGCCAGGGCAGTATAACTACCCCACAAGTGACCCCATTTTGGAAAGAAGACACCCCAAGGTATTCTGTGAGGGGCATGGCGAGTTCCTAGAATTTTTTATTTTTTGTCACAAGTTAGCGGAAAATTATGATTTATTTTATTTTTTCTTACAAAGTCTCATATTCCACTAACTTGTGACAAAAAATAAAAACTTCCATGAATTCACTATGCCCATCACGAAATACCTTGGGGTGTCTTCTTTCCAAAATGGGGTCACTTGTGGGGTAGTTATACTGCCCTGGCATTTTAGGGGCCCTAATGCGTGAGAAGTAGTTTGAAATCAAAACGTGTAAAAAATGCCCTGTGAAATCCTAAAGGTGCTCTTTGGAATGTGGGCCCCTTTGCCCACCTAGGCTGCAAAAAAGTGTCACACATGTTGTATCGCCGTACTCAGGAGAAGTTGGGCAATGTGTTTTGGGGTGTCTTTTTACATATACCCATGCTGGGTGAGAGAAATATCTCTCTAAAAGACAACTTTTCCAATTTTTTTATACAAAGTTGTCATTTGACAGAGATATTTATCTCACCCAGCATGGGCATGTGTAAAAAGACACCCCAAAACACATTGCCCAACTTCTCCTAAGTACGGCGATACCACATGTATGACAATTTTTTGCAGCCTAGGTGGGCAAAGGGGCCCACATTCCTAAGAGCACCTTTAGGATTTCACAGGGCATTTTTTACACATTTTGATTTCAAACTACTTCTCACGCATTAGGGCCCCTAAAATGCCAGGGCAGTATAACTACCCCACAAGTTACCCCATTTTGGAAAGAAGACACCCTAAGGTATTTCGTGATGGGCATAGTGAGTTCATGGAAGTTTTTATTTTTTGTCACAAGTTAGTGGAATATGAGACTTTGTAAGGAAAATAAAAAAAACATCATTTTCCGCTAACTTGTGACAAAAAATAAGAAGTTCTATGAACTCACTATGCCCATCAGCGAATACCTTAAGGTGTCTACTTTCCGAAATGGGGTCATTTGTGGGGTGTTTTTACTGTCTGGGCATTGTAGAACCTCAGGAAACATGACAGGTGCTCAGAAAGTCAGAGCTGCTTCAAAAAGCGGAAATTCACATTTTTGTACCATAGTTTGTAAACGCTATAACTTTTACCCAAACCATTTTTTTTTTACCCAATAATTTTTTTTTATCAAAGACATATAGAACAATACATTTAGAGAAAAATGTATGTAGAAATGTATTTTTATTTTTTTTTAAAATTATAACTGAAAGTGAAAAATTTCATTTTTTAGCAAAAATTTTGGTAAATTTCGATTAATAACAAAAAAAGTAAAAATTTCAGCATCAATGAAATACCACCAAATGAAAGCTCTATTAGTGAGAAGAAAAGGAGGTAAAATTCATTTGGGTGGTAAGTTGCATGACCGTGCAATAAACCGTGAAAGTAGTGTAGTGCAGAATTGTAAAAAGTGGTCTGGTCATTAAGGGTGTTTAAGCTAAGGGGGCTGAGGTGGTTAAAAATCATACAATGTGATTTCCTTATTTTTTTAATTTTTTTATTCTGTCTCTCATAGTAGGAGTGCACCTACAATGTAAATTTCAGACTCCTCCATGATTTCTAAGTGGGAGAACTTGCAAAATCGCAGGGTGTTCAAATACTTCTGTTCCTCACTGTATATCAGTCTTCTCAGCTGCTCTATAACATGATTCCTGCAGCTCAGACACCATGTTCCTTGTGACAGGTTCCCTTTAAAGAGTTTCTTCAACTAAATATACAGATCTAGTTAGCGCAAACATCAGTGGGTTAACCTATTAACCTGACAGTGTAACTTGGTTAACCAGACAGTGTAATAAGCTTTGCACATGGTTGAACTAAGCCAGCGCGATAGGCTTGTGTGTTAACACGTGGCTCAGTGGTTAGCACTGGTGCCTTGCAGCGCTGGGGTCCTAGGTTTGAATCCGACCAAGGACAACATCTGCGTGGAGTTTGTATGTTCGCCCCGTGTTTGTGTGGGTTTCCTCTGGGTACTCCGCTTTCCTCCCACACTCCAAAGACATACTAATAGGGACCTTAAAAAATAAAATAAAATGAAGTCTCTGTAGAAAATACTCGTCCTCTCTAGCGCTGCAAATCCAAAGACAATGTGGGAAAAGTCCGTTGTAAAGGGGTATATAGAAGGATTGCGCTGCAGGAGAGAAATCTTATTTGTGTGAATAAATGTTCCTTTTATCAGTCTTCAACTAGTGTGAACACAGGCCAACCTCACAATCCGACACTGGTATGGAGACCTGTGGTGTAATAAAAAGCGCACTATGGTGTAGCAAATTCCAAGCACTTAACGCACCATGTGAATAGATTATACTCACAGGATTTCCAGTGGGTAAATGCGTGTAGAAAACTGGATGGTATCTTCAATTGGATTCTGCTGAAAGAAGAGAACTATAGCGTAGTATGTAGTGACACTTAATGCGCCTGCAACAAAATTCTACTCACAGAACTTCACTGGTAAAGTGCATGGAAAAATTCTCTGCGGAGTCTTCACAGACAGCTGGGCAAATGGAACAGGCACGAATCAGGACACTTAGACATGAGAAATCCTAAAAACAGTCCAGCAGATGAAACGCTTCTACACCTAGATGGCAATGAACCACAGCTTCCAAAAAGGACTAGCAGGTAGGATGGATACGCACCAAAGGGTCAGATAAAAAATTATTTAATAAAAGCCAAAAATTACAGCTTTAAAACATATATTAAAAATCTCTGTAATGCCCGACCCGGGTTTCGCCGTGATGCTTCGTCTGGGGCGTTGATGAGTAATTGAATTACTCATCAACGCCCCAGACGAAGCATCACGGCGAAACCCGGGTCGGGCATTACAGAGATTTTTAATATATGTTTTAAAGCTGTAATTTTTGGCTTTTATTAAATAATTTTTTATCTGACCCTTTGGTGCGTATCCATCCTACCTGCTAGTCCTTTTTGGAAGCTGTGGTTCATTGCCATCTAGGTGTAGAAGCGTTTCATCTGCTGGACTGTTTTTAGGATTTCTCATGTCTAAGTGTCCTGATTCGTGCCTGTTCCATTTGCCCAGCTGTCTGTGAAGACTCCGCTGAGAATTTTTCCATGCACTTTACCAGTGAAGTTCTGTGAGTAGAATTTTGTTGCAGGCGCATTAAGTGTCACTACATACTACGCTATAGTTCTCTTCTTTCAGCAGAATCCAATTGAAGATACCATCCAGTTTTCTACACGCATTTACCCACTGGAAATCCTGTGAGTATAATCTATTCACATGGTGCGTTAAGTGCTTGGAATTTGCTACACCATAGTGCGCTTTTTATTACACCACAGGTCTCCATACCAGTGTCGGATTGTGAGGTTGGCCTGTGTTCACACTAGTTGAAGACTGATAAAAGGAACATTTATTCACACAAATAAGATTTCTCTCCTGCAGCGCAATCCTTCTATATACTCCTAATAGGGACCTTAGATTGTGAGCCCCATTGGGGACAGTTGGATGCTAATGTTTGTAAAGCGCTGCGGAATATAGTAGTGCTATATAAGTGCATAAAATAAATAATAGATAAAAATAACACTCCAGCATATACTTTAACTCTTGCTACATCTGTATTTATAAAAAAAATATGGTTAATGAGACAGTATGGCTAATTTCAGACAAGTGTGTCCACTCTACTACTGTACCACTACACTGTACTTTAATAACACCATCAGTATAGATCAGTACATGCAAGGTCAGGCAGAGACACAAATCATTATAATGCCATGCTGTCCTGTAAAAGGAGCAGTGTTCAGAATGGGAAATCACATTCCCACACTGAGCAGTGATCACGCTCGTCTTAAATTAGCCTAAGGCTGGGTTCACACTTGAGCGCATTTTATATGCGTGTTTTTGTCGCGCGTTTTTATGCACGTTTTTTGCAATAGTAAACGCGTGTTTGACGCGCGTTTGTGTGATTGACTGCAGTGTCCTATGGCCACAAACGCGCGTCAAAACGCCCCAAAGAAGCTCAAGAACTTGTTCGAGCGTAGGGCGTTTTTCAGCGCGTTCAAACGCGCTGTAAAACGCTCAAGTGAGAACCAGGGCCATAGGGAAGCATTGGTTTTCATGTGTTGAGCGTTTTACAGCGCGTTTGAACGCGCTGTAAAACGCTCAAGTGTGAACCCAGCCTAAGAGGTAGAGAAAGCTGTAGATTGAAGGTATATTCCAATCAAAGGGCTGGCAAGGCTCCTTGCCCATTTCTGACCTAATCAATCACAGTTGTGCCTTGAGAAAAGGACCTGGTAAATCTCAGGTAGTTACATTCTGCTTAACAACCCCATTAACAAACTTTAGTTGTTAGAAAATATATCCCCAGCACTCAGACATGACTCAAGAAATCAGCTCATAGCAGGGTTCTCCCTACTAACAGCAGAGAAACTGATAAACAGGGAGGAGGAAACACACTGCCACCTAAGGCTGTGTCAACATATCACAGTTTATAGGAGAATCTCCAAACCTCTGGGACCACGTGACAGGGACAGAAATGAGTGGTGTGTGAAGTTTTCAATTTTAGAGAAAGTGGGGGCCATTTATCATTCATAGTATGTTTCTTTTTTGGCTGCAAATTCTCATGTTTTGGTGCATGTCTTTATTTGCACAAAATCCGGCAACATTTACCCACCAACGCCAGATCTCGCCACTATTGAAATTGGTCTTCGTTTTAGAGCAACTATTGTGATTACATCTTTTTCCTGGCCCATGTGCGACTTATGGAAAAGTTGCAAAAAAAAGTCTTAACTCCTTGCTGGCAACCCCCTGGTGTACTTTTTAATGACAGTGGCTAAACCACATTACACTTAAGCCAAATTCATTATTATTGTCTCTGAGTACAGGAGGGAGTAGATCAGCTTTGACAGTCACCTATTGTGAATGGTGTATCTTGTGTTATCTATATATAGAGTTGTTATCTGTCATAATTCTACATATGATGATAATGATGAAAAGTGATCTGTACAGACCAAAATGTGGCGCTTTGAGGGTGAGAACTGCAGGATTATAGGATTTTTTTTAAATACAGTTACGTGGACAATTAAAAATGACATCGCCAAAAATTCTTTCAAATATTTAACATAAAAACTTTATTTAAACAATAGGCCATTTTCTCATGAGACATTGGTAGAGATTTATCACGACTGGCATTCCCATATGCCATTCTTGATGCCTGTGTGCTGGAGTAAGATGCGCCTAATTTATTAAGAAGCAGATGCTTCTTAATAAACTATCTGCATCTCTGGCAATCCATGAGACAGAAACTTAAATTGAGCTATAATTTATGCCACTTTCTGGTATAATTTATAGTAAATCTGTTGGGCCGTGATAGGCCTGGTACCTCAGCTTAGCCCCACCCCAACCAACTCAAAAAGTTCCAAATTATGGTGCAAATGTGGCGTAAATGCGTTGATAAATGCTCCTCTTTCTCTTTAGTATCTATGGGTAATTAGAATTGCAGCTATAACTATAGCTATTACTATAAATCTATGACAGAAGGAGGGGGCAGTGGAAGCCTCCACCCCCTGTCAAATCAGTCACATGACACATATATTTCTGTATCTAATATTTGTATCATTCTATATTATATAACACTGTGATATAGCTCTAAACACTATTCTCTTTTTCTTTTCCCATTTAGATATGTCAGACTAATTTGGAAGGCAAGACATTCTATTCCAAGAAAGACAAACCTCTTTGCAAGACCCATGCCTTCTCCAACGTGTGATCAATGGCCCACGTGCACATTCACAGTCTCACAGACATGCACACCTCATACACACTACAGCTGCCTGCATGCAGTAAGGATACAAAGGAGCCACTATATATATACATCAGCTTTGTCTCCAGCACTACAAGTGAAGAAAATGCCGGAAAGAAATATATAATCGTGCAGTTACATTTCAGCTTCCTACTAAAGTCTTACTGTTTTATAATGTTAGGTGCTAATTGGCCATCCAATATGTGAGACATTAGCCATGTGTTTTATATGTCTGATCTGTTATGTTTAGGATTGGCAGTGGTCAAACACAGAAAAAAATATATAGGGAATCTTTGCTGAAAAAAAATGTTTATAAGTCATTAAATATGCCTTTGAATCAAGAAAAAGTGCTTTTACCAGTGTTAGACTGGCACACCCTCCGGTGGGTCAAGGTCTACACAACCTATGAGTCCTGATGGTTTGGGCTCTGTGTGAGTCTGGACATGCACATATTCCTGTAAAGCTGTAGGATGGGCGCCTCTAGGAATCATTTTCTCTTGTGTACTACACTGGGGTGCGCTTATAAATTGGACACTTCAGTCACTTGGAAAAATATGCATCCCTTATGAGTTACACTGTATTCCTTTCATAATTCAGTATTTTGAAGAAAGAAGTTTAAGGCTCTTGAGCTTAGACATATTCTGTAATGTAAAGCATGAGAGGCAGGTAATAGAGGCAAGAGGAAGGGAGCACATGGCCAATGGTAGAAAAGTTTACAAGAGATATCCAGTTAGTTTACAAATGATGGGCTAAGCAATATGATGATGAGGGGGACATTGCAGAGGGAAAGTTTACATGGGACACCGTTTACAACACTTTACCTTATTGTGTATAGAAGTATAATGTGATGTACATTATATAGAGAGGATTTCTGTTACAGTTTTAGAACTTCAGGCAGAATTGTAGCTAGAATTAACACATTCGTTAAATATGAATAGAATGAGCATTCTCTACAAATCATTATATAACATTAATAGAGACTTTGCATATCTCCTAACAGACTCTATTAGTTCAGATGCACTGTGCACAGGATTCAGCCATATTCTAAAAATGCATTACTAATGGGGGTGAAACATTACAACTGCAAGTATGACTTTTATAGGACTTATAATAATGTAGATGTTCTTAATGCCCCTATTTTAGCTATCCTATATGCTGATTTGGATAATAGAGACCAGGCTGAAATAATCTAATATGGTGAATCCTCATGTGAGCGGTCAAGCCTCCATAGGTTATGATAAGTGTTCTAAATATCAGAATTGGCAGATCGCTGATAGTCAAAGATTTCTTGCTTTATACTGATTTCATGTACTTTTAGTTCAAGCTCTTTTTGGCAAAAAATACATAAAATAGAATAACTTTGCCCTTGTTTTATTTAAATAGACAATATTTGCTTTAAATGTCTTGGATTTGTAGATTTTTCATTCTATTTTATCTGGTGAAAAAAAAAAAGAAAAGAAATATCATTCCATACATGATAGCAAAGTAGTGAATACTTTTCCAGTGATGACTGCTTAGCAGTATACACTGCAGTCATTGACTTGGCCTTCCATAATATCAATGGAGGCTTTCATCAGACTGATGCGCTGTGAAGAATGTTGTTTCATCTTCAAGGTCTCACTGTTTGTCACTTTGCTTTATTTGTAACACGCATTAATAAATACTTTGCTGTTGATGAGCTATTACCTTACTCTTTGCTCTTATATTTTTAGATGTTAATGATTCTTTGGCAGACGATAGTTGGAGAGGTTTATTAATGCTAGTACCCCATACAAGCAATGCACCGCTCTGTTACCAAGTGCATCATACACAGCCTTGGACAGACACACAGAGAATGTGTGAATTCCCTGGTGGGCCCCTGAGACAGTAGTGGGCCCCAAACTCCACACATGAATGGTACATGGCACAGTACACTTTCTGTACTACAATCAGCTACATGGCATAAAGCATCTCAGCCACTATATATCTATAAAATAAACTGAATACCCAGGCTGCCCAGAATCCTTCCTTCCTGGGTTCTACCTGCCGGAAAGTCGCTGCCCAGAATCCTTCCTTCCTGGGTTCCACCTGCCGGAAAGTCGCATGGATCAGCTACAGTGCATCTGCAATATGTCTGAAAATTGCGCTGACATGGTTTTACATGCAATGCAGTACTGCCGCTAAGAATCAATTTAAAAACTGTACAGATTTGTGGTAAAACTGCGTGAGGGTGCTGCTTGGTTTTTGGTAACACAGTGGTTGACACATCTGATCTCCCCTTTTACAGGGTATGCTGAGAATGACATCTCTAGGATCTTCACCTGTTGAGTGAATGGTTATGGGAGTACACAAGTTCCCACCCACCAATTTGTCCATATACTTCAGTGGAGACATGCCAGCATGCAAATTCAGCTGCCTTCCCATTGAAGTGTTTAGGGAATAAAGTGGCCGGAAATTTGCAAATGGTGATCAGGTAATATTTCCATGTAGCTGTACAGTGGACCCACAAAATGTCTTTTACAGGTGGGCTTTAGGCACTGAGCATGCATCGGATTCATAAACCGGATTTCTGCCAAGGGACTTGGTTTATTACTAAATCCACAAAAATATCAAATGATTCCTGAAGGTAAGAATGTTAGGATATAGTATGACACTGTCATCACTGATTTGTCAGGGTGTATAGTGAAAGGTCCTATTTAACCACTTCCCATCCGGGCCATTTGCCCCCTTGCTGACCAGGCCAAATTTTGCAAAACTGACATATCTCACTTTATGTGGTAATAACTTTGGAACACCTTTATTTATCCAAGTCATTCAGAGATTGTTTTCTCGTGACACATTGTACTTCATGATAGTCATAAATTTGAGTCAAAATATTTCACCTTTATTTATGAAAAAATCACAAATTTACCCGAAAATTTGAAAAATTCGCAATTTTCTAAATTTCAATTTCTCTGCTTTTAAAACAGAAAGTGATACCTCATAAAATATTTATTATTTAACATTCCCCATATGTCTACTTTATGTTGGCATCATTTTGGAAATGTCATTTTATTTTTTTAGGACGTTAGAAGGCTTAGAAGTTTAGAAGCAATTCTTCAAATTTTTAAGAAAATTGCCAAAACCCACTTTATAAGGACCAGTTTAGGTCTGAAGTCACTTTGTGGGGCCTACATAGTGGATACCCCCATAAATGACCCCATTGTAGAAACTACACCCCTCAAGGTATTCAAAACCGATTTTACAAACTTTGTTAACCCTTTAGGCGTTCCACAAGAATTAAAGGAAAATGGAGATCAAATTTTTAAATTTCACTTTTTTGGCAGATTTTCCATTTTAATCAATTTTTTTCTTTAACACATCGATGGTTAACAGCCAAACAAAACTCAATATTTATTACCCAGATTCTGCGGTTTACAGAAACACCCCACATGTGGTCGTAAACTGCTGTATGGGCACACGGCAGGGCACAGAAGAAAAGGAACTCCACATGGTTTTTAGATGCCATGTCCCATTTGAAGCCCCCTGATGCACCCTTACAGTAGAAACTCCCAAGAAGTGACCCCATTTTGGAAACTAGGGGATAAGGTGCCAGTTTTATTAGTACTATTTTTGGGTACATATGATTTTTTGATCATTCATTATAACACTTTATGGGGCAAGGTGACCAAAAAATTGGTTGTTTTAGCACAGTTTCTATTTATTTATTTTTACAGCGTTCACCTGAGGGGTTCAGTCAAGTGACATTTTTATAGAGCAGATTGTTACGGACTTGGCGATACCTAATATGTATACTTTTTCTCATTTATTAAAGTTTTACACAATAATATCATTTTTGAAACCAAAAAATTATGTTTTAATGTGTCCATGTTCTGAGAGCTATAGTTTTTTTATTTTTTGAGAGATTTTCTTATGTAGGGGCTCATTTTTTGCGGGATGAGGTGACGGTTTTATTGGTACTATTTTGTGGGACAAACGCGTTTTTGATCACTTGGTGTTGCACCTTTTGTGATGCAAGGTGACAAAAATTGCTTGTTTTGACACAGTTTTTTTTATTTTTTTTTTACGGTGTTCACCCGAGGGGTTAGGTCATGTGATATTTTCATAGAGCTGGTTTTTACGGACGCGGCAATACCTAATATGTATACTTTTTTTTATTTGTTTCACTTTAACACAATAATAGCATTTTTGAAACCAAAAAAATGATGTTTTAGTGTCTCCATGTTCTAAGAGCTATAGTTTTTTTTTTTTTTGAGAGATTTTCTTATGTAGGGGCTCATTTTTTGCGGGATGAGGTGACGGTTTTATTGGTACCATTTTGTGGGACATACGCGTTTTTGATCACTTGGTGTTGCACCTTTTGTGATGCAAGGTGACAAAAATTGCTTGTTTTGACACAGTTTTTTTTATTTTTTTTTTACGGTGTTCACCCGAGGGGTTAGGTCATGTGATATTTTCATAGAGCTGGTTTTTACGGACGCGGCAATACCTAATATGTATACTTTTTTTTATTTGTTTCACTTTAACACAATAATAGCATTTTTGAAACCAAAAAAATGATGTTTTAGTGTCTCCATGTTCTAAGAGCTATAGTTTTTTTATTTTTTTAGAGATTTTCTTATGTAGGGGCTCATTTTTTGCGGGATGAGGTGACGGTTTTATTGGTACTATTTTGTGGGACATAAGCGTTTTTGATCACTTGGTGTTGCACCTTTTGTGATGCAAGGTGACAAAAATTGCTTGTTTTGACACAGTTTTTTTTATTTATTTTTTACGGTGTTCACCCGAGGGGTTAGGTCATGTGATATTTTCATAGAGCTGGTTTTTACGGACGCGGCAATACCTAATATGTATACTTTTTTTTATTTGTTTCACTTTAACACAATAATAGCATTTTTGAAACCAAAAAAATGATGTTTTAGTGTCTCCATGTTCTAAGAGCTATAGTTTTTTTTTTTTGAGAGAGATTTTCTTATGTAGGGGCTCATTTTTTGCGGGATGAGGTGACGGTTTTATTGGTACCATTTTGTGGGACATACGCGTTTTTGATCACTTGGTGTTGCACCTTTTGTGATGCAAGGTGACAAAAATTGCTTGTTTTGACACAGTTTTTTTTATTTATTTTTTACGGTGTTCACCCGAGGGGTTAGGTCATGTGATATTTTCATAGAGCTGGTTTTTACGGATGCGGCAATACTAAATATGTCTATTTTATTTTATTTTTTCTATTTTTAATTTTTTTTTTTATTCCTTACTTGGGATTTTTTTTTTTTTTTACATGTGAAACTTTTTTTTATTTTATTTTTTCAACCCTTTATTTTATTTTTATTTTATTTTACACTTTTCGTCCCCCATAAGGTCATACAAGACCTCTGGGGGACATTTACTTCACTTTTTTTTTTCACTGTTGATTTCTCCTGTAACTGGGGCTGACATAGTAGCCCCAGTTACAGAAGAAATGCACCCCTATAGAGGCTGTACAGCAGCAATACAGCGCTGTACAGCCTCACAGCAGGGCTGATCGAGGTCTCTGAGAGACCTCACACAGCCCCTGAACTCTCCGGTCCTGGCGGTCACATGACCGCCGGTCCGGAACAGGAAGCGCACAGCGCTTCCTGCTCTGCAGACACAGCGCTCGGCGAGCGCTGTGTCTGCAGCGATCGTGAAGGCAGGGACACCTGGGAACTGTCCCTGCCTTATCTCTGGGTTGCCCTGCTGTCACTGACAGCGGGCAACCCGATCAGCAGCTGCACGATTAGCGTGCAGCTGCTATTTCTGACAGGACGTTTTAAAACGTGCTGTCAGAAATAGACGTCCACCCATAGGACGTTTATATCCTATGGGCGGACGTGAGGCGGTTAAAAGGTGAATGACAAGCAGTACATAACAGTGTTACTATGTTACTATGACAATAACCAGTTTGTCAGTTTATTCATGCATTGTTGGAATTTCACAACACAGAGGAGCAGATTATGCAATGTAAATGTGCCAGAATCTGGCTCAGACACTTTTCAGCTGCACTTGAGAAGTGGTATGGCTTAGTGGAAACTGGGTGTGAGTCGGTGGGAAACAAACACATGGCTTAAGATGCAACAATCTGCGCTAAAAATGAGTCCAGTGTGGCAGAAAGTCACGTCACAGTGAGGAAGCACGCACCAGGAGCACGTCATTCACTCACTGCGCCTGCACCGAATACAGAAGTGGACGGCGCAGGATTTCGTCAGCGATGCTGCGAACTCGGACGTCACTCAAGAGGGGCGGGGCGGGCTAGACGGAGGACCTGGGCGGGATAAATGGTTAGTAGACGGAGCCTCTTGGTGCTGAATCAACGCCCACATAGCACCTAGAGGCTCATTAGCATATTGTAAAAGTGTGTTTTTTAGGAGAACGGCCGCAGGGACAAATGTAAAAAGAACACTGTTATGTACTGCTGACATTAGCACATTGCTAATGTCAGTCAGCTACATAACAGAAATTCTGATGGTAGAAACCCTTTAAATCCCCGGATTTTTGCAAATCTGACGTGTCACTTTATGTGGTAATAACTTTAGAACGCTTTTACTTATCCAAGTCATTCTGAGATTGTTTTCTCGTGATACATTATACTTCATGAAAGTGGTAAATTTGAGTCAATATATTTCACCCTTATTTATAAAATAATACAAAATTTACCAAAAATTTGGAAAATTTCAAAAAATTTTAAATTAGAATTTTTCTATTTTTAAAACAGATAGTAATTCCTCATAAAATAGTTATTAGTCAACATTCCCCATATGTCTACTTTAGGACTACTTTTAGGACTTTAGAAGGCTTAGAAGTTAAGAAGCCATTTTTCTAATTTTCAGTTATAAAGTGATTTTGAGTGGCTTACGTAATGGAAACCACACATAAATAACCCCATTTTAGAAACTGCACCCCTCAAATTATTCAAAACTGATGTTACAAAGTTAGTTAACCCTTGAGGTGTTCCACAAGAATTAATGGAAAATGGAGGGGAAATTTCTAAATTTCACTTTTTTGGTAGATTTTTTTTATGTTAATCAATTTTTTATTGCAACACTGGGTTAACAGCAAAATAAACCTCAACATATATTACTCTGATTCTGAAGTTTACAGAAATACTCCATATGTGGTGGTAAACTGCCCTATGGGCACGTGGCAATGGTCAGAAGGAAAGGAGCGCCATATGGATTTTGGAGGCAGATTTTGCTAGAATTGTTTTTAGGCACCATTTTGAATTTGAAGAAACCCTAACGTACCCCTACAGTGGAAACACTCAAAAAGTGACCCCATTTTCCAAACTATACCTCTTAAAGAATATATTAAGGGGGGTACTGAGCACTTTGACCCCCTAAGCGTTTTACAGAATTTGGACACTTGGCTGTGAAAATGAAAAGTTTAATTTCATACAAGAAAATGTTGCTATAATCCAAAATTTTTCATTTTCACAAGGGGTAACTTGAGAAAAAGCACCCCATAATTTTTTACCCATTTTCTCCTGTATACGGCAACACCCCATATGTGGTGGTAAACTGCTATGGGGGCTCATGGCAGGACTCAGAACGGAAGGAGCGCCTTATGGCTTTTGCAACACAGATTTTGATGGATTGGTTTACAGGTGCCATTGGTTTTTGTTTTTTAAGTGATTATCTTATGCGGGGGCTCATTTTTTGCAGGATGAGGTGATGTTTCCATTAGTACCATTTTGGGGTACATATGACTTTATGATCGCTTGGTACTACACTTTTTGTGAGGCAAGGTGAAAAAAATTGCTGTTTTGGCATAGTTTATTTTTTATATTGTTTTACAGCATTAACCTGAGGGGGCATATAATGTGATATTTTTATAGAGCAGGTTTTTACGGACGCGGCAATACCTAATATGGCTATCATTCTGATTTTTGTAATGTTTTACACAGTGAAAGCCTTTTTGAACAGAATAAAATCTTGTTTTTGTGTTGCCATTTTCTGAGAGCCATATTTTTTGGGCGATTCTTAGGTAGGGTCTCATTTTTTTTTTATAACATGGTTATAAGGGAAAATAATAGCATTATTTGATACAGAATGCTTAGTAGAAGGTCAATTGAGGGTTAATTATTATTTTTTTAACTAACTCACCTCTTCCAATTGATCGCGTAGCTGCCGGTCTCCTGTTCTTTCTTCAGGACCTGTCAAAGGGCCTGTGGTGACATCACTGTGCTCATCACATGATACATCACATGATCCATCACCATGGTGATGGACCATGTGATGAGCTCAGTGATGTCACCATAGGTACTTTGACAGGTCCTGAAGAAAGAACAGGAGACCAGCAGCTACGCAATCAATTGGAGAAGGTGAGTTAATTTATTTATTTATTTAACCCTCAATTGACCTTCTATTAAGCATTCTGTATCAAAGAATGCTATTATTTTCCCTTATAACCATGTTATAAGGGAAAATAATACAGTGAATAGACTTTCATCCTAGACATTCATTGGAGGAGGTGAGTTAATATTATTTTTTTTTTTTAGACCCTCGATTGACCTTCTACTAAGCATTCTGTATTAAAGAATGCTATTATTTTCCATTATAACCATGTTATAAGGGAAAATAATAAAAATTTACAGAATGCTGAACCCAAACCCGAACTTCTGTGAATAAGTCCAGGTTCGAGTCTGAGTACCAAACATGCCCATTTTTCTCACGTGCGTGCAAAACGCATTAAAAGACATAAAAACACTTGCTGGAAAAAATGTGCATGTTCCCGCAACTCACCCGCATCTTTTCCCGCAACGCCCGTGTGAAAGGGGCCTTAAACTACCGTCATTTTCCCCAAAGAGAAGAGGATCAATGCGCAGTCGTATGGTCTATAGGGATAAAGAAACTCACCACCAGATTCAGAAAATACATCAGCAAAATAATGAATAAATTAAAGAGGACCTTTCATCTGTTTTACTTATAGGAGCTAAATACATGTACTTGCGGGGCTGATGCTGCCACACATTTTTAACATTTTTATTTTTTTTAAACATCGCTCCTACGCCCCGCTTCACCCTCCTGAAGTTTAATACTGAGCATCGGTACAGGGAAGAGGAGACGCCAGGGTTTCTCAATGGGTGTATCCTTCTCCCTGGTTGTGCCGCGATCCAATCACATCGGAGCGCGTCACAGCCAGGGAGGTTTTTCACATACTGAGCGCGAGAACTTCAGGTGGGCGCAGCGGGGCGATGTTTAAAAAAACAACAAATGGGTGGTAGCATCAGCGGGGGGGGGGGGGGGGAGGTACCCCGCAAGTACAGGTATTTAACTCCTATAAGTAAAACAGATGAAAGGTCCTCTTTAAGATAGAAGAGTCATTGGAGATGGACAAAGACATGCAAGATTCCATACATCTGGAGCTGCACTTGACTAGGTCCCTTTTCTCTCAGTCAGTGATTAGATTGTTAGATTGCATATAATCCAGCACCTAGCCATGCAGTTTGCCTGTACAAAAATTTGTGAAAGAATAGCTTGTTCAAAGAGCTTACTGAATTTGAGAGTGGTACTGTGATAGGATGCAACTATTGCAAAAAGTTAGTTTGTTGTTTTTGTTTCTTCCCTCATAGTTATTCCACCATTAATTGTGAGCTGTATTATTGCAAAGTGGAATCTACTACATCTTAGGGTCACTGAGTGCTGAGGCATGGAGGAAAAGGAAGGGTTACAGTCAGGGTGGGGTAGTTCAGATTATGGGGTGGAGAAGGATTCCTTCCAGTTCTGGTTAAGGTTACCCAGGGATTTTCCAGAGGAAGAAATTGAAGAAAGAAGTGGAATTAGGTTGGATGGCGGCCCGTTTGTTGACCCACCATTGCATCTCCCATGTGTATCGCCTTCAGGAGAGGTGCCCAAAAAAAGAAAACAAAAAGTTCAGGTTGATCCACCACTTGTCTTTTCCCAAAGGGGAGTCTGTTAATGACGGAATTAACCCATCTAACGTTCCAACGGGTGTGGACCCGCTGTGCCACTTACCGGTTTGGCTTTGGGCCAAACTTGGGAGCAGAATCTAAGTGCTCCCCTGGTTTTCACCCTTTATCCCGCTCCAAGATGCGGAAGCTGGTCTTAGCTGCAGGGGAGACACCAGGTCGCTACCGCAAGAGTGGTCCCGGTTAAGTGGCAGCTGGCCGAGCAGGCCAGAATGCCCCAGTGCAAGCACTGGGGATACAGGCAGGTGGAGCGAGCGGTCACTGGATGGAAGGAGCTCAGCAGCAGAGTCAGATGAAGCAGAGCTGAGTTAGTGATTTAGCAGATCTTACAGTCAGGTCCATAAATATTGGGACATCGACACAATAAAATTTTTTTTGGCTCTATACACTACCACAATGGATTTGAAATGAAACGAACAAGATGTGCTTTAACTGCAGACTGTCAGCTTTAATTTGAGGGTATTTACATCCAAATAAGGGGAACGGTGTAGGAATTACAACAGTGTGCATATATGCCTTCCATATATGTGCCTTTCACTTGTTAAGGGACCAAAAGTAATGGGACAGAATAATAATTATAAATCAAACTTTCACTTCTTAATACTTGGTTGCAAATCCTTTGCTGTCAATTACAGCCTGAAGTCTGGACATCACCAGACGCTGGGTTTCATCCCTGGTGATGCTCTGCCAGGCCTCTACTGCAACTGTCTTCAGTGCCTGCTTGTTCTTGGGGCATTTTCCCTTCAGTTTTGTCTTCAGCAAGTGAAATGCATGCTCAATCGGATTCAGGTCAGGTGATTGACTTGGCCATTGCATAACATTCCACTTCTTTCCCTTTAAAAAACTCTTTGGTTGCTTTTGCAGTATGCTTTGGGTCATTGTCCATCTGCACTGTGAAGCGCCGTCCAATGAGTTCTGAAGCATTTGGCTGAATATGAGCAGATAATTTTGCCCAAAACACTTCAGAATTCATCCTGCTGCTTTTGTCAGCAGTCACATCATCAATAAATACAAGAGAACCAGTTCCATTGGCAGCCATACATGTCCACGCCATGACACTACCAACACCATGCTTCACTGATGAGGTGGCATGCTTAGGATCATGAGCAGTTCCTTTCCTTCTCCATACTCTTCTCTTCCCATCACTCTGGTACAAGTTGATCTTGGTCTCATCTGTCCATAGGATGTTGGCAAACTCTAATCTGGCCTTCCTGTTTTTGAGGCTCACCAATGGTTTACATCTTGTGGTGAACCCTCTGTATTCACTCTGGTGAAGTCTTCTCTTGATTGTTGACTTTGACACACATACACCTACCTCCTGGAGAGTGTTCTTGATCTGGCCAACTGTTGTAAAGGGTGTTTTCTTCACCAGGGAAAGAATTCTTCGGTCATCCACCACAGTTGTTTTCCGTGGTCTTGAGGGTCTTTTGGTGTTGCTGAGCTCACGTGTTGCGTTCCTTCTTTTTAAGAATGTTCCAAACAGTTGTTTTGGCCATGCCTAATGTTTTTGCTATCACTCTGATGGGTTTGTTTTGTTTTTTCAGCCTATTGATGGCTTGATTCACTGATGGTGACAGCTCTTTGGATCTCATCTTGAGAGTTGACAGCAACAGATTCCAAATGCAAATAGCACACTTGAAATGAACTTTGTACCTTTTATCTGCTTATTGTAATTGGGATAGTGAAGGAATAACACATACCTGGCCATGGAACAGCTGAGAAGCCAATTGTCCCATTACTTTTGGTTCCTTAACAAGTGGGAGGCACATATTCAAACTGTTGTAATTCCTACACCGTTCACCTAATGTGGATGTAAATACCCTCAAATTAAAGCTGACAGTCTGCAGTTAAAGCACATATTGTTTGTTTTATTTCAAATCCATTGTGGTAGTGTATAGAGCCAAAAATGTTACAATTGCGTCAATGTCCCAATATTTATGGACCTGACTGTATATCCTCCTCTTTATTTCTGAGTGTGTTTGACCAAAAACATATGGAGGGAATCACAACACTTAATATATAGAAAGTATAAAGGACTTTATTCACACAAACAGGTACAGCAACATTTAGACCATAGTTGGTAATTGTGAAGAAAGTGACATGAGCAGATATCCAAGTATGTAACGGTTAATTATGTGGAGAAGAAGCCAAGAATAAACGGCAGCCTAGAATAAGCACTGAACAGATCTCCTGTGCGGCGGAAAGTGGGGGCTCGGCAGGGGCACCATTCTGGGCCATTTCACCATTTAAATGCCACAGTCAATACCAACTGCGGCATAAAAGTAGTTTAGAGGGAGGGAGCTCATTCTGTCTCCCATCAACACCCCACGAATGATATTGCTGGGTGCCGATGTCTTCGCATGGCAGCCTGGGCCTAGTGCTTGCTTAGAGTTTATGCCCATCAAACTGCACCTCTCTGGCACAGCCTGATTGTGCCTGTTAGTATGGAAACAACAGTATAATACACTTTACTGCATAAGCAATGCAGTGTATAATAGAAGCGATCAGAAGATCACCTGTTAACCACCTCAGTCCCGCTAGCTTAAACACCCTTAATGACCAGGCCACTTTTTACACTTCTGCACTACACTACTTTCACCGTTTATTGCTCGGTCATGCAACTTACCACCCAAATGAATTTTACCTCCTTTTCTTCTCACTAATAGAGCTTTCATTTGGTGGTATTTCATTGCTGCTGACATTTTTACTTTTTTTGTTATTAATCGAAATTTAACGAATTTTTTGCAAAAAAATGACATTTTTCACTTTCAGTTGTATTTTTTTTTAAAACGACATCTATATATACATTTTTCTCTAAATTTATTGTTCTACATGTCTTTGATAAAAAAAAAATGTTTGGGTAAAAAAAAAATGGTTTGGGTAAAAGTTATAGCGTTTACAAACTATGGTACAAAAATGGGAATTTCCGCTTTTTGAAGCAGCTCTGACTTTCTCAGCACCTGTCATGTTTCCTGAGATTCTACAATGGCCATACAGTACAAACACCCCACAAATGACCCCATTTCGGAAAGTAGACACCCTAAGGTATTCGCCGATGGGCATAGTGAGAGGAACTTTTCAATGACACTGGTTGCCCGTTCAATTTGTATTGTCGTGTCTGCGTGAATGGAGGAGAGCATGTAAACGTCACGCTTGTCTCTCCATTTCACCGCGAGCAGTTCTTCGTTACACAAGGCAGCCCTCTCCCCCCTTGCAAGACGGGTGGTAACGAGCCGTTGGGGGAAGCCCCGGTGACTAGGTCGCACGGTGCCACAGCAGCCAATCTGTTCTAGGAACAAATGCCTGAAGAGGGGCACACTTGTGTAAAAATAGTCCACATAAAGATGGTACCCCTTGCCAAATAAGGGTGACACCAAGTCCCAGACTGTCTTCCCACTGCTCCCCAGGTAGTCAGGGCATCCGACCGGCTCCAGGGTCTGATCTTTTCCCTCATAGATCCGAAATTTGTGGGTATAGCCTGTGGCCCTTTCACAGAGCTTATACAATTTGACCCCATACCGGGCGCGCTTGCTTGGGATGTATTGTTTGAAGCCAAGGCGCCCGGTAAAATGTATAAGGGACTCGTCTATGCAGATGTTTTGCTCAGGGGTATGCAAATCTGCTAATTTGTTGTTGAAGTGGTCTATGAGGGGCCGAATTTTGTGGAGCCGGTCAAAAGCTGGGTGGCATCTGGGACGGGAGGTGGTGTCGATAAAGTGCAGAAAACGCAGGATGGCCTCAAATCGTGCCCTGGACATAGCAGCAGAGAACATGGGCATGTGATGAATTGGGTTTGTGGACCAATATGACCGCAATTCATGCTTTTTGGTTAGACCCATGTTGAGGAGAAGGCCCAGAAATTTTTTTAATTCGGAAACTTGGACTGGTTTCCACCGGAAAGGCTGGGCATAATAGCTTCCCGGATTGGCGGCTATAAATTGAGTGGCATACCGATTTGTTTCTGCCACGACTAAGTCCAAGAGCTCCGCAGTCAAGAACAGCTCAAAAAATCCCAGTGCCGAACCGATCTGAGCTGTCTCAACCCGAACTCCAGACTGGGCGGTGAAAGGGGGAACTACAGGTGCGGCTGAAGTTGGGGACTGCCAATCAGGGTTTGCCAGCACCTCAGGGACTCTAGGGGCTCTACGGGCCTGTCTGTGCGGTGGCTGCGACGGGGTAACTATTGCACGTGCCACCGTACCAGCCTCAACTGCCCTTCTGGTGCTCGCCACTTCACCATGTTGTACGGCAGTGCTGGTACTAGGTCCAGGGAGGGCTGCGCTGCTGGTGTATGCCTCACCACGTAATCCGATAGCGCCTGCCCCACTCTGCTGCTCTTGAAGCGGATCCTGCGCAACCTGTGGTCTAGCAACAAGGGGCCGGGTACGCCTGGTGCTATCAGGGACCTCAACCTCCTCGTCCGAACTTTGGGTCAGACTGCCACTGCTTTCTACAGGT
Source organism: Bufo bufo (assembly GCF_905171765.1). NCBI lineage: Eukaryota > Metazoa > Chordata > Amphibia > Anura > Bufonidae > Bufo > Bufo bufo. The sequence goes on from NC_053389.1 coordinate 383,791,966, forward strand.
TCATATTCTGACCCACTAGATTCGTCAGATGAGGGTTCCCATTCCTCATCCTACTGGGTCAGAAGCCTGTAGGCCTCTTCAGAAGAATACCCCCTGTTTGACATTTGGACTACTAAATTTAGGGATATTCCCTGAGACTACCCAAGAAAAAAAGCAAGCCTGTCTTACAAATGGGAGACTAGCGAAGTACCGGAGGCCGCTGCCATTGATAAAAAAAAATCAAAACTGATTTTTTTTTTGTCACTGCAGCGGGGCGGGCGTGGGTGAACGCACGTGTGGGCGACCGATCAGGCCTGATCGGGTAAACACTGCGTTTTGGGTGGAGGGCGAACTAAGGTGACACTAATACAATTATAGATCTGACTGTGATCAGTTTTGATCACTTACAGATATTATAAAAGTACAAATGCTGATTAGCGATACGCTAATCAGTGAATCAGTGACTGCGGTGCGGTGGGCTGGGCGCTAACTGATGCTAACTACCTAACCAAGGGGCCTAAACTATCCTAAAACCTAACAGTCAATACTAGTGAAAAAAAAAAGTGACAGTTTACACTGATCACTTTTTTCCCTTTCACTAGTGATTGACAGGGGTGATCAAGGGGTTAATTGGGGTGATGGGGGGTGATCTGGGGGCTAAGTGTGGTGTTGGTGGGTACTCACTGTGATGTCTGCTCCTCTGCTGGGAGCAACCGACGAAAAGGACCAGCAGAGGAGCAGAGAAGCCATCTAACATAAATATAAGGTGTTAGATGGCTTGTGATTTGATTTTTTTAAAATCAGCAACCGGCCAGCGACGATCATTGGCTGGCAGGTTGCTGACGAAATACTCCTCTAACTTTTGCCGGCCTGCGATGTGCATGCGCGGGCCGGCTTTGAGCGAAATCTCGCGTCTCGCGAGATGACGCGTATATGCGTGACTCTGCCTGCAGCTGCCTTAGGCGGTCCGGAGGCGGTTAAATGGTTACTATTAAATGGTTAAAAAGAGCTAAATAAAGTTTCATTAAACAAAAAATCTGTAAAAAAATACACCTTTTTCCATTGACAAAATATTCAATGGAAAAAAATTGCAAACATAAATACTCTTCCGCATATTTGGTATTGCCTCATCCATAAGGACCCGTCTATCCAATAGAATCAGTTCACCTGCACTCTCAATGTTGTCATCAATCATGGATGTACATCTGGCAACTTCTTCATGGCTGAAACTTGTGCGACCTAACGTGAATTTCTCTATCCTTTCATACACACGTCTTTGTGACACTTTCTCCCTACTGTGCACAAACAGTATAAATATCTTCGATAAATATCAGCACCAAACGCCCTCAGACCACAAAAAACAAATCACTGCATGCTACTCTTCTTTCTTGCAAATCACAAGTGGGACAGCCATTGTTTCCTGCACCACAGTCACAACTGAACTGATATAACATGATTAAAACTGCACAGCAGATGTAAAAAAATGATAGGGGTCATTTATTAAACAGAAATACGCCTATATTAGGCTTATTTCTGGCGCAGATTGTAATGCAAAGGTTCTTTGCGGTGCAATCTGTGACTTTTCCCCACTCATGCCAGGTCTAAAAAAGTGGATGTGGCATGTACAGGGAAGGGGACGGGCCTTTTTTAGGCATAGAAAATGGTCTAAAGCAAGGAAGCTGTCTCACGTTTAGACTGGCGGTGAATCCGCCAAAGTTATAAAGAGGCTGGCGCCTCTTCATAAGTCTGGTGGATCAACCACCAGTGCAGGGCTTTATAAAGACCGGTGTCTAAAACACTGGTCTTAATAAATGTGCCCCGGTGTATTAGTCTTTTCTAAAAGTTGATTGAAATAAATTCTACAGCCAGAGGGCAGATCATTTTTGACTCACCCATGTAACAAAAACCATTCATAAGCATAACATGGTACTTGAAAAACATCCTAATAAAAGCAAGGCTCTAAATTTGAAAAGGTGCTCCTTCATTTCTGAATAACTGTGTTTAAGTTATTTGGTGGCCACATATGTGATATTTCTATAAACTGCATAATCAGGGTAATAAATAAATATTGAGGTTTGTTTTGCTAATAACCTTTGCTGTGTTACAGAAAAAATTTATTAAAATGTAAATGTCGTGGAAAACCTAAACAGTTAACAAAGTTATAAGCCTTCTAACATCCTAAAAAAATAAAATGATATTTACAAAATGGTGGAAACATAAAGTAGACATTTTAGATTAACAATAAACATGTTAGCTGTTAATTATTAACTATTTTGTATTGTATAACAATCTATCTTAAAGGGGTTCTCCGGGCTTTTAATATTGATGACCTATATTCCTTCTCTCTTCCTGCTCGCTGCTGCTATGTCTATGGCCTTCCCTCCATACAGCTGATTGGCGATGGTGTCGGGTGTCGGACCCCCGATGATCTGATATTGATGACCTATCCTGACCATAGGTCATCAATATTAAATGTCCGGAGAACCCCTTTAAGAGCAAAGAAATAAAAATTTGCAATTTTTCTAATTTTCTCAACTTTCATATTTTTTAAAAATTAATAAACAAACGTAAAACATATCAACCAAAATTTACCACTAACATGAAATGCATGCATATCTACATGCTGTGCATTGATCAATTGCTTCTTAATATAATTTTTAAAACATCTCCTTTAAGGCACTTATTAAGCATATCTATCAAAATATATAGGCCCATGTAAAGCTATTGTTATATTAAGTGACACATGTCAGATTTGTTGAATTAAGCCCTGTCTGGAAGTGGCTGATGCATGTACTGTATCATCTAAAGAGAACACATTACAGTAACAGGATGTATATTAATTGACACAATGCCAGAGATCTTAAAGTCCAGGTTCATCCCCTTAGGGAAGAGGGTATTCTATTTGTAAATCCATTTAATTTAAATATTTTTTCAAAGCCTTTTCTCAATCTCAACCACATCTAAGGGGAGGAATTTTGTCAATAAATCTAAGTTGGGACATACTTCATATTGTGTCTGCTAAACAGACAGTGTTTAGGAACAGGAAGTTCTTTTACTCCCTGCCTAATGGTGTATTTGTGTTGATTAATATGGTTTTGACATGCCTGCGTTGTTTCCCCAACGTAGAGGAAGTCACAAGGGCATAGTAAAACATAAACATAACTAGAATTTTTTACAAGAAAAATGACAAACCAGATTGGTAACATTTTAGGTAAATTCTGTACCTGCATTCCATTCTAGGATGAACAAACTTTTCTCCTTTTAACATGCTGTTACAATTACAGCAATTCAAAGAGGGATAAAACCCTTTCCTTCCCTGCAATTTATTCTTCGAGGTACTCACATCTGCATTTATCAACCTGTTCCTCAAATTCTTTGGATGTAGATAAGACATTGTGGGGGTAATTTAAATTCTTCCATATTGGGAAATGTATCATGGAGAACTGGTCAGTATTTCCTGAGTATCATAGAGACTGTATTGCCCAGATAGAGGCAGGGGGCATTGTATGTGCGGCATAATTTCTTTTCTATACTAACTATTGCTCCCTTATTTCCCCCTTGCCATGTAATTGGGAGGTGCTGGTTTTGTGGGAAGTGGCTGAGATTGGCTCACCACCCTCATAGGTGTAATCTGGTATACTCCATGTAGGCCCAGTTTGATCCCAAATTAGTGTTCAAATTAAGCTTCCTGACCCTCATCATCCATTTGGTGAATACGGATGTAGCAGAGTTAACACACATGCTTTATGAGACATGTTATCTAAAGTAAATGCAACTAACTGTGTTAAGCAATTGCTTTTCAATGGTTTTTGTTTCAAGATAACGCGATGAGTTAAGAAATTTGAGTTGAGGGTGTGTGTGTTACCCCTGCTACATCTGTACTTACCTATTAGATATATTATGGACAATATTTGCTTGGACACTATGTGTGTGAGTCACCTAACCGCTATAATCTGTTTAGTGATGGGATCAGACAACCACAGTGTTCACAGGCTTGAGTAACTACCACTGGATACATATAAACTCTGTGGGGGTCATTTATTAGGACCTGTGCCAGAAACTGGCATAAAAGTCAAAAGCCTGCATTTTATGTCTTTTGGAATGTCATTGTGTCTAAATTTAGGTGCATGTGGCGTTTGTACGCTGCCCTTGTCACTTTCTGAAAAAGTGAGTGGTGGGTAAGGGGCGTTAGCACTGGCATAAATTGACTGAAATCTACCCTTTGAATCCAGAGGAAAAAAAGCTGGCTGGTTTGAGAGCTGCATTTATACAAGCAGGCAAATAACGCGAGTTTGTGAGCATTGGCGTGTTTGAGTCCAAGTGTGTGTTTGTATTAACTCCTTAAGGACCGGGCTCATTTTCACCTTAAGGACCAAGCAATTTTTTGCAAATCTGACCAGTGTCACTTTATATGGTGATAACTTTAAAACGCTTTGACTTATCCAGGCCATTCTGAGATCATTTTTTCGTCACATATTGTACTTCATGACACTGGTAAAATGGAGTAAAAGAACAAAACATTTTTATTTATAAAAAAAATACCAAATTTGCCAAAAAAATTGCACATTTCCAAGTTAAAATTTCTCTACTTCTATAATACATAGTAATACCTACAAAAATAGTTATTACTTTACATTCCCCATATGACTACTTCATGTTTGGATCATTTTGGGAATTACATTTTATTTTTTGGGGATGTTACAAGGCTTAGAAGTTTAGAAGCAAATCTTGAATTTTTTCTGAAATTTTCAAAAACCCACTTTTGAAGGACCAGTTCAGATCTGAAGTCACTTTGTGAGGCTTACATAATAGAAACCACCCCAAAATTACCCCATTCTAGAAACTACACCCCTAAAAGGTATTCAAAACTGATTTTACAAACTTTGTTAACCCGTTAGGTGTTCCATAAGAATTTATGGAAAATAGAGATACAATTTAAAAATTTCACTTTTTTGGCACATTTTCCATTTTAATATTTTTTTTACAGTTAAAAAGCAAGGGTTAACAGCCAAACAAAACTCAATATTTATGGCTCTGATTCTGTAGTTTACAGAAACACCCCATATATGGTCGTAAACCGTTGTACGGGCACACGGCAGGGCGCAGAAGGAAAGGAATGCCATACGGTTTTTGGAAGGCAGATTTTGCTAGACTGCTTTTTTGACAACATGTCCCATTTGAAGCCCCCCTGATGCACCCCTAGAGTAGAAACTCCCAAAAAGTTACCCCATTTTAGAAACTACGGGATAGGGTGGCAGTTTTGTTGGCACTATTTTGGGGTGAGTATGACTTTTTGATCGCTTGCTATTACACTTTTTGTGATGTAAGGTGACAAAAAATGTTTTTTTTTTACGGTATTCACCTGAGGGGTTAGGTCATGTGATATTTTTATAGAGCAAGTTATTACGGATGCGGCGATACCTAATATGCATACTTTTTTTTATTTATGTAAGTTTTACACAATAATATCAGTTTTGAAACAAAAAAAAATCATGTTTTAGTGTCTCCATATTCTGAGAGCCATAGTTTTTTGGCGATTATCTTAGGTAGGGTCTCATTTATTGCGGGATGAGATGACGGTTTTATTGGCATTATTTTGGGGTGCATGTGACTTTTTGATCGCTTGCTATTACACTTTTTGTTATGTAAGGTGACCAAAAAATTGTTTATTTAGCACAGTTTTTATTTTTTACGGTGTTAGGTCATGTGATATGTTTATAGAGCCGGTCGATACGGACGCGGCGATACCTAATATGTAAACTTCCCCCCCCCCCCCCCCTATTTTTTTTTACTTTATTTGGGGAAAATTACGTTTTTGTTTATTTTTAGCTTCACTGTCAGAGAGGAGTAAATTCCTACCACCTGACAGTGCTGTCTATTTTATAGCCCAAACCAAAACCCGGCCTGGAACGTGGGGAGAAGCCACCCACCCTGCACTTTGGCTGCTCCCAGTAAGAGCCGGCCCGGATCGGCTTTACAGCCATACTAAAATAGCAAAACCATGTCAGCCAGCACTAGCTGCCGCTGACACATGAAATTACCGACTCTTACCTCACTGAGGCCAGGAATCTCGGTGACACATACCTTCCGTCAATGACGGACCCTTGCGCCTCCCTACACTACAGTCTGTTTAGAAAGGATCGCCAAAACTGGAGAGGGGGAGCGGTCTGCCTTTATGTAATGCCCTGTCTAAAGCCCACACTCCGGGAAGATATAAGTGACTGACATGAACATGTGGAGTCACTGTGGGTAGAAATACATGGATGCAAAAACAATAATAAATTACTAATAGGAGTTTATTATAAACCACCTAATATACCAGAGTCTACAGAAAATCTGCTTCTAAATGAGATAGACGAGGCGGAAAATCATAATGAGGTGGTTATTATGGGGGACTTCAACTACCCAGATATAGACTGGGAAACTGAATCTTGTATATATCATAAAGGAAACAGGTTCTTGGCAATAACCAAAGACAATTACCTTTCCCAACTAGTTCAGGACCCGACTAGAGGGACGGCCATACTGGACTTAGTATTAACCAATAGACCTGACAGAACAACAGATGTGCAGGTCGCGGGACACCTGGGAAATAGTGACTATGAAGTAATAACTTTCCAATTATCGTTCAAAAGAGTGTTTCTTCAGGGAGGAACAAATATATCAAACTTCAAAAAAGCTAAATTTAGTCAACTAAGAGAGGCCATAGGCCTAACTAACTGGGACAAAGTCATCAAAAATAAAAATACAGACACAAAATGGGATATTTTTAAAAGCACCCTAAAATCTTTTTGTGATTGTGTCACGGATGGTGTTGCAGAAAGCTGGAACTTATAAATAAACATCCGACTGGCTTGATCCCAAACTAAGGAGCATATGGGTGAGCCCTATAAAACCCCTAGAGCTCTCCCTGACTGCTATGCCCATGCAAAGATCTTTATGGTAGATGATTGCATGCCCTCGTACCTTATGCTATGTGACACCTGAAAACCCTATAATAGTGAGGGGACACGACCACCGGCTCCCTGCACTTAATACGGACGGAGTCAGGGTCACCTACAATCAAGCCAGCAAGAAACACAAATAAAGGAAACAGACTTATCTGAGGAATCAGGAGAAGCAGCATCCAGCAGTGAACACAATCCAGGATGAAGTATAAACCGCAAAGTGAGGCAGTATGGGAGGGGATATAAAGGGAGACAATCAGTGCAAATAGGTGACAGCTGGGAGATGGAAAGGAGATGAGAAAGTGAAACCAAAACAAAGAACATCATACAACAGGTAGAGAAGAACGTCTGCCAGATCTTCTCACAGAGCTGGCGGTGACAGATTGATACATACCCTATGGGAATAAAAGGTTAAGGAACAAGAAAAAACCAATGTGGATAAATAGAACTGTTAAGAAAGCAATAAATGACAAAAAGAAAGCATTTAAATCACTAAAACAGGAGGATAGCGAGGAAGCACTTAAAAACTATATGGAAAAAAATTGAAGGAGAGATTAATTGCCAAAGAGATCAAAACTAACCCTAAAATGTTTTTCAATTATATAAATGGTAAAAAGTATAAATCTGAAGGTGTCAGCCCTCTACAGAGTAATGAGGGGGGAGTTGGAGAGCGATGAGGAGAAAGCAAAGCTATTAAATATTTTTTTCTCCACTGTATTCACTGAAGAAAATAAACTGTCAGATGAAATGCAGAATATAAAAGTTAATTCCCCATTAAAAGTGCCCTGTCTTACCCAGGAAGAAGTACAGCGGCGTCTTATAAAATAGACATAAATAGACAAATCACCAGGACCGGATGACATACACCCCCGTATCCTAATAGAATTAAGTAATGTCATAGTCAGACCCTTATTTCTGATATTTAAGGACTCTATACTGACAGGAAGTGTTCCACAGGATTGGCGCATAGCAAATGTAGTGCCAATATTCAAAAAGGGTCCAAAAACAGAGCCCGGAAACTATATGCCGGTAAGTTTAACATCTGTCATGGGTAAACTGAAGGTTTTCTAAGAGATGCTATCTTGGAGTACCTCAAGGAAAATAAGCAAATAACGCCATATCAGCATGGCTTTATGAGGGATCGGTCATGTCAAACTAATTTAATCAGTTTCTATAAGGAGGTAAGTTCTAGACTTGACAGCAGCAAATCAATGGATGTCGTATATCTGGACTTCTCCAAAGCATTTGACACTGTACCGCATAAAAGGTTAGTATATAAAATGAGAATGCTTGGATTGGGAGAAAATGTCTGTATGTGGGTACCGTATATACTCGAGTATAAGACGAGTTTTTTGGCACATATTTTTGTGCTCAAAAAGCCCCCTCGTCTTATACTCGAGTCTAGGTCTGTATTATGCCAACTTACATTGCCATAATACAGACCATGACATGTTGGGGGCCGGAAAAGCTGTTACTTACCTTTACAGCTGCTCCGGTCAGCTCCCAGCACGTCCGCGCGGCACCTCTGTTAAGCTCCCAGTAGGAGCGATTTGGCCGACCCGAAAATGCTGCGATTATATATGAAGGGGCCCCGCACACATAACTGGCTTTGTGTGTAAAGTATTTTACTAGTGTGTGAAACAATCTCTCTCCTATTGATAACAGGTCCAGCCTCTGTACTCACTTTCACGATGAATGCACTGCAGCGAGCGGCCCGGCCGGCGCGTGACTGACATCACTTAGTAACGCTCCTGCTACCTTAAGTGGGAGGAGCGTTACTAAGTGACGTCAGTCACGCGCCGGCCAGCTAGCTCCCGCTCGCTGTAGTGCATTCATAGTGACAGTGAGTACAGAGGCTGGCCATGTTATCAATAGGAGAGAGCTTGTTTTACACACTAGTAAAATACTTTACACACAAAGCCAGTTATGTGCGCAGTTTAGGACACATGAGGGGACACATAGGGCCATGAGGGGAATCAGCATAAGATGCTATATGTACCCTAGTCTTATACTCGAGTCAATAATTTTTCCCATTATTTGGGGGTAAAATTAGGGGCCTCAGCTTATATTCGAGTCGGCTTATACTCGAGTATATACGGTAAGTAACTTGCTCAGTGATAGAAAACAGAGGGTGATTATTAACGGTACACACTCAGATTGGGTCACTGTCACTAGCGGAGTACCTCAGGGGTCAGTATTGGGCCCTATTCTCTTCAATATATTTATTAATGATCTTGTAGAAGACTTGTACAGTAAAATGTAAATTTTTGCAGATGACACTAAATTGTGTAAAGTAATTAACATGGAAGAGGACAGTATACTGCTACAGATGAATCTGGATAGATTGGAGGCTTGGGCAGATAAGTGTCAGATGAGGTTTAACACGGACAAATGTAAGGTTATGCACATGGGAAGGAATAATGCAAGTCACCCGTACATACTAAATGGTAAAACACTGGGTAACACTGACATGGAAAAGGACCTATGAATTTTTGTGAACAGCAAACTTAGCTGTAAAAACCAGTGTCAGGCAGCTGCTGCCAAGGCCAATAAGATAATGGGTTGCATCAAAAGGGGCATTAATGCCTGTGATGAGAACATAGTCCTACCACTTTACAAATGGACCACACATGGAGTACTGTGTACAGTTCTGGGCTCCTGTGAACACGGCAGACATAGCAGAGGTGGAGAGGGTACAGAGGAGGGCAACTTCAGTAATAACTGGAATGGGAGGACTACAGTACCCTGAAAGATTATCAACATTAGGGTTATTCACTTTAGAAAAAAGACGACTAAGGGAAAATCTAATTACTATGTATAAATATATCAGGGGTCAGTACAGATATCTCTCCCATCATCTATTCATCCCCAGGACTGTAACCGTGACAAGGGGACATCCTCTGCATCTGGAGGAAAGAAGGTTTTTACACAAACATAGAAGAGGATTCTTTACGGTAAGAGCAGTGAGACTATGGAACTCTCTGCCTGAGGAGGTGGTGATGGTGAGTTCACTAAAAGAGTTCAAGAGGGGCCTGTATGCAGTGTCGGACTGGGGTACCTAGGGACCACCAGTAAAATTTATTTTGGGGGCCCACTGTACGGATACATTCAAATATAATAAATACCGTAATCTAACAAGTGTTTTATATGAACATAAGCTGGTTGAGGTGCTGTACATTGAATATATGTATGTAGTGTACTAATTCTAATGTGTTATGTGCCACTTGTGCAGGGGGTGGGAGACTAGGGGCCCACCTTGCTCAGGGGCCCACCGGGGGATTCCCCTGTACCCCTGTGGGCCAGTCCGAGCCTGCCTGTATGTATTTCTGGAGTGTAATAATATTACAGGCTATAGCTACTAGAGAGGGGTCGTTGATCCAGGGAGTTATTCTGATTGCCAGATTGGAGTCGGGAAAGAATTTTTCCCCCCTTAAATGGGGAAAATTGGCTTCTACTTCACAGTTTTGTTTTTTCGCCTTCCTCTGGATCAACTTGCAAGATAACAGGCCGAACTGGATGAACAAATATCTTTTTCGGCCTTATATACTATGTTACTATGTTATTCCAGCTCCTAGCTGTCTAGATGCACAGACTACTGGAGGATTTGCCAAATTTCATCATTAATTAAGTGCATTCTCCAGTGACGCAGGGGTTATCAAAGACCAGCGTAAAACACTGGTCTTTGATAAATGACCCACTGTGTGTTCTGAAATTTCTTTTTTTTTTTGCACTGATCTGGAGTTCTTTTTGCCTTTATCGACATCTTGGGTTGCATAGCAACAAATCTCATGTTACTGGCCATGTCATTCATTTTCACTTTGGAGAGCACATGTGCCAATAATGATTTGGGACATGCACACTCAGTGTTAGTGATATCATCTGATGATATCCTAGTAACTAGACATGGTAATTTCCCACAAAGGCGGAGAGACAGCAAGCCTCTGGTTACCAACAAATAACCTATGCCAGTACTGTGAGAGTTTTTATGCCTATGAACTCCTTATTTGGAGACAATAATTTTTATTGAAAAGAACATTTTTCAATACAGTGAAAATGTGAACAACAGTATAATAACAGAATAAAACAATTCAATGACAATATTTTGGTAATACAGAAGTAAAAAATGACATGTAATTTGCAATGGTATATAGTGATTTGGTCACAGCTTGTCCATACAGGAACACAAAATTGTACAGGTCGTGTACTCAAAGTTGTTTGAACGCCTTGTTTGGAGGTGAGGTTTTAACTTTTATACATTTGTATGTTTGCACATTTCACTTGCTTGACAAGATCAAGTATAGTCGAAACATTGCTGTACTTGTTTGTCTGAATAAAGTCCTATATTCTTTCTAATATGCTATTCTGAGGTCTGGTGAACTAGGATGACTTTACACCTTGCACCCACTTGGACATTTAGAAAAGGGCTACACGGCGACACTGAGCAGCGGTGATCCCATAGAAATTAATAGGATCGCGGCGGCAGTCGCAAGAAATCCAGCCATGTTGGATTTCTTGCGACTGCCATGGTGATCCCATTCATTTCTATGGGATCACCGCTGCTCAGCGATCCTGGCCTCGACAGTTGTTGTGCAACCAGTGTCACCATGTAGCCCTTGCCTTATGCTGCTTTATGCTGCTACTTCTTGTACCATCTGTGTTTGACCAACAGCTATCCTCTGTGTGTTGCTAGCATTACCCAGCCTAGGAGAGTCTGTTGGGTGTAGCAACAGATGATTTTTTTTCCTTAGAAATATTATGTATTTAAAAGGATTTTCTGAGATTTAAATACTGATAACCTACCCTCTGCATAGGCCATCAGTATCTGATCAGAGGGGTCCGACAACTGAGACCCCAATCGACCAGCGCTCCTTTGAGTGTCGTGGCTTCACCAAGGACAGCAATGTACATTGTATAGCAGCTGTGCTTGGTAACGCCATTCAGCCCCATTCACTTCTATGACCACGTGACTGATGAACGTGTCGTCATTCGGCCTAGGAAAAGCAGAGAGAAGGCCACAGCACTACTGCGAGTGCCGCTGCCTTCTCGAACAGCTATTCAGTGGGGTTCCAGGTGTTGGACCCCCACTGATCAGATACTGATGAACTATCCTTCAGAGGCAATTTTTGTTTATGATTGCATTTTACTTATTTTTGGTTAATAATCATATTTTCAATTGGCCTTTATTAAAATTATTGAGCCATTCTGTCAAGGGTTAACTATTTTTCTAGCTGTGTGACTGGTACTTTTACTTTCACTTTGTGCCAGTCATCTAACAAACCTTATGTCATGCCCTGCTCTGACTATGTGCGGAGGTCGGCCAGAATAGCAGCACGTGTTTAGTTTTTTGTTTTGTTTTGGAGTCGTGCTAGATCCGCCTCCCTTCAGGTGCACTGGGTGGGGTCATTGGTTTAAATCTCACTCATTCCCAGTGTTCTGTGCGGGTTATAGAAATCAGTCTGGCCTTGGAAGCAAGGAAGGAAGGATTGTCTGTTCCAGCGCAGATAAGATAAGTTTGGTTTCTGTTTTTGTTGTTTGCTGTCTAGGCTGTTTGTGTGTCGTCTGTCCCCTCCAGGTTCTGAGGGAGCAGGCTGCCCCTATTCCCCTTTCACCATCTCAGGGATTCTAGGGTATTTTCAGCCCAGGCACGAGGACACATTATTCTTACCTTCAAGTTCTGAATGTGGGCTTAGCAGTGTAGGGAGAGAAGTCAGGGATTTGCTAGGAGGTGACCTTTCCCCAGCTTCTCGCCTAGAACTTGTTTGTTGGTTTATCTGTGTATCTGAGATCCTGTCCGCCGTGACACCTTACCTCTAAACTACAAAGAGGTCATAAACACTTATCCACATTCTTATCAGTAAGATAAAAACTGAGCTATAATGAGGAGAGATAAGGAGCCTGTCTGCTCCCCAAATGACGGAAAAGAGAAAATCCACAGATTGCTACTACAGCATCTCCGCTATGTACACCAAAGAATTCCATATTTTTAATAAAGATCAATTGAATAAAATATTTTTAGATCAAAATAAGTATAATAATAAAATAAAATGCCCCCAAAGGTGTACATAGCCTTTAAGTCTCAGAAATAGAGATGGCTTTGAGGTTCGCCCGGCGGTCGTTTCGCCGCAAACTTTGCTCGTTCGCGGTTCACCGAACATGCGAACATATGGCGATGTCCGCTGGCTCCATATTCTTTTGCAGTGTGCCGAAGTTTGACACATGACACATCCATCATGTGGGACAGGACAGCCAATTGAGACGTTTCAGCACATGGACACACCCCCTACCTTATAAATAAACCCGATCTGGCAGCCATTTTACATTCTGTTTTTTGCCAGAGTAGGGAGAGGTTGCTGTGTGGAGCAGGGACAGACTGTTAAGGACACCAAACGCTAGCTAATAAGGCCACAAAAGTCCTTTTAAGGACTGGTATAGGTGTGTTATTGATAGGTATGACATATTGAGGGGTGTGATATACTTATAATTTACTTCCTAAAATAGAAAGTATATTGTAGTATATTTTCATTGTGCAGCAGTTGTGTGCGGTTCTGCTGCGATACTGCAGCTAGATAGAGGGACAAATGCTATTTGAAGTAACTAATTGCAACTGGTGTGATATACCTGTTGCCTCACCAAAAAAACTGATTGAGGGGTGTGATATACCTATAATATACCTTCTAACATAGAAAGTATATTATAGTGCATTTGTATTGTGCAGCAGTTGTGTGCGGTTCTGCTGAGATACCACAGCTAGATAGAGGGACAAACGCTATTGGAATAACTTATTGCAACTGGTGTGATATACCTATTCTGATAAAGGGGTGTGATATACCTATAATATACCTTCTAACATAGAAAGTATATTATAGTATATTTGTATTGTGCAGCAGTTGTGTGCGGTTCTGCTAAGATACCGCAGCTAAATAGAGGGACAAACGATATTGGAATAACTAATTGTAACTGGTGTTATATACCTGTTGCCCCTCCCAAAAAAACTGATTGAGGGGTGTAATATACCTTAAATATACTGTTGAGGGAAGTGTTGGATTTAAATATATATGTATATATGCCCTTACATATATGCATATATATTGGCCCTTTTGCATGGGCCGGTCCAGGTGGTATGGGTGTATACATGGAGATGTATGTATGCCCCCTTGTCAGCATACATCTCTATGTATAATATATCCATATGCAGGTGGGCTTATTACTGCCCATTTATGCCCCAGAATTATATTGTGTATATATACAGTACAGACCAAAAGTTTGGACACACCTTCTCATTCAAAGAGTTTTCTTTATTTTCATGACTATGAAAATTGTAGATTCACACTTAAGGCATCAAAACTATAAATTAACACATGTGGAATTATATTCATAACAAACAAGTGTGAAACAACTGAAAATATGTCATATTCTAGGTCAGTGATGGTGAACCTTTTAGAGACCGAGTGCCAAACTTCAACCAAAAGCCAACTTATTTATTGCAAAGTGCCAACATGGCAATTTACCCTGAATACTACAGTCCAATATAGTACATCTTCTATGTACTTTATCATTTGGCTATAATAACCTGCCTACATTTAGTGCGCTGCTTGTGCTGTACATAGTGCGCCCTGCACTGATGAATGACGGGTAAAGTCTAAGGCATATTGGTATGCCTTAGACTTTTTCCAGGGTGCGGGTGCTCACAGACAGGGCTCTGAGTGCCGCCTCTGGCACCAGTGCCATAGGTTCGCCACCACTGTTCTAGGTTCTTCAAAGTAGCCACCTTTTGCTTTGAATACTGCTTTGCACACTCTTGGCATTCTCTTAATGAGCTTCAAGAGGTAGTCCCCTGAAATTGTTTTCACTTCACAGGTGTGCCCTGTCAGGTTTAATAAGTGGGATTTCTTGCCTTATAAATGGTGTTGGGACCATCAGTTGCGTTGAGGAGAAGTCAGGTGGATACACAGCTGATAGTCCTACTGAATAGACTATTAGAATTTGTATTATGGCAAGAAAAAAGTAGCTAAGTAAAGAAAAACGAGTGGCCATCATTACTTTAAGAAATGAAGGTTAGTCAGTCAGCCGAAAAATTGGGAAAACTTTGAAAGTAAGGGCTATTTGACCATGAAGGAGAGTGATGGGGTGCTGTGCCAGATGACCTGGCCTCCACAGTCTCCGGACCTGAACCCAATCGAGATGGTTTGGGGTGAGCTGGACCACAGAGTGAAGGCAAAAGGGCCAACAAGTGCTAAGCATCTCTGGGAACTCCTTCAAGACTGTTGGAAGACCATTTCAGGGGACTACCTCTTGAAGCTCATCAAGAGAATGCCAATAGTGTGCAAAGCAGTAATCAAAGCAAAAGGTGGCTACTTTGAAGAACCTAGAATATTACATATTTTCAGTTGTTTCACACTTGCTTGTTATGTATATAATTCCACATGTGTTAATTCATAGTTTTGATGCCTTCATAGTCATGAAAATAAAGAAAACTCTTTGAATGAGAAGGTGTGTCCAAACTTTTGGTCTGTACTGTACATGCAGGTAGATGTGCCCCAAACATCAATATGGATGTATATGCCTAAATGTGGGCCCAGTATATGGATCTGTCCAGGTTGTGTGTATGTATATACATGTATACCTAAGTGTCCCCAGATTGGGTGGGTATATATGTATATACTGATATGATCCCCAGGTTGTGTAATGTGTGTGTATATATATATATATATATATATATATATATACACTCACCTAAAGAATTATTAGGAACACCATACTTATACGGTGTTGGACCCCCTTTTGCCTTCAAAACTGCCTTAATTCTACGTGGCATTGATTCAACAAGGTGCTGATAGCATTCTTTAGAAATGTTGGCCCATATTGATAGGATAGCATCTTGCAGTTGATGGAGATTTGAGGGATGCACATCCAGGGCACGAAGCTCCCGTTCCACCACATCCCAAAGATGCTCTATTGGGTTGAGATCTGGTGACTGTGGGGGCCATTTTAGTACAGTGAACTCATTGTCATGTTCAAGAAACCAATTTGAAATGATTCGAGCTTTGTGACATGGTGCATTATCCTGCTGGAAGTAGCCATCAGAGGATGGATACATGTTCTCATTCTGTTTACGCCAAATTCGGACTCTACCATTTGAATGTCTCAACAGAAATCGAGACTCATCAGACCAGGCAACATTTTTCCAGTCTTCAACAGTCCAATTTTGGTGAGCTCATGCAAATTGTAGCCTCTTTTTCCTATTTGTAGTGGAGATGAGTGGTACCCGGTGGGGTCTTCTGCTGTTGTAGCCCATCCGCCTCAAGGTTGTGCGTGTTGTGGCTTCACAAATGCTTTGCTGCATACCTCGGTTGTAACGAGTGGTTATTTCAGTCAACGTTGCTCTTCTATCAGCTTGAATCAGTCGGCCCATTCTCCTCTGACCTCTAGCATCCACAAGGCATTTTTGCCCACAGGACTGCCGCATACTGGATGTTTTTCCCTTTTCACACCATTCTTTGTAAACCCTAGAAATGGTTGTGCGTGAAAATCCCAGTATAACTGAGCAGATTGGGAAATACTCAGATCGGCCCATCTGGGACCAACAACCATGCCACGCTCAAAATTGCTTAAATGACCTTTCTTTCCCATTCTGACATTCAGTTTGGAGTTCAGGAGATTGTCTTGACCAGAACCACACCCCTAATAGCATTGAAGCAACTGCCATGTGATTGGTTGACTAGATAATTGCATTAATGAGAAATAGAACAGGTGTTCCTAATAATTCTTTAGGTGAGTGTATATATATCAGCCTAGTTCTGTTATGACGTGGGAGTGTGTGATGTTATGGTGTGGCGCCTGGGGGGGATGCTCTCATTTACACCTTGGGCAGGAAGTCCTTTGATTCAGTTCAAGCATTCCGTCACACGCCCACGATGATGTCATCACCCTCCTGTTGAAGGGGGAGGGGGCTGCTTTAGGGCTATATTAGCCCAAGTCAGGACAAAGGCACTCTCTTGGAACTGGACTACAAACAGAGACACATGGGAACAGCTCCCTGAAGGAAGAGAGGCCACATGCCCCTGGAGATGGCTGAGTAACCTTTTCCCTCCAGCACTGCATAACCCCTGCATTACCTTTGCTCCACCAACCATCTCCTAACCCTGGCTGCTCACCTCCTGCAGCATTACCCTCAGCCCTGTACCCTTGAGGCAGCCCCAGTTACCCCTGTAGCTGCCCTGTTATCCTTTACCCCTTCACTGCTGCCTGTGCACCCCAGCAGCAGCTGAGTGTGTGTTAACCCTTTGTCTACCCCGTAGGCACAGTGAGTAGCCAGGCGGGTGGGTTGCTGCTAATGAATGTATGTAAGTGTATTGTATAGCTAGTGTGTGGGGTGGAATTGGGAATTGTGTATTGTCTAGTGTAGTTAGGTTTGTATTGTGTTTTACTGTAGTGTTATTGCTGTACTGTGGTGTGTGCGTCTATATGTATATATATTTATAACCATTGATCTATAAATATATAGCTATAGCGTATAATTAGACTTGTATTATTGTATTGTATAATAAATACTTTATTGTTCATATACAGCGTATAGTGTTTTTAGTAGTCGTCGCCGTAGTATAGTAGTAAGTCGCATGTAGTGTAGTTCAGTGGAGTGTATAGGTAACAGAGGTAGTTAGCTAGTTAACCTAGCATAGCTAGTTATATTTGATTTAGGCATAAATAGGCGGAGTCATCACTAGACGATTCACGCCTATTTATGAATATTAATTATTTCGATTTGCATAAATTACAATAATTAATATTCCTTTAACATATACCTTCTAACATAGAAAGTATATTATAGTGCATTTGTATTGTGCAGCAGTTGTATGCGGTTCTGTTGAGATCCCGCAGCTAGATAGAGGGACAAATGCTATTGGGATAACTAATTGCAACTGGTGTGATATACCTGTTGCCCCAAAAAAAACGGATTAAGGGGTGCGATATACCTGCTTCCACAAAATACTGATTAAGGGGTTTGATATAACGGCTTCCACAAAATACTGATTGAGGGGTGTGTTACACCAGCTTCCACAAAATATTTATTGAGGGGTGTGATACACCCGCTTCCACAAAATATTGATTGAGGTCTGCGATACACCGGTTTCCACCAAATATTGATTAAGGGGTTTGATTTACTGGCTTCCAGCAAATACTCATTAACCCCTTAAGGACTTAGGGCGTACCTAAGTTTAAATCGTGATTGCGGTGTGGCGGGGGTTAATCGCAAAAGGATTTCCGCTGAAATCATTCAGCGGGCATCCTTGTCACAACGCCCGGGGGGGTCCCGTGACCCCTCTGTGTCGGCAATCGCCGCAAACCGCAGGTCAATTCAGATCTGCAGTTTGCGGCTTTTACCTTATTCGGCGGTTGCGGGCGGCAGTGCCATCGGGTCCCCATGCGGCTGTAGGGGGGACCTGATGGCATGGAAGGCAGCGCAATGCCTAAGGAAGGTGACGAGCCTGTGAGATCCAGCCCCCTGGATCTCACAGGCCAGAAGCTGTATGAGTAATACACACAGTATTACTCATACAGCCAATGCATTCCAATACAGAAGTATTGGAATGCAATGTAAAAGGGATTAGACCCCCAAAAGTTGAAGTCCCAAAGTGGGACAAAAAATAAAGTGAAAAAAAAGTTGAAAAAATAAAGTCCCCCCCCAAAAAATATAAAGTTTCAAGTAAAAATAAACAAAAACGTCATTTTCCCCAAATAAAGTAAAAAAAAATTGGTAAAAAATAGGGGGGGGGAAGTATACATATTAGGTATCGCCGCGTCCGTATTGAACGGCTCTATAAACATATCACATGACCTAACCCCTCAGATGAACACCGTAAAAAATAAAAAATAAAAACTGTGCTAAATAAACCATTTATTTGTCACCTTACATAAAAAAAGTACAAAAGCAAGCGATCAAAAAGGCGTTTGCCCACCAAAATAGTACCAATCTAACCGTAACCTCATCCCGCAAAAAATTAGCCCCTACCTGAGACAATCGCCCAAAAAATATAAAAACTATGGCTCAGAATATGGAGACACTAAAACATCATTTTTTTTGTTTCAAAAATTATATTATTGTGTAAAACTTACATAAATAAAAAAAAAAGTATACATATCAGGTATCGCCGCATCCGTATCGACCGGCTCTATAAATATATCACATGACCTAACCCCTCAGATGAACACCGTAAAAAAAATAAAAAAAAAATTGTGCTAAATAAACCATTTTTTGTCACCTTACATCACAAAAAGTGTAATAGCAAGCGATCAAAAAGTCATATGCACCCCAAAATAGTGCCAATCAAACCGTCATCTCATCTGGGCAAAAATCATACCCTACACCAAGTGATCGCCCAAAAACTGAAAAAACTATGGCTCTCAGACTATGGAAACACTAAAACATGATTTTTTTAGCTTCAGAAATGAAATCATTGTGTAAAACTTACATAAATAAAAAAAAAGTATACATATTAGGTATCGCAACGTCCGCAATAACTTGCTCTATAAAAATATCACATGACCTAACCCTTTAAGTGAATACCGTAAAAAAATAAAAATAAAAACGGTGTAAAAAAAGCCATCTTACATCACAAAAAGTCTAGTAGCAAGCGATCAAAAAGTCACACGTACCTCAAAATAGTGCCAATAAAACTGTCATCTCATCCCGCAAAAATCACATACATATTAGGTATCACCGCATCCGTGACAACCTGGTCTATATAAATATCACATGATGTAACCTGTCAGATGAATGTTGTAAATAACAAAAAATAAAAACTGTGCCAAAACAGCTATTTCTTGTTACCTTGCCTCACAAAAAGTGTAATATAGAGCAACTAAAAATCATATGTACCCTAAAATAGTGGAAACACTACTGCAACCCTATCCCGTAGTTTCTAAAATGGGGTCACTTTTTGGGAGTTTCTACTCTAGGGGTGCATCAGGGGGGCTTCAAATGGGACATGGTGTCAAAAAAAACAGTCCAGCAAAATCTGCCTTCCAAAAACCGTATGGCATTCCTTTCCTTCTGCGCCCTGCCGTGTGCCCGTACAGCAGTTTACGACCACATATGGGGTGTTTCTGTAAACTATAGAATCAGAGTTAGAAATATTGAGTTTTGTTTGGCTGTTAACCCTTGCTTTGTTACTGGGAAAAATTGATTAAAATGGAAAATTTGCCCAAAAATTGAAATTCTGAAATTTCATCTCCATTTGCCAATAACTCTTGTGGAACACCTAAAGGGTTAACGACGTTTGTAAAATCTGTTTTGAATACATTAAGGGGTGTAGTTTCTTAGATGGAGTCACTTTTATGGAGTTTCTACTCTAGGGGTGCATCAGGGGGGCTTCAAATGGGACATGGTGTAAAAAAAAAACAGTCCAGCAAAACCTGCCTTCCAAAAACCGTACGGCATTCCTTTCCTTCTGCGCCCTGCCGTGTGCCCGTACAGCGGTTTACGACCACATATGGGGTGTTTCTGTAAACTACAGAATCAGGGCCATAAATATTGAGTTTGGTTTGGCTGTTAACCCTTGCTTTGTAACTGGAAAAAAATTATTAAAATGGAAAATCTGCCAAAAAAGTGAAATTTTGAAATTGTATCTCTATTTTCCATTAATTCTTGTGGAACACCTAAAGGGTTAACAAAGTTTTTAAAATCAGTTTTGAATACCTTGAGAGGTGTAGTTTATAGAATAGGGTCATTTTTGGGTGGTTTCTATTATGTAAGCCTCGCAAAGTGACTTCAGACCTGAACTGGTCCCTAAAAATTGGGTTTTTGAAAATTTCTGAAAAATTTCAAGATTTGCTTCTAAACTTCTAAGCTTTGTAACATCCCCAAAAAATAAAATATCATTCCCAAAATGATCCAAACCTGAAGTAGACATATGGGGAATGTAAAGTAATAACTATTTTTGGAGTTATTACTATGTATTATAGAAGTAGAGAAATTGAAACTTGGAAATTTGCAATTTTTTAAAAATTTTGGGTAAATTTGGTATTTTTTTATAAATAAAAATGAATTTTTTTTACTTCATTTTACCAGTGTCATGAAGTACAATATGTGATGAAAATACTGTCTCAGAATGGCCTGGATAAGTCAAAGCGTTTTAAAGTTATCAACACTTAAAGTGACACTGGTCAGATTTGCAAAAAATGGCTTGGTCCTTAAGGTGAAATAGGGCTGAGTCCTTAAGGGGTTAAGGGGTTCTATATACCTGTTTCCACAAAATACTGATAGAGGGGATTGATAGAGGGACAAACGCTATTGGAATAACTTTTGCCCCCCAAAATCTGATTAAGGGGTGCGATATACCTGCTTCCACAAAATACTGAGAGGGGATTGATATACTGGCTTCCACCAAATATTGATTGAGGCCTGCAATACACCGACTTCCACCAAATATTGATTAAGGGGTTTAATTTACTGGCTTCCAGCAAATACTCATTAAGGGGTTCTATATACCTGTTTCCACAAAATAATGATAGAGGGGATTGATATACCGGCTTCCACTAAATATTGATTGAGGCCTGCGATACACCAGCTTCCAACAAATATTGATTAGGGGGTTTGATATGCCAGCTTCCAGCAAATTTTCATTAAGGGGTTCTATATACCTGTTTCCACAAAATACTGATAGAGGGGATTGATATACTAGCTTCCACCAAATATTGATTGAGGCCTGCGATACACCAGCTTCCACCAAATATTGATTAAGGGATTTGATATACCAGCTTCCAGCAAATACTCATTAAGGGGTTTTATATACCAAATTTTTCGCTTTATAAGACGCACCTGAGGATAAGACGCACCTAGGTTATAGAGGAGGAAAATAGGAAAAATTTTTTTTAACCAAAAGGTGTTGTGGCGAAACCAACCTCGCCACTGGGTTTTGGAGGGGCCTGGCTACTAGCCTCTTGCCCCAGGATTATGGGCCCTCTCATCAGCCAGGCCTCATTTGTTCACAAAGGACTTGGACTAACTTGAACCCTGGTCTAATTCGTGCCATTTTGGGATTTTAAATGTCTATGTGTATGGAAAAGGGTGGGACATGGTATAAGTTGAGTAGGGAGGTCTGTTCCATTGTCTCTCTGTGTATTGGCGATGTCCTTTGTCCTGAGAGATAATTGAATTACTTCTCGGTTGTCTCCAGGACAGAGGTTATTGTGTATTCGCCTGCCTGTGATGATTGTATCAACCCAGTGTGAGGTAATTCTATCACGGGCAGAGGGGAGGATTTTGTGTGGGAGTGTCTGAGTGTATTGTACGTGGTTATTGGCTGTTTTTACAAAACCCTGTGGGTGGTAACCTTGTTGGAAGATGTGTATAAAATGCTTGTGTGTTAAAATAAAGAGAGTGCCTGTTTTTATACCTTCATGAAGTTTTGGCTCATGTTTGGGGAATGGAATAACTACACTCTTGGGGATTGCTATATCACAATACTCCCCTGAGTATAAGCTCTTGTAAGAGCTTGTTCCTGGTTCCTGCTCTCTGCATTTAGGAGAGGTTCACCCACTGGAGCCTGGAGCCTTGTCGTAGGTCCAGGGTGGGTAGGAGACGGCGAGACCTCCACCAAGCTTCGGCGGTTCGTGGGGTCTGCAGTGCTGACGGTGTCAAGTGGAGTGCTTGGAGTCCTCTGGAAGCACTAGGAGCATCTATCAACGGAGGTACCCGGTGGGAGTGCTAGGCGTTCCGTTACAGGTGTGCTAAAATATTTAATAAAATAACAATAATAGTTTACACTGTTATGGGGGATCTAAGGATGACACACTGTTATGAGGATATTTGGGAGATCTTTGGATGACGCACTGTTATGTGACTCTAACCCCCCTCATCTTTTAGAATACACCCATGTACTGCAGTACTTTGGTCTATTCTTAAAGATGAGGGGGGTTATAGTCACATTTAATATTAGCACTGTCCAGAAACTATAATGTAATTGGCCTGTGTTTATATAAAAAATGACTATAACCCTCCTCATCCATAAGAATGCACCTATTTACTGCAGTGCATAGGTGTATTTTTAAGGATGAGGGGGGTTATAGTCACATTTAATATCAATACTGTCCAGAGACTGTAATGTAATTGACATGTGTTTATATTAAATGTGACTTTTACCCCCCTCATCCTTAAAAATGTACTGCAGTACATGGGTGCATTCTTATGGATGAGAGGGGTTATAGTCCTATTTAACACAGAGTTGTGGGTGTGTCTTTTGCTAGAATCCTCCAATCTTAGGGGGAGAAGTGTTCAGGATGCGGGGCTTGCCTGAAAGTTGTGGGTTCCCGATGCTGAGGGTCAGTGTCTGGCAGCCAGTGTCTGAGGGTCACTGGAGAGGAGGCGGCCGCGGCTGAGTGATGGGATCCGGGGCTGCTGACGAGGCCGAGCAGAAGGTGAGCATCGGGAGGGGAGAAGTCTGGGAGAGTTGGAAAAGCGCTGGGGCTCTTGTGTGTGCGGGATGTAGCAGGGTCCAGTCTGCTCATGGCTGGAGGGACTGGGGGGAGGGGGTAAGCTTATTGGTGGAGGAGGCAGTTTCCTCCGGCGCACACCACCAATCAGCAGTACGTGCAGGCGGCAGTGCAGCGGAGAAGGAGAACTCCTCTCCTTCCCCTTCCTCTTCTATGGAGTGGACCCAGGCAGCAGACAGCAGAAGCAGCTGCGTACTATGGCTGGCGCATTCAGCTTCAATGAATGTTTAACTGCCACCTCCCGCCCCACACTTAAATCGCAGGAGCAGGCTAATTAAAAGCTCCTGAAATCCTGTAATACTGCTGGCCTGCTTTATTTTCAACAGATTCTCTTTATAAGATGCAGACACTTTTCCCCCTCACTTTGTCTTATAAAGCGAAAAATATGGTACCTGTTTCCACAAAATACGGATAGAGGGGATTGATATACCGGCTTCCACCAAATATTGATTGAGGCCTGCAATATACCTGCTTCCACAAATATTGCTCTTCTATAGGGACTTTGTCACAGGGTCATTTTGAAAATGACAGTCAGAGGAAGAGGCAGGCCATTCTGCAGGGGTGGTAGGGGTCCGGCAGGTGCACCAAGCTGGAGCCTAAGTGGGAAGATGGAGAAGATGCGTGTCATTACATCAAAGGATGCACCAGAGTTGGTTGAGTGGCTCACTCAGCCTTCCGCTTATGCATCCTCCTCATCCTCTGTATCTGCACCCTCCTCACTCTCTGCTGTGTGCACCCCCAAAGACACCACCACCATAGCCCCTTCACTCGAGTCAGAGGAATTATTTTCCCATCCATTCCCAGACCTTACCGATGTGCAGCCATTGTTGGCATCGGATCAGGAAGAGGAGGTAGCAACAGCTGCCTCCCAGCGGTCTGACGACAGTACACAGATCAGCCCAATGATGGAGGTCCCTGCTGTTGCTGCCTATTCTGAGATCTCTAATGTCAGTGGTGGTGAAGGTGACGATGATGACGTGTGGATAGATGTCACGTGGGTGCCCACAAGAGAGGAATAGGAGGGGAGTTCAGAGGGTGAGACAGAACAGCAGATGGGGGTAGAAGGAGGAGAAGCAGGCAGAACTCGCAGTGCACAGGAGGCAAAAAGCAGGCTGCAAATGTATCTGGAGCGAGCCATCCACCATGCATGGTCACATCTTGCGCTCCCAGGACGCCGGCACATGGCTCAGCAGTGTGGGCTTTTTCTAAGTTGTCAGCTGCTGACAATAGTGTTGCCATTTGCAGCCTGTGCTGTCAATGCATAAGTCACGGTAAGCCCAACACTCACCTAGGGATGACCGCCTTTAGAAGGCATCTGGCCTCCCATCACCATGGTGGAAGGTGGAGTGGAGGACAAATGGGAGGAGAGAGGAGAAGGAGAAGAGACAGGACGTGGAGTGCCGGGAGTGTGGCTTTGTGGGTTCTGACAGTGTTGCTCCCACTGGGCTCGGTGATGGGAGGCCACGGATTGCATGCAGGCCTGCCTTTTCTTCTCCTCTTCCTACTCCATCCGCCGTCTCCTCCTCGGCTGACTACTCCTTTTCCACTGCTACCACCTCTTCCGCTTCAACCCCCAAGCTCCCCAGAACCTATCCAACGTGCCAGGTGAGACGTTACCATGTTGTGCCTGGAAGCCAAGAGCCACACCGGTCCTGCACTGCTTTCAGCTCTGCGGTCACAGGCCGACCAGTGGCTAACCCCGCTCAATTTGACAGTTGGTAAAGTGGTGTGCGACAACAGTGCCAATCTGCTGAGTGCGCTGAAACAGGGCAAAATGACACACGTGCCATGCATGGCACACGTCCTGAACTTAGTCGTGCAGCGATTCGTTGCCAAATACCCCGGGATCCAGGACATCTTGTGGCAGGCCAGGAAAATCTGGCTACTTTAGAAGATCTTATATGGCCATGGCTCGCCTTGCTGACGTTCAGTGGCGACACCACCTGCCCGTCAGACGTCTGATTTGTGACAGCCCTAAGCGCAGGAACTCCACCTTGTATATGTTTGATAGGCTGCTCCAGCAGCAACGACTACCTGTACGAAATCTGCAACAGGACAGTTTCTGGGGAGCTTGGTTTCTTTTCACCACGCCAGTGGCTGCTCATGTGCGACGCATGCAGACTTCTGCAGCCATTTGATGAGATCACCAAACTGGTAATTCGCAGCCAGGGCGCCATCAGTGACATCATACCTTACGCATTCTTTCTGGGGCATGCATTACGTCGTGTCACTGATCAAGCCGTCGAGGAGCAGGAGCTGGAAGATGAGGAAGTTGCAATGCTGAATGAATTCCAAGGGGGGCTACTCCATCTGAGACAAGTCAGCAGGAGTTTGAAGAGGAGTCAGAGGAGGATGGTGTCTGGGGGGAGGAGGAGGAGCAAGAAGAGCAGGCTTTAAACTTTTCGGGGATCCCTGGTGTTGTCCGTGGATGGGGGAGGAGACCGAGGACAACATTATCCTGGGCGATGAGCAGGAGCCAGGGCGCTCCACCGCTTCCAATTTAGTGCAAATGGGGGCCTTCATGCTCCAGTGTTTGAAGAGGGACCCCCGTATAAAAAGCATAAAGGGCAAGCACCAGTACTGGGTGGCAACGTACTTAGACCCCCGGTACAAACACAAAATGGTGGACATGTTACCAGCATCACAGAGGGCTGTCAGAATGCAGCATTTCCAGGCCTTGCTGTGAGAGATGCTGCATTCTGTTGTTGTGGCTTGCTGGCAGAGGAATTTCCACCCACAGAGAAACTGTTGCAGGTACCAATCCTACCGCGCATGCAAGAAGAGGGCGGTTTAAAGATGTGTTGGTCACTTTGGTTATGAGATCATTATTGCAGCCAACCCATCAACCACTGCCCTCCAGATCCAGCCTCAGGGAACACCTATACCGACAGGTGTCCGACAGCATTGGGTTAACGGCCGATGTGGATGCTCTGAGAAGCGAGGAACCCCTGGACTACTGGGTGTGCAGGCTTGACCTGTGGCCAGAGCTGGCACAATTTTCCATGGAACTCTTGGCTTGCCCCTGGTCGAGTTTCCTGTCTGAAAGGACATTCAGCACAGCATCACCAATAAGCGCACTTGCCTAGCTCACGACAGTATGGACTACCTCACATTTCTAAAAATGAATGAGGCATGGATCTCAGAGGAATTCAACACCTGTGACGACCACGTTTAATTGAATTTCCTCATGCCAGCCCACACATATCTGCCACCACCCAGAACAAAGAATAGTCCCTGACTTATGTAAATACAGCGGCATAAAGGGCCTCTTCTGTCCGATGAATGCCTAATGTTTGGGGCCTGTAATCCACTGGCCTGGAGTAAAATTTATATCCATTGACCCTCTAATATACCTCCAGCCACATAATCACTTGTTCTTTTCTGTACGGTGAATGCATAATTTTTAGGGCCTGTACTCCACTGGCCTGCTGTAAAATTGTTATCCAATTACCGTCTAATATACCTCCAGCCACATAATCACTTGATCTTTTCTGTCCGGTGAATGCCTAATGTTTGGGGCCTGTACTCCACTGGCCTGGAGTAAAATTGTTATCCAATGACCGTCTAATATACCTCCAGCCACATAATCACTTGATCTTTACTGTACGGTGAATGCATAATTTTTGGGGCCTGTAATTTAACTGGCCAACAGTAAAATTGTTATGCGGTGACTGCCTAATATACCTCCAGCTACATAATCACTTGTTCTTTTTTGTACGGTGAATGCCTAATGTTTGGGGCCTGTACTCCACTGGCCAACAGTAAAATTGTTATGCGGTGACCATCTAATATACCTCCAGCCACATAATCACTTGATCTTTTCTGTACGGTGAATGCCTAATTGTTGGGGCCTCGGAGGAATTTAACACCTGTGACGAACCATGTGTTATCGAATTTCACCTATTATCATTTGGGGTTTATTCGTTAGCCATGTTTTTAATCCAATTTTATATTTTTAGTTCTTTTAAGCATATGTATTTGACATGTATTTGTACTGGCCTGCAGTAAAATTGATATCCAATGACCGTCTAATATACCTCCAGCCATATAATCACTTGTTCTTTTCTGTACGGTGAATGCATAATTTTGGGGGCCTGTACTCCACTGGCTTGCAGTAAAATTGATATCAAATGACCGTCTAATATACATCCAGCCACATAATCACTTGATGTTTTCTGTCCGATAAATGCCTAATGTTTGGGGCCTGTTCTCCACTGGCCTGCAGTAAAATTGATATCCAATGACCATCTAATATATCTCCAGCCACATAATCACTTGATCTTTTCTGTCCGGTGAATGCCTAATGTTTGGGGCCTGTACTCCAGTGGGCTACAGTAAAATTGTTATTCAGTGACCGCATAATGCACCTCGAGTCACATAATCACAATTTCTTGCCTAATTTTTAGGGCCCGTACTCCCGTGGCCTAAAATAGAATTTTTCTAGGTTCCAGCAGGGCACATTTTTGAGGATTTCCCTTTAAGACGCATAAAAATGGCCCATGATTAAAATACATATTTTTTGTGGGAATTTTTTTCATTGATCCCCCTCTAGTATGTCACTGTCCATGTTATGGGACTATTTGTGCACTTCTAGTAAGTTTTTGGTGGCTGCAAATATGACCTGAAGGTTTTTCTGGTTCGCTTGCCATTAAAGTAAATTGGACCCGCAGTGAAATTGCCGTTCGCTAACATTTGATCGCGTTCGCAAATCGTCTCGGCCGATGTTCGTCCATCACTACTCAGAAACCCCCTTTAATGGTTGTCAGTAAATGGTCATTGGGAACCATAATACGATTTGTAGCCATTCCTTTAACTTATCTGGAAGCAGAATGACTAATTAATTCCTCTCTCTGCCCCAATATCAGACTAAACATTCTATTTTCTGCAAGGACATAGCCTAGAAATTATTCTGTAAGTCATAACATGAGCTTACAAGAGTTAGAGAAATTCTTCCTATAAGGTCTACAGTCTACTGCTTTTAGGCAGTAGATGTGTGCTAGCTCAGTCTTAATTTTGAAATTTATGTTTCTTTATTTTAGTTTTACTATCAGGCTCTTGACAAGGTTACACATTGGAGTGGGGAGACATTTCATAGGAAGACTCAGATCATGGAAACTCTCGTATAAATTTAATAATTGGCTCAATCAAAAATTTAATTTCAAACATTAAGTTCTATGATATGGATTTCAAAATTTGAAAACTGGACCTGGTGTATTGCAAAACAACAGAATTCCAAAATATTTTTATCACTACATATAAGAGCCATCTCCAGGTAGGGATCGTTTACAGCTAGTTCAACCACTTCCCCCATTTACAGAGCTGTTGGTATATAATTCTTTTACGGCGTAGTTCTTTCACAGATTTAGGAGTTATGACTGCACCATCACCAATGCGTGTCAGTTTTAATATACGGGTGTCATCTGCAATCCTGGCCATTTAACCCCTTACATGCCACATTAAATAGTGTCCATGGCACCTAAGTGGTTTTACAGAAAGAGAGGGTTCCCTCTATAAGCCCATCAGCACCCCTATGATGTGATCACAGGATGACAAGGAGTTGCCAAGTCAGCCTAGGGGCTAGCAATGTCACTCAGAGTTGTAATGTACACATTATATTAGGGAATAAAAATGACATAAAAATACACTGGATCTGTGTATATGGGTGTGCCTTTGGCATTAATACTTATCAGGCAAAAGTCCAAACTTAGCTTTATTCAGTCCAGAAATAGCACAGTAGTTTTATGCAGATGATTTTCAAGCAAATAGCACACAATAAACAACTGCCTGACTAGAAAGTAACTAATGATGACCCATCCAGTTTCTTCAAATAAACATCAGTTCAACAGTACACAGCACCATGGGCCAAACTTTCCACGACTCTGACCCAGGTTGCACTAAGGATACAGGCAGATATTGCAGCGTCTGCCTGTAGCCATCTGGAAGGCAATACCTAAATTTTACTTGCAAAATCATTTGGCCACTGGCCACTACATGTACTGGTGTAATGTATCCTAAAATTGCTGAGTATGGGTACAATCCCCACAGGCCGTGGTAACGACACAATTGATGATTTTCTTTTACTGGATTGTATTTACTCACAAAGTGATTTATGAAATATTTTTAACATTTTCTGAAGACACAGATATAATTATAAAAGACACATCAACTAAGTAATGAAAATAATCATTTGTATCCCTATTTATATTCTATTTGTATACATGTCTCACTGCTTGAGAAAGGCCTCACTGTGCTTGGCTGAAACATTGTGTTTGGGGTGAATAAAGCGGGTCCACCACCCTTTCACCAACTGTGGAGTGCTGCCTCATTCGTCTAATATTATATATACAGGGAGTGCAGAATTATTAGGCAAGTTGTATTTTTGAGGATTAATTTTATTATTGAACAACAACCATGTTCTCAATGAACCCAAAAAACTCATTAATATCAAAGCTGAATATTTTTGGAAGTAGTTTTTAGTTTGTTTTTAGTTTTAGCTATTTTAGGGGGATATCTGTGTGTGCAGGTGACTATTACTGTGCATAATTATTAGGCAACTTAACAAAAAACAAATATATACCCATTTCAATTATTTATTTTTACCAGTGAAACCAATATAACATCTCAACATTCACAAATATACATTTCTGACATTCAAAAACAAAACAAAAACAAATCAGTGACCAATATAGCCACCTTTCTTTGCAAGGACACTCAAAAGCCTGCCATCCATGGATTCTGTCAGTGTTTTGATCTGTTCACCATCAACATTGCGTGCAGCAGCAACCACAGCCTCCCAGACACTGTTCAGAGAGGTGTACTGTTTTCCCTCCTTGTAAATCTCACATTTGATGATGGACCACAGGTTCTCAATGGAGTTCAGATCAGGTGAACAAGGAGGCCATGTCATTAGATTTTCTTCTTTTATACCCTTTCTTGCCAGCCACGCTGTGGAGTACTTGGACGCGTGTGATGGAGCATTGTCCTGCATGAAAATCATGTTTTTCTTGAAGGATGCAGACTTCTTCCTGTACCACTGCTTGAAGAAGGTGTCTTCCAGAAACTGGCAGTAGGACTGGGAGTTGAGCTTGACTCCATCCTCAACCCGAAAAGGCCCCACAAGCTCATCTTTGATGATACCAGCCCAAACCAGTACTCCACCTCCACCTTGCTGGCGTCTGAGTCGGACTGGAGCTCTCTGCCCTTTACCAATCCAGCCACGGGCCCATCCATCTGGCCCATCAAGACTCAGTTGTCGGTTTTAAGAAATATTTAATAAAGAAGAGCTGAAAAGAGGACCTCTATTTGTCTCCAGAATCCTTTTTCAAATTTGTCTGCTGCCTGCTACGGGAACACTCCCCTAGGGCCTCTGGAGCCGGGATTATATATCATACCAAGGTGAGCTGGATAAAAGTTTTTCTATTTCTTCAAGTGTTGATTTCCGTGCTACGCCTGTGGTTACCCGAAGAGACGTCATTACCTCTGGCTCTATAATTTGATTTTTCACGGACAGTCATTGTCTCACACGTGCACGCTTCTTCCAATGGCCTTTTCCACCCTGCCAGACCGGCAATCCAAGGCGGATTCGGTCTTTTCTGTGGAGGACCTGACTGGCTCAGGTGATGTAAATCTGAAAACTACAATGCTTAATCTGGAACGATTATTAAATCAAGAAACTCGAGTTTGGTGGGATTGTACTACTCTATCTAAATATAAAGAAAATAATATGATCCCACGGGGCCTAAGGATTAAGAAAGTACCCACCACGGTGTTCTCGGAAGATTTTGTACTTAAATGGAACAATATCCTGTCGGACTGTTCGATGCAACTTATGGAGCTTATTATAGACTTTGAAAATACAAAACTGCAAACCTTACAACAGGAAATCCAATCCATTAGAGAGTCCCTAGTCAAGTACAGCAACAACAAAGAGTACACCGTTATGGACGAAGATATAAAGACATCCATCACCAAACTTGAAGATACCATAATGGACTATAAACATTCCAAATATCAACGTGATTTGCATGATTACACCCATAATCAGGTTTATGAATGGGGGAGGAGGGAGAATGTGTATTCTACACCTAAATCTATACTTAAACCCCAAAAAAACCGTAAATATAAAAGATTACCCAAAAGGGTGTCTAGAGTCAGCTTCTCCTCTGACGCGGAGGGGACTGAACCTTCCTATGTGACGAGTGAGCTGGAGCCGGGATCCGATGTCTCCGCCCTCCACCCTGCACCTGAGGAGGCCGGTAATTTTGCCTCATATTATAAGAGGTCAAAAATTGTAAGAGATAAGGATGATATGAAAAATGCCTCAAAAAACGCAGAACCAGGGGGGGACGGAGACACCGGTCAGCGGCATCAAAGATCAACTCGCCTGCAGATGAAACAGAAGTGAGTAGTAAGCAGCTAAGTGTTGTCAATCTATCTAGTGTTGTCCTGAGCAGTGAACAGATGAATGTACTCTCACTTGGTCTTAATTTTGCACCAACTTGTCACTTTGATATGTTCTCCACCTTACTAGACATAAATAAATTTGTGCGCAATATTACTGTATCTCGACACTTTTATGATATACCATCTCTTCCTGAACCCCCCCAGGACAGCATACAATTCTATGAAGATAACTCGTATAAAGATCTCCTGTTCAACGAACAGTTAGCTCTATGCTGTCTTGAGGGTCTTCAGGATGAACAGGGAATTAGAGACCTACCTAAACCGGCCGGCAAATTTAGCACACGTAACACCAAATTCTATCCAGTTATGTCACGTACGGGTAGTATGGATGTCTTCCAGGAGGTCCTGGAAAAAGAATTGAGGAATATTGAACTAGAAAGTAAGAAAAATAAGAATTACAATAACCTCAATTCATCCCAAGCCCTTGCTCTCAAGCAATTACAAGAATGTGACACTATAGTGATTAAAATGGCGGACAAGGGGGGGGCGGTTGTCATTATGGACAAGACAATTTACAGCCAACAATTGCGGGAGATGTTGGCGGACACTTCCACATATAAGAAATTATTGCGTGATCCGCTACAAGAATATATGGTTGTCTATATTTCACTGCTATCGAGAGGAAGGGAGAGTGGTATATTCGGTGACAGTGAATATAGATACCTAAATGTGGAAGTGCCGGTAACCCCCATAATGCACGCGTTGCCTAAAATCCATAAGGACATACAACCGCCCCCCCTTCGTCCCATAGTCTCTGGTATAGGTTCCCTGACGGAGCGCCTGGGCAGTTGGCTGGACAATATTCTCCAGCCACTGGTCAGACGTACCCCAGGGTTTTTAAAAGATACCTCAGATGTGCTACGAGCCATGTATAAATTTGTGTGGAATGAAAACTATAGATGGATTACAGCGGATGTGGTCTCTCTTTATCCCTCTATTCCCCACGGGGTTGCTCTACTAGCATTGGAATTTCACATGCATCGATATACAGGACTTGGCTCTGACCATATAGACTTTATTTGTGAAGTCACGAAATTTTTGTTGACACACAATTATTTTGTGTTTGATGGTGTGCATTACTTGCAGACCCGCGGAGTGTCAATGGGGGCCAAGTTCTCACCGTCCTTGGCCAATCTGACTATGTCCTATTGGGAAGAAAAATTCATTTATAGTCAAGATAACCCCTTTGGGCCTGGTTTGGTCTGGTACGGCAGATACATCGACGACATACTTATGGTGTGGGCGGGCGGTGTGTCTGCCGTCCCAGACCTCCAGGCTTATTTAAATAATAATGACTACAATTTGCGATTCATTTGTTCGGCTCATGAGTCCCATACCAGCTTTTTGGATTTGACACTCCGCGGGTGTCCAGGAGAAATAGTGCACACCATCACATACAGAAAAGAAGTGTCTGGTAACTCAATTCTCAATGCAAAAAGTCACCATCCAATGCATACTATTAGAGCAATCCCCGTGGGAGAATTTATGCGCACAGCAAGAAATTGTAGTGATAGGGATAAGTTAGAGGAGGAGTTTGACAAGGTAGCTTTAAGACTAAAGGAAAGAAACTATCCAACCTGGATGATCAAAAGGGGTAGAACAGTAGCATCACTCAAAGACAGAGAGGAAATGTTATTTGGCAAGCCTAAGTATAGGAGAACTGGAAAGGCTTCAACAGGCGGTGTGGGAGCTTGCGGGGAGAAGGAGCGGGACAGTATTCCCACCTTATCTCTAACGTATAGTAGTGAATTCAATGCAATCAGCGCATCTATAAAAAAATGTTTGCCTATACTGTTTGACGATAATATTTTATATCAAGCATTGAAAACAGGTTGCAGAATAGTCTCTAGAAGAGCTGCTACCCTGTCCTGCTCTTTGTCCCCGTCTCTCTACACCGCTAGCCGTACCAAAAAAGATGTTAAAAGTAGCTGGTTAGGTTACCAAGGCTTTGCAAAATGTGGTAGTAACCGTTGTAAAACCTGCAACTACGTTCTACCCACACAAACTTTTGACAACACAACACATACAGTCAAATTTCCCATCCGCAGTTATATTAACTGCAATACGGAGGGTGTTGTCTATGTCGTCAGATGTACCCATTGCGATCTGATGTACATAGGCAGCACGGCACGTAAGCTCAAGAGCCGTATCCTTGAACACTTGAATTATATTAGCAACCCAAATATTCTTAACATCTCTAATATAGCGAGGCACATGCTCGCAAAGTGACATTTTTTCAAGCATTTGCCATTGAAAGAGTTTCGGCACCGAAAAGGGGCGGTGACCACCGAAAGAAAATTCTTCTCAGAGAGGCATACTGGATCTTTAGACTTGGGTCTAGGATTCCAGCG
The DNA here is from genome assembly GCF_905171765.1 of Bufo bufo. NCBI lineage: Eukaryota > Metazoa > Chordata > Amphibia > Anura > Bufonidae > Bufo > Bufo bufo. Next base: position 383,826,197 of record NC_053389.1, read on the forward strand.
GGTCTCAACCTGAGAAAAGAGCTTATGTATATCTACCACTGATTAATATTAATCTAAGTGGAGGTATGTATTCACCAACAGTCTAAAGGGAAATTTTTGACGATTTTAATGATTCATTCTTGTTGTAGTAGTCAGGATAAGTGGGATTTCAAATGTCGCATAGGCTCGTGCATGTAGGTTGAACACTGCTCAGGACACTGATCACACGGAGCGGCTTATTTCTCTACAATATGATCCACACATAATATGAATCGGCTTGATGAAAGCAATGGTGATAAGATTGTACCAAACCAGGTGTGTTGTTCTTTCCTGTTGCTCCTCATATATAGAGTAATTAAGCTTACAACACTGGCTATGTGGACTTGCTCATTCATAGCTAATATTTTGTATCACTTATTGCTACAATAATGTGGCTCTCCTTATATGTTTGCTTCTGTTTCAATATTCAGTTGTGTATTTATTGTCGGCTTACAACTGATTGTAACACTGTAACACTCTGCAGTTGTCAGGCCATTCTGGTTGTTTATAATGTTATTTTAATAGGTGGAGAGGACTAAGTATTCACACTGTGCGGTTTATTCCTATAGAAACCAACAGCATGGAGAGTAGGGGTTAATTTGACCCAGGATTATCCACACAGTGTGTTTTCAATTGTATGAGTAATTGGGGAAGAGGTGTGCCTCTGTTGTGGCAGCCTATGGGATCGGAGGTTTCGCTTTGGATTTCTGAAGAGGCGCACTCCGATTCCTTTATAATGTGGGGTCACATTCAGTATGGTGCTACGACTAAGGGTACCTACCCGAAACGCGTCAGCGACCATGCCGTGGGGACAGTGACTATGTCGCTATGTCGGTTTTAAGAAATATTTAATAAAGAAGAGCTGAAAAGAGGACCTCTATTTGTCTCCAGAATCCTTTTTCATATTTGTCTCCCATCAAGACTCACTCTCATTTCATCAGTCCATAAAACCTTAGAAAAATCAGTCTTGAGATATTTCTTGGCCCAGTCTTGACGTTTCAGCTTGTGTGTCTTGTTCAGTGGTGGTCGTCTTTTAGCCTTTCTTACCTTGGCCATGTCTCTGAGTATTGCACACCTTGTGCTTTTGGGCACTCCAGTGATGTTGCAGCTCTGAAATATGGCCAAACTGGTGGCAAGTGGCATCTTGGCAGCTGCACGCTTGACTTTTCTCAGTTCATGGGCAGTTATTTTGAGCCTTGGTTTTTCCACACGCTTCTTGCGACCCTGTTGACTATTTTGAATGAAACGCTTGATTGTTCGATGATCACGCTTCAGAAGCTTTGCAATTTTAAGAGTGCTGCATCCCTCTGCAAGATATCTCACTATTTTTGACTTTTCTGAGCCTGTCAAGTCCTTCTTTTGACCCATTTTGCCAAAGGAAAGGAAGTTGCCTAATAATTATGCACACCTAATATAGGGTGTTGATGTCATTAGACCACACCCCTTCTCATTACAGAGATGCACATCACCTAATATGCTTAATTGGTAGTAGGCTTTCGAGCCTATACAGCTTGGAGTAAGACAACATGCATAAAGAGGATGATGTGGTCAAAATACTCATTTGCCTAATAATTCTGCACGCAGTGTACACTACTCACAAAAAGTTAGGGATATTTGGCTTGTGGGTGAAATTTCAGGATGAACCTAAAATGCACTCTAACCTATACAGGTGAACTTAATGTGACCTTCTCTAAACTTCTGAATGCACATGTCCAATTGTTCAATGTTTCAGTACTTTTTGCACAACTTGCTTAAGGAGCTTAAAGAGGACCTTTCACCTGGATATCTATAATCTAATTATTATACTACCTTCTCGTGAGAACTTGAGCTCCTCCCTGGCTAAGAGCGGGGCACTCTGATTGGATGCGCTCGCAGCTAGGGAGAAGATAACCGCGCCCAGGAGAACTTTAAGTCCACTCCTAGTATAACCAAGTCGCCTTATTACCATACAATGCACCAAAAGATACGGGGACCACAGCGGACGAACGGGGGTTTCTTTAGAAAAAAAAAATTGCCAAGACATCACTGGGGACATACTATAAGGTAGTATAATAATTAGATTATAGATATCCAGGTGAAAGGTCCTCTTTAATGGCAAGATTCACAACAGCTGTTTGATCCATGAAACGCCCAATAAATTTCCTGGTTCAATTAGAATTGGTATTTACAGTCCTCCTCATCATGCTGTTCACATTTTGACATCATAAGACCAAGATGACACCTAACAATTGATCAACAGTACCTCACCATTGCGAAGTTTCAATCATGATGTTCTCAGACGGAAGTGGCCACTGAGCTTAGAGTGTCACAGAATATCATCTGCAGGTTGCAACAGAGATACAGAGAGAATGGAAGAGTCACAGAAAGGCGAAGAAGTGTATGTCCTTCGGTCACAACCCACACTGATAATCGCTTCATTGTGAACAATGCCCTGTGGAACCGGATGATGAATGCCACACAACTCCAGGCACATTTAAGGGAGGTGAGAAGCACCAAAGCGTCATGTCAGACCATTTGAAACAGTTTACATCAGTGTGATCGCCGTGCAAGACGACTAGGTAACTGATGCAAGGGTACCTGACGACCAGGCTAGTCGCAAGGATACCTGACCACAGGTATCATCGTTTTGTATCGGCCAGGGAGCATCTACTCTGGACGAGGGACCAGTGGGCCTCAGTGCTGTTCACTGATGAAAATCAATTCACACTGAGCAGAAATGATGGTCGCCAAAGACCAGGAGAGCACTATGCATCAGCCACTGTTGTCACCAGACGAGCCTTTGGTAGTGGTGGTGTTAAAGTGTGGGCAGGTGTTTCCCAATACAGAACTGCCCTACACTTTGTGAATGGTACAGTGACAAGCCCATACTACTTGAATAACATCATTAATCCAGTCATTGTGCCTCTGCATGAACAACACAGGCCTAATTTCATCTTCATGGATGACAATGCACCACTTCATTGAGGTTGCATCATTAGGGAACGGCTGCTGGAGACTGGGGTACATCAAATGGAGTGGCCTGCATTTACTGCAGACCTGACTCCCATTGAAAACCTATGGGATCAGCTGAGTCACTGTATAGAGGCTCATAACTTTGTACCCCAGAACCTCAATGACCTGAGGGATGTCCTTCAAGAAGAGTGGGTGCCATGCCTCAGCAGACAATAAGCCGGCTTGTGAACAGCATGAGACTTTGTTGTCAAGCTGTAATTGATGCTCAAGGCCACATGACAAGTTTTTGAGACTGACATTTTATGTTGGGTATACCCACCACTACTGTTGGCTTTTGTTTCAATAACTTGTTTGAGATATGGAAATCACCATTGCATGTTTCTACTTAAATACCCTACCTTCATGATATAATATCACCGTAGTGTGAACTTTTTAAGTTTTCCATAAATTTCATCCGAAAGTCAAATATCCCTAACTTTTTGTGAGTAGTGTATATATAAATAAATTTCTGTCTGTCTGTTGTCTGTTTATGCACAAATAAACGACTGGACTGATGTGACCAAATTTGGCACATAGATACATCGGGTGTCTGGAAAGGTTTTCAGAACAAACTCAGCTCTCTAGGCAGTGGTGTACACACAATCCATGGGGCCCCGATGCAAAACTAATCTGGGGGATATCTGTGGAAGACACTGTTATGGGGGATACCTGTGGAGGACACTGTTATGGGGATACCTGTGGAGGACACTGTTATGGGGGATACCTGTGGAGGACACTGTTATGGGGGATACCTGTGGAGGACACTGTTATGGGGGATACCTGTGGAGGACACTGTTATGGGGGATACCTGTGGAGGACACTGTTATGGGGGATACCTGTGGAGGACACTGTTATGGGGGATACCTGTGGAGGACACTGTTATGGGGGATATCTGTGGAGGACACTGTTATGGGGTATATCTGTGGAGGACACTGTTATGGGGGATATCTGTGGAGGACACTGTTATGGGGTATATTTGTGGAGGACACTGTTATGGGGGATATCTGTGGAGGACACTGTTATGGGGGATATCTGTGGAGGACACTGTTATGGGCGATATCTGTGGAGGACACTGTTATGGGGGATATCTGTGGAGGACACTGTTATGGGGGATATCTGTGGAGGACACTGTTATGGGGGATATCTGTGGAGGACACTGTTATGGGGGATATCTGTGGAGGACACTGTTATGGGGGATATCTATGGAGGAAACTGTTATGGGGGATATCTGTGGAGGACACTGTTATGGGGATATCTGTGGAGGACACTGTTATGGGGATATCTGTGGAGGACACTGTTATGGGGATATCTGTGGAGGACACTGTTATGGGGATATCTGTGGATGACACTTATAGGGATATCTGTGGATGACACTTATGGAGATATCTGTGGATGACACTGTTATGGAGATATCTGTGGATGACACTGTTATGGAGATTTCTGTGGATGACACATATATAGCATCTTATGCTATATATGTGTCATCCACAGATCCCCCCCAAAACAGTGTCCTCCACAGATATCCCCATAAGTGTCATCCACACAGCCCCCTTAACAGTTCCATCCACAGATCCCCCATAAGTGCCTTCTAGTAATGTATCAGTGGGGAAGGAGGAGGCGGGAACACTGGCGGCGGGGCCGGTGCAGTGACTCTAATACATCGGCCCCGCACACAGCTGTAAAGTATATTGATGTAAAGCTTAATCTTTGTAAAAGTAGCCCAAACCCTGCTATACTTGCTAACTAGGGTGAGTAGTATAGCCTATCTATAGAACTTTCCATCTACTGTATCTATCTATCTATCTATCTATCTATCTATCTATCTATCTATCTATCTATCTATCCACTTTATCTATCTAACACAGTCTGAAAAATGGTTGTAATATGTAATAGCTATATTAACTGCTTATAGCGCCCGACTATTTTTATATACATGTAAAATTTTGTTATTTCACAACGATTATTCCACCGCTATATACCACGCATTTATTTGGACGTATATTATTTTTATAATATACCACGCATTTATATACCACGTATATTATTTTAGTTATTTATACAATAATTTACAATATTCAAATTGTTTTTAGATGTCAGTTTACCAAGATACTTTATGGGGCGATGATATCATCCCCGATGCTCAAATGCTTATAGCGGAGGAAGACTTTTATGAATCGTTCATCAGCGACGGCTGCCCACAAATTATTGCAGACGACGCCGCATGCGGTCTGGCGTTAGCGCAGCATCATATTTCAATTGACGACGACGACTACATGACTACATCGCTGCAACAGGCCGGTAAGCGTAACCGTTATAATCTTTTATTATATATATACATAGTTTATAGCGGCGCTTGTTATATTTCATATATGTTTATTATAGATGAGATAATACAACGTATTCAAGCGCGGCTGCTAGTACCACCAAAATTCGGACGAGCTAAAGGAGAACGAACCGCCAGCTATTATCGATCTATGGACACCAACGCCGGCTGCCGTAAAACATCGGCGCAAGCGCCCCAATCAGAGTGAGTATCGAATCCACATTGTTGATGTACAGTACTCTATTTTTAAACACTGCCTATATTTCTAATACACTTTTTAAAATCACAGCGCTGAAAAGAAAAATGTATACTTTTCATGATCTAACGGATCTCACGGACGATGATTTACAACAGCGGCGCAAGCGTCCCAAACAGAGTAAGGCGTAACCCGTATTGTCGATGTATTCTAATTTTAAGCATTATCTATAATCCTAATACGCTTTTCTAAAATCGCAGCGTTGAAAAGAAAAATGGACGCTACCGGTGTTTCCAGAGCGCTGTCAAAGAAATCGAACACGATCGGTAAGGTTCTCTGACTACCTCTGAAATAACAACGTCTATAGCTTTAAACGTGTATAAACATTGTTTATTCAAACCTTGTCATTTAAGTTTTTCAGACGCCCTGTAGTGATGCAAATGTCACTAGAAATACTTGGGCCGCAGAAGCGCCAGAACCATGCACCAGCTCCCGCGACAGTTTGCGGAATGAAGATCCGACGATACCGATTATCCAATGCCCTAACGCGCGTGAGTTATTCTTAATAGTTAGAGCTTAATGTTATCTCTTTTCAATTTTAGCCAAAAGAAAAGAAAGTGCAAAATTTTGTTCTGTTAAAGAGAAACGACGAACAAGCTCAAAGCAGCCGGAAGCGCCCGGAAGCGCCAGAACTATGCATCAGCGCCCGCGACAGTTGGCGGAATGAAGATCCGGCAATACCGATTATCCAATGCCCTAACACGCGTGAGTTAAGATATCGCGGCACACTAATATAACTTAATTACTATGTTTGAAATTCTAGCCAAAAGAAACGAAAGCGCAAAATTTTGTTCTGTTAAAGAGAAACAATGAACAAGCTCAAAGCAGCCGGAACTGTTAACGCCGATTTCCGAAATTCTAACAACCCCACAGCCGGTTCCGCAGAGTGGTAAGCAAACACATGTAATAAATGATGTTACAGATTTTTGCAACATATCGCCGGCGTTCGACACACCAGGTTCAACGTCTTTTAAAAGGCGCATCATATTTGAAAAGCCAGATTCACCCTATGACGTACAACAGACGGACCTAGGGCAGACGCACGACGACCAACAGGCACGCGCGTAATTAAAGGTTAAGGGTATAACAATCAACGTCGCTGACACCCGACTTGTTAATTTTGACAGTTTAAAAGACCTTGTACTGGACTACTCACGCAACTCCGATCCCGAGACGCAGAAAACAATAGGTATCGAGCAAAACAGAATTTTCAGAAACAGAAAACGTTTGACCGTAGAGACAAGACCGTTATGTTAAATGCCAAAGTGCGTCTACACAAAGAGACGTCTAATCACCAAATAAATGAATAAAACTAACTTACATATGTATGAAGATCCAAAAAACTCTATTGTAAGTATATATAAACATATAAACAATACATACATATATAATAAAACAGGCAGCACAAGGCGGGACACACAGATGAGTAGCAGCACCCAAGGAGAGGCCGGGAGATCAGTGCACGAAATAACAGGGAAAAAAGAATGCTAGCTGAAAAAGCATATCTCAAAACCTCATAGCAGCAACGCCCCAAACAAAGTGCAAAGGAGGCAATTGTGGAGATTGAGGTTGGAATAAAAAGGACAACGGTATCCCCGGAAGAAGCCAGATCTACTGGCGAAACGGCGTTGGGTCAGGAGTCGGCCGAGAGATCTTTGCACCAGTCAGGGTATGTTCATACTTTGTCCTTTTTATTCCAACCTCAATCTCCACAATTGCCTCCTTTGCACTTTGTTTGGGGCGTTGCTGCTATGAGGTTTTGAGATATGCTTTTTCAGCTAGCATTCTTTTTTCCCTGTTATTTCGTGCACTGATCTCCCGGCCTCTCCTTGGGTCCTGCTACTCATCTGTGTGTCCCGCCTTGTGCTGCCTGTTTTATTATATATGTATGTATTGTTTATATGTTTATATATACTTACAATAAAGTTTTTTGGATCTTCATACATATGTAAGTTAGTTTTATTAATTTTTTTGGTGATTATCATGACTCCTTGGGGGTCCGATGTTTTTGATATTATTCTGTCCGGTTAATATTGGTTGACACAAAGAGACGTCTGACTGACGACTTTACAACGCTACCTTTCGGCTATTAAACATGGCGGCTCAATTTCAACACCCTTTTTCATGTATTTTAGCAGGCCCCTCAAATTCCGGAAAGAGTTTTTTTGTTAAATGTTTGTTAATACAAGCGGATACGTTAATGTCGCACAAACCTGATAATGTCATTTGGTTATACGCTTGTTGGCAGAAATTGTACGATGAACAAACCCGTTTGTTTACAAATATCAGGTTTATCGAGGGAATACCGCAAAATTTTACAGACGCTGATCTATTCCCGCCGGACAAGGTAAATTTAGCAGTCTTTGATGATTTAATGGAGGCGGCTTGTGAAAATCTTGAAATGCAAAACACATTCACCAAATACGTACACCACAGAAACTTGAGCATTATGTATCTCGTTCAAAAAGTTTTTTGTCAGGGTAAGAAAAGCCGAACCATAAATTTAAACACTAAATACATGGTCCTTTTTAAGAACCCTTGTGATAAATTACAGATTATTACGTTGGCGCGGCAAATGTACCCCGGTAAAACACGTTTCTTTTTAGAAGCTTTTGAAGATGCTACACACAAGCCTTACGGCTATTTACTCATAGATTTAACCTCCTCAGGACCGCCGTACGCAGGATTGCGTCTTTGCGGCGGCCCTGCTCTTCTGGGTGGACACGCCGGCGCGTCCTCTCGCGAGACGCGAGATTTCCTGTGAACGCGCGCACACAGGCGCGCGCGTTCACAGGAACGGAAGGTAAGAGAGTGGATCTCCAGCCTGCCAGCGGCGATCGTTCGCTGGCAGGCTGGAGATGTGTTTTTTTTAACCCCTAACAGGTATATTAGACGCTGTTTTGATAACAGCGTCTAATATACCTGCTACCTGGTCCTCTGGTGGTCCCCTTTGTTTGGATCGACCACCAGAGGACACAGGTAGCTCAGTAAATATGTTGCACCAAGCACCACTACACTACACCCCCCCCTGTCACTTATTAACCCCTTATTCACCCTTGATCACCCCTGATCACCCCATATAGACTCCCTGATCACCCCCCTGTCATTGATTACCCCCCTGTCATTGATCAACCCCCTGTAAAGCTCCATTCAGATGTCCGCATGATTTTTACGGATCCACTGATAGATGGATCGGATCCGCAAAACGCATATGGACGTCTGAATGAAGCCTTACAGGGGCGTGATCAATGACTGTGATGATCACCCCATATAGACTCCCTGATCACCCCCCTGTCATTGATTACACCCCTGTCATTGATCAACCCCCTGTAAAGCTTCATTCAGATGTCCGCATGATTTTTACGGATCCACTGATAAATGGATCGGATCCGCAAAACGCATACGGACGTCTGAATGAAGCCTTACAGGGGCGTGATCAATGACTGTGATGATCACCCCATATAGACTCCCTGATCACCCCCCTGTCATTGATTACACCCCTGTCATTGATCAACCCCCTGTAAAGCTCCATTCAGATGTCCGCATGATTTTTACGGATCCACTGATAGATGGATCGGATCCGCAAAACACATACAGGCGTCTCCCTGGAGCCTTCCAGGGGGGGTGATCACCCCATATAGACTCCCTGATCATCCCCCTGTCATTGATCACCCCCCCCTGTCATGCTGCATTCAGATGTCCGTATGATTTTTACGGATCCACGGATACATGGATCGGATCCGCAAAACACATACGGACATCTGAATGGAGCCTTACAGGGGAGTGATCAATAACAGGGGGGTGATCACCCCATAAAGACTCTCTGATCACCCCCCTGTCATTGATCACCCCCCCTGTCATTGATCACCCCCCCTGTCATTGATCACCCCTCTGTAAGGCTCCATTCAGACATTTTTTTGGCCCAAGTAAGCGGAAATTATTTATTTTTTTCTTACAAAGTCTCATATTCCACTAACTTGTGTCAAAAAATAAAATCTCACATGAACTCACCATACCCCTCACGGAATCCAAATGCGTAAAATTTTTTAGACATTTATATTCCAGACTTCTTCTCACGCTTTAGGGCCCCTAGAATGCCAGGGCAGTATAAATACCCCACATGTGACCCCATTTTGGAAAGAAGACACCCCAAGGTATTCCGTGAGGGGCATATTGAGTCCATGAAAGATTGACATTTTTGTCCCAAGTTAGCGGAAAGGGAGACTTTGTGAGAAAAAAAAATAAAATATAAATTTCTGCTAACTTGTGCCAAAAAAAAAAAATTTCTATGAACTCGTCATGCCCCTCATTGAATACCTTGGGGTGTCTTCTTTCCAAAATGTGGTCACATGTGGGGTATTTATACTGCCCTGGCATTCTAGGGGTCCTAAAGCGTGAGAAGAAGTCTGGGATCCAAATGTCTAAAAATGCCCTCATAAAATGAATGTGGGGCCCTTTGCGCATCCAGGCTGCAAAAAAGTGTCACACATGTGGTATCGCCGTACTCAGGAGAAGTTGGGAAATGTGTTTTGGGGTGTCATTTTACATATACCCATGCTGGGTGAGATAAATATCTTGGTCAAATGCCAACTTTGTATAAAAAAATGGGAAAAGTTGTCTTTTGACGAGATATTTCTTTCACCCAGCATGGGTATATGTAAAAAGACACCCCAAAACACATTGCCCAACTTCTCCCGAGTACGGCGATACCACATGTGTGACACTTTTTTGCAGCCTAGGTGGGCAAAGGGGCCCACATTCCAAAGAGCACCTTTAGGATTTCACAGGTAATTTACCTACTTACCACACATTAGGGCCCCTGGAAAATGCCAGGGCAGTATAACTACCCCACAAGTTACCCCATTTTGGAAAGAAGACACCCCAAGGTATTCCGTGAGGGGCATGGCGAGTTCCTAGAATTTTTTATTTTTTGTCACAAGTTAGTGGAAAATGATGATTTTTTTTTTTTTTTTTTTCATACAAAGTCTCATATTCCACTAACTTGTGACAAAAAATAAAAACTTCCATGAACTCACTATGCCCATCAGCGAATACCTTGGGGTCTCTTATTTCCAAAATGGGGTCACTTGTGGGGTAGTTATACTGCCCTGGCATTCTAGGGGCCAAAATGTGTGGTAAGGAGTTTGAAATCAAATTCTGTAAAAAATGACCAGTGAAATCCGAAAGGTGCTCTTTGGAATATGGGCCCCTTTGCCCACCTAGGCTGCAAAAAAGTGTCACACATCTGGTATCTCCGTACTCAGGAGAAGTTGGGGAATGTGTTTTGGGGTGTCATTTTACATATACCCATGCTGGGTGAGAGAAATATCTTGGCAAAAGACAACTTTTCCCATTTTTTTATACAAAGTTGGCATTTGACCAAGATATTTATCTCACCCAGCATGGGTATATGTAAAAAGACACCCCAAAACACATTCCTCAACTTCTCCTGAATACAGAGATACCAGATGTGTGACACTTTTTTGCAGCCTAGGTGGGCAAAGGGGGCCATATTCCAAAGAGCACCTTTCGGATTTCACAGGTCATTTTTTACAGAATTTGATTTCAAACTCCTTACCACACATTTGGGCCCCTAGAATGCCAGGGCAGTATAACTACCCCACAAGTGACCCCATTTTGGAAAGAAGAGACCCCAAGGTATTCGCTGATGGGCATAGTGAGTTCATGGAAGTTTTTATTTTTTGTCACAAGTTAGTGGAATATGAGACTTTGTATGAAAAAAAAAAAAAATCATCATTTTCCACTAACTTGTGACAAAAAATAAAAAATTCTAGGAACTCGCCATGCCCCTCACGGAATACCTTGGGGTGTCTTCTTTCCAAAATGGGGTCACTTGTGGGGTAGTTATACTGCCCTGGCATTCTAGGGGCCCAAATGTTTGGTAAGGAGTTTGAAATCAAATTCTGTAAAAAATGACCTGTGAAATCCTAAAGGTGCTCTTTGGAATATGGGCCCCTTTGCCCACCTAGGCTGCAAAAAAGTGTCACACATCTGGTATCTCCGTACTCAGGAGAAGGTGGGGAATGTGTTTTGGGGTGTCATTTTACATATACCCATGCTGGGTGAGAGAAATATCTTGGCAAAAGACAACTTTTCCCATTTTTTTATACAAAGTTGGCATTTGACCAAGATATTTATCTCACCCAGCATGGGTATATGTAAAAAGACACCCCAAAACACATTCCTCAACTTCTCCTGAATACAGAGATACCAGATGTGTGAAACTTTTTTGCAGCCTAGGTGGGCAAAGGGGCCCATATTCCAAAGAGCACCTTTCGGATTTCACTCGTCATTTTTTACAGAATTTGATTTCAAACTCCTTACCACACATTTGGGCCCCTAGAATGCCAGGGCAGTATAACTACCCCACAAGTGACCCCATTTTGGAAAGAAGAGACCCCAAGGTATTTCGTGATGGGCATAGTGAGTTCATAGAACTTTTTATTTTTTGTCACAAGTTAGTGGAATATGAGACTTTGTAAGAAAAAACAAACAAAAAAAAACCATCATTTTCCGCTAACTTGTGACAAAAAATAAAAAGTTCTATGAACTCACTATGCCCATCAGCGAATACCTTAGGGTGTGTACTTTCCGAAATGGGGTCATTTGTGGGGTGTTTGTACTGTCTGGGCATTGTAGAACCTCAGGAAACATGACAGGTGCTCAGAAAGTCAGAGCTGCTTCAAAAAGCGGAAATTCACATTTTTGTACCATAGTTTGTAAACGCTATAACTTTTACCCAAACCATTTTTTTTTTACCCAAACATTTTTTTTTTATCAAAGACATGTAGAACAATAAATTTAGAGCAAAATTTCTATATGGATCTCGTTTTTTTTGCAAAATTTTACAACTGAAAGTGAAAAATGTCATTTTTTTGCAAATAAATCGTTAAATTTTGATTAATAACAAAAAAAGTAAAAATGTCAGCAGCAATGAAATACCACCAAATGAAAGCTCTATTAGTGAGAAGAAAAGGAGGTAAAATTCATTTGGGTGGTAAGTTGCATGACCGAGCAATAAACGGTGAAAGTAGTGTAGGTCAGAAGTGTAAAAAGTGGCCTGGTCTTTCAGGGTGTTTAAGCACTGGGGGCTGAGGTGGTTAAGATCTGACACGCCTGAGGAACTACGACTTAGAACTGGTTTGTTCTCGCCAGATCTTCCGGCAGCTTATGTGTGCAAAAAGAAGCTCTAAAATGCACTATTTCACACCTCTACGGTTATTCACGGTAGTGTCGCTGCACCTGGAAAGATGTCAAACAGAATCAGACGTAATTGGGATCTTTTAAAAGCGCTAGTCAAAACAAATCTGAAGACCCTAAAATCAATATTATGTAATGCCAGTAATGATTTGATAGCCGCTATTGGCGAGATCGCTCTCAATATCCTTAAAGGAAAGATACCTCTTAAAGAGCTCCCAAAAATATACTGAAAAGATTGCGTGTGGCTATAAAAAAATTAGCCGATAAAAAGTACCCCATTAAAGGAAAGAAGCGCGTTGTGAACCAGAGCGGCGGTTTTATAGGAGCACTGCTCGGTTTTGCAATACCTTTAATCACTAGCTTGATAGCCAACACCGCTGGTGGTTAATAATGCAGCATGCTGAGAAAATGTTCCTGGTTTCCAAAAGCTATTTGGACCGGCTTAAAAAAACGTCTGTAGAAACAAATGACATACGTCAAACCGCCATACAGCGTTTAGACGATGAAATTAACGAAAAAGCAAACAGAAATGACCTTTCAGATGATGAAAAAATTAAGAGCTACACTACCGTGTTAAAGAGATACTTGATGCTCAACAAACAGTCTGGTAAAGAAATGTCAACCTTAAAGAGGACCTTTCATTAGATAAAAAATCTAAACTAAGTATACAGACATGGAGAGCGGCGCCCAGGGATCTCCCTGCACTCACTATTATCCCTGGGCGCCGCTCCGTTCTCCCGGTATAGGCTCCGATATCTTCATATGTTCGGCTCCACCTTCGCCCATGCTGTAGCGCTGGCCAATCGCAGCGCTCAGCTCATAGCCTGAGAGGTTTTTTTTTCTCTCAGGCTATGAGCTGAGCGCTGCGATTGGCCAGCACTACAGCCTGGGAGAAAGAGACGCCGGCAGGCTCCACTGGGTGGAGCCGAACATATGAAGATACCGGAGCCTATACCGGGAGAACGGAGCGGCGCCCAGGGATAATAGTAAGTGCAGGGGGATCCCTGGGCGCCGCTCTCCATGTCTGTATACTTAGTTTAGATTTTCTATTCTAGTGAAAGGTCCTCTTTAACTCTGATTACACAGCCGCAACCTGATCAACAACGATTGACAAATGACGCCTCAATCAACCCCGATACTAAAGAGATCCTCGACAATGTTAACATACGTTATAGAAAAAATGCTGAACTTTTGTTGAACAAACTGTGGCGCTCAGGTGACAAGTCGTACTGGAACTCTAGGGGCGAATTAATTTACAAAGATTAAGCTATACCCGGTTCCAACATCATCGACCTGATTCGCACAGCTACGCAGAGCCACGTCGTGTCTAAAGCGCCTCACGGTTGGGATAGTTTTATGGAAACTATCGCAGAGCTGAACATTCCGTCAACCGTTATCGGTAATACAAGAACGAGAGAACTTTTCGATAATTTAAAATGAGGTTCGTCGGGCGAACCCTTTGATGCTCCTCGTACTCCTTTTCGGCAGCCATTGTTTGTAACATCGCCAATAACGCGGAGGACTTTATTACCTAAAAAGAGAGCATCTCCTTTGTCACAGACGGCGTGGTTAACGTTGTAAATTTTTTACTTTGAATGTATATAAAATGTATTTGTATGTAACGCATTATAATGTTTTTATTTGTTTTACATAATTTTTTTTACTTTGAATGTATATAAAATGTGTTTGTATGCAACGTCTTGTAATGTTTTTATTAGTTTTACATAAACTGTTTTTAAATAAAATGTATTCCGCTTTTTTCAATAAATCCACTATCTTGATTAGTTAAAATTGCATAATCAGTTGGGTCGCATTGATTGATAGACGCTGCTTAAAAACGTTGCTAAAATGACGGGTATTGCCGCGATATTGAGAAAACAGTACTACACGCCGAAAGCTGTCGGCTCTTATGGCGGCGTAGAGCCCTTATTCAAAGATGTATGAAAATTTGGAATAAGAGAAGAAGCTGTAAAAAATTGGTTGCGCAACGAGGATACTTACACGCTGTACAAACCTGTTAGAAAATCATTTAGAAGAAACAAAGTTATGGTTTCTGATATAGATGATTAATGGCAGGCCATTAATCTGTGACAGTACACTGAGGCCATGGACCCCGCTGGTCTTCCCAAGCCTGTCGTCCAGGAACTGTTACATGAAGTAAAGCGCCAGAGTGAACGTCAGGATGTTTTGATGCGGTTCTTGCAAAATGTTGCTGCTCGTCTGGATGCCATATCGTCTCCAGCTACTGCAGGGTCGTCAGACGCTGCTACTCCTGCAGTTCCCACACCGGTAAGTCCGGATTTGTGTACCGCTGGTGTGCAACTCCCTCTGCCTTCACGCTATGGTGGAGATCTAAAAGCCTGTTGTGGATTCCTGAACCATTGATCCACTTTGAGTTGCTTAAGCTGAAGTTTCCCACTGAGCGATCCAAGGTTGCCTTTATTGTGTCCCTGCTGTCTGATGAGGCCCTTGCTTGGGAAAATCCTATTTGGGAGCATGGAGGTCCTGAGACTACCAACCTGCAGTTTTTTCTGGCTCAACTTGCAGGATAACAGGTCGAACTGGATGGACAGATGTCTTTTTTCGGCCTTGTGTACTATGTTACTATGTTACCTTCCGGCTGGTTTATGAAGAGCCCGGCCGCAAGTCCTCCACTGCCTCAGCTCTGCTACGTCTACTACAGGGTTCCTTGTCTGTGGGTCAGTACACCATCCAGTTTCGTACCCTGGCTGCCGAGCTGGCATGGAACAATTAGGCTCAGCTGGCGGTGTTCTGGGAGGGCCTTTCTGACTGGATTAAGGGTGAACTAGCTTGTTTGCGACCGCCCTACTACTCTGAATGACCTGATTACCTTGGCTACAAGGATAGATATGCGCTTCAAGGAACATGCTAAGGAGGTTGCGTACACCAGAACGCCACCTCGGTTGGCTCCATCCTTTCAGAGGCCGCTGCTTCCTCTAGTGTCCACCCCACCTGAAGATCCCATGCAAATAGAGCGCCTTCGATTGTCTGACCAGGAACGTTTACGCCGCAAAGCAGAAAACCTGTGTTTGTATTGTGGTGGCAAGGCCCACTTCGTGTGTAATTGTCCCCGGAAGTCAGGAAACGCCAATGTCGGTGACTCTCTCGCAGAAGGGAGTCACGCTGTCTGTGTCTGCATTCCTGGACTCTGGGTCGGCCAGTAATTTCATTCAGCAAGCTCTGGTCCATCAGTTATAGCTTCCTACCATCCGTCTCGAAAGGCTTCTGTCAGTGGCCTCCGTTAATAGACTGCCACTCCCTGAACCAGTGATCTCTGTGACGATGCCCCTCAAGCTGCAAATTGGGGTTCTGCATTCTGAGATGATTTCCTCCTAAGTGACGGACACTACGAGTTCCGGTGTAATGCTCCTGCGGTATTCCAGGAGTTGGTGAACGACATCATCCGGGATCTGCTTTATGTCTGCGCAATAGTGTATCTGGATGATATACTAATCTATTCCCCAGATTAAACCACTCACCGGAAAGCATGTACGTTTAGTATTACAGCGATTGAGAGAAAATCGTCTTTACGTCAAACTCGGGAAATACCTTTTCGAAAAATCTACTGTACCGTTTCTCGGATACGTCATCTCGGATGCCGGGTTGCAGATGGATCCTGAAAAGTTGAAGGCAGTAATGGACTGGCCCCGCCCACAGGTTCTTCGGGCTATACAGCGCTTCCTGGGATTCGCTAATTTCTATCAGCAATTCATCCTAAATCTTTCATCCCTTTCGGCAATCCACGGCCGGGTCGGCAATCCACGGCCGGGTCGGCAATCAACGGCCGCCGGCCGTCTGCACCACAATTCCGGAGATGTGGAACGTAGTCACGAAACGGAACACCGGAAGCACTACGGAGTGCTTCAGTGGTGTTTCTTTCCATTGTTCCACACCGCAAATAAATATGACATGTCATATTTTTTTGCGGTGCGGACAGACCATGGACCCATTCAAGTTGAATGGGTCCGACCCGCTACACGGATGTTGCCTATGCATTAGGGACCGCAATTGCGGTCCCCAATGCACGGAACGGCTGCACAACGGCCGTGTGCATGCGGCCTTACTAGGAAAGGGGTGAATGCCAACGACTGGACTCCAAAGGCCTTCGTCCAATTAACTCCTTAAAGGGAACCTGTCATGTGGATATTTGATTATATGTAATGACCGGTGTCACGCACAGGGAGGGAAAAGGGAAAGCCCTGCCCAAGGGAGAGGGAAAGGTGGTGACCCCTGACTCACCTTGCGGCTGGCACCTGACTGCCCTGACGTCCCTAGACGGGTTCCTCACCCGTGCGGCGATCACGTGCCTAAACCCTGGCTTTCCCTAAAATGAGCCCTAGATAGTGAACGGGCCAGTGGGATCGCTAGTCCGCACCACTGACACTAAGAGGGAAACACCAGGGAGAGGACAGACAATACAGACAAACACATACACCCAGGTGGGCGACCACAGCAGACCACAAAGGTCCAACAGGGATCCGGAGGGTAACGTTCTGGACCAACAACCAGAGAACGCAGCAACACAGCTCCAGAGGGTCAGAATAGATGTCCAGGCAGGAAGCTCTATATCTGGCAACCAGAGAAGTGTGAGAGGGGAATATAAGGAGGTTGGGAGTGCTGGACAAGGAACAGCTGAGGAGAAGGAGCTACGGATCCCTGAGTGAGCCAAAAGGGTTGCAAAGCAAACCCAGAAAGCTACCATAAGGAAACAGCCCTATCTTACATAGAGCGCGCAGCCAACCGCTGCGACTTCCTGACCCCGGGTATAACGGAGTCAGGCGTGGTTCTTGACACCCTCGTGACAGTACCCCCCTCTCTATGAGGGGCCTCCGGACAATCAGGACCAGGTCTCTCAGGATGAGAGGCATGAAAAACCCGAACTAGCCTGTCAGCGTTTACCTCAGACGCAGGAACCCACATTCTTTCCTCGGGACCGTAACCTCTCCAATGCACCAGATATTGAAGAGAGCGGCGGACCCGACAAGAATTAACAATTTTGGATATCTGAAATTCTAGATTACCATCCACAACAACAGGAGGGGGTGGCAGCGGTGACGGTTCTAGAGGTGGAACATATTTTTTGAGTAACGTCTTATGAAAGACATTATGGATTTTAAAAGTCTGAGGTAACTCCAGGCGAAAAGCCACGGGGTTGATGATGGCTACAATTTTGTAAGGACCAATAAACCTAGGACCCAGTTTCCAAGAGGGAACCTTCAATTTAATATTCCTAGTAGACAACCACACATAGTCATTCACTCCTAGGTCCGGACCTGGCGACCGTCTCTTATCAGCCATGCATTTGTATTTACCTCCCATATTTTTCAAGTTAGCTTGCACCTTCTGCCATACCGATGAAAGAGATGACAAAAACCGTTCCTCTTCGGGAACCCCAGAAGACCCCCCCTCTTTGAAAGTACAGAATTGGGGATGAAAACCATATGCACCAAGAAATGGTGACTTGCCAGTGGATTCCTGACAACGATTATTTATGGCAAACTCAGCTAACGGTAAATATGATGACCACAACTCTTGGTTTTCAGACACAAAACATCTTAGATATGTCTCCAGGTTTTGGTTGGTACGCTCAGTCTGTCCATTCGACTGAGGATAGAAAGCTGAGGAAAAGGACAAGTGTACCCCCAAACGGGAACAAAAAACTTTCCAAAATTTAGAAATAAACTGGGTACCTCGATCCGAAACAACATCGGAGGGGACCCTGTGAAGCTTCACGATTTCACTGACGAATACCTGAGCAAGAGTCTTAGCATTAGGTAGTGCGGGTAACGCAATGAAGTGTACCATTTTGCTAAACCTGTCCACTACTACCAAAATAACTGTTTTACCCGCAGACAAAGGTAAGTCAGTGATAAAATCCATTGACAGATGTTTCCATGGTCTATTGGGAATGACGAGTGGTAATAAGAGACCCTGCAGGACGTGTATGTAAAACTTTTGCGCGCGCACAGGTAGAACAAGAAGACACAAAATCCAATACATCCTGACGCAACCTTGGCCACCAAAAATGACGAGACAATAGCTCCAAGGTTGCTTTACTACCCGGGTGCCCAGCAAGTGCCGAATTATGATGTTCCTTTAATAATTCGAAACGCAGGTTCAACGGTACAAACAATTTCTCTGAGGGGCAAGAGACCGGGGCGTCCCCCTGGGCCTCTAACACCTTCCCCTCCAGAACAGAGTGTACCGCAGAAACAACCACTCCTCTTTGAAGAATGGGCACCGGATCACTCACATTACCCCCTCCAGGGAAACAACGAGATAGTGCATCAGCCTTGGTATTCTTTGCCACAGGACGATAGAAAATCACAAAGTTAAACCTGGTAAAAAAAAGCGACCACCTAGCTTGTCTAGGGGTGAGACGCTTAGCTGATTCGAGGTACAGAAGATTTTTGTGGTCCGTAATCACAGTGACGGGGTGGACTGCCCCCTCTAAAAAGTGACGCCATTCTTCAAACGCTAGTTTAATAGCTAATAGTTCCCTATTGCCAATATCGTAGTTCTTTTCTGCTGCAGATAGTTTTTTAGAAAAGAAAGCACAAGGACGCCATTTGCCAGGAGACGGACCCTGAGACAGCACCGCCCCCACTCCCACCTCTGACTCATCGACTTCAACAATAAAAGGCTGAGAGACATCAGGTTGGACTAGTACAGGTGCAGAGGCACACCTCTCTTTTAGAGAGGAAAAAGCAACTTTAGCGGCGTCAGACCATTTAGAAAAATCAGTCCCCTTCCTAGTCATGTCAGTAAGGGGTTTTACAATAAGTGAATAATTTTTAATGAATTTCCTATAGAAATTCGCGAAGCCCAAGAACCGTTGCAGTGCTTTGAGGTTCTCAGGAAGATCCCAATCTAAAATTGCCTGGACCTTCCTAGGATCCATGCGGAAACCTGAAGCAGATAAAAAATAACCTACGAATTGTATCTCCTGAACGGCGAAGACACATTTTTCAATTTTAGCATATAATTTATTCGTCCGTAGGACCTGCAGTACTTGTCTGACATGCACCTCATGTGTTCTCAGATCAGACGAATAAATTAAAATATCATCTAGGTATATTACCACAAACCTGCCGATTAGATGACTAAAAATGTCATTAACGAAATGTTGAAAGACGGCAGGAGCATTGGTCAGACCGAAAGGCATAACTAGATTTTCATAATGTCCCTCAGGGGTGTTAAAAGCTGTCTTCCCCTTATCCCCCTCCTTAATACGAATCAGATTGTAGGCCCCCCTAAGATCAAGTTTGGAGAACCACCTAGCACCCGCAATCTGGTTAAACAGGTCAGGAATGAGAGGAAGAGGGTATGGGTCTCGGATGGTTATCCGATTTAATTCGCGAAAATCTAGGCAAGGACGCAGGCCCCCATCTTTCTTTTTAACGAAGAAAAACCCTGCAGCCACGGGTGAAGAAGAGGGTCTGATGTGTCCCTTAGCCAAGCTCTCGGAGATATAATCTTTCATGGCTTGTCTCTCTGGACCCGAAAGATTATATAACCTGGTCTTGGGTAATTTTACGCCGGGAATAAGGTTAACCAAGCAATCATAAGGACGATGAGGTGGTAACTTCTGACAACCCTTTTCAGAAAAAACGTTCTCAAAATCCAAAATAAATGTAGGTAGGGTAGTTATGGAGGCGACTAAGCAATTGCTATTTAAGCAATTTTCTCTGCACTGCTCACTCCACTCCAATATCTCCCTGGCCTGCCAATCCACCACTGGATTGTGCGCTACCAACCAGGGAAAACCCAGCACTACCGGAGTGGGAAGCCCCTCCAGAACATAACATGAAAGCATCTCGTTATGGTGGTCCCCTACCAGAAGGTGTAAATTATGAACAATGTGGGTGAGGTTTCTCTGAGACAGAGGAGCAGAATCTATAGCGAATATGGGAATAGGTCTCTGTAGAGTCCAGAGAGACAAACCCATAGTGCGGGCAAAATGGGCATCTATCAAATTTACCCCTGCTCCACTGTCTAGAAAGAAAGAAATAGTCTCCGTCTTATCACCAAAAACAATAACCGCTGGCAACACAAATTGCGATGTACGTATGGAGGAAACGTATAACCCCCGGCTGACATCCTCCACACAGCCTGGGGTTAGTAGGTTAGGATCCGTAGGGTAGCGTTCTGGACCAACAAGCAGAGAACGCAGCAACACAGCTCCAGAGGGTCAGAATAGATGTCCAGGCAGGAAACTCTATATCTGGTAACCAGAGAAGTGTGAGAGGGGAATATAAGGAGGTTGGGAGTGCTGGACAAGGAACAGCTGAGGAGAAGGAGCTACAGATCCCAGAAAGCTACCATAAGGAAACAGCCCTATCTTACATAGAGCGCACAGCCAACCGCTGCGACTTCCTGACCCCAGGTATAACGGAGTCAGGCGTGGTTCTTGACACCCTCGTGACATTATAATCTAACTAATTATATACAATCATTAACTACTAAAAAGTGCCTTAGATGTATTCACTTACTGATGTGACAGATGGTTACCTCATAATATACACACAAAGATGCCACATGCCGCATGCTAATGAGCTGATTTGAATCCAGCGTGATGTCATTGAGTCCAGCGTTTATTTAATTAACAGCTATAGCCACTCCCCTGCCCACCTGCTGCTGATTCATATGGAAAATAACTGTCAATCAGCAGCAGGTAGGCAGGGAGAGTCAGGAGCTCATGAATATTCAGGACTCATCATTATGAGCTGGAGCTTTTCAATACAAGATGTTGGCAGATTGACTGGGTTAATTAAAGAAAGTGACCCAGCATTTTGCTAAGAGAATCAGTCAATTATTTATGTTGCCCTTAGTTAGGACACCATAAAACTGGTGACAGGTTCCCTTTAAGGACACAGCCTTATTTCACCTCAAGGACCAGGCCATTTTTTGCAAATCTGACCAGTGTCACTTTAAGGCCTCTTTCACACGGGCGTTGCAGGAAAATGTGCGGGTGCGTTGCGGGCACACGCGTGATTTTTCCGCGCAAGTGCAAAACATTGTAATGCGTTTTGCACTCGCGTGAGAAAAATCGGCATGTTTGGTACCCAAACCCGAACCTCTTCACAGAAGTTCGGGCTTGGGATCGGTGTTCTGTAGATTGTATTATTTTCCCTTATAACATGGTTATAAGGGAAAATAATAGCATTCTGAATACAGAATGTATAGTAAAATAGCGCTGGAGGGGTTAAAAAAAAAATAAAAAAAATTTAACTCACCTTAATCCACTTGATCGCGGAGCCGGCATCTCCTTCTGTCTTCATCTTAGCTGTGTGGAGGAACAGGACCTGTGGTGACGTCACTCCAGTCATCACATGATCCATCACATGATCTTTTACCATGGTTATGGATCATGTGATGGACCATATGATGACCGGAGTGACGTCACCACAGGTCCTGTTGCTCCACACAGCTAAGATGAAGACAGAAGGAGATGCCGGCTCCGCGATCAAGTGGATTAAGGTGAGTAAAATTATTATTACTTTTTTTTTAACCCCTCTAGCGCTATTTTACTATGCATTCTGTATTCAGAATGCTATTATTTTCCCTTATAACCATGTTATAAGGGTAATTAATAATGATCGGGTCTCCATCCCGATGGTCTCCTAGCAACCGTGCGTGAAAATCGCACCGCATCCTCACTTGCTTGCGGATGCTTGCGATTTTCACGCAACCCCATTCACTTCAATGGGGCCTGCGTTGCGTGAAAAACGCAGAATATAGGGCATGCTGCGATTTTCATGCAACGCACAAGTGATGCGTGAAAATCACCGCTAATGTTAACAGCCCCATAGAAATGAATGGGTCAGGATTCAGTGCGGGTGCAATGCGTTCAACTCACGCATTGCATCCGTGCAGAATACTCGCCCGTGTGAAAGGGGCCTAAGGCTACTTTCACACTAGCGTTCTGCTGTCCGCTCGTGAGCTCCGTTTGAAGGGGCTCACGAGCGGAGCAGAACGCTTCCGTCCAGCCCTGATGCAGTCTGAATGGATGCGGATCCGCTCAGACTGCATCAGTCTGGCGGCGTTCAGCCTCCGCTCCGCTCGCCTCCGCACGGCCAGACGGACAGCTGAACGCTGCTTGCAGCGTTCGGGTGTCCGCCTGGCCGTGCGGAGGCGTGCGGATCCGTCCAGACTTACAATGTAAGTCAATGGGAACGGATCCGCTTGAAGATGACACCATATGGCTCAATCTTCAAGCAGATCCGTCCCCCATTGACTTTACATTGAAAGTCTGAACGGATCCGCTCAGGCTACTTTCGCACTTAGAATTTTTTCTAAGTTATTAATGCAGACGGATCCGTACTGAACGGAGCCTCCGTCTGCATTAATATGATCGGATCCGTTCAGAACGGATCCGATCAAGCGCAAGTGTGAAAGTAGCCTAAGTGGTGATAACTTTAAAACGCTTTGACTTATCCAGGCCATTCTGAGATTGTTTTTTTCGTCACATATTGTACTTCATGACACTGGTAAAATGAAGTAAAAAAAAATAATTTTTATTTATAAACAAAATACCAAATTTACCAAAAATTTCGAAAAAAATAGCAAATTTCCAAGTTTCAATTTCTCTACTTCTATAATACATAGTAATACCTCCAAAAATTGTTATTACTTTACATTCCCCATATGTCTACTTCATGTTTGGATCATTTTGGGAATGATATTTTATTTTTTGGGGATGTTACAAGGCTTCGAAGTTTAGAAGCAAATCTTGAAATTTTTCAGAAATTTTCAAAAACCCAATTTTTAGGGACCAGTTCAGGTCTGAAGTCACTTTGTGAGGCTTACATAATAGGTAGAAATAGAGCCCTATAAAGACTAGAAATATAATAGGGGCACGATATTAGCGGAATCTAATAGGATAGTAATATCAGCATTTGTATGCATATTAATGTAAAGAACAGAACGATATGGTGAAGTTCGGATACCCCCGGATAGTGGTGAAATAAGAACTGAGAATAAGCCCATTTCCCAGCATATGCCCACAAACTTACCAGAGGTAAATGTATTCTGACACCCCAGGTGCAAGCGTAGAGGACATGGAGAGAAGTTATTCAAAGTCCAGAAGTGCACGAACTTAAACCAATGTCCCGACGCATGCGCATAAGATCATAGAGTAAAAATCAGTAAACACCAGACGCAGACGCAGAAGATAGGTGAGACAAGGAAATCCAAGTCCTGGAGCATGCGCATATGAGGTGGAACTCGAACTGACAATATGTCTATGTCCTCACGCATGCGCATAACTTATAGCAAGATAGAAAGTTTCAAACATCGGACGCATGCGCGGAATATATCTTGAAAATCAGTCTATGTCGCCACGCATGCGCACAAACTCATAGTAGTGGGAGAAAGTTTAAAGATCGGACGCATGCGTAGAATACACGTTTGAAAAGCAGTCTATGTTGCCACGCACGCGCATATAATTCATAGCAGTGTGAGAAAGTTTAAACATCGGACGCATGCGCAGATGACACCCTGTCTACTCGGAAGTAATATGTGAATGGCCACAATAGACATCAGTCAACACGAGGCTGCTATGTGATAGGCGATTCTCAAGTGTGACCCACCCCACTGAAATAAAGAGGTGGAGTTAGCAAACACTCGTGTTGATAGTAGCTCCATTCCCCTGAAGACGCCGCTGATGCGGTGAAACATGTCGGGGGAGCTGTGTCTTTAATATTTTAATAAATGGTAGGGCTGAGAATGGTTAGGGAAAGGCGATCTGCAGACGCCGCATCCCCCTGAGGGCCAGAGTAGTAATATAAGTATGACAAGTAGCCTGAAATAGGCAGTGTAGGACATATCATATAGGCTGAGCCTAAAACGAAACAATCAGCAACAATTGCGACGTGACGGGTCATAGACCTATAAGAGGCGACACCTATAGATACCCAAGTGTAACTACACGGGCTAAACACAAATAGCCTGTGTGTGATATATAGATATGGGAAATAGCAAGTCCTCCTGAATAACACAATATTACATTAACCCTCTTAGAGGATATAGATACGGAGCCCACAGGTCCAGGTCCTCCATATATATTTTAAAAGTGTGTGTTTTTTTCTGTTTTGGATATAGTTTATTAAAAGGCAAATAAAAGTTATATTTTAATAATAGGACCAGAAACGGGAATTATAGTCAGCAGGCTATTGGAACAATTGAATCAACTTCCTGGGTTAGTGGATCATTTGGTAACATGCTTACATAATAGAAACCACCCAAAAGTTACCCCATTCTGGAAACTACACCGCTCAATGTATTCAAAACTGATTTTTACAAACATCGTTACCGCTTTAGGTGTTCCACAAGAATTAATGGAAAATAGAGATATAATTTAAAATTTTCACTTTTTTGGCAGATTTTCCATTTTAATATTGTTTTTCCATATGTGGTTGTAAACTGCTGTATGGGCACATGGCAGGGCACAGAAGGAAAAGAATGCCATACGGTTTTTGGAAGGCAGATTTTGCTGGACCGGTTTTTTTGACACCATGTCCCATTTGAAGCCCCCCTGATGCACCCCTAGAGTATAAACTCAATAAAAGTGACCCCATCTAAGAAACTACAACCCTCAAGGTATTCAAAACTGATTTTACAAACATTGTTAACCCTTTAGGTGTTCCACAAGAGTTATTGGCAAATGGAGATAAAATTTTAGAATTTCAATTTTTGGGCAAATTTTCAATTTTAATCCATTTTTTCCAGTAACAAAGCAAGGGTTAACAGCCAAACAAAACTCAATATTTATTGCCCGGATTCTGTAGTTTACAGAAACACCTCATATGTGGTCGTAAACTGCTGTACGGGCACACGGCAGGGCGCCGAAGGAAAGGAATGCCATACGGTTTTTGGAAGGCAGATTTTACTGGACTGTTTTTTTTTTCACCCTGTCCCATTTGAAGCCCCCCTGATGCACCCCTAGAGTAGAAACTCCATAAAAGTGCCCCCCTCTAAGAAACTACACCCCTCAAGGTATTCAAAACTGATTTTACAAACTTTGTTAACACTTTAGGTGTTCCACAAGAATTAATGGAAAATAGAGATACAATTTCAAAATTTCACTTTTTTGGCAGATTTTCCATTTTAATATTTTTTTTCCAGTTACAAAGCAAGGCAGATTTTGCTGGACTAGTTTTTTTGACACCATGTCCCATTTGAAGCCCCCCTGATGCACCCCTAGAGTAGAAACTGCCAAAAAGTGACCCCATTTTAGAAACTACGGGATAGGGTGGAAGTTTTGTTGGTAATAGTTTAGTATACATATGATTTTTGGTTGCTCTATATTACACTTTTTGTACAGCAAGGTAACAAGAAATAGCTGTTTTGGCACCGTTTTTATTTTTTGTTATTTACAACATTCATCTGACAGGTTAGATCATGTGGTATTTTTATAGACCAGGTTGTCACGGACGCGGCGATACCTAATATGTATACTTTTTTTTAATGTAAGTTTTACACAATGATTTCTTTTTGTAAACAAAAAAAATCATGTTTTAGTGTCTCCATAGTCTGAGAGCCATAATTTTTTCAGTTTTTGGGCGATTACCTTGGGTAGGGTATGATTTTTGCGGGATGAGATGACGGTTTGATTGGCACTATTTTGGGGTGCGTGTGACTTTTTGATCGCTTGCTATTACACTTTTTGTGATGTAAGGTGACAAAAAATGGCTTTTATTACACCGTTTTTATTTTTATTTTTTTACGGTATTCACCTGAGGAGTTAGGTCATGTGATATTTTTATAGATCAAATTATTACGGACGCTGCGATACCTAATATGTATACATTTTTTTTATTTATGTAAGTTTTACACAATAATTTCATTTTTTAAGCAAAAAAAATCATGTTTTAGTGTTTCCATAGTCTGAGAGCCATAATTTTTTAAGCTTTTGGGCGATTATCTTGGGTAGGGTATGATTTTTGTGGGATTAGATGATTGTTTTATTGGCACTATTTTGGGGTGTGTGTGGCTTTTTGATCGCTTGCTATTACACTTTTTGTGATGTAAGGTGACAAAAAATGGTTTATTTAGCACAGTTTTTATTTTACATTTTTTACGGTGTTCATCTGAGGGGTTAGATCATGTGATATTTTTATAGAGCCGGTCGATACGGACGCGGCGATACCTAATATGTATACTTTTTTTTATTTATGTAAGTTTTACACAATAACAGCTTTTTTAAAACAAAAAAAATGATGTTTTAGTGTCTCCATATTCTGAGCCATAGTTTTTTTACTTTTTGGGCGACTGTCTTAGGTAGGGGCTAATTTTTTGCGGGATGAGGTGACGGTTAGATTGGTACTATTTTGGTGGGCAAACGCCTTTTTGATCGCTTGCTGTTGTACTTTTAGCACCGTTTTTATTTTTTACAGTGTTTATCTGAGGG
The DNA here is from genome assembly GCF_905171765.1 of Bufo bufo. Taxonomy (NCBI): domain Eukaryota; kingdom Metazoa; phylum Chordata; class Amphibia; order Anura; family Bufonidae; genus Bufo; species Bufo bufo. Next base: position 383,853,437 of record NC_053389.1, read on the forward strand.
GTTAGGTCATGTGATATGTTTATAGAGCCGGAAGATACGGACACGGCGATACCTAATATGTATACTTCCCCCCCCATATTTTTTATCAATTCTTTTTTAACTTTATTTGGGGAAAATGACGTTTTTGTTTATTTTTACTTGAAACTTTTAATTTTTTGGTGGGAAAACTTTTTTTTTCAACTTTATTTTTCACTTTAATTTTTGTCCCACTTTGGGACTTCAACTTTTGGGGGTCTAATCCCTTTAGATGGCAGGCCCGATCACCGCCGCAACCACAGGCAAAAGCCGCAAACCGCAGGTCTGAATTGACCTGCGGTTTGTGGCGATCGCTGACACGGGGGGGGTTGCGCGACCCCCCCCCGCATTTAGTCAAGGTGCCTGCTCAATGATTTGAGCAGGCACCGGGTTACGATCACCAGCCGCCGGGTGGCGGTGATTGGAACTATACATGATGTACCGGTACGTCATGTGTCTGGAAGAGGTTAAAGAAGTCCTTTGCTTCCACACCGGTTCTGCTTGACCCCGATGTCTCCCGCCAATTCTTTCTAGAAGTGGACGCCTCCTCCATAAGAGCCGGTGCTGTTCTTCTACAGAGAGGTTCCAAGGCAAGCTGTTTACCTGTGGGGTTAGGTCATGTGATATGTTTATAGAGCCGGAAGATACGGACACGGCGATACCTAATATGTATTCTCCCCCCCACCCTATTTTTTACCAATTCTTTTTTAACTTTATTTGGGGAAAATGACGTTTTTGTTTATTTTTACTTGAGACTTTAAATTTTTTGGTGGGAAAACTTTTTTTTCAACTTTTTTTTTCACTTTCATTTTTGTCCCACTTTGGGACTTCAACTTTTGGGGGTCTAATCCCTTTACAATGCATTCCAATACTTCTGTATTGGAATGCATTGGCTGTATGAGTAATATAGTGAGTATTACTCATACAGCTTCCGGCCTGTGAGATCCAGGGGGCTGGATCTCACAGGCTCGTCACCGGAAGGCAGCGCAGATGTCTATGGAAGGCATTGCGCTGCCTTTCATGCCATCGGGTCCCCCCTAAAGCCGCATGGGGACCCGATGGCCCGCCCGATCACCGCCGCAACCACAGGCAAAAGCCGCAAACCGCAGGTCGGAATTGACCTGCGGTTTGTGGCGATCGCTGACACGGTGGGGTCACGCGACCCCCCCCGCGCATTTAGCCAAGGTGCCTGCTCAATGATTTGAGCAGGCACCGGGTTACGATCACCAGCCGCCGGGTGGCGGTGATTGGAACTATACATGACGTACCAATACGTCATGTGTCCGGAAGAAGTTAAAGAAGTCCTTTGCTTCCACACCGGTTCTGCTTGACCCCGATGTCTCCCGCCAATTATTTCTATAAGTGGACGCCTCCTCCATAAGAGCCGGTGCTGTTCTTCTACAGAGAGGTTCCAAAGCAAGCTGTTTACCTGTGGGTTCTCCTCCAAACTCTTCTCACTGTGTCACGACTGTGACTGATCCAGACAGGTCTGGGAGGAGAAGGTCGCAGCGACTTGCTACTCGCGATAGCTTGTGAGTTTGCTCCGTGGTTCAGGGTATGTCATCCAGGTTTTGCCTTGTGAACCTTTTTGTCCTGACTGGGAGTTTGTAGGCATCCTTCTCAGGTGAGTCCTGTCTGCCACTCCCAGATACTATATTAGTTTCAGTTTCACTTGCAGTCATTGCCAGATATAGTCCTTACTTCCAGTGCTACTCTGACCTTTGAAGGAGATCGTTTGATGGTGTTGCTGTGGAGCTCTTGCCCGGCGTGGACTGTCGTGTTTGGGATCGCCTTCTCTGCTCGTGACTGGATAAGTCTATCTCTGCTGTTGTTTGTTTGTTGCTGTCTTCCCCTGTTGTTTTCCTAGACGTGAGTGATGGTGACTAGCGCTCCCATCGGCCTTTCCCCAGTCCAGTCTTGTTAGGGCGACTGAGGGTTTAGGCATCCTGCTCGACGCACGGGTTCACACCCCGTCTAGGGTATCAGGGCAGACAGGTGCCAGCTTAGGGTTAGTCAGGGGTGGCCATTCTATTTGCCATCCGTAGATAAGGGTCCTCCTTCCCCTCCGTCTGGTGCGACACGACTGCTGCTGGGATAGCGGTCGTGACACTCTGGCTGAGAGGAATTACTATATAGGAGACAGAGAACTTCATAAAACTTGCCTTGAAGGAGTGGCGTTATCTGTTGGAGGGGGCCCAGCATCCGGTGATAATATTCACGGATCACAAGAACCTCACATATCTGCACACACCCCAGCGTCTGAACCCTCGCCAAGCCAAGTGGGCTCTCTTCTTCTCTCGTTTTAATTTCGAGTTGCACTTTTGCCCAGCTGAGAAAAACATCAAGGCGGATGCTCTGTCTAGGTCATTTGACTTCACAAACCAGCAGGAGGAGCCCAATTCATTGTAGATCCTTCTCGCTTGATCACAGTGGCTCCTGTCCTGGTAAGAGACATTCCTCCTGGGACAATATTCATGCCACCTGCCAAAAGAAAACGTATCCTAATGTAGGGCTACAACTCCAAACTGGCTGGTCATCCAGGTATTCGCAAGACCACAGAACGGGTGTCTTGCCACTAGTGGTGGCCCACATTGTCCAAGGATGTGTGATTATGTCTCTGCCTGCACCGTTCCTGATGCTCCATTGCAAATCATTGCCATGGACTTTATTACAGATCTGCCCTCTTCAGCCGGATGTACCGTGATTTGGGTGTTTGTGGACCGCTTCTCCAAGATGGCGCACTTCGTTCCTTTGACTGGATTGCCTTCAGCTGTGGAACTTGCTAAACTGTTTGTGAAACATATTTCGTCTGCATGGTTTACCTCGGCATATTGTTTCTGATCAGGGAGTCCAGTTGTCACGAGGGTATCAAGAGCCACGTCTGACTCCGTTATACCCAGGGTCAGGAGGTCGCAGCGGGTGGCTGCGCGCTCTATATCTAAAGATCACGTTGTTTCTTAGTGATTGTTTTCTGTGTTTGCCTTGCTATCCTTTTTGTCTCAATCAGGGATCCGTAGCTTCTCCTCCTCAGCTGTTTCTTGTCTGCCACTCCCAACCTCCTTATATTCTCCCCTCACTCTTCTCTAGTTGCCAGTTATAGAGCTTCCTGCCTGGACATCTATACTGACCCACTGGACTTGTGAATCCTGGTTGTCGTTCCAGAGTGCTTCCCTCCGGATCCCTGTTGGGCTTCTTGTTGTCTCCTGTTGTCGCCCACCTGGGATTATATGTTAAGTTTGTATTGTCTGTCCTTCCCTTGGTGTTTTCCTTTAGAGCTAGTGGTGCGGACTAGTGTTCCCACCGCCCTGTTCACTATCTAGGGCTCAGCTTAGGGAAAGCCAGGGCTTTAGGCACGTGATCGGCGTACGGGTGAGGAACCCGTCTAGGGACGTCAGGGCAGCCAGGTGCCAGCCGCTAGGTGAATCAGGGGTCACCACCTTCCCTCTCACTTGGGCAGGGCCTTCCTTGTTCCCTCCCTCTGTGTCACGTATGTGATAGTCACGCCGACCGTGATATTATAACTGGCCTTTACTTTTTGAGAAAAAAAAAATAATAATTTTTTTTTTCTTTTTGTTGTTTTTTTTTTCTATACTTAGAATCCAATATGGATCCTATTGCTGCCTTGGCAAAACAGCTTCAAAGCCTGTATTTGGAGGTGGCAGGATTGAAGGCGTCTGTCCTCCAACAACAGCAGCAAATACAGCAGACCGCACCCCCAGCGGTTGCTATGGGTAACCAGGTTGTTACAGAACCCAAGGTTGTTCTTCCTGACAGATTTTCTGGGGGAAGGGACAAATTTGCGACGTTCCGTGAGGCCTGCAAATTATACTTTAAGTTGCGCCCTTACTCCTCAGGTAATAAAGAACAGCGGGTTGGGATTGTCATTTCCCTGCTTCAGGGGGACCCACAATCCTGGGCGTTCTCGTTACCCCCTGGTTCCCAGGCTCTCCGGTCAGTGGAGGGATTTTTTGGGGCTTTGGGTCTCATATATGATGACCCTGACCGAGTCGCCCTGGCTGAGTCGAAGTTACGGAGACTCCTACAGGGAGATCGGTCAGCAGAGGAATATTACTCAGAGTTCCGTAGGTGGGCTACGGATACTCAGTGGAACGACCCGGCTCTCAGGAGTCAGTTCTGCTCTGGGTTATCTGAAAGGGTTAAGGATGCACTGGCTCTGTATGAGACCCCCCTTTCCCTTGATGCTGTTATGTCCCTCTCTATCAGAATAGATAGGCGTCTTAGGGAGAGATCGAAAATTCCTGAGCAATTGGTTACCTCTCCCAAACAACAATTAGTCTGTACTGACTTAGATGAGCCTATGCAGCTAGGCGGAACTTCTCGTCAGGTCCGTCCTCCTGAGGTTCGCCGTAGGGGGGGGGGCTTGTTTTTTCTGTGGGGGGAAGGGTCATTTCATTAATGTCTGTCCCTCCTTTCTCAAAAACAAAAGACCGTCGGAAAACTACTAACCCCAGGCTGTGCGAAGGATGTCAGCCGGGGGGTATACGTTTCCTCCATACGAACATCTCAATTTGTGTTACCAGCGGTTATTGTTTTTGGTGTTAAGACGGAGTCTATTTCTTTTTTTCTAGACAGTGGAGCAGGGGTAAATTTGATAGATGCCCATTTTGCCCGCACTATGGGTTTGTCTCTCTGTACGCTGCAGAGACCTATTCCCGTATTCGCTATAGATTCGGCTCCTCTGTCTCAGAGAAACCTCACCCACATTGTTCATAATTTACACCTTCGGGTAGGGGACCACCATAATGAGTGTCTTTCATGTTACGTTCTGGAGGGCCTTCCCTCTCCTGTGGTATTGGGTCTTCCCTGGTTGGTAGCGCACAATCCAGTGGTGGATTGGCAGGCCAGGGAGATATTGGAGTGGAGTGAGCATTGCAGAGAGAATTGCTTAAATAACAATTGCTTAATCGCCTCCATAGCTTCCCTACCTACATTTATTTCGGACTTTGAGGACGTTTTTTCTGAAAAGGGTTGTCAGAAGCTACCACCTCATCGTCCTTATGATTGCCCGGTTAACCTGATTCCCGGTGCAAAATTACCCAAGTCCAGGTTGTATAATCTTTCGGGTCCCGAGAGACAAGCCATGAAAGATTATATCTCCGAGAGTCTGGCTAAGGGACACATCAGACCCTCTTCTTCACCCGTGGCTGCAGGGTTTTTCTTTGTTAAAAAGAAAGATGGGGGCCTGCGTCCTTGCCTAGATTTCCGTGAGCTAAACCAGATAACCATCCGAGACCCATACCCTCTTCCTCTCATTCCTGACCTTTTTAATCAGATTGCGGGTGCTAGGTGGTTCTCCAAACTTGATCTTAGGGGGGCCTACAATCTGATTCGTATCAGGGAAGGGGATGAGTGGAAGACAGCTTTTAACACCCCTGAGGGGCATTATGAAAATCTAGTTATGCCTTTCGGTCTGACCAATGCCCCCGCTGTCTTCCAACATTTCGTTAATGATATTTTTAGTCATCTCATCGGCAGGTTTGTAGTCATATACCTAGATGATATCTTAATTTATTCGGCTGATCTGAAATCACATGAGGTGCATGTCAGGCAAGTACTGCAGGTCCTACGGACGAATAAATTATATGCGAAAATTGAAAAATGTGTCTTCGCCGTTCAGGAAATACAGTTCCTGGGATATCTATTATCTGCTTCAGGTTTCCGTATGGATCCTGGGAAGGTCCAGGCAATTTTAAATTGGGATCTTCCTGAGAACCTTAAAGCCCTACAACGGTTTTTGGGTTTCGCAAATTTCTATAGAAAGTTCATTAAAAATTATTCAGTGATCGTTAAACCCCTTACCGACATGACTAGGAAGGGGACTGATTTTTCTAAATGGTCTGACGCCGCTAAAAATGCATTTTCCTCTCTAAAAGAGAGGTTTACCTCGGCACCTGTTCTAATTCAACCTGATGTCTCCCAGCCTTTTATTGTTGAGGTAGATGCGTCAGAGGTGGGAGTGGGGGCTGTATTGTCTCAGGGTCCGTCTCCTGGCAAATGGTGCCCTTGCACTTTCTTTTCCAAAAAATTATCTTCTGCAGAGAAGAACTATGATGTTGGAAATAGGGAACTGTTGGCGATTAAGCTGGCGCTTGAAGAGTGGCGTCACTTCTTAGAGGGAGCAATCCACCCCGTCACGGTGATTACGGATCACAAAAACCTTCTGTACCTAGAATCGGCTAAGCGTCTCACCCCTAGACAAGCTAGGTGGTCGCTATTCTTTACCAGATTTAACTTTGTAATCACCTATCGTCCTGGGGCAAAAAATACCAAGGCAGACGCGTTATCTCGTAGTTTCCCTGGAGGGGGTAATGCTAGTGATCCGGTACCTATTTTACAAAGAGGAGTGGTTGTCCCTGCTGTACACTCTGTTCTAGAGGGAAAGGTGTTAGAGGCCCAGGGGGACGCCCCGGCCTCTTGCCCCTCAGAGAAATTGTTTGTACCGTTAAACCTGCGTCTTGAATTATTAAAAGAACATCATAATTCGGCACTTGCTGGGCACCCGGGTAGTAAAGCAACCTTGGAGCTATTATCTCGTTGTTTTTGGTGGCCAAGGTTGCGTCAGGATGTAATAGATTTCGTGTCTACTTGCTCTACTTGTGCACGTGCGAAAGTCTCTCATACACGTCCAGCAGGGTCTTTATTGCCTCTTTTTATCCCCAATAGGCCATGGACACATCTGTCAATGGATTTCATCACTGACTTACCGTTGTCTGCGGGTAAAACAGTTATTTTGGTAGTAGTAGACAGGTTTAGCAAAATGGTACACTTTATTGCGCTACCCGCACTTCCTAATGCTAAAACTCTTGCTCAGGTGTTTATCAGTGAAATCGTGAAGCTTCACGGGGTCCCTTCCGATGTGGTTTCGGATCGGGGAACCCAGTTTATTTCTAAGTTTTGGAAAGCTTTTTGTTCCCGTTTGGGGGTACACTTGTCCTTTTCCTCAGCTTTCCATCCTCAGTCGAATGGACAGACTGAGCGTACCAACCAAAACCTAGAAACATATTTAAGGTGTTTTGTGTCTGAAAACCAAGAGTTGTGGTCATCATATTTACCGTTAGCTGAGTTTGCCATAAATAATCATTATCAGGAGTCCACTGGCAAGTCACCATTCCTTGGTGCATACGGTTTTCATCCCCAATTTTGTACTTTCAAAGAGGGGGGGTCTTCTGGGGTTCCCGAAGAGGAAAGGTTTTCTTCATCTCTTTCTTCGGTATGGCAGAAGGTGCAAGTTAACTTGAAAAAGATGAGTGGTAAATATAAATGCATGGCCGATAAGAAACGGTCGCCAGGTCCGGACCTAGGGGTGAATGACTATGTGTGGTTGTCTACTAGGAATATTAAGTTGAAGGTTCCCTCTTGGAAACTGGGCCCTAGGTTCATTGGTCCTTATAAAATAGTAGCCGTCATTAACCCTGTGGCTTTTCGCCTGGAGCTACCTCAGACTTTTAAGATCCATAACGTCTTCCATAAATCGTTACTCAAGAAGTATGTTCCACCTCTAGAACCATCACCGCTGCCACCTCCTCCTGTTATTGTGGATGGTAATCTGGAGTTTCAAATAGCCAGAATTGTTGATTCTCGTCGGGTCTGCCGCTCTCTTCAGTATCTGGTGCATTGGAGGGGTTACGGTCCCGAGGAAAGAATGTGGGTTCCAGCGTCAGAGGTAAACGCCAACAGGTTAATTCAGGCTTTCCATGCCTCTCATCCGGAGAGACCTGGTCCTGAGTGTCCGGAGGCCCCTCGTGAAAGGGGGGGTACTGTCACGAGGGTATCAAGAGCCACGTCTGACTCCGTTATACCCGGGGTCAGGAGGTCGCAGCGGGTGGCTGCGCGCTCTATATCTAAAGATCACGTTGTTTCTTAGTGATTGTTTTCTGTGTTTGCCTTGCTATCCTTTTGTCTCAATCAGGGATCCGTAGCTTCTCCTCCTCAGCTGTTTCTTGTCTGCCACTCCCAACCTCCTTATATTCTCCCCTCACTCTTCTCTAGTTGCCAGTTATAGAGCTTCCTGCCTGGACATCTATACTGACCCACTGGAGTTGTGAATCCTGGTTGTCGTTCCAGAGTGCTTCCCTCCGGATCCCTGTTGGGCTTCTTGTTGTCTCCTGTTGTCGCCCACCTGGGATTATATGTTAAGTTTGTATTGTCTGTCCTTCCCTTGGTGTTTTCCTTTAGAGCTAGTGGTGCGGACTAGTGTTCCCACCGCCCTGTTCACTATCTAGGGCTCAGCTTAGGGAAAGCCAGGGCTTTAGGCACGTGATCGGCGTACGGGTGAGGAACCCGTCTAGGGACGTCAGGGCAGCCAGGTGCCAGCCGCTAGGTGAGTCAGGGGTCACCACCTTCCCTCTCACTTGGGCAGGGCCTTCCTTGTTCCCTCCCTCTGTGTCACGTATGTGATAGTCACGCCGACCGTGATACCAGTTTACCGCCAAGCTCTGGAGAGCTTTTTGCCGACTGCTAGAAGTTGACCTGGACTTCTCCTCCGGTTATCACCTACAAACCAATGGGCAAGTAGAGAGGGTCAATCAGATATTGGAGAATTACCTTCAGAATTTTGTGTCAGCTCAACATGACAACTGGGTACAACTGTTACCTTGGGCAGAGTTCTTCTACAATACCCATTCTAGTGAGTCTACCGGGTCATCTTCTTTCTTTGTCGTTTTTGGACAGCATCATCGTACTCCTCTCCCTGTTCCTATGTCTTCTGAGGTACCAGCGGCGTGTGGCAGGCGCAGCACTATGAAGTGCCTTTTGCGCTGTGGCATTAGAAGAATTCTGATATCTGAATTTTTTGTCTAACCGGACTGTCTATTATTCTGTAATTCCTCTAGCGCCGTTATATCGAAACAGTAGGTTTAAAGAGCACACCAAATGCTTGAAATAACTTTTTTATTAACTTCAACTTTTCTTCATATATAATACTGCCGCCTCCGCAGCAGATAGTCCATATACATAACACATGTTAAAAAAATATCACAAAATGGCGGTATGCATAAGATGGTGGTTCAACTGTTCAATCTTGTCATTCAGCGTAAAATGGTGGATATATTTCTCTCTTGAGTATCTGTACTCTCACTTTAAGTTATTTAAGCACTTTATGATCTCTCTGAGAGGTATATCTGAGGTTAACCAATAGTTCACTTGCTGAATTTGGTCGCAATTTTGCAATATGCAGTTAGCAATAACTATTTGCAGATTGGTTGAGTATGATCTGGTATGGTTGTATGCAATTTGGATTGCAATATGGAATTTGAATTTGGATTGTGAACTTTGTAGTTTGCAATTGGTGGAACTGTAAGTAAACAAAGTATAACTGTTTCAGTATACAGTTGTAATCATTATATTAACAGTAGGAACATTATTTAACTGTTTTAAGTACCTATTTTGGCCTTTCTGCTTCCATAAAACACAGCTCTTAGTAGAGTGAATGTCTGTTCAGCTTCTCTCCTCTGGTGTAATGATTCTAGCAGCTCCTGCTAGGGGAATTTCCCACACAAGCTGTGTGTGAGGCTGGCTGTAATTGGTCAAAACTCCTGCTATGTGTGAGGCTGGCTGTGATTGCTCAAGACTCCTGCCCAGAAGCAACATTTTAGCTCTATGCTTTCTGTTGTTTCTGCTGTGTCATTGAGCTTACCTCACATCCATATAATAAATCATAAAGGCATATTATCTTTTCTGCTTCTGTGAACACAACATATAACAGTTACATGACATACAAACATTAAGTCACTGTAAATAACTCTGCTTTTGTCTTTAACACACAAACATAGGAACTATATTAAGGTTATTGGCAGGTCTAGCTGTATAAACATATAAGCTATATTGGCAACCTAGGACAGGTCTTAACTGGCCAGCTACATGGCAGATTCCTCTTTTAGGGACTTTTTGAAGATCTGGCAGGATACCAAGATTTGCATCGATAAAGTAGTGAACCACATGGAGACAAATGCGGACAGGAAAAGCAGAAAACCGCCTCAGTTCTCGCCGGGAGATAAGGTATGGCTCTCCTCCAGAAACATCCATTTAAGGGTTCATAGTTTCAAGTTTGCCCCTGGGTTCCTGGGACTCTGTCATGCCCTGCCCTGTGAGTGATCTGAGAAGGTCGGTCAGACTTGCGGCACGTGAACCTATTTGACAGATTGCTTTGTTGTGGCTTTGGGCAGGATCCCACCCCCTCACAGGTTCTGCACATTAGTTTGTTAGTGATGCTATTTATAGCTGCCTCTCACTATAGCACTTGCGGTTTATAGTTTTCTTCTGAAGTTCTCTGCTGATGCTTGGTGGATCTCCTGCTCCCAGTCTGTCTTGACATAAGTCCTCTTTTCTTCCCTTTTGTTGTATTTCCTGGCTAGGCCTTAGGAAGACACTGGTTCTTTCATCTCATACAAGGAACCGGTTGTCTTATCGCCTGTTTCCTAGCTGAGGGTCTGTTTCAGTTGCAGCAGGGATTAGGTTCCAGTGCATGAACACTTCTACCATTGGGATTTTTTCATGTTGTTAGCAGTGAGGGAAAGTCTTAGGGTTTGTCAGGTGGTGACCATTCCCTGTTCCTTAGCTGTGGGACCTAGCCTGGTGTTTTGTTACCTGTTAGTTGTGTTTGGTTTGCTTTCCTTCCCTCACCTTCCGTGACATTATAAACCGCCCATACCGTAATTTTTTTCCCTTGCTCCATGCAAAATGGAAGCTGTTAATACTCTGGTTGATCCCATGCAGGAATTATCTTGGGAGGTAGCAGACCTCCGTAATTCAGTTGCACTGTATCAGAGAGTCTGGCGCCGCTGGTGGGAACCAGGTCAGCCTTGAACCAAAGGTCGCTCTCCCAGATAGGTTTTCCGGGAGAAGTGATAACTTTGTTCGGTTCAGGGAGTCCTGTAAATTATATTTTCGTCTGCGTCCGATATTATCTGAAGACGAATATCAAAGAGTGGGGATTATCATTTCTCTGCTAAGAGGTGATGCTCAGTCCTGGGCTTTTTCTCTGCCGATCAGTTTGCAGTCCCTGCGATTGGTGGACAAATTTTACAGAGCCCTGGGGCTGATTTATGATGACCGAGATCGGGTCTCTTTTATAGTGTTCATTTTAGGACATGGTCAGATATCATAGTCAAGTATCAAAATAATGCCAATGTGACACCTGACTCTGACACCTGACTCTGACATCTGACTCTGAGTTTGACTTATGCTCTTCATAGGTCAGGGCCAAAGTGAGAATGAGTTATACATATACTATGTACAACCAAAGTACGTCTATTGCTGAGCTTATAGCTCTGTGCCTAAAATGCTGTAAGCTAACACATTACAGTGTTATTTGAGTGCATAGCTGATGACTCAATGGTAAAGCAATTGCCTCATAACCAGTGTTTCTGTGTTCAAAACCCCTTTAAGCCGCTAATTTTTTTAAACATTTTATTAAGCCCTAGATAAGAGGCAAATTTAAATGATGTGTGACGCTGATATCTGACTTCCTTCACTTGTCAGTGTCACAAACGACTTTATGTTTACTGTGGTTTTGTATGCTACATCACATAGATGAACAAAAATCCCAAGCCTATACAAGGCAAGCTGGTAGCTCAGTAGTAATGCTGTTGTGCCATGTCCAGGGGTTCTGTGTTCAAAATCCCTTTCAGCCTCTAAATTTCTTTTTACATTTTATTAAGCTCTTCATAAGAGGCAAATTTAAATGATGTGTGACGCTGATATCTGACTTCCTTCACTTGTCAGTGTCACAAATGATTTTAAGTTTACTGTGTTTTTTGGTATACTACATCTCATAGATCAAAAAAAAAATCACTGCCTTTGGTGTCTAAAGTTATAGCTCAGTGGTAAGGCACTTGCTTTGCATGTAGTGTTCATAGGTTCAAAACCCCTTTCAGGCTTTAAATAAAATTAATATTTTATATTTTATTGAGCTCTTGATCAGAGACAAATTCAAGTGGTGTGTGATGTAAGTAGTCCTTTTTTATTTTATTAAGAGTACATGGGCAGCACTATAGTAAAGGGGGCACTAATTTACTGTATCTTCATCTATTTCCAGGTGACTGAGTTTTTTTTTTGTACAATATAATAATGTATTCTTATTTCTTAGGAAGGAGTCTAATTATCAGATCTGTAAATCACTTGATTGCAATTATTTGTCGACATCCACCCAAACATAAGCTGCAAAGATATGACCACTAGGGGTCTCACTTAGTCCACTGTGGTTAGGCATGTTCCAGCTCTCCCAGCAAATACAAGCAGGAGGAAGTTTGGGCGTGTTCTGGAATAGCTGATGAGGAGACTTGCCTGATTCACTGCCTCTTCACAGATCTGGAAACCAAATTATCTTACTGTAAGTCTGCTCTCCCTCCGCTATCTTACATGGCTTATACATTGATTCACCTCTCTCAAGTGTGTATGCAGTTCCATATTAGCTAGAATCACTGTATTTCTTGGACCCCTGAAAAAGTTGATTAGTCACTGTATACAGAGTTGTGTCTTGGATTATACATATCTACTGTATATATGTGTATTATACATACTGTGTCCTATAGCTTCACCACACTGAGATCTGCTCAGAAAGCTGATATACATATCACTGCTTTATCCACAGACACAATATATGATCATACAGATTGCAGTACTACAGTCGTGGCCAAAAGTTTTGAGAATGACACAAATATTAGTTTTCACAAAGTTTGCTGCTAAACTGCTTTTAGATCTTTGTTTCTGTTGTTTCTGTGATGTAGTGAAATATAATTACACGCACTTCATACATTTCAAAGGCTTTTATCGACAATTACATGACATTTATGCAAAGAGTCAGTATTTGCAGTTTTGGCCCTTCTTTTTCAGGACCTCTGCAATTCGACTGGGCATGCTCTCAATCAACTTCTGGGCCAATTCCTGACTGATAGCAACCCATTCTTTCATAATCACTTCTTGGAGTTTGTCAGAATTAGTGGGTTTTTGTTTGTCCACCCGCCTCTTGAGGATTGACCACAAGTTCTCAATGGGATTAAGATCTGGGGAGTTTCCAGGCCATGGACCCAAAATGTCAACGTTTTGGTCCCCGAGCCACTTAGTTATCACTTTTGCCTTATGGCACGTTGCTCCATCGTGCTGGAAAATGCATTGTTCTTCACCAAACTGTTGTTGGATTGTTGTAAGAAGTTGCTGTTGGAGGGTGTTTTGGTACCATTCTTTATTCATGGCTGTGTTTTTGGGCAAAATTGTGAGTGAGCCCACTCCCTTGGATGAGAAGCAACCCCACACATGAATGGTCTCAGGATGCTTTACTGTTGGCATGACACAGGACTGATGGTAGCGCTCACCTTTTCTTCTCCGGACAAGTCTTTTTCCAGATGCCCCAAACAATCGGAAATAGGCTTCATCTGAGAATATGACTTTGCCCCAGTCCTCAGCAGTCCATTCACCATACTTTCTGCAGAAGATCAATCTGTCCCTGATGTTTTTTTTGGAGAGAAGTGGCTTCTTTGCTGCCCTTCTTGACACCAGGCCAAAGTCTTCGCCTCACTGTGCGTGCAGATGTGCTCACACCTGCCTGCTGCCATTCCTGAGTAAGCTCTTCACTGGTGGCACTCCGATCCCGCAGCTGAATCCTCTTTAGGAGACGATCCTGGTGCTTGCTGGACTTTCTTGGACGCCCTGAGGTTTTCTTAACAAGAATTGAACCTCTTTCCTTGAAGTTCTTGATTATCCTATAAATTGTTGATTGAGGTGCAATCTTAGTAGCCACAATATCCTTGCCTGTGAAGCCATTTTTATGCAACGCAATGATGGCTGCACGCGTTTCTTTGCAGGTCACCATGGTTAACAATGGAAGAACAATGATTTCAAGCATCACCCTCCTTTTAACATGTCAAGTCTGCCATTTTAACCCAATCAGCCTGACATTATGATCTCCAGCCTTGTGCTCGTCAACATTCTCACCTGAATTAACAAGACGATTACTGAAATGATCTCAGCAGGTCCTTTAATGACAGCAATAAAATGCAGTGGAAAGTTTTTTTTGGGATTAAGTTAATTTTCATGGCAAAGAAGGACTATGCAATTCATCTGATCACTCTTCATAACATTCTGGAGTATATGCAAATTGCTATTATAAAAACTTAAGCAGCAACTTTTCCAATTTCCAATATTTATGTAATTCTCAAAACTTTTGGCCACGACTGTATGTGATAGCTTCTAAGTATAGAAAAACCGTGTGGTAATGTCCCTATGTTTATAGCTTGGAGGTTACATTAATGGCTTTGCATGTAGATATCTCAGGTTGAAGTCCCCAGAAATAATTTTTATTTTTTTCTTTAATAGCATATACCATAATAAATAATATGTCATTAACCCGTAGGATACCAGCGCTGTACATGTATGTCGCTGGAAACACTGTCACAAATCCCAGCGCCGTACAGGTACAGCTCTCTGATCGGGCGGCCACAGGAGCTACTCCCACCCGATCAGCTGCAGGGGTCCGGCAGTCACTGATAATTGGACCCCTGTCCAATTACGACGTCACATCTACACCCGGCGCAGGCGCACTGAGGAAGGAGCGGCCGAGCGAGCTTCCTCCCCTCAGTGCGCCTACGCCGACTCAAGACAGGTACGGCGCCGGCGCCAGATTTTGAATGCAGACAGGGCCAGCAGAGAACGAGCGCGTCCGCTGGCCCTGTCAATCAACATGAGGAGGGGGCGTCTTTATGAGAGGAGGATGCGGCTGCTACCAGCAAGTAGCCGCCCTACTTGCTGGTAGACAGGTAATTTGCATATTATAAAAGTACTTTTTTTGCAGTATCTACTGAACCAAAGGGATTAATTACATTATGTATGGATAAATCGCAGTATAGGGATTATAAGTACCAAAAAAAAAAGAAGAGTTTAGTGGGGTGACAGAAGCCCTTTAAGGACACAGGGCGAACAGGTACGCCCTATGTATTTCCGATCACCGCTGGGCGGCAGGCGGTGATCGGAACGGGGTGCCTGCTGAAATCATTCAGAAGGCACGCTGTGACAATGCCGAGGGGGGTCCTGTGACCCCCCCGTATCGGCAATCGCTGCTAACTGCAGGTCAATTCAGACCTACGGTTTGCAGCATTTCCGGGTTATTTGGGTCTCTGGTAACCCGATGACCCGGAATAGGAGGGTACTCGGTGGTGTAATATACACCACCAATCACCCTCTGTAGATCCTGTGAGGTGGCGGTGACAGAGGGTGAGTGTTAGCGGTTTTCTTCGGGCAGGTTTATGCTGGTATAAGATGAGGCATCAGACCTCCAACCCGTGAATATTTCCCTGTGCAATGAATATCCCTTTGCTTCTGATCAGAGAGATAAATATCAGCCCAGACCGAACTTAGGCTGTTAAATATCTGACATCTTTATTTTTCATCACATACTTATAGGGCTTTTTGGGGGTGGGCGCATATTGTTTCTCAAGGTCCAATTGGAACACTCCTGGTATTTCTAAAGAGGTTCTGGGAACATGTGTCACCAAATTACAGTTGAAACTTTGTTAAACAATGCTGGTATCTGCTGTATACAATACTTGCAAAAGAGCTATTTTACAGTCAACAGGGTTCCCTCTATATGCTAACAAGTTGAATAGTCTATCTTAGTTTGTTTGATTGTATGTGAGGTGAGATGTTAAATAGCTCCTTTGTTCAGAGATGCTGCTATTGTGTCCAGTACTGGCAGAGGGTGTGTTACGTGCTAATTCAATGTGCTGCATGCATAAGAGATGAGGCTTGTATAATATATGTCTTATCTGTGATGTATCAAACGATTTATAAGAATCCCTTTCAATCCAACCATTGATCCCAACTTTTATATATATATAAAAACGGGATCACTGTACGTTTTCCTCCATCTAAGGCCGTGCGTGTGTGTATGTATGTATATATATATATATATAACGTGCGTGTGTGTGTGTGACACATGAAGGTACTAAAGACTATGAAGGAGATAAAAAAAACCTTCTGTGTAATTTGGCGCACAGTAGGAAAAAATCTCCTGCATAGTGAAGAGAGAGAAAAAAGAAAAGTGAGAAAGAAAGACATGCAAGCTCTACACATAGATAGGATATTCGGGTTAGACCTTTTACTGGGCTAACCCCGCCCTCCATGGCACATGGCTGCCCAGTAATGTTACAGATAGGCAGGTACATTCCACCTCATGCCTTGACCAATAGAAATACTCTTTAGACCTGGAAGGTACACATTCGCACATTTCCCGAGAGTGGCGGTGGGTGGCGCTCGAACACTCACCATCCACTACCACACCCAGAACATGTGCAAATGCTCCCAAATGAATCAGCCTTCTTTTAAACAAATGTGGCCCTAATCGGACAACATCTATTTAATCTGGTACAAATATGCTACTGACCCACAGTGAATCTCTGCTAGACATGGTTCCGACAGGGGGGATCAGTCCCTGAGGAAGGTCTTTTAAAACAGAGTCGACCAATAAAGGTGATATAGCATTCACATGGACACCAGTCCCACCAACCAATGTTCCATGTTGGGGCGCCCATGGTTCAGTGAGACCGACATCAGTGTGCCATACCCCACCGTTGCTGATGAGGACCCGCTGGTAGCTTTCACTAAGAACATTGCTCTCAGAGCCAGCAGCCATTAGATCCCTCTCAAACCAACAGTGGCGGCTTTCACATGGGGAGTAGGGACCAGAGTGCTGATTTATAGAATTTCCCTTGCAACGACCTGACCCGATCACGCTCTCATAACCGTAATCAGGTCAGACCTTACACAGGGAGGCATATAGAAAATAAACCTACATACCATTCCTAAGCCAAAAAGAAAGTCTACTATAGTCATCCTATGCTTAATAAAACTTTCCACGACAGTTCCCTCCTCTCTGTAATATGTCCCCTGTGTTCTTTGAGTCTCTTGCTGAATCTTCGGTTTCCTCAGCTTGCCCTCGTCGATTGCGGTGCTCCTTGGGTGTCATTGCCTCCATGATGATGCTCCATCCTTCGGTTCGATTCTTTGGGGAGTTGACTCTGAGGCAGGTCCTGATGTGGTAAGGTGTGGCGTGGCGATGAACGTTTAGTTGGACATCCTTTCCATCAAAGACATAGGTTGATCCGTGGTGTATCTGGGAGCTGCGATTAGGATGTGATTATCTGCACGTCACTGGGAGATCCGATCGATCAACCAGCAGGAGCATCTCACCAGGATATATATGATAAAGAGAAAAACAACAACATAAGTATATATATATATTCCTATTTCCTTCAACCAGTTACCTATGGAAAACAGGAAATCTCCAAAACCACCCAAAGCTGCGAAAGGATTCTATCCCTCAGTAATAACCCTATCTCTGTCCTGAATTACAGTGATCTTATCCATATGGGCCTGGACTTTATCCCTGGTATCTGCAGTCCTCTCCTATAAACTCACAGAAACCCCCCTAAGAAGCAAAAGGAAAATCCAGCTGGTGCACCTGTTGGCAAGGGAAACAAGAGCGAAATATCATTATAGTCAATGTTTAATTTCTTAATCAGTTTTGCCACATATTCCTCTTATATCTGCTGCAAGTCTCTAGGCCAGAATTAATGGACTCATTGTCCATGGGGTTGGGAAGGGTCTTCCCATCCAATACTACTCCTCCCTTTGACCATAGACCGTTAAGAGTCTCTGGTCAGCCCTTGAATCTTTGCAGCCCTTGCATATATTGTTCTACTGGGCTGTGCAGACTGTACAATAGGCTGACTAGCATGCTCAGACAAAACTTGTTCCACAGGTTCTGTAAAGCCAGGAGCCTGTGGTAGAGTCAAGTGGGCGCATATCCCATCATCCAACTGTACAATGGCAGATATGGGGGTGGGACAGGAGTTGGGGTCACAATGGGGGGTTTTTACTTTGCTGTCTTGTGTTTGAACTGCACAAGTCAGTCCAAAATTTTTGCACAGATAGCCATGCTTGGCCACAAGTTTTCATATACATTCCATTCCAATGAGGGTCTCCTTTGTACCATGGAAAAGTGTCTATGTCATTCAGACATAGGCCCTTGATCATGGCCATATGAAAGTCCGAAAAAGACCCTTCTTTTGGGAACGGGTCAGTACATTTCATTCCTTCTGTCCATTTACACAGTGAGGATCACCTGTGATTGGCTGGAGGGACTGACCTGGAGATAAAGTCCTGGAGCTCCGCTCTCCCCGCCCACAGACTTCTGTGTAAGCAAGGAGAGAGGAGCCCTGTGTCGGTACCTCTGCATCCCCAGTGGCGACTCTAGGATCAATATACAGGGGGGGCACAGAAGATACACAGTCAAAAATGGGGGGGCACTGGGGGCGTGGCCAGCCATGGAAGAGTGACGACGCGCTCATTGAGAGCTCCGCCGCACTCCTGCAGTAATCCGCAGCCATCCTGATGGGGAAATCGATCAAAAAGGGTAGAGCCCGTCCATCGGCTCCCCTGGCCCCATCCCAAGGCGACTTACCTCTCCTCTTCGCCAGACACTCGGCCGCTTCGTCTCCAGCCTGCCAGGAACGCAGCACGGGCCTACAAGATGGCGCCGACGCGCCGCTCCTTCACTCACCGCCTGCGCGCCCGGACCCTCTGGAGAGCCCGACCCGGTCCTCTTGCCGTCAACGATCCTCCTCAGTGCCTCCACTCCCTCTCTCCTCACCGGTGACAGGTAACGGCGGGTCCCGGGGATCGTCTCCCCGCCCGCTCATGATGCCTCAGGCGTCCTCTCCTCCCTCCGCCCGAGCTCTTGGATCGGGGCCCCCTGCTGGAAACTCAGAGCTGGCTAATGGGCCGCAATTGCAGTCGATGGCCCCCCTATCATTGCCTCCTGATGTGGGCCAGGAACTATGTTCTGATGACTCCATACACGGGGCAAGGCCTGAGGCCCTCAGACCCTTCTTTCTGGCCACATGAGCCTCTACTAGGCCCTATTGAGACCCCTCACAGTAGAACGGGCCCCGCGGCAGCAACGTCGCCGGCTGCTATGTCCCCTTTTGCCTTGGGACAGCACAAAGGACCGACAGAACAACTGCCTACCATTCCTCTCACCTTGGAGGTTAATCCTAGACCCATTTCGCCTCCCTTCTCGCTCTCCAGCAAATTCCTTAGCCGCCTCACCCCACTGGTCTTCTGGATCATCATGGGACAGTCCGCGCCATCAGCATTTGGGGGAGCAGGTGACCACAACCAGTCCCTCGCCCGGTGCTCGGCCTGCTTTATCTGCTGCATCCCCCTCTCCTTTGGGCGCGCAACCATCAGCCTCAGCAATCCTACACAGTGAGGACACCAGACCTCCATCGCTGGCGGACTTGCGTACTCTTATTAGCACATTACCCTCTAAAGAGGACCTATCGGCTTTTGCTACTAACATACTGCAAGAATGCCGTCAGGAATTTTCTCAGATTCGCTCTGACATGAAAGTACTGGATTCTAGAATTGATTCAACGGTTCATGAGCACGAGGCCCTGTCAGCTACAGTTTCTTCTCTCCAAGATGCGGTTCAGTCCCACAGTGAACAACTCAACGCACTTCACTACCACCTAGATGATATTGAAAACCCCAACCGGCGTAACAATGTGCGGATCTACGGCCTCTCTGAATCTGTTGCGACACCTGATCTCATGCCCACTGTTGTTGGACTGTTCAACAAAATCTTGGGACGGCCGCCAGGCACCCACATTGAAATTGACCGAGTACACAGAGCTCTCAGAACTCCCAATCCAGATAGCTCCAGGCCAAGAGATGTTATCTGCAGAATTCACTTCTATGCTCTTAAGGAACGGATCCTGAACAATGCACGTCAGTCATCGCCTCTGTCCTATGAGGGTTCCTCCCTACAATTGTTACAAGACCTATCTCGTCATACACTTGCACAGAGGGCTGCGCTCCGACCCTTACTGGATCTCCTTAGAGAACGCGAAATCCCCTACAGATGGGGCTATCCATTCGCCCTTTTTGCTGGGCCCTGGAAACAAGCAGTGGTACTGCACAGCCCGGAGGACTTGCCGGAATTTCTGCATGCTCTGGACTTGCCGCCTGTCAATCTTGGCCCTTGGCCCACCATATTAAACCCCAAGCCCGCTCAACTGGGTCACCCCCGTTCACCTGAGCCCAACCGATCTGGACTGCATACAGCCCCCACACTGCCTCCATTTGGGCTGAGGAGACGACGTCCTATGAATCGTCGCCGAAGATCCTCAGCTGACTGGGACACTTGAACGCCACCGTGGAGCCCTGTGCTTGTTTCTCATTGGCACCAATAATGTTTAACCTTGTTTCCTTCTACTGTTTTAGGAATTGTGGTTAGTTTGTTTTGCAGGTGGATCGTCATTGAAGACATTATACTGGCCGGGTCGTTTGACTACTCCCAGGCTACTCTTGTTGCTTTTATGGACCTGGACGCTTAAATCTTGCATTTAGCCATATTCGCCCCTTTCTCCTGGACCCCGTCTGGATGGCGGGACTTATAATTGGTTCATTGTTCTTCTGTCAGGAATTGTGGTTGGTTTGCTCTTCCTAAGCTGTCACCTTTCCCACGTAGTTTGAAGCAGCCCCTGGGGAATCTCAGCTCCCTAGTGATTGCCTCCTTTGGTCTTTCTGACCCTGATAGTTGTCTCTCTTCTCCTTTCCCCCTACTGTTTGGCAGTTCTTCTTCCCCTCTTCGTCCTTGTCCCTAGTGTTTTTTTCCTTGTGTTTTCTCCTCCCTCCTGTTACAGGCATGACGTCACTCAAATTGGCATCGTTCAATGTGAAGGGCTTCAACTCCCCAGAAAAGAGATCCCAGGTGCTCTACCATTTCCACCGACAAAGAGCCCAGATTGTCTGTTTCCAAGAGACTCACTTCAAACACGGTAAGGCTCCTGCCATTCGTAATAAATATTACACCTCCTGGCACTTTGCGGATAATGCAGATACTAAGTCAAAAGGTGTTGCCATAGCGATACATAAATCTCTCCCCCACCAGGTGCTGGCCTCTGTAATTGACCCCGGGGCTCGTTATATTATTCTCACACTTCTGATAGGGGGCCGGGAATTTACTATTATTAATGCCTATAACCCGAACCAGAACCAGGTTTCTTTCCTGATTGATTTAGTTGACAAGGCTTGCCTCTAATCTGCGGAACGGCCATTTTTAGCAGGGATTTTAATCTTACTTTTGACCCCACGCTCGATAACTCCTCGGGACGGGCAACCCTCTCCTATACAGCCATCAAAAAAGTGAAAAGAGCACTGTTGCAGCTACAATTACTTGACCCTTGGCGCTTGCAACATCCTTCGGATAAAGACTACACATTTTTCTCGGCCCCGCACTCTTCCTATAGTAGGATAGATTACATCTTAGTCCAGCAATCCGCCCTGTCATGGTTAGACTCCACTTCTATTGGCAGCATTTTGTGGTCTGACCATGCCCCGGTGTATTGCTCCCTCACGCTCTCGTTCTTAACTAAAAGTGAATGGACTTGCCGTTTGAACGAGTCCCTCCTCCTTGACACTGTATGCGCACAGGACCTTACTGGCACTGTCGCTAATTTCGTGTCTGATCACGCCTCGGATCCCACGCCCCTTCCTACGCAATGGGAAGCCCTCAAATGTGTTCTCAGGGGGATCTTCATTAAACATGGCTCTCGCCTTAAAAAAGAAAAAGCTGCCTCTCTCAAGGCTGCTTTTCAGAAAGTGGCCTCCTTGGAACTGGCCCACAAGCGAGCTCTCTCTTTGCCGGTGCTACGAGATCTCCATAATGCACGAATGGACGCGCGCCTGCTATTGGACTCTTCCTATAAACGGATAGTTCAAACGTGTCGCAGCAAGTTCTATGAATACGACAATAAGTGTGGCCGCTTGTTGGCTAGGGCACTCAGGGGTCATATTGCTGCTTCTCATATCCCAGCGGTCAAAAACTCCCGGGGTCAACTGCTGCACACGACGGAGGATATTACTTCGTCCTTTCAGTCCTTTTAGGCTGATTTGTACAATCTTCCCGACCTTTCTAGAGGGAGAAATCGACGAGTCTCCCTACCCGCTGAGCGACTGCCCTAGGTTGTCTACCGAACAAGCTGCCAGCTTGGAGTCGCCTTTTTCGGAAGGGGAGCTGAAGGAAGTGATCAAATCCCTCCCGGGTGGTAAGAGCCCGGGCCCTGATGGGTTCACCGCTGGCTTCTTTAAATCTTTTTCCACCATCCTTGCTCCCTTTCTGGTGAAGGTCTTCAACGCGGTGTCTCCTCAATACCCCTTCCCCTCCCAATCCACTATGGCCCACATCGCGGTTATTCCTAAGCCTGACAAAGATCCCCATTTGTGTGCCAGCTACCGTCCCATTTCCTTGTTAAACGTAGATTTAAAAATATACGCCAAAATATTAGCCAATAGACTGAACGCTTTCCTGCCTTCCCCAATACACAACGACCAGGTGGGTTTTGTCCCAAGGAGGGAGGCTCGTGACAATACCCTCCGGACCTTGGATATTATTCATCACGCAAAAGTCTCCAATACCCCTCTTATGATTTTGTCCCTAGACGCGGAGAAAGCCTTCGATCGCATATCTTGGCACTCTCTCCGCTCTGTTCTTTCTAATTTGGGTCTGGGCCAAATCTTTCTTGGGAAAATACTTAGTCTTTACCACCAGCCTTCGACCAGAATTAAAATTAATAGTACCCTTTCTCCGCCCTTTTTCATCCGCAATGGCACGCGCCAGGGATGTCCCTTATCTCCTCTTTTGTATGTTTTCGTAATGGAACATCTCTCCGCGATCCGTGCCAACCCGGACATATCTGGGGTCACGATTGGCTCTGTGGAACATAAATGCGCGGCCTTTGCGGATGACCTTTTGCTGTATATCACTAACCCCCACGTCGCCCTCCCGTCCCTATTACGCGAGATTGCACTCTTCGGTAAATGGACGAACTTTAAAATCAACATGACCAAATCTAAGGCACTGACTGTATCCCTACCTCAAGCGTTAGTCTCGTCGCTTAAATCTACGTTTCCATTCAAGTGGCCATCGGCGGGGATTAAATACCTGGGTGTTAAAATCTCGGCGGAATTACCCGCCCTTTTTAAGTTAAATTTTGCCCCTCTTTTGCGAAGTTTCCAGAAAGACTTGGACACTTGGCACCGTCGAGACTTTTCTTGGTTCGGCAGGGTCAGTATTTTGAAAATGAATCTACTACCTAAGCTGCTTTACCTCCTGCAAACCATACCCATTCGACTACCGCTCACTTTTTGGCCACAAATCAGACGCTGTTTCACGCGCTCTGTATGGGCCCCGGGCAGGCCGCGGATAAAATGGGTGGTTCTGACTCGGCCTAAAGAGCTTGGGGGTGTTGGTTTGCCGGATTGTAAGTTATATTACTATTCTGCGGTATACGCCAGGCTTCTGGATATGTTGTGATCGGATTCTAACAAATTGTGGGTCCATATTGCACGCAACTCCTCTTCACATGCGCTCGCGGTCCTTCCTTGGCTATCAGGCAAGCCAGGCTTTAAAGCTTCCCCACTGTCCTTCACGACCAATCACACGTTCGCGACGATTGCATCCATTAATCGCCGCACACTCCTCATTGACACTACTGGCCCTCTAACGCCAATCACCGATAACCCAGCTTTCCGCACAGGACACTCCTCGAAACCCTTCCTTACTGGAACCAAACTGCGCCCCCTTAGGTTCTGTGATGTCCTCACGACCTCAGGACTGAAACACTTGAACCAATTGATGGAGCCTTCTCATATACACCCCAGGCATAACTTTGAATATCTACAACTCCAACATTTTTACTCCTCTATATGTTCCACCCACACCTTGCGCAGGAGCCTTACAGTGTTTGAACAGATGTGTCTAGCCCCCTCAGCTGTCTTCCGGGACATCTCTGCCATTTATAACTTGCTTACTCTCCAGACTTCTGACCAACTCCCCTCCTTTTGCCACGCCTGGAATAGTGATCTAGGGAATGGCCTCACTTCTTCTCATTGGAAGCGGGCTTTCCTTCTCTCTCATAAAGCAGTAATTTCCACTAAGGCGCAGGAGACGAATTATAAAGTTCTCTCCAGGTGGTACAGAGTGCCGTTTTTGCTTCACAAATGGTTTCCATCTGTGTCAGACCGCTACTGGAGGTGTCATACCGATGAAGGCACCTTGTTACACATTTGGTGGCACTGTACCGCCCTGCGACCTTACTGGAACTTTGTACATCGTATTGTGCGGGCAGTGACGGGAATACCCATTCCCAACACTCCTGAAGCGCTGTTTATCTTTGATTTGACTATCCCTGCTTTTAAGGTCTCGCTCCTTAAGTATATGTTACAGGCTGCAAAAACGGTCATCCCTCGCCACTGGAAATCACCTACGCCTCCCTCCCCGGAGGAATGGTTTGAAGAAATTGCTCTACATCAGCGGATGGAGGATCTCATCTGCGTCTCCCCTCAGGACACACCTCGATTCGTTCAAACCTGGGGCTCTTGGGAAACTTTCCGGGGGTCAGATGAGTTTCGTAGTGCCCGTCTTTAATCCCGTACTTCCCCACTCCCCGCTTCCCCTGTTCCTTCCTTTCCTGTCCTTGGTCTATCGTTAAGTGTTCCCCTCTCCTGTTGTGTATTTGTCTTACTAGGGTTAGACACCTGTAGCCTTCTCTGTCCCACTTGAACAATATACTCCTCTTACTCATATATTGGCACATGTTCTTAATGCCCTTCCGTATGGGAAATTACACTTTACTGCCTCCTACCTTTGGAGACTGCTCTATGCTGTACATGGCATTGTATGACATTGTAATATGTTGTCTTTTTAAGTATTTCATCTACTTATTTGAAAAACTCAATAAAAACCTTGAATAAGAAAAATGAGGGGGGGCACTAATAATTTTCACCAGCTAATCATACTACTGAAAAATACTAAAGCAGCCGCCCCTGAAGCCGGGGTAATATAATTAACCCCTTAAGGACGCAGGGCGTACCGGTACGCCCTATTTCCCGAGTCCTTAAGGACTCAGGGCGTACCGGTACGTCCTAACTTTAAATCGGGATACCGGCACCCAGGGGGTTAATCGCAACGGGATGCCGGCTGAAATCATTCAGCCGGCATCCCGTAACAACACAGGGGGGGGTCATTTGACCCCCCTGTATCGGCGATCGCAGAAAACCGCAGGTCAATTCAGACCTGCGGTTTGCTGCGCTTACTGCAGTTTCTGATCCCCGCGGTCAGATCAGAAACTTTAGTGTCCCTAAAATATGGATTTTACACCCCCCCTGCACCCCTGCATGATTTTTGGCCGGCGGGCGGTGCAGGGGGGGGAGTTGTGGGCGGTGGGGGCGGTGCGGGAGGCGGGCGGTGCGGCAGGCGGGATCGCGATCCCCCGCCTGCCTCCCCTTGAATAAATCGTTGGTGTAGAGTGGGTATACCAGGGTGCCAGCACATTGCTGACACCCTGGTATAAACGGCTGACATCGATGATGCGATGTCAGCCGTTTAACCCTTTCCATACTGCGGTCCGTACGGACCGCTGTATGGAAAAAGTTAACAGTAAGAGGGAGCTCCCTCCCTCTCCCATCGGGGGGCTGCAGTGCCTTTGCAGCCCCCCGATGGAGAGGGAGAGAGCCCCCAGACAGCCCCCCGACAGCCCCGTCCTTACCCTTCCCCGTCTGCGCAGTTCTGACCAGTACTGAGCAGACGGGGAAGGTTCCCATGGCAACAGGACGCCGTCTCAGGCATCCTGCTGTCCATGGTGCTGAACAGATCTGTGCTAAAAGGCATAGATCTGTTCAGACTAAGTGTAAAATACAGTACAGTACAATATATATTGTACTGTACTGTATTATACAGACATCAGACCCACTGGATCTTCAAGAACCAAGTGGGTCTGGGTCAAAAAAAAAGTTTAAAAAAAGTGAAAATAAAGTAAAAATCAAAAAACACATTTATCACTGATTAAAAATGAAAAAAATTTAATTCCCTACACATGTTTGGTATCGCCGCGTCCGTAACGAGCTGATCTATAAAAGGGTCATGTTACTTTACCCGAACGGTGAACGCCATAAAAATAAAAAAATAAAAAACTATGATGAAATAGAAATTTTGCCTACCTTACTTCCCAAAAAAGGTATAAAAGTGATCAAAAAAGTCGTATGTACGCCAAAATTGTAAAAATCAAACCGTCATCTCATCCCGCAAAAATCATACCCTACCCAAGATAATCGCCCAAAAACTGAAAAAACTATGGCTCTTAGACTATGGAAACACTAAAAATGAAATCATTGTGTAAAACTTAAATAAATAAATAAAAAAGTATACATATTAGGTATTGCCGCGTCCGTATCGACCGGCTCTATAAAAATATCACATGACCTAACCCCTCAGGTGACCACCGTAAAAAAATAAAAATAAAAACGGTGTAAAAAAAGCAATTTTTTGTCATCTTACATCACAAAAAGTGTAATAGCAAGCGATAAAAAAGTCATATGCACCCCAAAATAGTGCCAATCAAACCGTCATCTCATCCCTCAAAAAATGAGATAATCGCCCAAAAACTGAAAAATCTATGGCTCTTACACTATGGAGACACTAAAACATTTTTTTTGTTTTAAAAATGAAATCATTGTGTAAAACTTACATAAATAAAAAAAATTGTATACATATAGGTATCGCCGCGTCCGTGACAACCTGCTCTATAAAATTACCACATGATCTAACCTGTCAGATGAATGTTGTAAATAACAAAAAAAAAACGCGCCAAAAAATCTATTTCTTGTTACCTTGCCGCACAAAAAAGTGTAATATAGAGCAACCAAAAATCATATGTACCCTAAACTAGTACCAACAAAACTGCCACCCTATCCTGTAGTTTCTAAAATGGGGTCACTTTTTTGGAGTTTCTACTCTAGGGGTGCATCAGGGGGGCTTCAAATGGGACATTGTGTCAAAAAAAACAGTCCAGCAAAATCTGCCTTCCAAAAACCGTATGGCATTCCTTTCCTTCTGCGCCCTGCCGTGTGCCCGTACAGCGGTTTACGACCACATATGGGGTGTTTCTGTAAACTACAGAATCAGGGCCATAAATAATGAGTTTGGTTTGGCTGTTAACCCTTGCTTTGTAACTGTAAAAAAAATATTAAAATGGAAAATCTGCCAAAAAAGTGAAATTTTGAAATTGTATCTATATTTTCCATTAAATCTTGTGCAACACCTAAAGGGTTAACAAAGTTAGTAAAATCAGTTTTGAATACCTTGAGGGGTGTAGTTTCTTAGATGGGGTCACTTTTATGGAGTTTCTACTCTAGGGGTGCATCAGGGGGGCTTCAAATGGGACATGGTGTCAAAAAAACAGTCCAGCACAATCTGGCTTCCAAAAACCTTACGGCGCACCTTTCCCTCTACGCCCTGCCGTGTGCCCGTACAGTAGTTTACGGCCACATATGGGGTGTTTCTGTAAACTACAGAATCAGGGCCATAAATAATGAGTTTTGTTTGGCTGTTAATTCTTGCTTTGTAACTGGAAAAAAAATATTAAAATGGAAAATCTGCCAAAAAAGTGACATTTTGAAATTGTATCTCTATTTTCCATAAAATCTTGTGCAACACCTAAAGGGTTAACAAAGTTAGTAAAATCTGTTTTCAATACCTTGAGGGGTGTAGTTTCTTAGATGGGGTCACTTTTATGGAGTTTCTACTCTAGGGGTGCATCAGGGGGGCTTCAAATGGGACATGGTGTCAAAAAACCAGTCCAGCAAAATCTGGCTTCCAAAAACCAAACGGCGCACCTTTCCCTCTACGCCCTACTGTGTGCCCGTACAGTAGTTTACGGCCACATATGGGGTGTTTCTGTAAACGGCAGAGTCAGGGCAATAAAGATACAGTCTTGTTTGGCTGTTAACCCTTGCTTTGTTAGTGGGAAAAAATGGGTTAAAATGGAAAATTAGGCAAAAAAATGAAATTCTCAAATTTGCCAATAACTCTTGTGCGGTTTCTATTATGTAAGCCTCGCAAAGTGACTTCAGACCTGTAGTGGTCCCTAAAAATTGTTTTTTTTGTAAATTTCTGAAAAATTTCAAGATTTGCTTCTAAACTTCTAAGCCTTGTAACATCCCCAAAAAATAAAATATCATTCCCAAAATGCTACAAACATGAATATGGGGAATGTAAATTCATCACAATTTTTGGGGATATTACTATGTATTACAGAAGTAGAGAAACTGAAACTTTGAAATTTGAAAATTTTTCAAAATTTTTGGTAAATATGTTATTTTTTTATGCAAAAAAAGTAACTTTTTTGACCCAATTTTAGCAGTGTCATGAAGTACAATATGTGACGAAAAAACAATCTCAGAACGGCCTGGATAAGTCAATGCATTTTAAAGTTATCAGCACTTAAAGTGACACTGGTCAGATTTGCAAAAAATGGCCAAGTCCTTAAGGTGAAATAGGGCTGAGTCCTTAAGCGGTTAAGGGGTATCAGGATACATTGGGTGTAATATAACTGAGGAGGGCTATCAGACATTATAAAGGGGTAATATAGCTTACATTACCCCTGTATTATGTCCCTGATAGGATAGAACTCCTTAGTTATGTTACCCCTGTATAATGCACCCTGATACCCCTTAGTTATATTATATAACTAAGGGATATCAGGGTACATTACACAGAGGTAATATAACTGAGGGGTATCAGGGTACATTACACAAGGGTAATATGACTGAGGAGGGCTATCATGGGACATTATACAGGGGTAATGTAAGCTATATTACTACCGTATAATGCCTGATAGGCCTCCTGAGTTATATTACCCCTGTAATATAACCAAGGGGTATCAGGGTACATTATACAGGGGGTAATATAACTTATATTACCACCGTATAATGCCTGATAGGCCTCCTGAGTAACTTATATTACCCCTGTATAATAATGTACCCTGATACCCCTTAGTTATATGACCCCGCCGGGATCATATAACTAAGGGATATCCGGGTACATAATTATACAAGGGTAATATAAGTTACTCAGGAGGCCTATCAGGCATTATACAGTGGTAATATAAGTTATATTACCCCCTGTATAATGTACCCTGATACCCCTTGGTTATATTACCCCCTGTATAATGTACCCTGATTACCCTCAGTTATATAACTGAGGGGTATCAGGGTACATTATACAAGGGTAATATAACTGAGGAGGACTCATTGCTATCAGGGGACATTATACAGGGGTCCTTAGTTATATTACCCCTGTATAATGTACCCTGATACCCCTAAGTTATAGGGGTATCAGGGTTGAGGAGGGGCTGGGCGCAAGCAGGCAGGCCATGAGGCGAGGTAGTGGGGGTACATACTTTTTTTTAAACTTTTTATTCTTACTTTGTTTTCTTCTTAGCTTGCCTAGGGGCCGGCCAGGGCAGGGCCAGGCAGAGTTCTTGGGAAGTTGCCACACACAGTCCTCCTCTGGACCTCTCCTGTCCGAAGCTGGGGCCTGGGCTGGGCACAGACAGGCTCACTGACACTAGCAGACGCCAGGGTTGGTGCAAGATTTTTGCCACCCTAGGCAAAAGCTAATTTTGCTGCCCCTTGACTCCGCCCATTGATCACACCCTTTTACCCGCCCCTTTTTTAGCCACCTATTGCATGCAACATTTAACTATGGTCGTGTACCCTGTGCCAGTCTATGGTCATGTACCCTGTGCCAGTCTGACTATGGTCGCGTACCCTGTGCCAGTCTGACTATGGTCATGTATATATAATAGCCAGTCATTGTCTGCCACCTAGTACCATCCCAGTGATGCCAATCACTCTGCGCTGTTCAGCAGGTTGGCACACCAAACACGAGCAGTGCCACCTATTCACTGCCAGGCACCATTCAGCTACTGTCTGAAATCCTGTGCCACCAGGGCAACAAAACAGTATGCTGCCTTGTGCCCTCTGCCAGTCTGGCACTGTCCTGCACCCTGTACCATTCATAGCCATTTAGACAGTCTTTGCCGCCTATTAGGCTCCATGTGCCACTGCTGGGCACCCTGTGCCAGTCAGAATCTGTGTCCCCTAGTCAAGCAGCAGGTGTGACCTGACCCCTGTACACAAGTGTGTGCCACCCTGCTGCCAGTCACTGTCCTGCAGCCTCTGACACCCTAGTGCAGGCTGTCAGAGTGCAGTTGCCAGGGGTGCTCACCAGGTTCTGCTCCTCGCTGTGCTCCAGGTCCACATTGCCTTGGCTCTTGCCAAGATCATGTGTCTTTGGGCGCTTGATCCCGCGAGACCCACCTCTGGAGGTCACTGGTCTCGTGGGATTGCGCGCCCGAAGTCAGGGCCGGTGCAAGGATTTTTGTCAACACAAGAGAAATCTACATTTTGGTGCCCTCCACCACCCCCCATCATTTCACAT
Source organism: Bufo bufo (assembly GCF_905171765.1). Taxonomy (NCBI): domain Eukaryota; kingdom Metazoa; phylum Chordata; class Amphibia; order Anura; family Bufonidae; genus Bufo; species Bufo bufo. The sequence goes on from NC_053389.1 coordinate 383,883,807, forward strand.
TTCTGCCTCTCATGATTCATGTCCATTTCTTGCCCCCCCCCCCCCCCCATCATTTCACATTTCTGCCCCTCATGACTCATGTCCATTTCTTGCCCCCCCATATCATAGTGCCATCCTCTCCTCCTGCCCCCTAATGTGCCAGTATCAAGTGCCTCTCTCCTCCCCCCTCCATGTGCCAGTATCATGGCGCCAATAGCCCCCCCTCCCCGTGGCAGTAAAGTAATAGTCCGGTATTTAAAAAAATAAAAAACACTTTTATACTTACCTCCATGTCAGCGATGCGATGCAGGCCTCTTCCTCTTCTGTGTTCCCATCAGCCTCTTGTGTTGAAGATTTGGTGCTCGTGTTCTTATTTAGCCTGTCTTTCAGAAAAGTTTATGCTGGGATTCGAACCCATGACCTTCTGTATCAGAGGCAAGGCATTTACCCACACAGATATGAGAGCTGTATAGCCAAAAATATATATAAGACTTCTACTGTAGATAACTTTGACACCTAGTGTACATCCATACACATGACAGCTGCCCCAGTACACTGTGTATGGATGTAGAAGAGCTGGGTGTGTTGGGGCAGCTGTCATGTGTATGAATGTACATTAGGTATCAAAGTTAACTACAGTATAAGTTATATATATACAGTACAGACCAAAAGTTTGGACACACCTTCTCATTCAAAGAGTTTTCTTTATTTTCATGACTATGAAAATTGTAGATTCACTCTGAAGGCATCAAAACTATGAATTAACACATGTGGAATTACACTCACCTAAAGAATTATTAGGAACACCATACTAATACGGTGTTGGACCCCCTTTTGCCTTCAGAACTGCCTTAATTCTACGTGGCATCGATTCAACAAGGTGCTGATAGCATTCTTTAGAAATGTTGGCCCATATTGATAGGATAGCATCTTGCAGTTGATGGAGATTTGAGGTATGCACATCCAGGGCACGAAGCTCCCGTTCTACCACATCCCAAAGATGCTCTATTGGGTTGAGATCTGGTGACTGTGGGGGCCATTTTAGTACAGTGAACTAATTGTCATGTTCAAGAAACAAATTTGAAATGATTCGAGCTTTGTGACATGGTGCATTATCCTGCTGGAAGTAGCCATCAGAGGATGGGTACATGGTGGTCATGAAGGGATGGACATGGTCAGAAACAATGCTCAGGTAGCCCGTGGCATTTAAAAGATGCCCAAATGGCACTAAGGGGCCTAAAGTGTGCCCAGAAAACATCCCCCAAACCATTACACCACCACCACCAGCCTGCACAGTGGTAACAAGGCATGATGGATACATGTTCTCATTCTGTTTACGCCAAATTCGGACTCTACCATTTGAATGTCTCAACAGAAATCGAGACTCATCAGACCAGACAACATTTTTCCAGTCTTCAACAGTCCAATTTTGGTGAGCTCGTGCAAATTGTAGCCTCTTTTTCCTATTTGTAGTGGAGATGAGTGGTACCCGGTGGGGTCTTCTGCTGTTGTAGCCCATCCGCCTCAAGGTTGTGCGTGTTGTGGCTTCACAAATGCTTTGCTGCATACCTCGGTTGTAACGAGTGGTTATTTCAGTCAACGTTGCTCTTCTATCAGCTTGAATCAGTCGGCCCATTCTCCTCTGACCTCTAGCATCAACAAGGCATTTTTGCCCACAGGACTGCCGCATACTGGATGTTTTTCCCTTTTCACACCATTCTTTGTAAACCCTAGAAATGGTTGTGCGTGAAAATCCCAGTAACTGAGCAGATTGTGAAATACTCAGACCGGCCCGTCTGGCACCAACAACCATGCCACGCTCAAAATTGCTTAAATCACCTTTCTTTCCCATTCTGACATTCAGTTTGGAGTTCAGGAGATTGTCTTGACCAGGACCACACCCCTAAATGCATTGAAGCAACTGCCATGTGATTGGTTGACTAGATAAATGCATTAATGAGAAATAGAACAGGTGTTCCTAATAATTCTTTAGGTGAGTGTATATACATAGCAAACAAGCGTGAAACAACTGAAAATATGTCATATTCTAGGTTCTTCAAAGTAGCCACCTTTTGTTTTGATTACTGCTTTGCACACTCTTGGCATTCTCTTGATGAGCTTCAAGAGGTAGTCCCCTGAAATGGTTTTCACTTCACAGGTTTAATAAGTGGGATTTGTCAGGTTTAATAAGTGGGATTTCTTGCCTTATAAATGGGGTTGGGACCATCAGTTGCGTTGAGGAGAAGTCAGGTGGATACACAGCTGATAGTCCTACTGAATAGACTGTTAGAATTTGTATTATGGCAAGAAAAAAGCAGCTAAGTAAAGAAAAACGAGTGGCCATCATTACTTTAAGAAATGAAGGTCAGTCAGTAAGCCGAAAAATTGGGAAAACTTTAAGAGTAAGGGCTATTTGACCATGAAGGAGAGTGATGGGGTGCTGCGCCAGATGACCTGGCCTCCACAGTCACCGGACCTGAACCCAATTGAGATGGTTTGGGGTGAGCTGGACCGCAGAGTGAAGGCAAAAGGGCCAACAAGTGCTAAGCATCTCTGGGAACTCCTTCAAGACTGTTGGAAGACCATTTCAGGGGACTACCTCTTAAAGCTCATCAAGAGAATGCCAAGAGTGTGCAAAGCAGTAATCAAAGCAAAAGGTGGCTACTTTGAAGAACCTAGAATATGACATATGTTCAGTTGTTTCACACTTGTTTATTATGTATATAATTCCACATGTGTTAATTCATAGTTTTGATGCCTTCATAGTCATGAAAATAAAGAAAGCTCTTTGAATGAGAAGGTGTGTCCAAACTTTTGGTCTGTACTGTATGTATATATTTTTTTAAGTAACTGGTTAAAACTGTGTCGGTAAATGCCTTGCCTCTGATGTGAAAGGTCGTGAGTTCGAATCCCAGGAGAAACTTTTCTGAAAGACAGGCTAAATGAGATTTATATACACCAGGGTCTCGTAGCTGTGTGTCAGCTGCGTGCCGCTCGCTCTGCCCGAAGTAACTGAACAAACTCATGCTCGCACTTGCAGCGCATCCGGCCGGCAAGTGAGATGTTGTCAGATGGTTTACAAGTAGGGGGTGGGGTGGGGTGGGGTGGGGTGCGGTGCAGGCGGCGGCCGGGTGCTACTGCTTGGGATTCGGACTCCAGAGTGTCGGCGCCCCCAGGCAGAGTGCGCTCTACGCGGTGGCCTACTCTGCAAGCATTCGCGCGGGCGGGCAGGCAGGCACGCAGCTTTACGTGGTGATGTCAACTCTGCGGCTGCCGCACTCCCAGCCTGCGCCCGCCCTGCACTCTCTGCCTCCGCTGGGTCTGAACGCCGCCCCCACCCCCATCTGTCATGTCTGCCTGCTTCCACTCTAGGATCAGATTACACTCCTCCCTCCCTGCTGCCAGCGTCTCTATTGCTCTGCTATCTGACTGAGCTGTTTCAAACGGATCAGCTCAGTCAGGTGAATCGACTCCTCCGGTTCAGTGAACTGAATCGATTCAAAAGAACGATTCGTTCATGAACTGGACATCACTAGTGCGGGCGGCCGGGCGCAGCAGCGAATCAGCGGGGGGGCGACGCCACTGTGCATCCCACAGCGGGGGGGGCAACGCCACTGTGCATCCCACACAATCTGCCGCCATCCGTGGCCCCTTAGACCCCATAAAGTGCCATCTGGCATATAAACATTTAGGGAGAGCTTTAGGTTAGGCAGGGATAGTGGGAAAAAAAAAAGTTTTTTGTGTGTGCAGCACCCGGATCTGAGGGTGCCTGGGGTCCACAGCACCCTGTGCGACCCCCGTCCCCCCAGGGGTGCTGCAGCTGGCCCCCCCACATATTTTTTTTCTTTTTGTTGGTGAGCTGACTGTGGCCGGCACTCTTAGCCATAAAAGAGCGCCCGGCCACTGTTAGCGCATCGCCGACCCCACCGCTAATCAGCTTGATACCACTGATCAGCGACTTTTTGGGGTGTGAGCAATTTTTTGGGGATTCTGTTAGGTTAAGGTGGGTTAGGGTAGGGTATACATAAAAACACCCCCCCACACACACTAAATAAAGTTTTACACACACACACACGCACTCCCCTTTAGCGTTTTAAAATGGCCCGCCGGCTGTTCTCAGCCGAGGAGGCATACGCCCAGCTGCTCTCCGACTCCGAGAGCCCCAGTGAGGATGAGGATGACCCCACTTTCCTGTTGTCATCCTCGTTCTCCTCATCATTTAGTGATGATGATGAGCCCCCAAGCGGCAGAGACACCTCCAGGCGGAGCCAGGAGCCCCCCATGCCAGGGACCCTGTGACCCACACTAGTATTAGCAGCCCTGGGGCTCGTACTAGTTTTCCGGCCCACCAGGCAAGTTCACCTGAGCCCCCTACCGGTGAACTTGGCTGGAGTACCCCAGAATATTTTGAGCCCTTGATTCCAGACTTTGTTGGCCAACCAGGAATCCAGATTCGCACAATGGGCTTCACTGAATATGACTTTCTTAGTTTTTTTTTCATATTACACCCCCGAGTACCCTCCTATTCCGGGTCATCGGGTCACCAGAGACCCGAATAACCTGGAAATGCTGCAAACCGCAGGTCGGAATTGACCTGCTGTTAGCAGCGATTGCCGATATGGGGGGTCACAGGACCCCCCTCGGCATTGTCACAGGGTGCCTTCTGAATGATTTCAGCAGGCACACCATTCCGATCACCGCCCGCTGCGCAGCGGTGATTGGAAATACATAGGGCGTACCTGTTCGCCCTGTGTCCTTAAGGACTCGGACATCAGGGCGTACAGGTACGACCTGTGTCTGTAAGAGGTTAAAGAGGCTCTGTCACCAGAATCAACCCTTTTAGACCATATGTACTGCCTGGTAGGGCTCATTATGCTGATTATGTATGATAAATAGCTGCAGAGATATCTGTGTTTTTATTCATATGCAAATAAACAATTAGAGCACCCAGAGGCGGGGCTGAATATTCTGAGCAATGCACTGTAACACTGAGCAAATCTCAGTGTGGTGAAGCTATAGCACACAGTATGTATAATACACATACAGTACAAACCAAAAGTTTGGACACACCTACTCATTCAAAGAGTTTTCTTTATTTTCATGACTATGAAGGCATCAAAACTATGAATTAACACATGTGGAATTATATACATAACAGACAAGTGTGAAACAACTGAAAATATGGCCTCATGCACACGACCGTTATTTTTTGCGGTCCGCAAAACGGATTTCCGTTGTTCCGTGATCCGTGACCGTTTTTTCTTCAGTGGGTCTTCCTTGATTTTTGGAGGATCCACGGACATGAAAAGTGAAAAAAAAAAACGAAGTCAAGTTTGCATTCAAAGTGATAGGAAAACGGACACGGATCACGGACACGGATCACGGACGCTGATGACTATCTTGTGTGCATCCGTGATTTTTCACGGACCCATTGACTTGAATAGGTCCGTGAACCGTTGTCCGTGAAAAAAATAGGACAGGTCATATTTTTTTCACGGACTGGAAAAACGGATCACGGACACGGAAGCCAAACGGTGCATTTTCCGATTTTTTTTGAAAGTCAATGGGTCCACGAAAAAAAATGGAAAACGGAACAACGGCCGCGGATGCACACAACGGTCGTGTGCATGAGGCCTAAGTCATATTCTAGGTTCTTCAAAGTAGCCACCTTTTGCTTTGATTACTGCTTTGCACACTCTTGGCATTGCATTGCATAAAAATGGCTTCACAGGCAAGGATATTGTCTCTACTAAGATTGCACCTCAATCAACAATTTATAGGTTTATCAAGAACTTCAAGGAAAGAGGTTCAATTCTTGTTAAGAAGGCTTCAGGGCATCCAAGAAAGTCCAGCAAGTACCAGGATCGTCTCCTAAAGAGGATTCAGCTGCGGGATCGGAGTGCCACCAGTGCAGAGCTTGCTCAGGAATGGCAGCAGGCAGGTGTGAGCACATCTGCACGCACAGTGAGGCGAAGACTTTTGGAAGATGGCCTGGTGTCAAGAAGGGCAGCAAAGAAGCCACTTCTCTCAAAAAAAACCCATCAGGGACAGATTGATTTTCTGCAGAAAGTATGGTGAATGAACTGCTGAGGACTGGGGCAAAGTCATATTCTCTGATGAAGCCTCTTTCCGATTGTTTGGGGCATCTGGAAAAAGGCTTGTCCGGAGAAGAAAAGGTGAGTGCTACCATCAGTCCTGTGTCATGCCAACAGTAAAGCATCCTGAGACCATTCATGTGTGGGGTTGCTTCTCATCCAAGGAGTGGGCTCACTCACAATTTTGCCCAAAAACACAGCCATGAATAAAGAATGGTACCAAAACACCCTCCAACAGCAACTTCTTACAACAATCCAACAACAGTTTGGTGAAGAACAATGCATTTTCCAGCACGATGGAGCACCGTGCCATAAGGCAAAAGTGATAACTAAGTGGCTCGGGGACCATGACGTTGACATTTTGGGTCCATGGCCTGTGTCATTCTCAAAACTTTTGGCCACGACTGTAGTATACCAAAAAACCCAGTAAACCAAAAATCGTTTGTGACACTGACAAGTGAAAGAAGTCAGATATCAGCGTCACACATCATTTAAATTTGTCTCTTATGTAGGGCTTAATAAAATGTAAAAAAAATTTTGAGTCTGAAAGGGGTTTAGAACACCAAAAGCCTGTTCATGGGGCAATGGCATTAGCTCTGAGCTACCAGCTTGCCTTGTATGAGCTTGGGATTTTCGTTCATCTATGTGATGTAGCATACAAAAGCACAGTAAACGTAAAATCGTTTGTGACACTGACAAGTGAAGGAAGTCAGATATCAGCGTCACACATCATTTAAATTTGCCTCTTATCTAGGGCTTAATAAAATGTAAACATTTTTTAGCAGTTGAAAGGGGTTTTGAACTGAGAAAGGCTGGACATGGGGCAAGAGCATTACCACTGAGCTACGAGCTCACCTTGCATGAGCTTGGGATTTTTGTTCATCTATGTGATGTCGCATACAAAACCACAGTAAACCTAAAATCCTTTGTGACCCTGACAAGTGAAGGAAGTCAGATATCAGCGTCACACAACATTTAAATTTGCCTCTTATCTAGGGCTTAATAAAATATAAACAGTTTTTAGCTGCTTAAAAGGGTTTTGAACACAGAAACACTGGATATGAGGCAATTGCTTTACCACTGAGCTATCAGCTATGCGCTCACTGTAATGTGTTAGCTTACAGCATTTTAGGCACAGAGCTATAAGCTCAGCAAAAGACGTACTTTGGTTGTGTGATTTAGCATACAAATACATAGTATATCTATAACTCATTCTTACTTTGACCCTGACCTATGAAGAGCATAAGTCAAACTCAGATGTGAGAGTCAGATGTCAGAGTCAGGTGTCAGGGTCAGGTGTCTGATTGGCATTATTTTGATACTTGACTATGATATCTGACCATGTCCTAAAATGAACACTGTACTCTTTAGCTGAATCTAAGCTGTGTAGCTTGTGTCAGGGAGAACGTTCTGCTGAGTCATATTGTGCTGAATTAACCCCATAAGGACTCAGCCCTATTTCACCTTAAGGACTTGGCCATTTTTTGCAAATCTGACCAGTGTCACTTTAAGTGGTGATAACTTTAAAACGCTTTGACTTATCCAGGCCATTCTGAGATAGTTTTTTCGTCACATATTGTACTTCATGACACTGGTAAAATGAAGTAAAAATAAATATTTTTTTTTCCATTAAAAAATACCTAATTTACCAAAAATTTCAAAAAATTTGCAAATTTCAAAGTTTCAGTTTCTCTACTTCTGTAATACATAATAATACCCCCAAAAATTGTGATGTCTTTACATTCCTCATATGTCTACTTCATGTTTGAATTATTTTGGGAATTATATTTTATTTTCTGGGGATGTTACAAGGCTTAGAAGTTTAGAAGCAAATCTTGAAATTTTTCAGAAATTTACAAAAACCCAATTTTTAGGGACCACTACAGCTCTGAAGTCACTTTGCGAGGCTTACATAATTAGAAACCACCCAAAAATGACCCCATTCTATAAACTACACCCCTCAAGGTATTCAAAACTGATTTTACAAACGTTGTTAACCCTTTAGGTGTTGCACGAGAGTTATTGGCAAATGGGGATGAAATTTGAGAATTTCATTTTTTTGCCTAATTTTCCATTTTAACCCATTTTTTCCACTAACAAAGCAAGGGTTAACAGCCAAACAAGACTGTATCTTTATTGCCCTGACTCTGCCGTTTACAGAGACACCCCATATGTGGCCGTAAACTCTTGTACAGCCACACAGCGGGGCGTAGAGGGAAAGGTGCGCCGTTTGGTTTTTGGAGGGCTGATTTTGCTGGACTGGTTTTTTGACACCATGTCCCATTTGAAGCCCCCCTGATGCACCCCTAGAGTAGAAACTGCAAAAAAGTGACCCCATTTTAGAAACTACGGGATAGGGTGGCAGTTTTGTTGGTACTAGTTTAGGGTACATATGATTTTTGGTTGCTCTATATTACACTTTTTGTGCGGCAAAGTAACAAGAAATAGCTTTTTTGGCACCGTTTTTTTTTTTGTTATTTACAACATTTATCTGACAGGTTAGATCATGTGGTAATTTTATAGAGCAGGGTGTCACAGACGCGGCGATACCTAATATGTATACAATTTTTTTTATTTATGTAAGTTTTACACAATGATTTAATTTTTAAAACAAAAAAAAGTTTTAGTGTCTCCATAGCCTAAGAGTCATAGTTTTTTCAGTTTTTGGGCGATTATCTTAAGTAGGGTCTCATTTTTTGCGAGATGAGATGACTGTTTGATTGGCACTATTTTGGGGTGCATATGACTTTTTGTTCGCTTGCTATTACACTTTTTGTGATGTAAGATGACAAAAAAAAAATTTTTTTACACCGCTTTTATTTTTATTTTTTTACGGTGGTCACCTGAGGGGTTAGCTCATGTGATATTTTTATAGAGCCGGTCGATACGGACGCGGCGATACCTAATATGTATACTTTTTTTTTATTTATGTAAGTTTTACACACTGATTTCATTTTTGAAACCAAAATAATCATGTCTTAGTGTTATCATAGTCTAAGAGCCATAGTTTTTCCAGTTTTTGGCCGATTATCTTGGGTAGGGTATGATTTTTGCGGGATGAGATGACGGTTTGATTGTTACAATTTTGGCATACATGCGACTTTTTTGATCACTTTTATTACCTTTTTTGGGAAGTAAGGTGGGCGAAATTTCTATTTCATCATAGTTTTTTTATTTTTTATTTTTATGGCGTTCACCGTTCAGGTAAAGTAACATGACCGTTTTATAGATCAGGTTGTTACGGACGCGGCGATACCAAAGATGTGTAGGGAATTTAATTTTTTTCATTTTTAATCAGTGATAAATGTGTTTTTTTATTTTTACTTTTTTTTCATTTTTTTTCATTTTTTTTTAAACAGACCCACTTGGTTCTTGAAGATCCAGTGGGTCTGATGTCTGTATAATACAGTACAGTACAATATATATTGTACTGTACTGTATTTTACTTACACTTTGTCTGAACAGATCTACGCCTTTAGCACAGATCTGTTCAGCACCATATATTGTGGCCACAACTTCACAGACGGGGAAAGGTAAGGACGGGGGCTCCCTCCCTCTGTCACCCCATCCTGTCGGGGGGCTGCAAAGGCACAGCAGCCCCCCGATGGGAGAGGGAGGGAGCCACATCTTACTGTTAACTCTTTCCATACAGCGGTCCGTACTGACCGCTGTATGGAAAGGGTTAAACGGCTGAGATCGCATCACAGATGTCAGCCATTTATACCAGAGTGTCAGCAATGAGCTGACACTCTGGTATACCACTGCACACCAACGATTATTCAAGGGGAGGCGGGCTCGGGGATCGCAATCCCGCCTGCCACACCGCCCGCCTCCCGCACCGCCCGCAACACCCCCCCTGCACCACCCGCCGCCATAAAACCATTCAGGGGTGCAGGGGGGGTGGAAAAAAATGTATATGGGGCATTTTGAAGTTTGATCCCCGCGGCCAGGGACCGCGGGGATCAGAATCAGCAAAAAGCGCAGCAAACCGCAGGTCTGAATTGACCTGCGGTTTGCTGCGATCGCCAATACGGGGGGGGGGGGGGGTCATATGACCCCTCCCGGCGTTGTGACAGGATGCCGGCTGAATGATTTCAGCCGGCATCCCGTTCCGATTAACCCCCGCGGCACCGGAATCGCAATTTTAAGTTAGGACGTACCGGACTGACTCGGAGTGGACGGATCCTGCACTCTGTAGTCAGTTCTGTCAGTTCTGAAAAGCCAGATTCATTGGAGACGGCCATATCCCTAGCCGTAAGGATTGATAGACATCTGAGGGAGAGGAGCAAGATTCCCCTCAGGCAGGAGGCACTGTCGTATGGGGAATCTGTCCTTCCTGTCCCTTGGGGTACAGTGACACTGGAACCAGGGACTGGAGCTGAGCCTATGCAGTTAGGTCAGGTCTCCTCTTACCCTGGTTATAGGAACTCTAGAGGGCAGAAAGGACTGTGTTATTTCTGTGGTAAAGAAGGACATTTCATTAATGTGTGTCCTTTTATTAAGCCTCAAAGTGGTAATAAAAAAAAGGGGGGGGGTTCTTTCAAAGGAAAAACGAGTTCCCTTACTCTTTGTAGTGTGAATGGGGAGTCAGAACAGGTATATTTGTAGTCTACCTGCAGTACCCATTTTCTCCTGCCTGCCATGGTGGCGCTAGACTGAAAATATTGAGTTAGAAGTATTTGTTGACAGTGGCGCAGGGGTTAATCTTATTGATTATCAATTTGTTCAGAGTCATGGTTTTATAACTAGTGCATTAAACAAAGAGATATCAGTGTTTGCTATTGATTCCGCTCCTCTCTTGCAAAAATGTCTAACTCATATTGTGCAGGATATTCATTTGAGGGTGGGTGATTCTCATGTTGAATCTATTTCTTGTTTTGTTCTGAAGGGTTTGCATGCTCCTCTGGTTCTGGGTTTACCATGGTTGATCAAACATAACCCTACCATTGATTGACAAACTAGACAAATCAGTAATTGGAGTGATTTTTGTATGGACAACTGTCTTGGCGCATTTATTTCCGTGGTATCCACTAAGGTGTTACCTTCGTTTCTACATGATTTTTCGGACGTATGCTCAGAGGGTGGAGATCAGGAGTTGCCCCCCCCCCCACCGAGAGTATGATTGTCCGATCAATATTATTCCCAGAGCTAAATTGCCAAAATCTTGGTTATATAATCTTTCCCAACCCGAAAGAGTAGCTATGCGAGAGTATATTGCCGAAAGTTTGACAAAAGACAGGTCCCTTAGACCGTGTTTAGATTTCCGGGAACTGAATCTCATTACTGTCCATGACCCTTATCACCTTCCCTTGATTCCGGATCTATTTGATCAGATTGTCGGTGCCAAGGTGTTTTCCAAGTTGGATTTAAGAGGGGCTTATAATCTGATCAGAATCAAGGAAGGGGATGAATGGAAGATGGCCTTCAACATCCCTGAGGGTCACTTCGAAAACCTGGTTATGCCCTTTGGTTTGACTAATGCCCCGTCAGTCTTCCAGCACTTTATCAATGACATTTTTTATCATTTGGTGGGGAGGTTCGTTGTTATTTACCTCGATGACATGCTAATTTACTCACCCGATATGGAGACTCATCGGGATCATTTAAGACAAGTATTATCGATCCTTTGGGAGAATAAATTGTATGCTAAGTTGGAGAAATGTGTGTTTGCTGTCCAGGAGCTGCAGTTTCTGAGTTACTTACTTTCTACCTCAGGTTTTCGCATGGATCCCAAAAAGGTCGGTGCGGTACTGGAATGGACCGGCCAGAGAATCAGAAAGCTCTGATGCGGTTTTTGGGATTTACTAATTACTACAGAAAGTTCATCCTGAATTATTCCACGGTTGTCAAACCTTTGACTGATATGAATAGGAAGGGTTCTGACTTCTCTGTCTGGTCGGAAGAGGCATTACAGGTTTTTTCCGCCATAACGGAATGTTTTGCTTCCGCTCCCATTCTGACGCAACCCGATGTGTCTCAACCCTCCATTGTGGAGGTTGACGCGTCAGAAGTGGGTGTCTGAGCAGTTTTGTCGCAGGGTCCCTCTCCTAGCAAATGGCGCCCGTGTGCTTTTTTCTCAAAGAAACTCTTTGCTGCTGAAAGAAATTATGATGTTGGGAATAGAGAGTTGCTGTCCATCAAATTGGCCTTAGAGGAATGGCATCATTGGCTAGAGGAGCGATTCATCCGATTCCGGTAATTACTGACCATAAGAATCTGACTTACCTGGAATTATCAAAGCGTCTGAACCCTAGGCAGGCCAGGTGGTCATTGTTTTTTACCAGATTTAATTTTGTGGTCCCTTATCGTCCTGGGATCAAAAACATCAAAGCAGATGCTTTGTCACGTAGCTCCTTGGGGGCGGAGATTAAGATTTTGGCTAATGGGGTGGTGGTATCCGCCCTTTATCCTGAGCTGGAGGCGGAAGTGTTGGGGGCTCAAGGTGAGGCACCTGATTCCTGTCCTCCAGGGAATTTGTTTGTTCCTTCAGAACTGCGACACAAGGTATTCAAGGAACATTATGATACTGTCCTTGCGGGACACCCTGGGGGTAGATCCACAGTGGATCTTATTTCCCGGAGATTCTGGTGGCCAGGTTTGCGTAAATGTGTTGAGGGATATGTAGCAGCTTGTGAGACCTGTGCACGCGCTAAGGTGGCTCACACTCGGCCATCAGGATCTCTTCTTCCTTTGTCCATTCCATCTCGTCCTTGGACGCATTTGTCCATGGACTTCATCACTGATTTACCAAGTTCCTCTGGGAAGACTGATTTTGGTGGTGGTGGACCGCTTCAGTAAGATGGCTCACTTTGTACCATTATCTGGTTTGCCCAATGCTAAAACTGTCAGGCGATTATTGATAACATCGTGAAATTACACGGCATTCCCTCTGATGTAGTGTCTGATAGGGGGATGCAATTTGTTTCCAGGTTTTGGAAGGTGTTTTGTACTCGTTTGGGTATTCAGTTGTCTTTCTCTTCGGCTTTCCATCCTCAGTCGAATGGACAAACTAAGCGCACTAACCAGAACCTGGAGACTTATTTGAGGTGTTTCGTCGCTGAAAATCAGGAAGAGTAGTCCTCGTTTTTGTCCTTTACTGAGTTTGCTTAGAATAACCATAGACAGGATTCAACTGATATGTCACCATTTTTTGGCGCATATGGTTTTCACCCTCAGTTTGGTACTTTTTCTGGGACTGGGGCCTCTAGCATACATGAAGAGGAGAGATTCTCTTCTTCGTTGTCTTCTATCTCGCGGAAGATTCAAACTAATTAAAAAAAAATGGGTGAAAGATATAAACGGATCGCAGACAAGAGACGTATGACGGGTCCGGACCTGTGTGTGGGTGATTTGGTGTGGTTGTCCACTAAGAACATTAAGTTGAAAGTACCCTCATGGAAGTTGGGCCCAAGATTTATTGGTCCTTACAAAATCTCAGCCATTGTTAAAACGGTTTAGTTTTGTCTGGAACTTCCGTAGGTCTGGAAGATCCATAATGTGTTTCACAGATCCCTGTTGAAGAAGTATGTTGAACCTGTTAAACCATCTCCTTTGCCTCCTCCTCCAATTTTGGTAGATGGTAATCTGGAGTTTCAGATCTCCGGAATACTTAACTCGCGTGTTCTTCGTGGCTCCCTTCAGTACCTTGTGCATTGGAGGGGATACGGTCCTGAGGAAAGAATGTGGGTCCGGCTACCGATATCAATGCTAGCCGCCTTGTGAAGGCCTTTCATAGGGCACACCCAGATAAAATTGGTCCTGGGTGCCCGGAGGTCACCCATAGGGGAAGGGGGTACTGTGATGCCCTGCCCTGTGAGTGATCTGAGAAGGTCTGTCAGACTTGCGGCACGTGAGCCTATTTGACAGATTGCTTTGTTGTTGCGTTGGGCAGGATCCCACCCCCTCACAGGTTCTGTTCATTAGTTTGTTAGTGATGCCTCTCACTATAGCACTTGTGGTTTATAGTTTTCTTCTGGAGTTCTCTGCTGATGCTTGGTGGATCTCCTGCTCCCAGTCCGTCTTGACATAAGTCCTCTTTTCTTCCCTTTTGTTGTATTTCCTGGCTAGGCCTTAGGAAGACACTGGTTCCTTAATCTCTTACAAGGAACTGGTTGTCTTATCGCCTGTTCCCTAGCCGAGGGTCTGTTTCAGTTGCAGCAGGGATTAGGTTCCAGTGCATGAACACTTCTACCATTGAGATATTTTCATGTTGTTAGCAGTGAGGGAAAGGCTTAGGGTTTGTCAGGTGGTGACCATTCCCTGTTCCTTAGCTGTGGGGCCTAGCCTGGTGTTTTGTTACCTGTTACTTGTGTTTGGTTTGCTTTCCTTCCCTCACCTTCCGTGACAGACTCTTCGTAGTTTTGAAGAAGATCAATGAAGTGACCTATAAGTTACGGCTACCTCTCTCTCTTCGTGTCCCCAATGCCTTCCAGGTATCCTTGCTCAAACTGGAAGTCCTTAACCGCTTCTCAACAGCACCGTCTACGGCAACTCCAGTATCTGAAGACTCGGAAGAGACATTCGAGGTCAAGGACATCTTGGACTTTAGGAAACGTGGTAAGAAAACCTACTACCTGGTGGATTGGAATAGAGACCTTGGGAGTCGGAGGAGAATATTTATGCTCCAGACCTGATTAAAAGGCTCTTGTCCCATCGTGGACTCAAGAAAAGGGGGTGTAAGGGGGGGTACTGTAGCAGCGGCTTCTGTACACCGCTGTTCCCCTGCTTATCTCCGCGGTCCTGGGACCTGTGGCCGGTGCTTCCCATTTCACCGCTGCGGCCTTGGGTTCTGTTTCTGTAGGTGTTATTGCTTTTGAGGATACTGCTCCACAGCTTCCACACAGCCCTGGACACAGCATCACTCCCTGGGCTGTGTGGGTTAGGTCAGGTGACCTCGCTGACCAACTCTGGCTCTCCTGCTTGTATTTAAGTGGCTCAGGCCCCTTCCCAGATGCCTCAGTGTCAAGGGCCTTGAGTTTTCTGGTTCCCGATACTCTTGTATGCTCCTGAGCTATACTTTGTTCCTGGACTCTGCTTATCGTCTGACCTCTGCCTGCTTGCTTTGTCTCTCCTGTTGCCGACCCGGATTGCCTGCCCTGTACCTGTGCCACCTGCCCTAACCTATTGCCTATCTGACCACGTCTCTGCCTTATCCTTTGGTCCTGCACTGTTGCTCCTGGTAACGTCTCTGTCCGCCTGACTATGCTTGTACTTCTGGTACCTACTCTTGTACTTCCTGGTCCACCTAGACCAACTGCCACTGACTCAGGGATTGCTCTGTAGTAGCCCCTGGCAACTACCCTAACGGCTCAAGTCTATCCTCACCATCTGAGGCTCTAGTGAAAACCAGGTATTTGCTTAGACACGCCCCCCCAGAGTATAGCCAGTCCAGTGGCACAGTGGGTTCACTCCCGCTGATCCGTGACAACCAAATTTGGCACATAGGTGCATGAAGTTCCAGGAGTGTTTTAGACAGGGTCTCAGATCTCTGGAAAGGTGTCACGGACGTTCCCGTGACAAGTTGCAGGAGATCGGTGAGACTGGCAACACGTGGTTTGATCTGACATGTTTTCCACCTCATCCACAATGACGGCCCCTATGAGATTGACCCTTGACCTCTGTAGGGGCAGGAACACACAGAGAGAGTTTAAATTCCCCCCACCCCTCCACCCCCTTAGTGTTTTCCTGCCCCTACGGGGGTTAACACGGGGAGAGAGCCCTCCTTGTGGAGGGAGGAAAGAAGAAGGCTACTGATTTACCGGATCTCCAGCTGTGCTCCCGCGGCAGGGGCTAAGGCTGGGCAGCAGGAGGATCAAAGACGCTCGTTCCGGCTTATGCTGGAGCCTGCGGTCCTTCCTAGACAGCAGACCTCCTATCTCTTGGGGAAGCAGTCAGCTGTGCCGGATTCACTCAGAGGTAAGCGCGGGAATCCAGCGTCCTCTTTGCTTTACCAGGTGAACGGCAGAGGAGTAGGTGCGGCGCATGAAGCGCAGGAGATAAGGGGCTGTAGGGCACATGAACAAGCCGACAGCTAGGGGCGCAGCTTGATGACGTAAGACGCCGAAAGTTTGGAAGAATTGTGGGATTTCACTCAGCGTCTGCCTGTAGTCACACCACGATGTATGAGACACCTACTCCTCGTCAGAAGGGCCCGGATCCCTATGCAACCAGCAGTACTGTGAGTCCCCTGTTGGGGGTTTGGGTGTTAGACACCACATTTCTTCTTTTATGCAAGTGTTCTAGCTCTGGTAGCTAACTTTGCATATATTGGCTGTTCCTTTTGATTCCAGGGCACAAAAGACTCTAGGTCAAAAGTAAAGGTACTAAAGTGCTCTAAGAAGCTCCCTAAAAATTATAGACTTTGCAAGTCTTGTCTGTCCGAAATTTGGAAGGAGGAACAACCAAATATTTTTTTCGGAGATTAAATCCTTTATTCAGGATGAAATTAAGTCCTCCTTAGCCTCTATGTCCACTCCTAGTGGTACCCTTCATCCTCCAAAAAAAGCGGAAGCTTTCTGTCCAGTCTTCCTCTGACGCAGACGAGGCTGAAGAAATTTCGGTCTCCTCTAAACAGGTTCTTGAGGAAGATCCTCTATTTTAGGGAGAGGTCATAGAGTAGGATAAAAAATTTTTTTTCTCATCTGAACAAATGGAGGAACTATTAAGAGCCGTCAGATCCACTATGGGGATTGAGGACACACCTAAACAACACACAGTCAAGGATGAGATGTTTGGGGGCCTTAGATCTAAGAAATCGATTGTTTTTCCGATAAATGAAAACATAAGAGAGATGATTATGGACAAGTGGTTAGATCCGGAGAGGAGACTGGTGGTCTCAAAGGAATTTAGAAACAGACTTTGTTTTGACCAGTCTGAATGTAAGATCTTTAATGAGACACCCAAAGTAGACATTCAGGTGGCGAAGGTGGTTAAAAGAACAGCATTACCCTTTAAGGACTCCTCCCAACTAGGTGACCCTATGGACCATAAGGCAGACGGGTTATTAAAGAAGTCCTGGGAGTCGGCTATGTTCAGCGTAAAAGCTAACATAGCAGCAACATCCGTGGCTAGGGCCACGTACATCTGGTTAAGGGAACTAGATGAGCACCTTAAAAACAAAACCCCTAGAGAGGAGATTAGAGACTCAATCCCATTACTCCAATCCGCTACGGCCTTCCTAGCTGTTGCCTCTGCGGAATCTATTCGTTTCTCCGCCAAGGAGGCGGCTCTCTTAAATGCCGCCCGTAGGGCCTTATGGATGAAATGCAAGGCTTCAAAGGCTAAGCTATGTTCAATCCCCTTCTCAGGAGAATTTGTATTTGGCCCTACACTAGACAAGATATTGGAAAAGGCCGCTGATAAGAAAAAAAGGATTTCCGGAGGATAGGGATCCAAAGAAAAAGCCCTTTCGGCAGTTTCACCCCCATCAGAGATCATATAGGAGAAAAGGAAAATCTGGCAGATGGAGCTACCCCAAAGGGGGAAGAGGAAGGGGCTTCATCCTTAACCCACAAAACAGACAGTCTAGTAAACAATGACGCCAGGGTCGGGGGCAGACTGATGAGGTTTCTTTCTACGTGGAAGCAGATCATATCAAATCCCTGGGCACTAAACATCATCGCTCAGGGGTACAGGATAGAATTTTCCTCAGTTCCCCCCCAAAAGATTCCTGATCTCATCACAAAACAGGTCAGAATTAGTGATGAGCGGCAGGGGCAATATTCAAATTTGCGATATTTTGCGAATATTTGGGTGAATATTCGCCATATATTCGAGAATTTGCGAATTCATGATCTCTAAGCATTATTTTCTTGATTGCAAAAATTCGCATAAAATTCACCTAAAGAATTTGCATAAAAATTTGCATGAACTGGTATTTAAAAAAAAAATCGAATATTCGCGATTACGAATATATTTAGCGATATTCTAAATATTAGCGAATTCTCGAAGTGCCGATATTCGCGATTAAAATTCGCAATTCGAATATTCGTGATCAACACTAGTCAGAATTACCCAAGATATGGCAGGGGGTTCAGGGACTTCTAAGCTCGGGTGTAATCCAGAGGGTCCCAGATTCAGAAAAGGGGGAAGGTTTCTTCTCAAACCTTTTCGTAGTAAAGAAGCCCGACCAGTCTTTCCGTACCATAATAAATCTAAAACCGCTAAACAGATCCATTCTGTATAGAAGATTCAAAATGGAATCCATCAGATCCACAATCCCGCTTATACCAAAAGGGGCGTTCATGTCCTCAATAGACATCAAAGATGCCTATTATCACATTCCCATCCACCAGCTCACACAGAAATTTCTACGCTTTACAATAAAAGATTCAAGAGGTACCCTACACCACTTCCAGTACGTTGCACTCCCGTTCGGCATCTCTTCCGCACCCAGAATATTCACAAAGTTAGTGGTGGAAATGGTTGCTTACCTTCGCAGGGAAGGAGTAATTATTATCCACTACCTCGACAACTTCCTGATTATAGGCAGGTCAGAGGAAGAAAATCTAGAGGCAACCCAAAGATTCTTAGACGTCCTTGCAAGGTTGGGATGGATTATAAACATAAAGAAACCTTCTCTCACTCCATCCAAAAGGATAAGATTCTTAAGAGTAGAATTAGATTCGGACTCTCAAAAGACCTTCCTACCACATGATAAAGCGGAGAGTCTTGTACAGAAGATTTCAGGGTTCCAAAGATCCACAAATGCTCCATCCTAGAGGCTATGAGTCTGTTGGGAAATCTAACCGCCTGTTTGATTTCAGTTCCTTGGAGCCAGGCCCACTCAAGAATAACACAGGGTTGGATCCTGAGAGAATGAAACGGAAATCAGACGGATTTGGATAGGAAGATCCTGATACCACAAAAGGTGAAAACCGATCTCAATTGGTTGAAGCTCAGAAGAAACCTCCTTCAGAGAATAAATTGGTTAAATCAACCAGAAATTCAGGTGATAACGGACACCAATGCCTCGGGCTGGGGCACACAATTTGGAGACCATTATTTTCAGGGTACCTGGCCAGAAAATATAAGAAGGTATACATCCAGCTTCAGAAAATTATACGCAGTCCTCAAGACTCTAAAAGAAGGAGAGTGGCTTCTAAAAGGACATAATTTAAAAGTTCTGTCCGACAACATAACAACGGTGGCATATCTGAAACATCAGGGGGGAACAAGATCCAACCCTCTAGGAGAGGTGGAAAGGAAGATTTTCTCTTGGGCAGAAGGAAATTCCGTATCGTTATCTGCAGTCCACTTGAAGGGTTCCGAAAACAGAGGCAGATTACCTAAGAAGAAGAAGAAGAATAGATGCAGTAGAGTAGTCTCTAAACAGGGGCATCTTCCGGGAAATAGTCTCCAGATGGGGTCGCCCAGAGTTAGATCTATTTTCCTCCAAAGAAAATGCTCAGATAGATCTCTTTTGTTCCCTAGATCCAAGGGACAAACCTTGGGCGGTAGATGCCCTTTCAATAAGCTGGAATTGGAGGCTGGTATATGCGTTCCCTCCAATACCCCTTATACACCGGGTCATTCAGAAAATTCAAAGAGAGCATGCTACGATAATCCTGGTAACCCCTCTATGGGCCAAGAGAAGCTGGTTTCCTATCCTAAAACAACTAGCACTGGAGGACCCATGGGAGATTCCTTTCCAGAGGGATATGCTTGTCCAGGGTCCTCTAATACATCCAGATCCCCAAATATTCAGGTTAGCTGTATAGATCCTGAGAGCGAAACATTGAGAAGAAGGGGCCTTTCTGGAAAAGTAATCCTCACACTTAAAGCTAGTAGAAAAAAAAGGTTACTTCTTCCATTTACCTCAAAATTTTGAAAAAGTTTTGTTCCTGGCTTGGTGATGACCATCCCGATACTGCCTCTCCCCCTATTAGCAGGATCTTAGATTTCTTACAGAGTGGACTAGAGCTAGGGCTAAGACCCAGTACGCTTAAGGTGCACATATCTGCTCTGAGCACCTTCTTTGACACTAGCCTAGCTGAACATAGGTGGATAAGGAGATTCATCAAGGCAGCTGTTAGATTGAGGCCTACTTTAAGGGCCAGAGTTCCCACGTGGGATCTGAACACGGTACTTGAGGGATTAACAAAGCCTCCCTTTGTTCCATTATCTAATATTTCGATAAAGCACCTATCTCTAAAAACGGCCTTCTTAATAGCTATAACTTCGGCTAGACGTATTGGGGAGTTACAGGCCCTCTCTTGCAGAGAACCATATCTTCAGATTCTGGAGGACCATATTCGTCTGAGACTAGATCCAGGGTTCTTGCCCAAAGTGGTCTCTTCCTTCCACCGAGACCAGAAGATTTTCTTGCCTTCCATTCCCAATCACCATGAGAAGGAGGTGGAGGACAAGATGAGACTTCTAGACGTTAGAGATACGGTTATTCAGTATATTGAAGCCAGCTGGGAATTCAGGAAGGACAATAACTTGCTGGTCCAATTCTCAGGAAAAAATAAGGGGAAGAAACTTACAAGATCCTCCTCAGCTAGGGGGATTAGATCCACTATTGAGTGCTGTTAGTCCATTCAGAATAAGTCCTGCCCTGGGGTTGTTAGGACTCATTCTACTAGAGCCACTGCCTCCTCTTGGGCAGAAAAAGGTGGAGTATCCCTAGATCAGATCTGTAAGGCCGCAACTTGGTCTAGCGTAAATACTTTTGTTAGACCCTATCACCTTAGTCTTCCTGATTCTACTGAAATTCAGTTTGGCTGGAAGTCCTACAGGTGATATCCCACCCGGTTAGTTATTTGTTAGTTCTCATTGGGGCCGTCATGGTGGATGAAGTGGAAAAACCGTAATTAGTCTTACCGGTAATTTCGTTTCCTTGAATCCACCATGATGGCCCATACTAACCCCATCCCAAAAATATATATACTGTATATACAGTCCTTAACAAAAGTTTAAGACCACTTGAAAAATGGCAAAAAATCTTATTTGTGGTCGGATCGGCTATCAGAAAGGGTTAGATAGGATGGGTACACCCATCTACAACAAGCAGTAGAATTGTGCCATAACTGCTGCGGTAGGGCAGCCTAAAGTGGGCCACCCTAGTATGAAGTGACTGTAAGATGGAGTGGGTGGGTGGGTGAAATCAGCTGAATCGGCGTCAGTCTGGACCCACAGGTGCCTATAAATAGCCTAGTAACCAGTCAGCCTGGGCTCACAGGTGCATGAAAAGTAGCCTTGTAATGACCCTCCCCTCCCACAAATTCAGCAAACTTCTTTGCTTAACACTTGTGGTCGGATCGGCTATCAGAAAGGGTTAGATAGGATGGGTACACCCATCTACAACAAGCAGTAGAATTGTGCCATAACTGCTGCGGTAGGGCAGCCTAAAGTGGCCAAAAAGCGTAGACCTTAGTTTAGAGTAAAACATATACATACCATTACGACACCCGCTTTGCACTCAAAAGACACTACATGATGAAGGTGCGGAATATACCGTACATATCAGAGACTTCTATATATGTTACCTCTTTGTCACGTGCGACAGCACATTGCTCTTGAAGGTAACTAAAGTTGATGCTTTTGAAAGAGTGGTCGGTAATCAGGAACGATTTACTCCTATGTTGACAAACATATGAACATATTACGAGGAGGTCTGAATCCCGAGAGCTGCAGACTGAAACAATGGTGAATCTGATGGAAGGGCTTAAATTAAGTCCAACCATTCGCTAAGGGTCCTGCTTGGACACCAACTGTTACTGGTGGCAAATACTTCACCTATACTTATTCCCCAGGCGACCGCTTTAATTATTATTATTTTATAAAGGACCCAAAAGTTAGAAGATGGCGTATGCCGTTTAACTCTAGTAATGGATCAAGTGAAATGTGTAGACTCACCAGGCCTGGGGAACCATAAGCACGAATACATGGCTGGTTGAAATTATCGAGCTAATGTTGCCTGCATGGAGGAAAAAACATACCCACTATACTAGCAGTTGTGACAGGAAATAAGCTTAAAGTCATGATAACTATGTATGCTGCGCCTGTGATAGTGATAGGACTTGTGTCCGTAGACGTGACAGACTATATATATTGCGCCTTATTGTTGTACCTCCCACTTGAAGATGGACCGGTACAAGGTGCAACACCAACACCCTCAGCCCGAGTTTGAAGATGAAGTAAGTGTGCCTATAATGAAGACATAATGTACACACAATGCCTACTGCTATGACAGGACGAGCTTAAGGTCATGATAGACTACCTATGCTGCGCCTGTAGTCGTGCTAGGACTTATCGTGTCAGTAAACGTGACAGACTTCGTAAATCGCTTGTAGTCGTGACAGGACTTATTAGTCTGTAGTCGTGACAGACTTCTTAAATCGCCTGTAGTCGTGACAGGACTTATTAGTCTGTAGTCGTGACAGACTTCGTAAATCGCCTGTAGTCGTGACAGGACTTATTAGTCTGTAGTCGTGACAGACTTCGTAAATCGCCTGTAGTCATGACAGGACTTATTAGTCTGTAGTCGTGACAGACTTCGTAAATCGCCTGTAGTCGTGACAGGACTTATTAGTCTGTAGTCGTGACAGACTTCGTAAATCACCTGTAGTCGTGACAGACTTCGTAAATCGCCTGTAGTGGTGAGACAGGACTTAGTCTGTAGTCGTGACAGACTTCGTAATCACCTGTAGTGGTGACCGGACTCCCTGTGGACGAACCTGATGCCACAGTATAGTTGTTTCCCTTTTTTTTTTTTTTTTTTTTTTTTTAACAACCCCTTGAGAAGCGGAATTGTGAGACCCCAGGGTCATCTCCCTGGGAGAATAGGTCTATAATTCAAGAACCTAGAGAGATTAAATGTGAGAAAATGCGAACCCGGGAGAAGGTGATGTCCGAAAGGAAGGCTTGGGATGACTGCTTGAAAAGAAACAATGAAGACCCAACGACCTACAACAATAATGTGAGTGAGGTTCTAATGGAAAAGTCGCGCCTACGAGCCACCACGAGAAGAATTGTAACGCGAGCCACAGCTGACCGAGGCATGCGAGTGGCCTGAATGCAGAAAAGGCATGAACATACTGTGGCGGGACCACGCAGCCAACCTCGAATGGCGGAGTTGTGGGAGTAAAATGTAAACTGAAGACATGCGTGAGAGACTAATGGCGGAACCAAGCGCGAAAGGGACTAAAGCGCTAGAGGGACTAAAGACACTAATGGTGGAACCAAGCGCTAGAGGGACTAAAGACACTAATGGTGGAACCAAGCGCGAAAGGGGCCATGCGCAAGAGACACTAATGGCGGGGCCATGCGCAAGAGACACTAATGGCGGGGCCATGCGCAAGAGACACTAATGGCGGGGCCATGCGCAAGAGACACTAATGGCGGGGCCATGCGCGTCAAACTTAAACGGAGAAGCAATGCGTCAGAGACTCTAATGGCGTAGCCATGAATGCGAAACAAATGGCGATTTATTATTATTATTTATTTTTAATATATATTATTTTTTTTATATTTTTTTATTTTTTATTTTTTTTTATTTTTTTATCCACTTATGCAGCACCAGTATGACTTGGGGACTTGCATAACCATGACCCCCTCGACAATAAACCTAGGACACTAGCAAGCTTATAACCATATCGTACCCCTAACAACATGAAGATCGGTCATAGGCCCCACAGAGCCATGAGGCTGAAGAGATCATCAGGCTCCCGAAGCCAAGACTGCACTCGATGACATTGCAGTGACGATAAGTAATTAAAATGTGAGCTAGACCTGATGGGATATGCATCGACGTTAGTGAACCGAACCACGTGCCTAAATAAAACATTAAACCAACCGTGAATAAACAGATGGGAGAAAAGCGCCAGAGGCATTACAGTTCGCTAAGAGAAGACCCTTATCGTGAAAACAAATGAACTACTTGTGAAACATAGTAGGAATCTTACTTCTATTAGCCCACTAACCGCTGAGGACTGCATGGTGAACTGGGGCAGGAGGCCAATCCGAGTGAATGCGAACCAGAAGTAAAGGAGACCAGTCTGAGTGAATGCGAACCAGGACTAAAGAACAGGACACTTTTTTTTTTTTTTTTTTTTCCTGCTGAAGTGAAACAGAAAAAGTAGGCCTATAACACAACCACCAGTGAGGAAAGAAACGTAAACCTGAAAGAAAGCAGCTATGTTTATTGGGAGAACGGTATCAGAGCGGTGCACTGACTGCCCTAGAGAAAATACTGAGTAACCATGATGTAGCAACGAAAAGGAAAATGCAGCTTTAAGTGGAAGCCGAATATGCAGCAACTGATGTAAGAACAGGTGGGTGAATGCAGCTCTGGATGTGAGTAGTGCCTAAAAACATGGTATGGGCCCAGCTCTGAGCATGAAGAGCAAGGTAGAACGCAGCTGTATGAATGCAACCTGAAGTGACAGGGTATTGATGTGATGCAACAGCAACTCAAACGCAGTTCTAGTAGTAAATGGAGTATAACATTGTTAATGCAGACACATGGACGTGGCTTTTGAAGGTAACGAACCTAACCATGATCATTCGACCATTAGCGCCCCACCCCCCTCGCCCCAGAGCGCTACAAGTCCCCCATGGTGTATCCAAGTCCAATCCTATCGTGAATGCTAGTACTCGCCTGGCACCTTCTGCCATTACCCAGGTGCGAATGAAACCTCCACATAATGCTGTAGTTTTTTTTTTTTTTTTTTTTAATGGACATCACCACCACCCAAGAAAACATAAATGCGTTTTGAACGTAAACCCTGATGCAACGCCAATTAATCAACATATAGTGCACCTATGACCTAGCACAAAACCGCTGACACATGCGTGCCCATAACATACGGTTTATAGATTAAACACACTTCCATACAAGAGCATCAGAACTCAAATACAGGCACCTAGACCGATCTGCTTGAGTACCCATATACAGACCACTGATATACAAACCCCCACACCTAGCATGTCTGGCGTTAACTGCGGATGTGCCCCCACATGTAAAACAGGTAACAGAAAACACACACACCTTTTTTTTTTTTTTTTTTTTAAGCAGATATCAAAACGTAAGCCTGAAAAGAAAGCGGCTATCTTTATCGGAAGAGCAGTATCAGAGCGGTGTGCTAATAGCCCTAGTAAGAATACTGAGTAACCATTATGTAGCAATGAAAAGAAATGCAGCTTTAAGTGGAAGCAGAGTATAACACATGATGTAAGAACAAGTGGGTGAATGCAGCTCTGGATGTGAGTGGTGCCTAAAAACATGTTATGGGCACAGCTCTGTGTATGAATATGAGGAGCATGGTATAGAGCAGCCATATGAATGCAATCTGAAAGTGAGCAGAGTATTAATGTAATGCAACAGCAGACGTATGAACGCAGCTCTAGTAGTGAACGGTGTATAGGACAAAATGTAAATGCAGACACACGGACGTAGCTTTGAAGGTAACAATCCTAACCACGATCATTTGACCATTGAAGCCCAACCCCCTTTGCCCCAGAGCGCTACAAGTCACGGACCGTGTAACCAAGTCCAATCCTACCGTGAATGCCAGCACTTGCCTGGCACCTTCTGCCATTGCCCAGGCGCAACCAAACCTCCACATGATGCTGCAGGTGTTTTTTTTAGTTTTTTTTAAATCAGCGACCATTGATCCATATTTACCATCACTTAAACCCAGCACGCGTAGCTTGAACCAACTGCAGACACGCGCCCTGCATGTAAACCAGGTATCAGAAAACATACAATCATGCCCACTCTAAGCACATGCTACCCCAATAACTGTATGCAATGGCCCCATCAGGCCTCTGAATAGCCAGACAAACAATACAAACAACCATGGTTTGACCATTAGCGCCCATACTCTGCTGTATCCCAGAGCGCTAACATATCGCGGGCCGCAGCGTGGGTCCCGTACAACCAATTCCGATCCTACCATGGATACCAGCGCCCTCCTGCCGTCGCCCAGCCGTAAGGAGCCTCCACACCATGCTGCTGTATCCTAGAGCTGAGCCAGAGTTAGTGAAATCAGCTGAATCGGCGTCAGTCTGGACCCACAGGTGCCTATAAATAGCCTAGTAACCAGTCAGCCTGGGCTCACAGGTGCATGAAAGTAGCCTTGTAATGACCCTCCCCTCCCACAAATTCAGCAAACTTCTTTGCTTAACACTTTACATTGTTGGATCTTAACAAGGTTCCAAATAGAGCTTCAACATGCAACAAGAAGAAATGAGAGTGAGACAAAACATTTTTTGAGCATTAAATTAATTGAAAATAACGATTAAACTGAAACAGGCTGTTTTTCAGCTGATCCAAATTTTAGGACCACATGCCTGTGCAAAGATGTGCATTCATTGTCATTTTCTGTCAGGTAGTCACACGTTGTGATGGCAAAGGCAAAAAAACTCTCCCTTTTTGAACGTGGTCGGGTTGTTGAACTGCATAAGCAGGGTCTCTCACAGCGTGCCATCGCTGCTGAGGTGGGACGCAGTAAGACAGTCATTTGGAGTTTCTTAAATGATCCTGAGGGTTATGGAACAAAAAAGTCAAGTGGAAGACCCCAAAAAATGTCGTCAGCACTGAGCCGGAGGATCCAATTGGCTGTCCGTCAAGACACTGGACGATCCTCGACCCAAATTGAGGCCCTTACTGGTGCTGACTGCAGCCCCATAATCATCAGACGGCATCTGAGACTGAAGGGCTTCAAAAACAAAAAACCTCTTCAAAGACCTCGTCTCCTTGAATGCCACAGAACTGCTCGTTTGGACTTTGCAAGAGAGCACCAAATATGGGACATTCAAAGGTGGAAGAAAGTTTTATTCTCTGATGAGAAAAAATTTAACCTTGATGGTCCTGATGGTTTCCAACGTTACTGGCATGACAAGCAGATCCCACCTGAGATGTTTTCTACGCGCCACAGTGGAGGAGGCGCCATAATGGTCTGGAGTGCTTTTTCCTTTAGTGGAACAATGGAGCTTCAGGAAGTGCAGGGGCGTCAAACGGCCGCTGGCTATGTCCAGATGTTGCAGAGAGCATTCCTCATGACTGAGGGCCCTTGTCTGTGTGGTAACGACTGGGTTTTTCAACAGGACAACGCTACAGTACACAATGCCCGCAGGACAAGGGACTTCTTCCAGGAGAATAACATCACCCTTTTGGCCCATCCTGCGTGTTCCCCTGATCTAAATCCAATTGAGAACCTTTGGGGATGGATGGCAAGGGAAGTTTACAAAAATGGACAACAGTTCCCGACAGTAGATGGCCTTCGTGCGGCCGTCTTCACCACTTGGAGAAATGTTCCCACTCACCTCATGGAAACGCTTGCATCAAGCATGCCGAAACGAATTTTGGAAGTGATAAACAATAACGGCGGAGCTACTCATTACTGAGTTCATGTTTGGAAGTTGGATTCCTGTTTTGGGGGGGTTTCCTTTTTTTTTTTGGAGGTGTGGTCCTAAACTTTTGATCAGCTGAAAAACAGCCTGTTTCAGTTTATTCGTTGTTTTCATTAAATTGAATGCTCAAAAAATGTTTTGTCTCACTCCCATTTCTTCTTGTTGCATGTTGAAGCTCTACCTGGAACCTTGTTAAGATCCAGCCATGCTAAATATGATTTTTTGCAATTTTTCAAGTGGTCTCAAACTTTTGTCAGGACTGTATATATGTGTCTCCCAGGTTCTTAGCATATGCTGAAGAAAGTTATTTAGGAAAGGGTTAAAAAAAAACTAAGCCTGGGTCCTGATGAGCTGCACCTGGGGAGTTGCTAGATAACTGGGCTGTCAACACACTTGCTGAGAACTTCCTGGGAGTGAGAGAAGCCACATCTCACTGAGGGACCCTGAAGGTCCAGAGCCTGCAAACTGCAAGTATCACAGGTTGCTGTTCAGACAGCGTGCTTATTTTGGGTGGACTGAGGATAGCTCATCCACGTCTTAGAGCGGGACCTATTGTTTAGTTAGAGCCTGGACAAGGCTAGGTGTTCCGTTTATGTTTTTGTGTTTTAATGCAACCTGTGAAATAAAGCTGGCAGGATGCCAGTTGAAATACACTTCTGTCTCCTGAGGTCTCCTTCTGCGAAATAATCTGACTAATCCCCCTACCTTTTCACCTCTGGAAAGGTGAGCTAAATAACGGACTGTCACAACTGGTGTCGGATGCGGGCAACGACACCTCAGAAAAGCTGAATGCTGCAGTGCTGTGTGGGAACTTAAAGGGCCAGAAGCCTGTTTGCTCAGTGGAACAGTTGCTGCTGAATACTTAAAAAAAAAACCTGTGTGGAGTTAAAGGGGGCTTGCTGCTGGAAATTTTTCTGGTCCTTGAACAGCTGGTTGCTAAGGGTAATGCCTGCATACAAATTGTTTCTGGACTTGGTAACAGGTTTATGTCCTGGGTAAAACCTGCTACATTGCTGCAGAGAGAGACTCCTGACATGGAGGATATCTTAAAGGCTTTGCTGCAAGCCACCGCAGCCCAGCAACATGCAAACAAAGTGCATCAAGAAGCTAATCGGCAGGATCTGGCGCGGTCTATGGCAATGCAACTTACCACTCTAACCGAGATGCAAAACAAAGATCGTGTTGCTTTGACTGAGGTGGTGCAGCGCTTTGCAGACCAGACCCCTTGGTCGACTGAAATTGGTCCCATGGGGAAGAAGGACATATGCGCTGGGAACTACCTACTAAAGATGGCTGCCACGCATGATGTGGAGGCTTATTTGATGACCTTTGAGCGCACCGCTGAGCGTGAAAGATGGCCACTAGATCAGTGGGCGGGGTTGATAGCCCCCTTTCTGAGTGGAGAGGCTCAGAAGTCTTATTATGATTTGGATCCTGCTGACGCTCAGGATTACTGTAAACAGGGGCGTAGCTAAAAGCTCATGGGCCCTGGTGCAAGAGTTCTGCTTGGGCCCCGGTCCCTCAGTGCTTGTTGACAAGGGGCAGGGGAGCACATAGCCTTCCTGCTGCCTGAGGCAAACATTGAAAGGGCACCCCCTCATGCCAAATTCTTAACCTAACCCCTTCCCTCCAGCCAGAGGTGTAAATTGACCAGTATGCACTTTCTATAATGCCAGTGTCTTATGTGGCACAAGGGTCTTTGGGCCCCCTCAGGTTCCTGGGCCCGGTAGCGACTGCTACCTCTGCACCCTCTATAGCTACGCCCCTGACTGTAAGCTGAAAGCGGAGATTTTGGCCTGTCTGGGAGTTACTTTGTCGGTTCGGGCCCAAAGAGTGCACCATTGGGTTTTTCAGGCAGACAAACCAGCTCGCTCCCAAATGTACGACCTGGTACACTTAACCAAGAAGTGGTTACAACCAGATGTTCTATCGGCTCCAGAGGTTGTCCAACGTGTGGTAGTGGACAGATATCTTAGAGCCCTTCCACCTGAAATATGCAAGTGGGTTACCCACGGTGACCCTAACAGCGCAGATGAGTTGGTCTCTCTGGTGGAAAGATATGCTGCGGCACAGGACCTGTTACAAAAGCCCCGCCTAACCCAGGAAAGTACCCGGCAGGGGGGTACTCCTGCGAGGGGTGGGGCCCCTAACAGGGACACAAGGTCCAAAGCTGAACTCTGGCCGGAACGCTCCAAAAGGTCCAAATCTGACTTTCTGAGACCATAACCTATCAAATGCTTCCGGTGTAAGGGACCAGGACATATTGCTGCTAACTGTCCGTTAAACTCAGAACCCATGCAGTGTGATATGAGTGCTATGCCAAATACGAAATCGATGTTTGCCCAAGGGGTTTGTTCTATTGGGACCCCTGGAAAGGTCGATAAACATCTGTGTCCTGTTTCAGTAGAGGGGAGAGAGGTGCAGGCTCTCCTGGATACTGGCAGTATGATCACATTAGTCAAAGCCAGTTTGGTAAACTCTGATAGCTTACAGACCCAGTCAGGGGGTCACCTGTATTCATGGGGAAACTCGCGAGTATAATACGGCACGTGTTACCATAGGAACTGTGCTCAACCAGATAACCTGTCAGGTAGCGATAATACCCACTCTCATGTATGACGTAATACTGGGGAGGGACTTTCCTTTTTTCTGGGAATTGTGGGAAAAAAGGGTTAAAGAGCCAACAGTGGTTACGATCTCTGGAGAGAGGGCAACAGAAGTCACAGAACCTGAGCTTCTTCATGAGGTTCAGTCATCTCCTGATGGGGCCGTGTTTCCTTTTGATGTAATGTCAGGGGACACCGAAACCACTGATGTAAGTGGGGAGCCAGAGGAGAGGGTTGAAAATGTCTAAGCGGATATAAAGGTTTCACGCGACAATTTTGCCACAGCGCAGCTAAATGACCCTACTTTGGTTCGGGCCCGGGAAAATGTAAAAATAATAAATGGTGTTCTGGTTTACCCAGATGTCACGCCTGCTTATCCCCATATCGCGATGCAAAATAACTTACTGTATCAGGTAGACAAGCAAGGTGAAGACATCGTAGAACAACTGATAGTTCCCAAGCCATTTAGGAAGATGGTCTTGGATCTA
This sequence comes from Bufo bufo, assembly GCF_905171765.1. NCBI lineage: Eukaryota > Metazoa > Chordata > Amphibia > Anura > Bufonidae > Bufo > Bufo bufo. Next base: position 383,914,332 of record NC_053389.1, read on the forward strand.
GCACATGGTCATTTGTTGGGGGGACATCTGGGGATGGAAAAGACAAAAGAACGAATTTTAATGCGTTTCTTTTGGCCAGGGCTAGTAGCAGAGGTACGAGATTACTGTGCATCTTGTCCCGAGTGCCAATATACAGCTCCGTCCCCTAACTTTAGAAGCCCATTGGTACCCTTACCCATTGTGGAAGTGCCATTCGAACGAATAGCTATGGATCTGGTAGGCCCTATAGTGAAATCAGCTCGCGGACATCAGTACATACTGGTGATCCTAGACTATGCCACCAGATATCCAGAAGCTATTCCATTAAGAAATATGACGGCAAAGACCATAGCCAAGGAGTTGGTCCTGGTGTTCAGTAGGGTTGGGATCCCTAAAGAGATCTTAACGGATCAGGGCACCCCATTTATGTCCAGGGTGACCAAAGAATTATGTTGGCTATTCAGGGTGAAGCATATCCGAACCTCAGTCTACCATCCGCAAACGGATGGATTGGTGGAAAGATTCAATAAAACCCTGAAAAACATGTTAAGAAAGGTGATTGCCAAGGATGGTAGGGATTAGGATTGCCTACTTCCCTATTTACTGTTTGTCATACGAGAAGTACCGCAATCGTCTACGGGGTTTTCACCCTTTGAACTTCTGTATGGCAGGCAGCCCCGAGGGCTACTCGACATGGCTAAAGAGACGCAGGAGCACGAATCTACCCCGTACCGCAGTATAATTGAGCATGTGTCACAGATGCAGGACCGGATCAAGGCAGTCATGCCCTTGGTTCGAGAACATATGCAGCAAGCCCAACAGGCCCAAAGTAGAATATAAAACCGGGGTGCGAAAACTGCGTCATTTTAGTCCAGGGGACCTGGTGCTTGTATTAATACCCACAGTAGAGAGCAAATTCTTAGCAAAATGGCAAGGGCCCTTCACAATTGTTAAAAAGATAAGCGAGGTGAACTATCTAGTTCATCAGCCCAGGAAGAGAAAACCCGAACAGAACTATCATATTAACTTGATAAAGCCCTGGAAAGATAGGGAAGCTCTGGTGGTAAACTCGGTACCACGAAGCTATACCGTACCTGAGGTTAGAATTGCTGAGTCCCTGTTTCCCCATCAAAAACAGGAATCACAGCAATTTGTTATGAGAAATAACGATTTCTTCTCAGAACTCCCAGGCCTCACTCATGTGATAAAACACAATATTGTCACAGAACCCAGTGTTAAGGTGAAGATTAAAGAGGACCTTTCACTACTGTACAAACTAAAAACTAACTATATCAGTGGGCAGAGCGGCGCCCAGGGGTCCCCCTGCACTTACTAGTATGTCTGGGCGCCGCTCCGTTCACCCGGTATAGGCTCCGGTGTCTGCGCTCCCTCTGACTGATTTTTTTGTATGAGGCGTGTCCCTTGCTGTGCGCTGCGATTGGCCAGCGCTGCAGCAAGGGACACGCCTCATACAAAAAATCAGTCAGAGGGAGCTGAGACACCGGAGCCTATACCGGGCGAACGGAGCGGCGCCCAGACATACTAGTAAGTGCAGGGGGACCCCTGGGCGCTGCTCTGCCCACTGATATAGTTAGTTTTTAGTTTGTACAGTAGTGAAAGGTCCTCTTTAAGCCCTACCGAGTCCCCGAAGCGAGGCGCGAGGTCATTACCCAAGAGATTAACAAGATGTTAGACCTAGGGGTAATAGAAGAGTCCGTAAGTGAGTTGTCTAGTCCCATCGTTTTAATTCCCAAACCTGATGGGTCCATAAGGTTCTGTAATGACTATTGCCAGTTAAACTCGGTCTCAAAGTTTGACGCCTACCCAATGGCGAGATTAGAAAAACTAATAGACAAGCTGGGTACTGCTCGGTACTTAAAGGGTTTCTATCACTTCGTTTCACCTATTTAGCTTTCAGACACTAGCGATCCGCTAGTGTCTGCTTTATCTAACCATCCTAATATAAGAGCTTATTGTCCTGCCGTTTAGCTAAAAAAATAACTTATATAGATATGCAAATGGGCTGGAGGGACGCGCTGGGCGGCGGCAGTTTGTTAAGGTAGACGGAGCCTCTAGGTGCTAATCACGCCCCCATAGCACCTAGAGGCTCATTTGCATATCTATATAAGTTATTTTTTTAGCTAAACGGCAGGACAATAAGCTCTTATATTAGGATGGTTAGATAAAGCAGACACTAGCGGATCGCTAGTGTCTGAAAGCTAAATAGGTGAAACAAAGTGATAGAAACCCTTTAACAACATTGGACTTAACTAAAGGGTACTGGCAAATTCCGCTAACTGAAAGGGCCAAGGAAAAGATGGCTTTTTCTGCACCCAGTGGTCATTTCCAATACACTAGGTTGCCATTTGGCCTCCATGGGGCCCCGGTGACTTTTCAGCGTATGATGGATAGGATCCTAAGGCCACATATTGGTTATACATCAGCATATCTGGATGATGTAATAATTTACAGTAGCGACTGGGAGTCTCGCCTACAAAAAGTGCAGGCGGTCGTGGATTCACTAAGACAGGCGGGTCTCACCGCAAACCCTAAAAAGTGTGCCATTGGCTTGGAAGAAGCCAAGTATTTGGGATACACCATTGGGCGAGGTCTGATCAAACCCCAGCTAAACAAAATAGACTCAATACAAAACTGGCCTAGACCCCTAAACAAGAAGCAAGTGAGGTCGTTTTTGCAGGGTATTACAGAAGGTTTATCCCTAATTTTGCATCTATGGCGGTTCCCTTAACCGATCTTACAAAAGGAAAAAATTCGGTGATGATAAAATGGATCCCAGAGGCCGAGAGGGCGTTCCAATCCTTGAAACAAGCCCTGTGCTCCCAGCCGGTACTGGTATGTCCGGATTTTCATAAACCCTTCTCACTGCAAACTGATGCTTCGGAGGCTGGGTTAGGAGCAGTGTTATCACAAATAATTGATGGGGAAGAACACCCTGTCTTAGACATAAGTCGGAAGCTGAATGACCATGAAAAGAGGTATGCCACTGTAGAGAAAGAGGCTTTGGCCATTAAATGGGCCCTGGATGCTCTCAAATACTACCTACTGGGCAGAGAATTCACCCTCATCACAGAACATGCACCCCTAAAGTGGATGCAGAATAACAATGAAAAGAATAGTAGGGTTACCAGGTGGTTTCTGTCCCTCCAGCCTTTTAGGTTCACAGTACAGCACCGAGCAGGCAGCCTCCAGGGAAATGTAGATGGTTTGTCTCGTACTTACTGTTTGTCAAGCCAGGGTGCCCCAACCCATAGGTTAGTGCAAAAGGGGGGAAAATGTGGTGTCTCACAGGGTGAAATAATTGAGGGTATATATGTGTCTCCCAGGTTCTTAGCATATGCTGAAGAAAGTTATTTAGGAAAGGGTTAAAAAAAAAACTAAGCCTGGGTCCTGATGAGCTGCACCTGGGGAGTTGCTAGATAACTGGGCTGTCAACACACTTGCTGAGAACTTCCTGGGAGTGAGAGAAGCCACATCTCACTGAGGGACCCTGAAGGTCCAGAGCCTGCAAACTGCAAGTATCACAGGTTGCTGTTCAGACAGCGTGCTTATTTTGGGTTTACTGAGGATAGCTCATCCACGTCCTAGAGAGGGACCTATTGTTTAGTTAGAGCCTGGACAAGGCTAGGTGTTCCGTTTATGTTTTTGTGTTTTACTGCAACCTGTGAAATAAAGCTGGCAGGAAGCCAGTTGAAATGCACTTGTCTCCTGAGGTCTCCTTGTGCGAAATAATCTGACTAATCCCCCTACCTTTTCACCTCTGGAAAGGTGAGCTAAATAACGGACTGTCACAATATATATAATATATATATATATGTATATATATATATATATATATATATATATATAGAAAGGAGGAATCCTTTATTTGTGTTTATTTGGGTATGAAGTAATATCCCATTTTTCTGTTCATCTACCTTGGTAATTTGCTAAACACTGAGGGGGTGAGGGGGTGAGGGGGTGAGGGGGTGAGGGGGTGGGGGGGTGGAGGGGTGGCGGGAATTTAAACTCTCTCTCTGTGTTCCTGCCCCTACAGAGGTCAAGGGTCAATCTCATTGGGGCCGTCATGGTGGATTCAAGGAAACTGAATTACCGGTAAGACTAATTACGGTTTTTCCGTTTGGATCAAATGACGTCTGTGTTGTTTCTGGTGCTTGCCACACCTTCTTTCTCCAGGTGTGGCTATTATGATCATTTAACCTTCTCTTTTTATTGTTGTTTCTCCCACTATGCTATGCAGTTTATAGCTTCTGTTGGAGTTGTGGATAGCTGGTGCGTAGATCAGCTGAGTTCCTGGTGCTGCCATAGCCACTTGAAGTTAAGTGTTTTCTTTTCCTTTTGTATTTTGTTTGGGTTATTTTGTGTGTTGCATTTCCCTGTCATTTGTATTTAGGCCTGAGGGAGACTCCTGTTCGTCCTGCTTTTTGGAGGAACAGGTTGTCTCAGTCCTGACATTAGTACCAGGGTCCTATAGGGTGATTTATTACACTAGGTATTCCTGTTTATGAACTCACTTACCTCTGGGGTCTGTTCATACTGGTAGCTAGTCAGGACTTTAATTAGGGTTTTACTATGAGGTGTCCGTCTCCTTTCCCTAGTTTCCAGGCCTTATTCCCTCACCCCTTTCCCTCCTATGTTCGGTGTAGTGTTTACCTCCCAGACCCGAACGTGACAAAAGGTTATTGAGATATTCATAAAAAATCTAAATATGGCACTATCACATGACCTGTATTAGCTAATAGAAGCTCACAGGTCTTTCAGTCATATACAAATTTACATACACACGGTCACATGATCCTTATTGGCCAATAGAAGCTTGCAGGTCCTACAGTCTTTGTGTCCGTGACTTATACACAGTTTTACACTAGGTTTCCACTGTTATAAGGCCAGTATGGATGCCACTGTTAACGAGACAGGGAGTTGTGGAGGTCACTGTTAAGGTGGCAAGAGCTGTGGAGGTCACTGTTATTAGGTCCACTGTGGATATCATTGTTATGGGGGCAAGGTGGATATCACTGTTATGGGGAGCACTGTGGAAATCACTGATATGAGGGTCACTGTGGATATCACTGTTATGGGGTGCACTGTGGATATCACGGTAATAGGGGGCACAGTGGATATCACTGTTATGTGTAGCACTGTGCATATCACTGTAATGGTGGGCACTGTGGATATCTCTGTTATGTGTGGGACTGTGCATATCATTGTAATGGGGGCACTGTGGATGTCACTGTTATGGGGGTCACTGTGGCTATCACTGTTATAGGGGTCACTGTGGCTATCACTGTTATAGGATCACTGTGGATTTCACTGTTATATGGGTCACTGCATATCAATGTTATGGGGGGCACTGTGCAGATCATTATTTTTGGGGCACTGTGCATATAACTGTTATGGGGACACTGTGGATGTCACTGTTATAGGGGGTCCTGTCATGGTGCGGTTCACTGTGACAGTTTTGGCCGTGTAGGCTGGCTACATGCCCAGTCGCGCACTGGCTGTGGGCAGTCTCCTGTGTATGCTGGTTGCTTGCTGTGTATGCTGCTTGCTGGCTGCAGTGTTTTGTGGAACTGCTGCCTGTGAACGTTTGCACTCCTGTGTCTGCTTCTCTGTGCAGTTCTTATTACTGTTGCCGCGCAGGCTGGCTGCAGGCTCCCTCGCGTACTGGCTGCAGGCTGACACCTGTGTATGCTGGTGTCACGGTCCCGCCTGTGACAGGGACAAGAAGATCGAGGAGACTGGCTGCACGAGATTGAAAGCCTCTTTCTGTGTTGTTGCTGGGGATGACCATACCTCTTGTCTCAGGTGTAGCTTAAGTGGTCATTCCTTCTCCTCTATTTAGTCTTGCTTCACCCATCATGCTATGTGGTTGATAGCTCCTTGTTTGTGGAAATCCTGGTGTTGGTTCCTGGAGTTCCTGCTCGTCCGCATACTTTTGGAAGTTAAGTTTATCTTCTTTGTTTGTTGTTTTTCCCCACCTTCTGATATTAGGCCTGAGGGGTTCTCCTATTCCTTCATCTGGGAAGGGATAGGCCATCCATTGTCCTGACACTATCTGCAGTGCCCTGTTAAGGTGAGATAGGGTTTATGTTCCTGCGTATGAACATTCCTACCATTAGGGTCTGTTCATACTGATAACAGTCAGGGCTCAGCGTAGGGACTCACTAGGTGTCACCATTTCCCTTTCCCTAGATTCCAGGCCTAATACCTTTTTTCCTTCCCTTCTGTGTTCAGTGTGGAGTGTATTTACCACACTGCGCCGTGACATTATCAACCGCCGTAAACCGTCATTTTTGTCTGTGTCAGTGAGGCTATGGATCCTATCGCAGCACTGGCTGGACAATTGCAAGGTCTGTCTTTGGAGGTACTGTAGCTGACCTCCGCATGCAGATCCAGGGATCACAGGCTGCTGGTGTCTGTAGTACTTACCAGGCCTGTCCTGAACCTAAGGTTGCATTTCCGGACAGGTTTTCGGAGGGAGGAACAACTTCATTTGGTTCAGAGAGTTGTGAAAATTGTACTTTAAGTTACACACGCTCTCATCTGGGAATGAGAGTCAAAGAGTTGGTATTATTATTTCGTTGCTTAAATTGGACGCTCAGTCTTGAGCTTTTTCTCTGCCGACCGGATCACAGTCCCTCCGGTCGGTAGATTAATTTTTCTAAGCTCTAGGTCTTATCTACGATGACCTGGATCGGATCTCCCTGGCCGAGACCAAGTTACGCGGTTTACGGCAGGGAGAGCGCTCTGCTGAGAAATATTGCTCTGAATTTAGGAGATGGGCTATGTATACGGAGTGGAATGATCCAGCTCTCCGTCGTCAATTCTGTGAGGGATTGTCTGAGAGGCTAAAGGACGCCTTGGCCTTTCACGAAAATCCTGAGTCACTGGAAGCAGCCATGTCCCTTGCTGTACGTATGGATAGACGCCTGAGAGAGAAGGATCAAAGGTCCATCACTCTCAGGACAAACTATCATATAATGTAGTGGCTTCCTCTGACACCTTGGGAGGATAGACTCCTGAGTTTATGCCTGGTGACGAACCCATGCAATTAGGGGGAGCTACCCCTGGGCCTGCTTGCAAGAGTTCTAGTCATAAGAAGGGAGTATATACTTTTTTTTTTCTGTGGAAAAAGAGGACATTTTGTTAGTTTTCCCATCTTACTCTTGGTGGTGTGGGTGGGGAGTCAGAACTTAATTTTGCCATTTACTGGTAGTACCTGATTTATCCTGTCTGCCGAGGTAGCGCTAGAGTCCAAAACTGTGGGAATTAAGGTGTTTATTGACAATGGGGCAGGGGTTAACCTAGTTGATGGTCAGTTCATCCGTAGGCATGGGTTGACAAGTGCATCAGAGAAAAATATTTCGGTGTTCGCAATAGACTCCGCACCACTTACTCAGAAATGTTTGTTATAGATAGTGCAGGACATCTATTTAAGAGTGGGTGATTTTCATCTGGAATCCATTTCGTATTTTGTGCTGGAGGGTCTGCCTGCTCCATTGGTTCTGGATTTACCATGGTTGAGCATAATCCTACCATTGACTGGCAAGCAAGACAGATTCATGATTGGAGTGATTATTGCATGGACAACTGTCTTAAGACATCTCTTTCTGTCTTGACCACTAAGGCTATTCCCTTTTTTTATTTCTGATTTTTCAGATGCATTTTCTGAGAGTGGTTGCCAGGGGTTACCCTCTCATGGGAATATGATTGTCCTATCAATGTTATTCCTGGAGCGAAGTTGCCCAAATCTAGGTTATATAACCTCTCTGAACCCGAAAGAGCAGCCATGCGAGAGTATATTGCCGAGAGTTTGGCTAAGGGACATATTAGACCTTCCAAATCCCCACTGGCAGCAGGGTATTTCTTTGTAAAGAAGAAAGATGGAACCCTTAGGCTATGCCTGGACTTCCGTGAGCTCAATCGTATTATGATCCGTGATCCGTACCCCCTTCCTTTGATTCCTGACTTGTTTAATCAGATTGTTGGTGCAAAGTGTTCTCCAAGTTGGACCTTAGGGAGGGCATATAATCTGGTCAGGATCAAGGAAGGGAATGAGTGGAAGACGGAGTTTAATACCCCAGAGGGTCATTTTGAGAGTCTGGTCATGCCGTTTGGATTAACTAATGCTCCCGTGGTTTTTCAGCATTTTATTAATGATATCTTTCATCATCTGGTGGGGAGGTTTGTGGTTGTGTATCTGGATGACATACTCATTTATTCTCCAGATATGGAGACTCATCAGGATCACGTGAGACAGGTGTTGCAGATCCCAAGAGAGAATAAATTGTATGCTAAGTTGGAGAATTGTGTATTTGCAATTCAGGAAGTGCAATTCTCGGGTTACCCACTCTCATCTTCAGGTTTTTGTATGGATCCAGAGAAGGTCCGTGCTGTGTTGGACTGGGATCGACCCGAAAATCTGAAAGCACTTATGCGGTTTTTAGGATTCACCAACTACTACCGTAAATTTATTTTGAACTACTCTGCTGTGATCAAACCTTTGATGGACATGACTAAGAAAGGTTCTGATGTCTCAGTCTGGTCTGATGCGGCATTACAAGCCTTTTCTGTAGTGAAGGAGTGTTTTGCTTCTGCTCCTATACTGGTGCAACCTGATGTGTCACAACCATTTATTGTGGAAGTTGACGCATCCGAGGTAGGGGTAGGAGCAGTTTTGTGACAGGGTCCTTCACCTAGTAAATGGCGCCCATGTGCTTTCTTCTCTAAGAAACTCTTGGCTGCAGAGAGGAATGATGACGTGGTTAATAGAGAGTTGCTGGCCATTAAATTAGCTTTTGAGGAGTGGCGTCATTGGTTGGAAGGAGCAATTCAACCTATTACTGTGCTTACTTATTACAAAAATCTGGCTTACCTGGAGTCGGCTAAACGACTGAACCCAAGGCATGCCAGATGGTCGTTGTTTTTCACCAGATTTAATTTCATCGTCACCTATCGCCCTGGGGTTAAGAACGTCAAGGCTGATGCTTTGCCACGTAGCTTTCCTGGTGTGGGGGGGTGTGATTTGGAAGATTCTGGTCCGATATTGTCCGAAGGGGTCGTTATATCCGCCCTATAAATCCCGACCTTGAGGCAGAAGTGTTGGAGGCCCAGGGAGATGCACCAGATTCTTGTCCTCCAGGGAAGTTGTTTGTTCCTTCTGAATTATGTCACAAGGTGTTCGAGGAACATCACTGTAGGGTTCTCACAGGACACCCTGGGAGCAAATCCACTGTCAATCTCATCTCTCGTAGATTCTGGTGGCCCGGGTTGCGTAAGAGTGTTGAGAACTGTGTCTGCTTGTAGTACTTTTGCTCGTGCTAAGGTGACACATACTCTGCCTTCCCGGATCTTTAATTGCGTTGCCCATCCCGTCCAGACCTTGGACTCATTTTTCCATGGATTTTATCACAGATTTGCCTAATTCTTCAGGAAAAACTGTGATTTTGGTGGTTGTTGATCGCTTTAGTAAGATGGCGCACTTCATTTGATCTTGTAGTGATCTTCATTCTTGTCTTTAGCCGAATTTGCCATAAATAACCGTAGACAGGAGTCCACTGATAAGACACCGTTTTTTGGGGCATATGGGTTCCACCCGCAATTTGGCACATTTTCTGGTACAGAGACTGCTGGTATACCAGAAGAGGAACGATTTTCCTTTCTTCTTTGTCATCTATTTGGCAGAAGATTCAAAATAATCTAAAAAAAAAATGGGCAATAAGTATAAATGTATGACTGACAAGAGACGTATGAATGGTCCGGACCTGAGAGTGGGTGATTCTGTGTGGCTGTCCACAAGAAACATTAATTTGAAAGTACCCTCTTGGAAGTTGGGTCCAAGGTTTATTGGCCCATATAAAATCACTGCCATTGCTAACCCGGTTGCCTTTCGTCTTGAACTCCCTCAGGCTTTGAATATTCATAATGTGTTCCATAAGTCGTTGTTGAAGAGATATGTCGAACCTGTTGAACCGTCCTCCTTGCCTCCCACACCTGTCATGGTGGACGGTAATCTAGAATTTCAAATAGCCAGGATAAGGACTCCCGAATTCTCCGTAGATCCCTCCAGTATCTTGTTCACTGGAAGGATTACGGACTAGAGGAGAGGATGTGGGTTCCAGCAGCCGACGTTAATCACAGGGCTCATCCGGATAAAGACTGTCCTGGGTATCCGGAGGCCACCCGTAGAAGGGACGGTACTGTCACGGTCCCGCCTGTGACAGGGACTAGAAGATTGAGGAGACTGGCTGCACGTGATTGACAGCCTCTTGGGTTTCACTTTTCTGTGTTGTTGCTGGGGATGACCACACCTCTTGTCTCAGGTATAGCTTAAAGGGAACCTGCCATGTGGATATTTGATTATAATCTAACTAATTATATACAATCATTAACTACTAAAAAGGGCCTCAGATGTATTCACTTACTGGTGTGACAGATGGTTACCTCATAATATATACACAAAGATGCCACATGCCGCATGCTAATGAGCTGATTTGAGTCCAGCGTGATGTCAGTGAGTCCAGCGTTTTTTAATTCAGAGCTATAGCCACTCCCCTGCCCATCTGCTGCTGATTCATATGGAAAATAACTGTCAATCAGCAGAAGGTAGGCGGAAAGAGTCAGGAGCTCATGAATATTCAGGACTCATCATTATGAGCTGGAGCTTTTCAATACAAGATGTTGGCAGATTGACTGGGTCAATTAAAGAAAGCGACCCAGCATTTTGCTAAGAGAATCAGTCACTTATTTATGTTGCACTTAGTTAGGACACCATAAAACTAGTGACAGGTTCCCTTTTAAGGGGTCATTCCTTCTCCTCTATTTATTCTTGCCTCACCCATCATGCTATGCGGTTGATAGCTTCTTGTTTGTGGAAGTACTGGTTTTGGTTCTTTCTGAGTTCCTGCTCATCCGCATACATTTGGAAGTTAAGTTTATCTTCTTTGTTGTTTTTCCCCACCTTCTGATATTAGGCCTGAGGGGGTCTCCTATTCCTTCATCTGGGAAGGATTAGGCCATCCGTTGTCCTGACACTATCTGCAGGGCCCTGTTAAGGTAAGATAGGGTTTAGGTTCCTGCCTTTGAACATTCCTACCATTAGGGTCTGTTCATACTGATAGCAGTCAGGGCTCGGCGTAGGGACTCACTAGGTGTGACCATTTCCCTTTCCCTAGGTTCCAGGCCTGATACCTTTTCCCTTCCCTTCTGTGTTCAGTGTGGAGTGTATTTACCACACTGCGCCATGACAGCTGGTTGCTTGAGACTGCATGCTGGCTGCGGTGTAGTGTGTGAACTGTGGCCTGTGTTTGTGGATTCCCGTGTCTGCATCTCTGTGGCTCATGTCTCTGGTGCCGTTCAGGATGGCTGCATGCTCTTTGTGTACTGGCTGTGGGTATCCCCATGCATGCTGGTTCTGCGATACTTGCTGGCTGTGGCCTTGTGTGTGAACATGGCCTTAGTATGAACACATTTCTGTTGTGTCACGGGTTGTTTGTGCTCTGTACTGGCTGCGGTGGACTCTGTGTATGCTGGTTGCTATGGGCAACGTCCAGTACTGCAGTCTGTGATTTCACTTCCCTGTTCATGCAGGCTCCCCTACCTGTTTAGTTCTGATGGGGTTAACTTCCCCTGGTCTGTTCCTGGGTCTTTATTATCAGGTGCCTTCATTATGCAGCTATATCTACCTGTAAGCTGTGGGGCTTGGGGTCAGTTTCTTGTGTCTTGCTGGGTGTAGTACCTCGCTGCTCACCCAGGAGGTCAGTCTGTTCCTGTGCCTTACTGGGTGTAACCCCTTGCTGCTGACCCAGGTTTTTTTTTACAATCTGCCCTTGTTTGTGGTGTCAGCTGGTAATGCATTGTTGTTATTGCCTTGTATGATCTCCTGTACCTGTTCTGTAATGTTGTTGATGTTATGTCCTTGCCTGTTCTTCTGTACCTGTCCTGTATGATGTTTATGTTATCCTTGTCCATGCCTTGCTTGTTCTTCTGTGCCTGGTCTCTGTCCGGATCCTTGTCTGTCCCATGTCTAGCCTAGCAGTGCTCTACTGCATCTGATAGCCTGGCAGTGCTAAACTTTTTCTGATCCTGTCCTATGTCCTGGCTGGCAGTGCCTACTGCTTCTGATCCTTGTCTGCCTACTGCTACTGTTCCTATCCCGTGTTTGCCCTGCCTTCGTGAGAGAGCCCCTGGGTTCTCTGGAGGGAGGATCTCTAGTCTGTGTGGAGCTCTGCCTGAGACCGCCATGCTTCCATTCCTCTTGGGGTCCAGGCATCTTCTTCTGTGCTGGTTCCTGTTTGTCTTGTTGTCTGTTCCATGTCCTGTGTTTGCTTGGGTTCTAGTTTTGTTGTCTTTCCGCTGGTGGTTTCACCAGCCTGGTTCTCTGCAGGTAGGGGCCAGGTGTACCAGGACTTTCCTGGAGGTGCGACCAGTGAGCCCTTGGCCCCGTTCATCCCCACCACCAGGGGCTCTGTGAAGAACGGGGCTCTCTGGGTTTTTCCTCTGATCTGCCGAAGCCGGGTTACTCTTCTAGTTAATTATTTATAGCCCCATGTGTAGCCCATTTTTCATGGATGGATTCTAGGAGACACTGAAAAGTACTGAAAGCCCATATGTGAAAAACAGATGACAAAATTGTGCCAAAATAGCAACAAAAAAATGACCATAAAAAAACGGAGAACCAAAAGGCAGTTAGAGATAATAGTAATTCCACATGAACGACAGACAAATCACAGATAAGTTTGTGCCGTTATTTTTGCAGCATCTCTAAATAAATACCCTAAACAAAAAGGCTCTATTTGTCAGAAGGTTTGAGACATGTGCAGTGTCCCACTCGTGATCGTGGGCACAGCAAACTAGTTTTATTGTGTTTTATTGTCATATATTATGCCTGTATGCTGTGCTTCATCTCGTGTCATATTCTCCCATGTCACTATGTGATTTTATATGTAAGATCCTTTATACAGGCCAGGTTAGTGCAAACTACACTAGTTTCTCCACTAGATGGGGCAGTGTTACAGTGTATATATAGCTTAACTCAGGCCTAGTTAGGCCTCTTTCACACGAGCGTGACGGATTAGGTCCAGATGCTTTCAGGGTGCGTTCAGTGAAACTCTGACTATTTTGCAAGCAAGTTCAGTCAGTTTTGTCTGCGATTGCGTTCAGTTGTTCAGTTTTTTCCGCGTGGGTGCAATGCGTTTTGATGCGTTTTTCACGCGCGTGATAAAAAACCTGAAGGTTTACAAACAACATCTCTTAGCAACCATCAGTGAAAAACGCATCGCACCCGCACTTGCTTGCGGATGCAATGCGTTTTTCACGCAGCCCCATTCACTTCTATGGGGTCAGGGCTGCGTGAAAAACGCAGAATATAGAACATACTGCGATTTTTACGCAACGCAGAACTGATGCGTGAAAAACAACGCTCATGTACACAGACCCATTGAAATGAATGGGTCAGGATTCAGTGCTGGTGCTATGCGTTCATGTCACGCATTGCACCCGTGAGAAAAACTCGCTCGTGTGAAAGGGACCTTAGGGTTCTTCTTTTTCCTGAAGTCTAGTCAGTGTGCAGCCAAGATGTAGCTGCCTGCTCTAGAGAGGCCTCCTGCCTCTTTGCTCTCTCCCTGTTGGCTCCACAGTCTAGGGTTAAAACCTACAAGATTCAACCTAGAGGTGAGAAATCTACTTCTATAGCTCGCTCCTCCGGGGTGACCAGTGATAAGCTGCAAACAGCAAGTATTCAAGGGGACTAGTATATTTTATTTAAGTCAAAGGATAACAAACGGCCATACTCAAAGACTTTCCAGGCACCTTTGCAATTAGGTGTAGGACACAGCTTCTGGCATCCACACCTCCAGTTTAAATCCTGAGGACAGTTTTTACAGTGTTTTGTACTTGGATGTAACCATTATCAGGAGCAACGTTCAGTAAAAGTTATAAGCTGGATTGCACCATGCTTGTCTCAGTCTCCAATTCCTCAGTTAACACTATAGTAAATGGTTGTACCATCATAAAAGGTACTGGCATCACGACTACAAGGGACCTTGCCATAGGCACATTAATACAGACCATCAAGGGCACTTTGAACCACCATCTGGCCTGTGTCCCTTACACCAGGGTGTGCCCCAGAGAATTCCTGTGCCGTTTTCCTCATCACTTGTGCAGGCCTGCCCAGGGACGACATAACCGTGAGTAACCAGAACTGTATTTACCTCGGCCCACCTAATGCTCACACCGTGACCTCACATATAATTCCCCTGTCGGTCTGGCTTACTGCACATGCAGGTCAAGTATCACAAGAGGAAATGATAGAAAGCCAAAACACTGATCTGATTCTACTACTCAGACAGTTGTCTATTCCCTTGACTTTTCAGTGATATTATGTTCTGTAAGCATAGAGAAATTGCATTCCCCATGAGACTGAGAACGAAGTCTCATTGGTATGGTTACAGTACAATGTAACATAATAAAATACAGTAGGTACTACAGGGTGGGTCATGAAAAAGTAGCCTGCCTCCAGCGATAGTATGACAAAATGAAAGAGCAAGTGGATTACCCACAAGTCACAAAAGATGCTGAAAGTGGGCCTTATTCACGTCTATACATCTTTGGGCATGTCGGATTGTGATGTGATGCTGCAAATGGTGTTTGTGATGTTCTCCTTGAGTTTATCCAGGGGATTTGCATTGTTAGCGGACACTTTCTGTTTTAAATTTCCCCACTGATAAAAATCCCATGTGGACAAGTCTGGGGAATGTGGTGACCATAACCCCTTGGTCGCAATTCGCTCCTCCGTAAACAGTTCTTGAACCCATGCCAACGAGTTCCTTGAGGTACGGAATGTTCCCCCGTCTTATTGGAAAAAGCAGGACATTTTTTTCTTCTGATATTAGTTGGTTGCAAAATGGTTCAAAGATGACCAGGTAAATTGTGGTATTAACAGTTGATTTGAAGAAAATTGGCCCACCATTCGTGTTCCTGACACTGCGTACCAAACACCAATTTTCTGGTTGTAAATTGTGTCGTTTCACGAGTCACACAGTGATTTTCAGTGCACCAGTACCTCGTATTCTGGGAATTTATGTGACCTGATAAATGAAATCAAGCTTCCTCCGTCATGAAGTACAGGAATGTCTAAATGTCTGCAATCATAGCGACCAAGTCCAATGGACGCGTTTAGCTTTGTCAGACTCTTTCAGTTCCTGCTCGCACGTTATTCGCTACAGGTTTCAGGTTAAGAGATTTCAGCACTCGCTGATATGTCATTCGTGATGCAGCAACTTACTGAGACAGTCTTCGAGTTGATTTTTGGGGGCTACTTGCAATCTGCTACAGAATTTCATGCACAACTTCAGCTGTCCTGATCGATTGAGGCCTCAGTTTCTTCATGTTTTCAACAGACCCAGTTTGATGCCATCTCCAAACCAGACTCTGAATGCAACATTTAGCTGGTGGTTTTGTTCCTGGGCCGGTGAAGATCTCTCATGTTTCCTTAATCAATCTGCTTCACACATAGCCTTCCACAATCACTATTCACTGCTCCAGGAAGAACACCATCTTTCTGACACAATAGGCCATTTTTATCAAACTGAATAATAAATCAGTCTAAGGGCTTTTTCACACTTGCGTTGTTGGGTTCCGGCATAGAGTTCCGTCGTCGGGGCTCTATGCCGGAAAAATCCTGATCAGGATTATCCCAATGCATTCTGAATGGAGAGAAATCCGTTCAGGATGCATCAGGATGCCTTCAGTTCCGGAACGGAACGTTTTTTGGCCGGAGAAAATACCGCAGCATCCTGCGCTTTTTGCTCCGGCCAAAAATCCTGAACACTTGCCGCAAGGCCGGATCCGGAATTAATGCCCATTGAAAGGCATTAATCCGGATCTGGCCTTAAGCTAAACGTCATTTCGGCGCATTACCGGATCCGACATTTAGCTTTTTCTGAATGGTTACCATGGCTACCGGGACGCTAAAGTCCTGGTCCTGGCTGCCATAGTAGTAGTGGGGAGCAGGGGAGCAGTATACTTACCGTCCGTGCGGCTCCCGGGGCGCTTCAGAGTGACGTCAGGGCGCCCCACGCTCATGGATGACGTGTCGCATGGATCACGTCATCCATGCGCATGGGGCACTCTGACGTCATTCTGGAGCGCCCCGGGAGCCGCACGAACGGTAAGTATACTGCTCCCCCCGCTCCCCACTACTACTATGGCAGCCAGGACTTTAATAGCGTCCTGGCTGCCATAGTAACACTGAACGCATTTTGAAGACGGATCCGTCTTCAAATGCTTTCAGTTCACTTGCGTTGTTACAGATCCGGCAAATGGAATGCACGACTGATCCGGACAACGCAAGTGTGAAAGAGCCCTTAGTTGCTCATAACCAATCAGAGATCAGCTTTCAGTTCCTACAGTGCTGTGAAAAAATGAAAGCTGAGCTCTGATTGGTTGCTATGCACAACTAAGACAGATTTACTATTAGGCAGGTTGTTTTGGAGATATTTGAATCGGGCTACTTTTTCGTGGGCCACCCTGAATAATTTGGATTTTCTGTGCCGCATCTGGTATTTTTCTCTGTGCTTCATTGTAGATGTTTGTAATGTTGTCTGCAAAAAATACACCTCGCCAGTGGGTTTACAGTTAATATCATGCCTGCTTTAAATGGTTTCTACCACCAGAAATACTGTTATGTAGCTGACTGACATTAGCGATGCGCTAATGTCAGCACTACATAACAGTATGTTTCTAACATTAGTCCCAGCAGCCGTTTTTGTAAAAAATGCACTTTTATTATATGCTAATGAGCCTCTAGGTGCTATGTGGGCGTAAAATCAGCACCTAGAGGCTCCGTCTACTAACCATTTATCCCGCCCAGGTCCCCTGTTCTGCCCGCCCCGCTCCTCTTGATTGATGCCACGGTCCACCGCATCATTGACGAAATCCCGCGCCTGCGCCGTTCACTTCTGTCTTCAGCGCAGGCGCAGTGAGTGAATTATGCGCTCCTGGTGCCGGATTCCTCACTGCGCCTACGCCGACTACGTCACAGTGAGGAAGCTGGCATCAGGAGAGCGGCCTTCACTCACTGCGCCTGCTCCAAAGACAGAAGTGAACGGCGCAGGTGCGGGATTTCGTCAATGATGCAGTGGACCGTGGCATCAATCAAGAGGAGCGGGGCGGGCAGAACAGGGAACCTGGGCGGGATAATGGGTGAGTGGACGGAGCCTCTAGGTGCTGATTTTACGCCCACATAGCACCTAGAGGCTCATTAGCCTATAATAAAAGTGCATTTTTTACAAAAACGGCTGCAGGGACTAATGTTAGAAACATACTGTTATGTAGTGCTGACATTAGCGCATCGCTAGTATCAGTCAGCTACATAACAGTATTTCTGGTGGTAGAAACCCTTTAAGCTAGAATTTGGTGCCAAAAGTTAATTAGGCACAGTAGACACAATCAATTTGTAAATTAAAAGGTGGGTGATTTGCCACATGCACACATTACATATTACATGTGGATTTGCATGTGGCAAATCTGCAGCGTATTGCAGTACTAGCAGGTGAGCTTTTAAAAATTTCATATACAAGGTGCGGAAATTTTCCATGTATAAATTGATGTCAGGATTCATACAGCCAAACCACTAGGCCTTACTTACTGTGCTGGGAGGGTTATGCTGACCAGCTAAGTTCCGGCTGGTAGACTTGTCAGTGTGACTGGAAGTCGAGCCAGAGTAAGGCAGGGGATTTAAGACTGTAGATTCCTGATTTGTTCGCGTTCGCCGATACTGTACAATGACTCTCCTGGTGAACTGGCTTCTCTGTTTCTGGGCTAACCCTGTAACTGCTATTCCTGCTTATATTGACAGTCCTGGTACTGACATTGGCCAGGCTTTGGATGAATCCCTCATTTACTGCATTGACCATGCCTGTCTCTGTTTGTTTTGACCCTGCTCTCTGATTCCTTGTTCCTCCCTAGTCATTCTGTAGTGTACGGGGACTGTAATGCCCGTCACTACAAAAGTGTCACTTGGTGTGCTGTCGTCCCCCCTTATTTATGGGGAAGTTTGTATATGTCATCTTTATAAATTGTCATGTAATGTAATGTTATGTATTTCCCTGTTACTGTGAAACTTGCATGTACAGGCCTGCAGGGGTGTCATTCCAGCTTCTAGTCACTAGAGGGAGCTAGAGAGCCCTAGTTTATATAAGGCCCAGACAGGGAAGCAAAAGTCAGTCAGAAGTTTCTAGAGTGTGCTGAAGTTTCTAGAGGCTGAGGAAGCTGAGGGAGAGACAGAGGCATGTCAAGGAAAGCAAGAGGTACTCAAGATAACAGAGGAGGTACTTTATAAAGCTAAAACCAAGGATATACGCCAGAGTTAAGGTATTGGGCCTTGGAGAAGATTTGCTATGTTCCAGGATCAGTCAGAGATAGAGTGCAAGCTCCTGTACTGCAAGTCCTGTGTTCAACACTCTGTAATCACCTTGCTAAATCTGTAATTGCCTGCATCAACCGTATTGCAAAATCGACTGTATGCCAAGGAACTGCGATTCCAATATTGTCTCTGCATGAAAACTACTAAAGTTGGAGTTCTGTCTTAATACCACGTGTTCCTCAATTTATTCCTGCTATCCGCAAACGGCGTGCCACCGTTTAATTGGCACTGGCGTCACGAACAATTTATACCATCACCTGCCCTTGCAGAGAGTCAGCCGTACCAGGTTAGTGTCTATTGCACTACATCACCCAGAAACACCTATTGCACACAACTTGAGTACGCTGCACCTCTCTTTTGGCGTCACGAACAGGATACGCACGCTTTCTAGTGCAAGAAGCGTGAACTTTGTGCCTTATACAGTTGCCCTGTGACCAAAGTGACAAATTACCTGTTTATTAAAAGTGGACTTTGTGGACTGAAAATCCTACCCAAAGTGTACCCAAAACCTCTAAAAAGCGCTGTGCAGTATTGCGCTACCAAGAGGAAGAAAATCGCCACATTGGAGTGTGGTTTTGTGGACTTTTTACAATCCTGCTTGCTGTCAGTGAATGGACAGCGTTTTGCTAAAGATGGCCACCAGCTGCCTGGAGTAAAGTTTCCCGCGCCGCTGAGGACCTTCGTGGGCGGATTCCTGCAAAGACACAGAGAGTCCCGTCCCTCTTCATCATCGCACCGCCGCGGCCCTGCTTCTTCTGCGTCATCGGGTGCTCAGGACGTCCGGAACCTCGCGAGACTTGGCCTGCGCAAGCCCGGCGATACCGGTAAGCACTTGTAACCGGAGGGAAGGGGAGTGTACCGGCCCCTGTAGTCGCCAGCGGCCACCTCTCAATAGACTACCATGTCAGAGCCAGGAGTGCCTGAGCAGCCGGCCCCGGGAGAGTTTGCGGCTCCTAATCATCCTACAGCCCCCAGCATGATGCCCTTTACCATGCCTTACTATTTCGGGGCCCCATGGTTCCCTCGCTACAGGGGAGAGACCCATACCCTAAGGGACTTTAAAGAAAAGTTGCTGGCACTATTCCGATTGTACCCTATAAATGCCGACCAGCAAATGGAAATCTTGCTGGCACAACTGGAGGGAGCTGCCCGTAGAGAAGTGTTATCCTGGCCTGCTGCTGAGCGGAGTACTCTAGAGCAGATATTCACCCGCCTCAGAGCCACTTTTGAAACTAGGACTGCCTCAGAGATAAAGATGCACTTCTTTGGCAAGAAACAGAAGTCCGGTGAGTCCCTCCGTGACTTTGCCCTATCACTTCAGGAGGCTTTAGGGGCTGTAATGCAGATAGATCCCAAAGAGGCTGATAACCAGGACCAGACCTTGAGGGAACAATTTATCAACGGGGTGTCTAGTGAACAAATAAGGACCCAATTAAAGATGCTGTCCGCCCAGCACCCTAACAGTGCCTTTCTGGACTTTAAAGAACTGGCTATAAAAATTCTGGGGTCCGCAGTATCTCCGGAGTTGAGCACCCCACCTGAGTCATCAGCCTGCAGCCCAAAACCGCTTATCACTAACCGAGCTGAGGCCGGCCAAGCTGTTTAAGTGTCAGCTACCGATACTATTGCCATGCTGACAGAGCAAGTAAATCACCTCACTAAAAGTCTAGAGAAGGTGTGCAGAAAAATAGAGGAGTGGGAAAAACCCATAATGACAGAAGAAGAATTCCTGTCACCTCCTAGGCCGTTCCCACCTCCTTACCAAGAGACTCACCCCAGGGATCCTGGGAGGCGTAATAGAGGTCGCAAGAAGCCCGTGTGTACATACTGCAAAAAGCTGGGACACACAGAATCCACGTGCTGGCAGTTAAACGGGCAACCCCTGAGGCTGAGGACCACCCCTCGGGAGGTAGAACACTAGGTCCAGAGGATCCAAATTGGATGCCACGTTATGTAGGATCCCATCCTAAAATCAATATAGAGATCAACGGGGTCCCCTTTGAAGCCCTATTAGATACTGGGTCTCAGGTCACTACTATTCAGCTGCCTGCATTTGAAAAGTTCTGGGACACCAACCAGTTGACCCAACCGCCTGAATCCTGGGTGGAAATTATCGCCAGCAATGGCAAACCAGTAAAGATTCATGGATACTGGGAACCCACCCTGCAGGTGGGAGAAGTAACCCTGCCTCAACAGGGAGTGATCGTAGTACAGGCCGGTGACAGAGGAGGACATCCTGTCATTCTAGGCACCAATGTCTTCAAAAACTGTTATTCAGAAATACTTGCTGTATTACATCAGACTTTGCCCACTGCTTCCTCTGCATCCAGGAGGGTGATTCAAAAGACTATTACTGTGTTAAGTGCCCAGCAGAGGTTTGCTAATGGGAAAGGAGAAATTTGTACTGCCAGGATTAGTGATATTAAGCCTGTGACTTTGCCTCCTAATTCTCAAACTCTTTTATGGTGTCGTGCTGTCCTGGGAGTCCAAGGCCGAGATTATCCAGCCCTGGTGGAACCAATCCAGATGGAGGATTACCCTTATGTGAGAGCTGCCAAGTGCCTGGTGAACGTCTCCCAAGGTAAAGTACCTGTCCGTCTGATTAACCTGAGTGATCATCCTGTTGCGCTTACTAAGCATTGCCGTGTTGCCCAGCTGTCCCAGGTGTCCTTCCAAGACATCATTCGTCTTCCAGCGACAGAGAAGCCGCCAGCTGCAGTCAGCGGATGTTCGCCGGTGACCCAGCCACCAGTGCCCTGGTGGGAAGAGCTCCATGTAGGGGACGAGACTACCCCCCAACATCAACAAGAAGGGATTCTACAGCTTGTCAAGGAGCACCACCAGGCCTTCAGTAAGCATGCTACTGACTATGGAGAGGTTAGTGCCATACAACACACCATACCTACTGGCTCTCATCCTCCTATCAAGGAGAGATACAGACCCTTACCACCTACTTCATATCAGACTGTAAAGGAAATGATCCAAGAGATGAAAGACTCTAATGTGATCTGGGACAGCCGTAGTCCGTGGGCTGCACCCCTGGTTCTTGTAAAGAAGAAGGACGGTAGTATCCGTTTCTGTGTGGATTATAGGAAAATTAATCAAATAACCCACAAAGATGCATACCCACTGCCCCGCATTGAGGAGTCACTAACTGCTCTGGGCTCTTCTGCCTATTTCTCCACATTGGACTTGACCAGCGGCTACTGGCAAGTACCCATGGCCCCCGAGGATAGGGAAAAGACTGCTTTCACTACTCCCATGGGCCTGTTTGAATTCAATTGTATGCCGTTCGGGCTATGTAATGCCCCAGGAACTTTCCAGAGACTAATGGAACGGTGTTTGGGTCACAAAAACTTCGAAACAGTGCTGCTGTATCTAGATGACGTCATTGTGTACTCCAAAACATATGAAGACCATCTGAAACATTTGGCAGAAGTATTTGAAATCCTTATCAAATATGGCTTGAAGGTAAAGCCATCTAAGTGTCACCTGCTCAAACCTGCAGTAAGATACCTGGGGCATGTAGTAAGCGGAGAGGGAGTGCAACCTGACCCTGATAAATTAGCAGCTGTCCGTAATTGGCCGGTTCCTACTACCGTCAAAGAGGTGAGGAGTTTCCTTGGTTTTGCCGGCTACTATAGACGTTTTATCCCCCATTTTGCTCAAATAGCTGATCCTATCCAGGAACTCTTGAGGGGGCAACCCAAGAAAAGCCCTAGAACTCCTGTGCCCATTGAGTGGAATGAGGAAAGAGAGATAGCGTTCCAATTGCTAAAAAAGAAACTGACCGAGCCTCTAGTGTTAGGTTATCCAGATTATAGCAAGCCCTTCCATCTCTATACTGATGCTAGCAAGCGAGGCCTGGGAGCTGTGTTAGCCCAGATCCAAGAGGGAAAAGAGAGAGTGATAGCATATGCAAGCCGCTCCCTGAAAGGAGCTGAGAAAAATGACCAGAATTATAGTTCCTTCAAACTAGAGTTCCTGGCATTAGTGTGGGCGGTGACGGAAAAATTCAAGGATTATCTAGCCGCCACCCCGTTCATTGCATTCACTGACAATAACCCTCTGGCACATCTAAATACAGCTAAATTGGGAGCCTTGGAGCAGAGATGGGCCTCTCGCCTTGCCAACTATAATTTCTCTGTAAAGTATCGTGCTGGGCGCACTAATGATAATGCTGATGCTTTATCCAGACTTCCCACAGAGACAGCTCCTGATGATGTACGAGATGCTTGGGAAGATGTAGAGATGCCGGCTTTTTATAACAAGTTTGCTCAACAGGACCAGGCTCGAGCTACCAATGGCAGAGCTGCAGTTCCTTCACCCTCCAGTAGGCCTGATCCTAAAGAAGAAAGGTGGGTGAAACTACAGTCTGAAAGTAGAGTGCTGGGTGAGTTGTTGGACTTCATTACTAGTGGCAGAGCCCCTGAGAGGATTCGGCGGAAGAGTGCAGATCCTGAGCTCATCAAACTGTGGAGACAGCGCCATCAACTCTTCATACAAAAGGGCCTATTGCTACGGAGACCCAGTGTCCAACGAGAGAGTGCACCAGATTCTCATACCCCGACGAGATGCAGGTATGGTGTTGGAGATGTACCACAATCAATCCGGTCACTTTGGGGTCCAAAAGACTGAGGCTACTATCCGCCAGCGGTTTTACTGGGTGGGCATGAGAGAAGACATGGAAAAGTGGTGTCGGGAGTGTGTAGCCTGTGCCTTGAAACGAAGTGAGCACCATGATCAGAGGGCACCACTGAGACCCATTGTAAGTACCCGTCCTCTTGAACTTGTCGCCATCGACCATGTAAAACTGGAGCCTAGTCGCTCAGGGTATGCTTATGCCATGACTATTATTGACCATTTCACAAAGTTTGTTGTAGCAGTGCCTGTGAGAGACCAGACAGCCAAGACTACAGCCGAAATGTTCTGGAAGCACTTCCTCCTGCCCTATGGATGTCCAGAAAAGATCCTCACCGATCAAGGACCTGCTTTTGAGTCCCATCTGTTCCATGAACTGTGCCGCTTACACAACTGTAAGAAGATCCGGACAACGGCCTACCATCCTCAAGGTAACGGATTATGTGAAAAAATGAATCAGACCTTGATAGAGATGCTGAGGGCCGTGCCTCCTGAGAACAGAGGAGATTGGCCCAGTCTGTTGCCACAGCTCATGTTCACATACAATCATACTATACATTGTTCCACCGGGTATACTCCTTTTTACTTGATGTTTGGGCGCCAAGGGACATTGCCTGCTGATCATTCATTGGACATACACGTACCTGATTGCATTAACCCATTACCTAACACCGACTGGGTTGCTGAACATCAAAGGCGATTGAATACAGCCAACGCCATTGTTCAGGAACGTATGGACTATGCAAGGGACCGACAGCAGAGAGACTATGATCAAGCAGCCCATGCAGAACCCTTGACAATAGGGGCTGTGGTATGGTTAAAGAATAACTGCCGTACCAGTAAATTGGACAGTAAGTGGGAGCGAAGTCCCTATGTTGTCACTGCAATCCCAAATGTTGGAACTCACACTTATGAGATCACCCGGGAAGACAAGGGATCTCAAATGGTACACCAAAACCGGTTGAAGCTCTGCCTGACACCAGAACCTAGTGCCGAGAGTTCTGGATCTGAATATCCTGTGTCAGAGTCAGCAATACAGCCCGAGGATCCTATGCAGGCTGTTCGTAATCTGAGGTATGATGCTGATCCCATGCATTGGCTTCTGACACCTTGGTTGAACTTGCTGGTGCCTGCTCCGGCACCTACTGTAGCTTCACCTCCGGAGGAGCTGGTTCAAGATGCTCCGGATCCAGTTCCCCCTGTAGTGGATATTGTTGTTCCTGTTGTTCCTGACCAAGGTCTCACTGATGGAGACCCTCCTGTTGTTCCTCTCCCTTCTACCTCGTTGCTAAGGGAAGAGGAGACCCCTGTTTTGAGAAGGTCTACCCGGATGACCAGGGGACGCCCGCCAGTCCGTTTAGGAGACTTTGATTATTCGGGTGGTGTCTCCTCCCAAACAGTTGCCACGGGCAATACCTTACTTGACATTTGTGCGCAAGAATGGACTCCTCCACGTGAGCCCTTGCCTGTGATACACCCACAGGAAACTCCTGGGTAGTTCCGTTATTATACTGTTTTACCGTTTCCTACTGTTCTATCATGGACTTATTCATTGTCATGGACTATCCTGGTTATAATGTTACGCTGTGCCAGGTCAGCGCCCCCGTTCCATTCACTATCCTGAGAGAAGAGAACGACGCCCCTTGTCACTACCCTTCACCTTTGCCAATTGGACCTGATGTAAATGTAAATGCAGATGAATTACATGTATGTATGCCTGCATGTCTCTATTTTCTATTTCAGGTAGAGATTCCAGTTGGGCGACCCATGATGGAGTACGAGGTCGTACTCAGCTTAAAGCAGTGGGGTATGTAGTGTACGGGGACTGTAATGCCCGTCACTACAAAAGTGTCACTTGGTGTGCTGTCGTCCCCCCTTATTTATGGGGAAGTTGGTATATGTCATCTTTATAAATTGTCATGTAATGTAATGTTATGTATTTCCCTGTTACTGTGAAACTTGCATGTACAGGCCTGCAGGGGTGTCATTCCAGCTTCTAGTCACTAGAGGGAGCTAGAGAGCCCTAGTTTATATAAGGCCCAGACAGGGAAGCAAAAGTCAGTCAGAAGTTTCTAGAGTGTGCTGAAGTTTCTAGAGGCTGAGGAAGCTGAGGGAGAGACAGAGGCATGTCAAGGAAAGCAAGAGGTACTCAAGATAACAGAGGAGGTACTTTATAAAGCTAAAACCAAGGATATACGCCAGAGTTAAGGTATTGGGCCTTGGAGAAGATTTGCTATGTTCCAGGATCAGTCAGAGATAGAGTGCAAGCTCCTGTACTGCAAGTCCTGTGTTCAACACTCTGTAATCACCTTGCTAAATCTGTAATTGCCTGCATCAACCGTATTGCAAAATCGACTGTATGCCAAGGAACTGCGATTCCAATATTGTCTCTGCATGAAAACTACTAAAGTTGGAGTTCTGTTTTAATACCACGTGTTCCTCAATTTATTCCTGCTATCCGCAAACGGCGTGCCACCGTTTAATTGGCACTGGCGTCACGAACAATTTATACCATCACCTGCCCTTGCAGAGAGTCAGCCGTACCAGGTTAGTGTCTATTGCACTACATCACCCAGAAACACCTATTGCACACAACTTGAGTACGCTGCAATTCTGGAAGGTCTGCCACTAATGTGCCTGCACCATTTTTTTGTTACCAACTATGCAGACATAACCTGTGTCCCTAGCAGCAAAGACCATGCGGCTTTGCAGCAGGCTCTGGTGAAGAACCTAGGGGTAGCTTTGCTACTTACCATCCAGAGTGGTTTTGGAAAATTAGGTGGCAGTTTTGTGGTTCACTGGCCGTGGTCTAGGTGGTAACCTTAGTACTCCCAAACTACTACCTGCAGTGCAGGTCTTGAAATTTGCAGCATGTCAATTCCTTCTGCAGATTTTCAGTGCAAAGGGTGAAATCCAGGTCAAATTTGCATCAAAATCTTGCAGATTGCACCATTGATTCGATGGGAAAACGCAGCAACAGCCGTACTTAAATGCTTGCAGAGAATCCACATAAAATACATTGCCTTGTGCAAACAATACCTAAATGGCAAACTACCTCCAGCGAATAACAGATACATACTATATACCAATTAAACTGCAAAAAAAGCTATTAGCATAGTGTCACAAAAATGTCAAATACATCAAATCATGTATATCATGTTAATGTATACAGATGCCAAATAAAAATTGTTATCTAAGATTGGGCATTGAGAAAATGATAAAGGCAGCTATAAATGTAAATGCAATATAAATGTCAGTCCTTGCTGCATAAAAATTAGCCCATATACAACAGTCAATAAGAATAGGAAAATCTATAAATATCTGCATATATAGAGGCATTCATAAACCACACTACATATATTTCTGCACGTGTATTAAGACAATCAAGCAGAGGGTCAAGCAGATGGGTCAATTACACAGCTGTAAAACCAGGGCTAGCCTTATATTTGACATCTAAAAGCTTCATCTTTACTGACAGAATGGACACATTAGGACACCTCTCATTCAGCTTTAATTATAGCCCATTGCAGCTAACATGAGCTAAGTGCCTTAGGGTACTTTCACACTAGCGTTATTCTTTTCCGGCATTGAGTTCCGTCCTAGGGGCTCAATACCAGAAAAGAGATGATCAGTTTTATCCTAATGCATTCTGAATGGAGAGCAATCCGTTCAGGATGTCTTCAGTTCAGTCTTTTTGCCTTTTCAGGACGGAGATAATACCGCAGCATGCTGCGGTTTTATCTCTGGCCAAAATTCCGGAACACTTGGCATTTTGTCCCATTGAAATGCATTAATGCCGCATCCGGCCCCGAGTGTTCCGGAACGATGGAACTGCCTGCCAGAATCCTCTGCCGTAAGTGTGAAAGTACCCTTAAAGGGGTTGGCCCATCTTATACATTGGTGGTATATCACTAGGTACCTGCACCTATCTTTAGAATGGAACCTGCAACATGAAGGAGAGTGGACCGCGCATGCACAGCCGCCCTCCATTCATTTCTAAGGCACTGCGGAAAATAGCTGAGCGGTGGCTTGGCTATTTCTGTCAATGAATGGAGTGGTGGCAACTCCTGCGCGATGCACTTCCCATTAATTTCTTCGGGACTTCCGAACATAGCCGAGTACGCTGCTAGACTATTTTCAGCACTCCCATAGAAATGAATAGAGGGCGGCCGCACATGCGGGCTCCGTTCTAGAGATAGGTGCCTAGCGATATGCCACCAATGTATGAGATGGGCCAACCCGTTTAACAACTACTACACTTGGTTTATGGACATACACTCACCTAAAGAATTATTAGGAACACCTGTTCTATTTCTCATTAATGCGATTATCTAGTCAACCAATCACATGGCAGTTGCTTCAATGCATGTAGGGTTGTGGTCCTGGTCAAGACAATCTCCTGAACTCCAAACTGAATGTCAGAATGGGTAAGAAAGGTGATTTAAGCAATTTTGAGCGTGGCATGGTTGTTGGTGCCTGACGGGCCGGTCTGAGTATTTCACAAACTGCTCAGTTACTGGGATTTTCACGCACAACCATTTCTAGGGTTTACAAAGAATGGTGTGAAAAGGGAAAAACATCCAGTATGCGGCAGTCCTGTGGGCGAAAAATGCCTTGTTGATGCTAGAGGTCAGAGGAGAATGGGCCGACTGATTCAAGCTGATAGAAGAGCAACGTTGACTGAAATAACCACTCGTTACAACCGAGGTATGCAGCAAAGCATTTGTGAAGCCACAACACGCACAACCTTGAGGTGGATGGGCTACAACAGCAGAAGACCCCACCGAGTACCACTCATCTCCACTACAAATAGGAAAAAGAGGCTACAATTTGCACGAGCTCACCAAAATTGGACTGTTGAAGACTGGAAAAATGGTTTCTTGAACATGACAATGAGTTCACTGTACTAAAATGGCCCCCACAGTCACCAGATCTCAACCCAATAGAGCATCTTTGGGATGTGGTGGAACGGGAGCTTCGTGCCCTGGATGTGCATCCCTCAAATCTCCATCAACTGCAAGATGCTATCCTATCAATATGGGCCAACATTTCTAAAGAATGCTATAAGCACCTTGTTGAATCAATGCCACATAGAATTAAGGCAGTTCTGAAGGCAAAAGGGGGTCCAACACCAAATTAGTATGGTGTTCTTAATAATTCTTTAGGTGAGTGTATATACCTGCATTGTATAACAATATTACTATTTGCTCTCCTTGTATCCCACCAATATACATATATAGGAAGCTTTCACAGAGAAGTAAACTTCAATAATTGCACAGTCACATGAGGTTCTGCTGTACAAGTAGAAATTTACAGATCGACAATGAAATATAGTCTAAGACTATAGACCAATAACAAAACATTGAAATCCAACAGCCCAATTCTCTCCTTCAACATCTGCTGTTGGGGGAAACATTGAAGACCACATTAAATGGTTGTCTGGCCCCGCTGAAATTGGTGGGTTGGATTGACAGTAAACTAATGTGTATGGTCAGCTTTACTCTCAAAATCAAAGTGGCAGATTTTTTATTACTGTCTGTAATTTAGACAGGCAGGCAGAAGATCCACCAACTGAATCACAGTGGTGTACATGGACATGTTTACTTTTTACATCACCACTTGGTTTACTTTAGGCCAGTATTTTGTGCCCGAATTGTGTCGCAAACCACCATTTGAAACATTTTAAACTCTAAGCCATGACCCCATTTCTAAACATTTTTCAAAACTATGTAGTGATGCCTAGAAAATCTGCCGAACAGACAGTTTTTTTTGGCTCAATTTTAGCAATATAACCAGAGTTAGTAATCAGCAGGAAAAAAAAATCCTGCTAACTACTTGAAGGGGGATCGCCTTCACAGCCGCTGGCACTCCGCTTATACTGTATATACAGCTGTGCTGCTCAAATTCTTTATATTTTCTTCAGAGTTAGTAATCAGGCAGATAATTTTTAGACAGTTTACTCCAGTTAAAAATAATATTTTTAGGTTCCTGTTCTAGGACAATATGGTGGTTCAAAGGTCAGCTATGCTGCCTTGTTTCTTTAATCCAAGCCAATTTTTTGTCTCAAGTAGTGAGGTGCACCTTGCCACAGATGGCGCTGCGCAGTGCACACCTGATTTTGTCCCCCACTTGGTTGTGCAGGGAAGGGATGGCACGCCTGGAAAAGTAGTGGCGGCTGGGCACGACGTACTGTGGGACAGCCACCGCCATACTCTCCGTCTCCACCAGACGGAATGACAGCATTTCAAAGGCCAGTAATTTTGAAATGCTGGCATTCAGGGCCAGGGATTGCGGGTGGGTAGGGGGGTACTTCCTCTTCCGCTCCAGTGTTTGGGAGATGGAGAGTTTAACGCTTCCGTGGGACATTGTGGAGTTGCTTGGTGACCCAGATGGTGGTGTTGCTGGCAGATCCTCTATTTGCGGGGTGGCAGGTGGCACTGTCACTCCAAAGGTGGATGAAGAGGCCGAGACTGCAGCAGAAGAGGAAGCAGGAGGAGCCAGAGACCTTTCTTGGTTTTTGAGGTGTCTACTCCACTGCAGCTCGTGCTTTGCACTTAGATGCCTGGTCATGCAGGTTGTGCTCAGGTTGAGAACGCTTATGCCTCGCTTCAGGCTCTGATTGCACAGCGTGCAAACCACTTGTGTCTTGTCGTCAGCACATTGTCTGAAGAACTGCCACGCCAGGGAACTCCTTGGAGCTGGCTTTGGTGTGCTCGGTCCCTTGCTGCGGTGGGCAGTAGCAGGCATACTGTCTAGGGGACGGCCGCTCCGCTTTTGCACCCTACTCCCTCTTCTGCTGTGCTGGTGGCTCTGTGCAATCACCGCCTTTTCCTACGAACTACACAGGTCCTGAACTGTACTTGTTCTGGCCTCACCATTCTCAGAGCCGCATTAGGCCCGACCAAATACCGCTGCAAGTTCTGTCTCCTACTCGCACCTGAGGAAGATGTTTCACTTGTGCGTGTAGCTGGCACAGATCGACCACGTCCTCTCCCTAAAATAGGAGCTCCACCAGCAGCACCACGACCGGGGCCACGTCCCTTATTTGACGCTCTCCTTATATTTCTCGAATTTAGGATCTTGCCCTAAATGGGTGTTTTTTTTAATAGCAGAGTAGAACTACAGTATCTAAAGGGTGTATCTCACAATGACATATGCAGCAAAGGCTTAAAAATTTCAAAATTTGGCCCAAAATATGTGTTTTTCTAATAGCAAAATAGAACTACAGTATCTAAAAGGTGTATCTCACAATGACAGATGCAGCAAAGGCTGCAATATTAAGTATTTTGCCCAAAAAGGGTGTTTTTTTAATAACAGAATATGACAGCAGTATATAACGCTTGAATTTCACACGTGCAGATGCAGCAGGGGGTGTAAAATTGTGTATTTTGCCCAAAAAGGGTGTTTTTTTAAAACCCTGAAAATTATAGCTGTATTTCTAGCTTAAATTGCACACTGACTAATGCTGCAAAGGCACCAGATGTAGGATATTGCCAAAAAAGGGTGTTTTTTTTTTAAACTAGATTATTATTGCAGTATTTCAAGCTTGGATTTGAATGTCCCAAAAGCACATATGCAGTGCTGGTGCACTAAGCTTGCATAAAATGGCCGTGCCGCACACCTAAGTAACAGACGGATAAAAGTTCTTTTTCTCTGTCACTGGGCTCAGGGCAGGGTAAAAAGATTGTGCACTGCACCCACACAACTAAATCTATATAGATCGCTGAGTTCAATTGGAGTTCTGATTAACCACTTCACATCTGGGCCATTTGCCCCCTTCCTGACCAGGCCTAATTTTGCAAATCTGACATATCTCACTTTATGTGGTAATAACTTTGGAACGCTTTTACTTATCCAAGCCATTCAGAGACTCTTTTCTCGTGACACATTGTACTTCAAGCTAGTCATAAATTTTGAGTCAATATATTTCACCTTCATTTATGAAAAAATCCCAAATTTACCAAAAAGTTTGAAAAATGTGCAATTTTCTAAATTTCATTTTTCCTGCTTTTAAAACAGAAAGTGATACCTCATAAAATATTTATTACTTAACATTCCCCATATGTCTACTTTATGTTGGCATCATTTTGGAAATGCAAGTGTTTAGAGAGGGCTCACCTGAATACTCAAAAATGGAAATGGGTGCTCCTACAAAGAGGATTCACCCAATCCTCTAAAAAAATTGGAATCAAAAAGGAGTATAGTAGGGCACACCAATATCTGGTTCCACACGGACAATTAGTATAATAATATTTATTTTAGCAATATACACTATTAAATACACATACATAAAATATCACACTATAAAATAGTAAAATACATAAAATACATGCAGTAAAAACCATATATCTATATAAATATATAAATAATTCTATTAATTTCTATAGGTTTTCTGCATTTTTAGTACAGTAGTGTCCTTCCAACTAATTGCCACACTCAATGTCCCAGAAATATAGTTATAGAGATGGGAATGACTGTTTAAGTTTTTGAATGCGGTTTTTGAAGTAGTCACTTGTATTGTTGCGACTTAATAGTCGTTGCGTATATATTGTCGCTCCAATCTCGCTGTCTGTTAATAAAGATAAGCCGAAGCTGTTTTACTCACAGTTTGAAGTAGTATCAGCTTTTAGTAAATCACTGGTGGGACGCCACCAGTGATTTACTAAAAGCTGATACTACTTCAAACTGTGAGTAAAACAGCTTCGGCTTATCTTTATTAACAGACAGCGAGATTGGAGCGACAATATATACGCAACGACTATTAAGTCGCAACAATACAAGTGACTACTTCAAAAACCGCATTCAAAAACTTAAACAGTCATTCCCATCTCTATAACTATATTTCTGGGACATTGAGTGTGGCAATCATTTTGGAAATGTCATTTTATTTTTTTAGGACGTTAGAAGGCTTAAAATTTTTAAGAAAATTGACAAAACCCACTTTTTAACCACCTCCGGACCGCCTAACGCAGGATCGCGTTCCGGAGGTGGCAGCCCTGCGCAGAGTCACGCATATATGCGTCATCTCGCGATGGCCGAGATTTCCTGTGAACGCGCGCACACAGTCACGGAAGGTAAGAGAGTTGATCTCCAGCCTGCCAGCGGCGATCGTTCGCTGGCAGGCTGGAGATGTGTTTTTTTTAACCCCTAACAGGTATATTAGACGCTGTTTTGATAACAGCGTCTAATATACCTGCTACCTGGTCCTCTGGTGGTCCCCTTTGTTTGGATCGACCACCAGAGGACACAGGTAGCTCAGTAAAGTAGCACCAAGCACCACTACACTACACTACACCCCCCCCGTCACTTATTAACCCCTTATTAGCCCCTGATCACCCCTGATCACCCCATATAGACTCCCTGATCACCCCCCTGTCATTGATTACCCCCCTGTCATTGATTACCCCCCTGTCATTGATCAACCCCCTGTAAAGCTCCATTCAGACGTCCCCATGATTTTTACGGATCCACTGATAGATGGATCGGATCCGCAAAACGCATCCGGACGTCTGAATGAAGCCTTACACGGGCGTGATCAATGACTGTGGTGATCACCCCATATAGACTCCCTGATCACCCCCCTGTCATTGATTACCCCCCTGTAAAGCTCCATTCAGATGTCCGCATGATTTTTACGGATGCACTGATAGATGGATCGGATCCGCAAAACGCATCCGGACGTCTGAATGAAGCCTTACAGGGGCATGATCAATGACTGTGGTTATCACCCCATATAGACTCCCTGATCACCCCCCTGTCATTGATTACCCCCCTGTAAAGCTCCATTCAGACGTCCGCATGATTTTTACGGATCCACTGATAGATGGATCGGATCCGCAAAACGCATCCGGACGTCTGAATGAAGCCTTACAGGGGCATGATCAATGACTGTGGTTATCACCCCATATAGACTCCCTGATCACCCCCCTGTCATTGATTACCCCCCTGTCATTGATTACCCCCCTGTAAAGCTCCATTCAGACGTCCGCATGATTTTTACGGATCCACTGATAGATGGATCGGATCCGCAAAACGCATCCGGACGTCTGAATGAAGCCTTACAGGGGCATGATCAATGACTGTGGTGATCACCCCATATAGACTCCCTGATCACGCCCCTGTCATTGATTACCCCCCTGTAAAGCTCCATTCAGATGTCCGCATGATTTTTACAGATGCACTGATAGATGGATCGGATCCGCAAAACGCATCCGGACGTCTGAATGAAGCCTTACAGGGGCATGATCAATGACTGTGGTTATCACCCCATAAAGACTCCCTGATCACCCCCCTGTCATTGATTACCCCCCTGTAAAGCTCCATTCAGATGTCCGCATGATTTTTACGGATGCACTGATAGATGGATCGGATCCGCGAAACGCATCCGGACGTCTGAATGAAGCCTTACAGGGGCATGATCAATGACTGTGGTTATCACCCCATATAGACTCCCTGATCACCCCCCTGTCATTGATCACCCCCCCTGTCATTGATTACCCCCCTGTAAAGCTCCATTCAGATGTCCGCATGATTTTTACGGATGCACTGATAGATGGATCGGATCCGCAAAACGCATACGGACGTCTGAATGAAGCCTTACACGGGCGTGATCAATGACTGTGGTTATCACCCCATATAGACTCCTTGATCACCCCCCTGTCATTGATCACCCCCCTGTCATTGATCACCTCCCTGTCATTGATCACCCCCCTCTGTCATTGATCACCCTCTGTAAGGCTCCATTCAGACATTTTTTTGGCCCAAGTTAGCGGAATTATTATTTTTTTTTCTTACAAAGTCTCATATTCCACTAACTTGTGTCAAAAAAATAAAATCTCACATGAACTCACCATACCCCTCACGGAATCCAAATGCGTAAAATTTGTTAGACATTTATATTCCAGACTTCTTCTCACGCTTTAGGGCCCCTAGAATGCCAGGGCAGTATAAATACCCCACATGTGACCCCAGTTCGGAAAGAAGACACCCCCAGGTATTCCGTGAGGGGCATATTGAGTCCATGAAAGATTGAAATTTTTGTCCCAAGTTAGCGGAACGGGAGACTTTGTGAGAAAAAAATTAAAAATATCAATTTCCGCTAACTTGTGCCAAAAAAAAAAAATTTCTATGAACTCGCCATGCCCCTCATTGAATACCTTGGGGTGTCTTCTTTCCAAAATGGGGTCACATGTGGGGTATTTATACTGCCCTGGCATTCTAGGGGCCCCAAAGCGTGAGAAGAAGTCTGGTATCCAAATGTCTAAAAATGCCCTCCTAAAAGGAATTTGGGCACCTTTGCGCATCTAGGCTGCAAAAAAGTGTCACACATCTGGTATCGCCGTACTCAGGAGAAGTTGGGGAATGTGTTTTGGGGTGTCATTTTACATATACCCATGCTGGGTGAGATAAATATCTTGGTCAAATGCCAACTTTGTATAAAAAAATGGGAAAAGTTGTCTTTTGCCAAGATATTTCTCTCACCCAGCAAGGGTATATGTAAAATGACACCCCAAAACACATTCCCCAACTTCTCCTGAATACGGCGATGCCACATGTGTGACACTTTTTTGCAGCCTAGGTGGGCAAAGGGGCCCATATTCCAAAGAGCACCTTTAGGATTTCACAGGTCATTTACCTACTTACCACACATTAGGGCCCCTGGAAAATGCCAGGGCAGTATAACTACCCCACAAGTGACCCCATTTTGGAAAGAAGACACCCCAAGGTATTCTGTGAGGGGCATGGCGAGTTCCTAGAATTTTTTATTTTTTGTCACAAGTTAGTGGAAAATGCTGTTTTTTTTTTTGTTTTTTTTTTCATACAAAGTCTCATATTCCACTAACTTGTGACAAAAAATAAAAACTTCCATGAACTCACTATGCCCATCAGCGAATACCTTGGGGTCTCTTCTTTCCAAAATGGGGTCACTTGTGGGGTAGTTATACTGCCCTGGCATTCTAGGGGCCCAAATGTGTGGTAAGGAGTTTGAAATCAAATTCTGTAAAAAATGACCTGGGAAATCCGAAAGGTGCTCTTTGGAATATGGGCCCCTTTGCCCACCTAGGCTGCAAAAAAGTGTCACACATCTGGTATCTCCGTACTCAGGAGAAGTTGGGGAATGTGTTTTGGGGTGTCATTTTACATATACCCATGCTGGGTGAGAGAAATATCTTGGCAAAAGACAACTTTTCCCATTTTTTTATACAAAGTTGGCATTTGACCAAGATATTTATCTCACCCAGCATGGGTATATGTAAAAAGACACCCCAAAACACATTCCTCAACTTCTCCTGAATACAGAGATACCAGATGTGTGACACTTTTTTGCAGCCTAGGTGGGCAAAGGGGCCCATATTCCAAAGAGCACCTTTCGGATTTCACTCGTCATTTTTTACAGAATTTGATTTCCAACTCCTTACCACACATTTGGGCCCCTAGAATGCCAGGGCAGTATAACTACCCCACAAGTGACCCCATTTTGGAAAGAAGAGACCCCAAGGTATTCGCTGATGGGCATAGTGAGTTCATAGAACTTTTTATTTTTTGTCACAAGTTAGTGGAATATGAGACTTTGTAAGAAAAAAAATAAAAATAAAAAATCATCATTTTCCGCTAACTTGTGACAAAAAATAAAAAGTTCTATGAACTCACTATGCCCATCAGCGAATACCTTAGGGTGTGTACTTTCCTAAATGGGGTCATTTGTGGGGTGTTTGTACTGTCTGGGCATTGTAGAACCTCAGGAAACATGACAGGTGCTCAGAAAGTCAGAGCTGCTTCAAAAAGCGGAAATTCACATTTTTGTACCATAGTTTGTAAACGCTATAACTTTTACCCAAACCATTTTTTTTTTACCCAAACATTTTTTTTTTATCAAAGACATGTAGAACAATAAATTTAGAGCAAAATTTATATATGGATGTAGTTTTTTTTGCAAAATTTTACAACTGAAAGTGAAAAATGTCATTTTTTTGCAAAAAAATCGTTAAATTTCGATTAATAACAAAAAATGTAAAAATGTCAGCAGCAATGAAATACCACCAAATGAAAGCTCTATTAGTGAGAAGAAAAGGAGGTAAAATTCATTTGGGTGGTAAGTTGCATGACCGAGCAATAAATGGTGAAAGTAGTGTAGGTCAGAAGTGTAAAAAGTGGAAGGAAAATGGAGGCGGAATATAAACAAAGGACAGAATAGATGTCTTCCCCATCAGCCTGCAGTATAAGAAGACAAATCTCCCTTGTTGGTTAACAGAGGATGCCTCGCACACGAAATCAATTGTTCTATGTATAAAAACAGTAACTCCCCTAGAATAACTAGAGAAGGTAGAGTGATACGTGTGCGTAGCCCATCCCCTGCCGACCACCCTGGAGGCCTCCCCAGTGAGGTGCGTTTCCCACAAACATACTATTGCTGGGAGGTGGATCTGCATAAGATCAAAAACCGCCTGTCTCTTTCTTCTATCCCCCAGACCCTGTACGTTCCAGGCAAGAATTCTGATAGACATTATAAAGAACTAAAGAATAAAAAAAAGAGGAGCACGCATCCCAGCCCAGGCCCAACCCCCCCCCCCCCCACTACAGGTATTCCACCGCATATTGCAGCAGATCTCTCTCCTATGACCATCCCTCCCACACCACCCCCCCTGCTCGGCACCTCCCCGCTAATTAAACAGAGAAAGGTTGAGAGTACAAAGACACTCTACCAATTGTTATTCCCAGCAAAGCTTACAACAGTTAAATCATATATCATTTCGTTCAAGCCAATCCGCGGCTTTATCCGAGGTATCAAAAAATAAAGTTGTATCCTTAAAAATAATCCGAAGTCTTGCTGGGAAAATAAGTTAATATTTAATATCCCTTTCTCTTAGCCTCTTTTTAACCGTCATAAACGAGCGTCTCTTTTCTTGAATATCCTTTGAAAAATCGGGAAAAAAGGCCAATCTGTTTCCATCATAAAGGACAGGTGAACAATCCCTCGCCCTTCCTTATAACATATCTCTGTCCCTTGAGACCAACAACTTAACAAGGAATGTCCGTGGTTGTCTCCCAAGGATTGGTTTGCCACCTGGGACCCGATGGGCTCTTTCTCTTTCATAAACAAAGGGGGAAAAGAATCCCTCCCAAAATTCTCAAGAATCAGCATGTGTATAAATTGGGTAGGGTTCTTATCTTCGGTGCCCTCTGGAACCCCTAGGATTCTCAGGTTGTATCTTCATGATCTGTCTTCGAGGTCCGCCACCTTTCTTTTAAGGAAATTGAGATCTGTCTTCATGGTGGACATCTCAGCATTTATTTTTTGGGATTCATTTTGTATAATAACCATAGAGCTCTCCAGATTGTTAACTCTATCTCGAATTTTGGACAAATCGTCTCTAATCAATCCCACGTCCACTTGGATAGACCCGAGTTGGGTTGTAATGCTCTGGATTAAGTCCCCATTTTGTTTTACTGCTGATAGTATTTCTTTTAGCGGGGAAGAATTGGGACTAGACATATCTTCTCCCTCTGTTCCCTCTTGCCCTAGAGGGCACCCAAGAACTTTTTGTGGTTCTATTTCCATCACCTTAAAATTGTCAGTTTTTTTTAGAGCTAGTGTCCTTTTGTCCACCTCTCGTATTAACCCTTGGGGACCTTAAAAATTGATCTATTTTTGTCCCTTTAAAGGATTTAATGGCCGCTTTTTGGCCAGTGAGGTCTGCCGAGCGCCTACTAGCCTTTTGAGCCATTCCCCGTTCCTCTTTCTTTTCCCTCTTTCCATCTATTCTCCCCTTTTTTTTTTTTCTCTCCCTTTTCCTCCTCTCCTTCTCCCCATTTTTTTTTCTTTCTCCTTCTTCTCTCCCTCTCTCCTTCTTTTTTCTTTTTTTTTTTTAATCTCTTCGCCTCTCTTTCTCTCCTTTCTTTCCTCCTCCTTCCCTCTTCTACTTTTTTTTTTCCCTTTTTTTCTTTCCTTCTTTTTCCAATGTTTCTTTTCCTTTACTTTCCTCCCCCCTTTCCTGTTTCTTTGTATTTGTCTCCTTGTCTCCTTGTTCTCCCTCAATAGTCACCCATATAAAATCTGGGTTAGATATACTTTAGGATAGTTTAAATACTTTTAGTTAGTTTGTTAGTTGATTAGTAAGGAAAGAAGGCCGTAGGAGAGCAAAAAATGAGAAAGAAAAAAGGAACAATCTCACCAGTCTTTTCTGCACCAAATGCCCGCCTGGAGGCCACACACGTACGTTCACAAGGAGACCGCTTGATCCCGGAGACACTGGAGGAGCAACGGAGGAGGAGGAGACTGCCAGAGAAGGGGCGAAGATGCAGGGCAGGGGAGGCGGCCGACCAGACTCCAATGGCCACCGCAAACAACCCAAGCCACAGGAGAGTACCCGCCACGAGGAGGGGAATGCCGTCGCCAGCAGGCACCAGGAGATCACAAGGCACAACAGGGAGGCACAAAAGAACCAGGGACCCTGGACCAAGGACCCAAGCTGCGGCAGGAGCCCCCCGCTCCGGTGAACCGGTCACGCCGAGCCCGCCAGCCACAAGACAGAGGGAAGGAGCAGAGTCAAATGAGGGAGGATGAAGCGCAGCCCAAGGAGGAAGTCCACAATCCGGGCGAGGTAAGGAGACGATGGGGTGCAGAGAAGAAGCGAAGGGAAGCCAAACACCGCTAGGAGTCAGGGGCCGAAGCAGCAACATGAATCCCTGGGTCCAAGGAAGCAAAAAACGGCCACAGAGACACAGGAAGCAGCGGGGTAGCCGAGCCGCAGGGAGAGAGGAGGGCGTGACGTGCTACATCATCACGTCATTACCGTTACAGTTTTTATTTATTTATTTTTACAGCGTTCACCTGAGGGGTTCGGTCAAGTGACATTTTTATAGAGCATATGGTTATGGACGTGGCGATACCTAATATGTATACTTTTTCTTTTTTCTTTAAGTTTTACACAATAATAGCATTTTTTTGAGCGATTTTCTTATGTAGGGGCTCATTTTTTGCGGGATGAGGTGACTGTTTATATTTGGTACCATTTTGTGGGACATACGCCTTTTTGATCACTTGGTGTTGCACTTTTTGTGATGTAAGGTGACAATAATGGCTTTTTTTGATACAGTTTTAATTTTTATTTTTTTACGGCGTTCACCCGAGGGGTTAGGTCATGTAATATTTTTATAAAGCTGGTTGTTGCGGACGCGGCTATACCTAATATGTATACTTTTTTTATTTATTTCACGTTAACACAATAATAGCATTTTCGAAACCCAAAAAATGTTATCTCCATGTTCTGAGAGCTATAGTTTTTTTTATTTTTTTGGCGATTTTCTTATGTAGGGGCTCAATTTTTGCAGAATGAGGTGACGGTTTTATTGGTAACATTTTGTAGGACATACGCCTTTTTGATCACTTGGTCCATTCTAGAAACTACACCCCTCAAGGTATTCAAAACTGATTTTACAAACGTCGCTAACCCTTTAGGTGTTCCACAAGAGTTAATGGATTTTTGGGCAAATTTTCAATTTTAATCCATTTTTTTCCAGTAACAAAGCAAGGGTTAACAGCCAAACAAAACTCAATATTTATTGCCCTGATTCTGTAGTTTGCAGAATGGGGTCATTTTTGGGTGGTTTCTATTACGTGAGCCTCACAAAGTGACTTCAGACCTGAACTGGTCCCTAAAAAGTGGGTTTTTGAACATTTCTGAAAAATTTCAAGATTGTGGCCGTAAACTGCTGTACGGGCACACAGTAGGGCGTAGAGGGAAAGGTGCGCCGTATGGTTTTTGGAAGCCAGATTTTGCTGGACTGGTTTTTTGACACCATGTCCCATTTGAAGCACCCCTAGAGTAGAAACTCCATAAAAGTGACCCCATCTAAGAATCTACACCCCTCAAGGTATTCAAAACTGATTTTACAAACTTTGTTAACCCTTTAGGTGTTGCACAAGATTCAATGGAAAATAGAGATGCAATTTCAAAATTTCACTTTTAAGGCAGAATTTCCATTTTAATATTTTTTTTTCCAGTTACAAAGTGTAACGGAACGCCTAGCACCCCGACCGGGTACCTCCGTTGATAGATGCTCCTAGTGCTTTCTGAGGACTCCAAGCACTCCACTTGACACCGTACGCACTGCAGACCCCACTAACCGCCGAAGCTTGGTTGAGGTCTCACCATCTCCTACCCACCCTGGACCTACGACAAGGCTCCAGGCTCCAGTGGGAGAACCTCTCCTAAAACCAGAGAGCAGGAACAGCTCTTACAAGAGCTAGTAGTAAAGCCACGGGAGTATAGCAAATCTTCAGCGTATAGCAATCCCCCAGTGTTGATCAGTTACCCAAACACCAGCCTCAACATGATGAAGGATAAAACAGGCACTCTTTATTGAGGGCTACCCGCCCGTATTTATGCAGGTCCCCATCTGGTGGACACGCCACAAGGGGACCAGAAGGAAGACTGTGACACAGGACAGATATGCAGCAATTCAGGATACACAGACACAATACATCCCCACAATGCATCATGGTTTCCTCCTCTCTGCCCTGGAGACACCTGAGGAGTAATTCAATTATCTCTCAAGACAAAGGGAAATCGCCAATACACATGTGGGGACAACAGGACAGAAATCACCATTTAAACATGCAATGTCACAACCCTTACAGTAAACACAGACATTTAACATATCCCCAGATAGCTCAAGTCTGAGTGCATATTATTAGGTGAATGGCACTCAGACTACACGAATACAATAAAATTAGCTATCTGGGTACCCTAACATAACATAAAATACAATTCCAAAGACAGATTTAAGCTGTGCGGCCGGTCTGTCTTCTCCTTTAAAGTTAGTATGGGCCATAATCCTGAGGCAAGAGGCTGGTAGCCAGGCCCCTCCGAAACCCAGTGGCGAGGTTGGTTTCGCCACACAAAGCAAGGGTTAACAGCCAAACAAAACTCATTATTTATGGCCCTGATTCTGTAGTTTACAGAAACACCCCATATGTGGTCGTAAACTGCTGTACGGGCACACGGCAGGAATGCCATACGGTTTTTGGAAGGCAGATTTTGCTGGACTGTTTTTTTGACACCATGTCCCATTTGAAGCCCCCCTGATGCACCTCTAGAGTAGAAACTCCAAAAAAGTGACCCCATTTTAGAAACTACGGGATAGGGTGGCAGTTTTGTTAGTACTAGTTTAGGGTACATATGATTTTAGCTATTACACTTTTTGTGAAGTAAGATGACAAAAAATGGCTTTTTTTACACCGTTTTTATTTTTATTTTTTTACGGTGGTCACCTGAAGGGTTAGGTCATGTGATATTTTTATAGAGCCGGTCTATACGGACGCAGCGATACCTAATATGTATACTTTTTTTTTATTTATGTAAGTTTTACACAATGATTTCATTTTTGAAACAAAAAAAATCATGTTTTAGTGTTTCTACAGTCTAAGAGCCATAGTTTTTTCAGTTTTTGGGCAATTATCTTGGGTAGGGTATGATTTTTGCGGGATGAGATTACGGTTTGATTGGTACTATTTTGGCGTACATGCGACTTTTTTGATCACTTTTATTACCTTTTTTGGGAAGTAAGGTGGGCAAAATTTCAATTTTCTCATAGTTTTTTTATTTTTTATGGCGTTCACCGTGCGGGGAAAGTGACATGACCGTTTTATAGATCAGGTCGTTACGGACAGGTCGATACCTAATATGTGTAGTGTATT
Organism: Bufo bufo; assembly: GCF_905171765.1. NCBI lineage: Eukaryota > Metazoa > Chordata > Amphibia > Anura > Bufonidae > Bufo > Bufo bufo. The sequence goes on from NC_053389.1 coordinate 383,956,094, forward strand.
TATTTTTTTTATTCAGTGATAAATGTGTTTTTTTTTTTTTTTTTACTTTACTTTTTTCACTTTTTTATTATATTTTTTTGACCCAGACCCACTTGGTTCTTGAAGATCCAGTGGGTCTGATGTCTGTATAATACAGTACAGTACACTATATAGTGTATTGTACTGTATTTTACTTACACTTTGTCTGAACAGATCTATGCCTTTAGCACAGATCTGTTCAGCACCATGGACAGCAGGATGCCTGAGAAGGCGCCCTGTTGCCATGGGAACCTTCCCCGTCTGCTCAGTTGTGGCCACAACTGCGCAGACGGGTAAGAGTAAGGAGGAGGGCTCCCTCCCTCTGTGACCCCATCCTGTCTGGTGGCTGCAAAGGCACAGCAGCCCCCCGATGGGAGAGGGAGGGAGCTCCCGACTGTTAACCTCTGCTCTTCCATACCGCGGTCCGTACGGACCGCGGTATGGAAAGGGTTAAACGGCTGACACCACAGCACAGATGTCAGCCATTTATACCAGAGTGTCAGCAATGTGCTGACACTCTGGTATAACCACTGGCCACAAATGATTATTCAAGAGGAGGCGGACGAGGGATCGCGATCCCGCCTGCCGCACCGCCCGCAACCCCCCCCCCCCTGCACTACCCGCCGCCATAAAATCACTCAGGGGTGCAGGGGGGTGAAAATCTATATTTTGGCCATGTTAAAGTTTCTGATCATAAACTGCAGAAAGCGCAGCAAACCGCAAGTCTGAATTGACCTGCGGTTTGCTGCGATCGCCGACACGGGGGGAGGGGTCACCGGATTCCCCCGCGCATTTAGCCGAGGTGCCTGCTCAATGATTTGAGCAGGCACCTTGTTCCGATCACCGCCAGCCGGGCGGCAGTGATCGGAACAACACATGCCGTACCAATACGTCATGTGTCCTTAAGGGGTTAAAGATTCTGTCCTATTCTCTCCCTCACAGCAGCAGCATCCTCTCCCTACACTAAGCACAGCAGAGTGACGTGCAGCGCTACGTGACTCCAACTTATATAGAGGCTGGGTCACATGCTGCACTGGCCAATCACAGCCATGCCATTAGTAGGCATGGCTGTGATGGCTTCTAAGGGCACACAGTTAAACTCTTGTTGATTGGCTGCTCTGCAGCCTTTCAAAAAGCGCTAAGAAATCGCCGAACTCCAAACTCCAACTTTTACAGAAATGTTCGGGTCCGGGGTCCAAAAATCCTAAAGTTCGGTACGAACCTGAACTTTACAGTTCGGGTTCACTCAACCCTACTTATTACTTAAAATGAAAACACACTGGTACCTAATGCATGTTAACAATGGTCTTCCTGTTGTTATGACCTTCATAAGACTACACAAAAGGAATGTATTTGAAAAAAAGGCTGTATCCCACACACATACACATAACATACATATACCATTTCCTATTGAGCTATTCTAGGGATCCTTAAGTAAAAGATCTTGTTTTACATTGTATTCTTATAATAACATATGTAATATCCACCTTCGCCTGCTTGGTAAATGCAAGAAACAGGAAAATGTGAGCAGTGTGAAGCCTTGCTGCATATGCATGAGGGTTGTATTGTCACCTCACGACAGAGGTGTCTTCACAGCTCCCACATTAGAAAGGCAAACTAATTATAGCAGAGAAATCAGGCTTCCTCTTCAGTCCTTCACTCCCAGGGGAAGAAGCCCTCCAGATTGGAGATGACATAGTGTTCCTGTTAAAAAGCAATATAAAAGAGCTAAAGAAAATCAGGCCTACCTATAATAATCAGAACAACAGAAACCAGTCATTAAAAGGGTAATCAAAACACAATACATATATTTAGTCATAAATTTAGTTGGAATGGAATAGAAGACATGGAGGTTTTTTTGAAGTATAAATTCGTTAACACATCCCATTTCCTATTGGCAATATAAAAGTTGATTAGTGTTCGTTTTCACATGGACCAATGCATACTGAACGGTGGATGAACAATCTTTAGTACAACTGTTTGTCAACCATTCACTTTCCATATAATCGGCAGTACATCCCTCTTTACAAAAGGCTATGAGCTGTCAGCAAATGACCATTATTGGTGTGCGCACCTAAGAAACAAGCTTTTTGCTTCCTGAACACTGGCCTCTATGAACGGCCCTAACCAGTGTGCCCAATGTTATGGGTTTAAATAATGTACTTATACGCTGTGGTCAGAACATTAGGTCAGGTCTCCAAAAACATGTCTCAAAGCACAAAGAGTTCACTGTGCCATCGTGTATGCCAGCATGACACCAAATTATTTTCAACTGAGACTAAACCATATGCAGTCTGATTCTTCAAGAATATGACATGTCTGGCTATGCATGAGGACACTCTGCCATGGTACTAGAAATAATGGCAATTAACCAGCTCTGACACAGGCAGTATTATGCATCTATGGCAGCCTATAAATTATTCATGGTCATCAGCTTCTGTAGCACAATATGGAGGTGACACATTGTAACTATTTAAAAAGACAATGGTGGGATATACAGATGAAACAGAATATACAAGATACATTAAGTAGGAGCCCTACCCATAAGAGCTTAGAATTAGAGTTGAGCGAACACCTGGATGTTCGGGTTCGAGAAGTTCGGCCGAACTTCCCGGAAATGTTCGGGTTCGGCATCCGAACCCGACCCGAACTTCGTCCCGAACCAGAACCCCATTGAAGTCAATGGGGACCCGAATTTTTGGGCACTAAAAAGGCTGTAAAACAGCCCAGGAAAGAGCTAGAGGGCTGCAAAAGGCAGCAACATGTAGGTAAATCCCCTGCAAACAAATGTGGATAGGGAAATGAATTAAAATAAATTAAAATTAAGAAAAAATTAAAAATGAACCAATATCAATTGGACAGAGGTCCCATAGCAGAGAATCTGGCTTCACGTCAGCAGAGAATCAGTCTCTTCATGCCATAGCAGAGAATCTGGCTTCATGTCAGCGCAGAATCAGTCTTCATGTCATAGCAGAGAATCAGGCTTCACGTCACCCACCACTGGAACAGGCCACTGTCACACATTTAGGCCCCGGCACCCAGACAGAGGAGAGCGGTCCCGTAACAGAGAATCTGGCCTTATGTCAGCACAGAATCTGTCTTAATGTCATAGCAGAGAATCAGGCTTCACGTCAAACACCACTGGAACAGGCCACTGTCACACATTTAGGCCCAGGCACCCAGGCAGAGGAGAGAGGTCCCGTAACAGAGAATCTGGCCTTATGTCAGCGCAGAATCTGTATTCATGTCATAGCAGAGAATCAGGCTTCACGTCACCCACCACTGGAACAGGCCACTGTCACACATTTAGGCCCAGGCACCCAGGCAGAGGAGAGAGGTCCCGTAACAGAGAATCTGGCCTTATGTCAGCGCAGAATCAGTCTTCATGTCATAGCAGAGAATCAGGCATCACGTCACCCACCACTGGAACAGGCCACTGTCACACATTTAGGCCCAGGCACCCAGGCAGAGGAGAGAGGTCCCGTAACAGAGAGTCTGGCCTTATGTCAGCGCAGAATCAGTCTTCATGTCATAGCAGAGAATCAAGCTTCACGTCACCCACCACTGGAACAGGCCACTGTCACACATTTAGGCCCAGGCACCCAGGCAGAGGAGAGAGGTCCCGTAACAGAGAATCTGGCCTTATGTCAGCACAGAATCTGTCTTAATGTCATAGCAGAGAATCAGGCTTCACGTCACCCACCACTGGAACAGGCCACTGTCACACATTTAGGCCCAGGCACCCAGGCAGAGGAGAGAGGTCCCGTAACAGAGAATCTGGCCTTATGTCAGCGCAGAATCAGTCTTCATGTCATAGCAGAGAATCAAGCTTCACGTCACCCACCACTGGAACAGGCCACTGTCACACATTTAGGCCCCGGCACCCAGACAGAGAAGAGAGGTCCTGTAACAGAGAATCTGGCCTTATGTCAGCACAGAATCTGTCTTCATGTCATAGCAGAGAATCAGGCATCACGTCACCCACCACTGGAACAGGCCACTGTCACACATTTAGGCCCAGGCACCCAGGCAGAGGAGAGAGGTCCCGTAACAGAGAATCTGGCCTTATGTCAGCGCAGAATCTGTATTCATGTCATAGCAGAGAATCAGGCTTCACGTCACCCACCACTGGAACAGGCCACTGTCACACATTTAGGCCCAGGCACCCAGGCAGAGGAGAGAGGTCCCGTAACAGAGAATCTGGCCTTATGTCAGCGCAGAATCTGTATTCATGTCATAGCAGAGAATCAGGCTTCACGTCACCCACCACTGGAACAGGCCACTGTCACACATTTAGGCCCCGGCACCCAGACAGAGGAGAGCGGTCCCGTAACAGAGAATCTGGCCTTATGTCAGCGCAGAATCTGTCTTCATGTCATAGCAGAGAATCAGGCTTCACGTCAGCCACCACTGGAACAGGCCTCTGTCACACATTTAGGCCCAGGCACCCAGGCAGAGGAGAGAGGTCCCGTAACAGAGAATCTGGCCTTATGTCAGCACAGAATCTGTCTTAATGTCATAGCAGAGAATCAGGCTTCACGTCACCCACCACTGGAACAGGCCACTGTCACACATTTAGGCCCAGGCACCCAGGCAGAGGAGAGAGGTCCCGTAACAGAGAATCTGGCCTTATGTCAGCGCAGAATCTGTCTTCATGTCATAGCAGAGAATCAGGCATCACGTCACCCACCACTGGAACAGGCCACTGTCACACATTTAGGCCCAGGCACCCAGGCAGAGGAGAGAGGTCCCGTAACAGAGAATCTGGCCTTATGTCAGCGCAGAATCAGTCTTCATGTCATAGCAGAGAATCAAGCTTCACGTCACCCACCACTGGAACAGGCCACTGTCACACATTTAGGCCCCGACACCCAGACAGAGGAGAGAGGTCCTGTAACAGAGAATCTGGCCTTATGTCAGCACAGAATCTGTCTTCATGTCATAGCAGAGAATCAGGCATCACGTCACTCACCACTGGAACAGGCCACTGTCACACATTTAGGCCCAGGCACCCAGGCAGAGGAGAGAGGTCCCGTAACAGAGAATCTGGCCTTATGTCAGCACAGAATCTGTCTTAATGTCATAGCAGAGAATCAGGCTTCACGTCACCCACCACTGGAACAGGCCACTGTCACACATTTAGGCCCCGGCACCCAGACAGAGGAGAGGTTCATTCAACTTTGGGTTGCCCCACAATATAATGGTAAAATTAAATTAAAAATAGTATTGAATGAGGAAGTGCCCTGGAGTAGAATAATATATTGTTAAGGGGAGGTAGTTAATATTTAATCTGCACAAGGGATGGACAGGTCCTGTGGGATCCATGCCTGGTTCATTTTTATGAACGTCAGCTTGTCCACATTGGCTGTAGACAGGCGGCTGCGTTTGTCTGTAATGACGCCCCCTGCCGTGCTGAATACACGTTCAGACAAAACGCTGGCCGCCGGGCAGGCCAGCACCTCCAAGGCATAAAAGGCTAGCTCTGGCCACGTGGACAATTTGGAGACCCAGAAGTTGAATGGGGCCGAACCATCAGTCAGTACGTGGAGGGGTGTGCACAGGTACTGTTCCACCATGTTAGTGAAATGTTGCCTCCTGCTAACACGTTCCGTATCAGGAGGTGTTGCAGTTAGCTGTGGCGTGGTGACAAAACTTTTCCACATCTCTGCCATGCTAACCCTGCCCTCAGAGGAGCTGGCCGTGACACAGCTGCGTTGGCGACCTCTTGCTCCTCCTCTGCCTTCGCCTTGGGCTTCCACTGGTTCCCCTGTGACATTTGGGAATGCTCTCAGTAGCGCGTCTACCAACGTGCGCTTGTACTCGCGCATCTTCCTATCACGCTCCAGTGTAGGAAGTAAGGTGGGCACATTGTCTTTGTACCGGGGATCCAGCAGGGTGGCAACCCAGTAGTCTGCACACGTTAAAATGTGGGCAACTCTGCTGTCGTTGCGCAGGCACTGCAGCATGTAGTCGCTCATGTGTGCCAGGCTGCCCAGAGGTAAGGACAAGCTGTCCTCTGTGGGAGGCGTATCGTCATCGTCCTGTGTTTCCCCCCAGCCACGCACCAGTGATGGGCCCGAGCTGCTTTGGGTGCCACCCCGCTGTGAACATGCTTCATCCTCATCCTCCTCCACCTCCTCCTCATCCTCGTCCTCCTCGTCCTCCAGTAGTGGGCCCTGTCTGGCCACATTTGTACCTGGCCTCTGGTGTTGCAAAAAACCTCCCTCTGAGTCACTTTGAAGAGACTGGCCTTAAAAGTGCTAAAAATGACCCCTCTTCCTCCTCTTCCTCCTGGGCCACCTCCTCTTCCATCATCGCCCTAAGTGTTTTCTCAAGGAGACATAGAAGTGGTATTGTAACGCTGATAACGGCGTCATCGCCACTGGCCATGTTGGTGGAGTACTCGAAACAGCGCAACAGGGCACACAGGTCTCGCATGGAGGCCCAGTCATTGGTGGTGAAGTGGGTCTGATCCGCAGTGCAACTGACCCGTGCGTGCTGCAGCTGAAACTCCACTATGGCCTGCTGCTGCTCGCACAGTCTGTCCAGCATATGCAAGGTGGAGTTCCACCTGGTGGGCACGTCTCATTTGAGGCGGTGAGCGGGAAGGCCGAAGTTACGCTGTAGCGCAGACAGGCGAGCAGCGGCAGGGTGTGAACGCCGGAAGCGCGAACAGACGGCCCGCACTTTATGCAGCAGCTCTGACATGTCGGGGTAGTTGCGAATGAACTTCTGCACCACCAAATTCAGCACATGCGCCAGGCAAGGGATGTGCGTCAAACCGGCTAGTCCCAGAGCTGCAACGAGATTTCGTCCATTATCGCACACCACCAGGCCGGGCTTGAGGCTCACCGGCAGCAACCACTCGTCGGTCTGTTGTTCTATACCCCGCCACAACTCCTGTGCGGTGTGGGGCCTGTCCCCCAAACATATGAGTTTCAGAATGGCCTGCTGACGTTTACCCCGTGCTGTGCTGAAGTTGGTGGTGAAGGTGTGTGGCTGACTGGATGAGCAGGTGGAAGAAGAGGAGGAGGAAGCTGAGTAGGAGGAGGAGGAGACAGGAGGCAAAGAATGTTGCCCTGCGATCCTTGGCGGCGGAAGGACGTGCGCCAAATAGCTCTCCGCCTGGGGCCCAGCCGCCACTACATTTACCCAGTGTGCAGTTAGGGAGATATAGTGTCCCTGGCCGTGCTTACTGGTCCATGTATCTGTGGTTAGGTGGACCTTGCCACAGATGGCGTTGCGCAGTGCACACTTGATTTTATCGGACACTTGTTTGTGCAGGGAAGGCACGGCTCTCTTAGAGAAGTAGTGGCGGCTGGGAACAACATACTGTGGGACAGCAAGTGACATGAGCTGTTTGAAGCTGTGTGTGTCCACCAGCCTAAATGACAGCATTTCATAGGCCAGTAGTTTAGAAATGCTGGCATTCAGGGCCAGGGATCGAGGGTGGCTAGGTGAGAATTTACGCTTTCTCTCAAATGTTTGTGAGATGGAGAGCTGAACGCTGCCGTGTGACATGGTTGAGATGCTTGGTGACGCAGGTGGTGGTGTTGGTGGTACATCCCATGTTTGCTGGGCGGCAGGTGCCAACGTTCCTCCAGAGGCGGAGGAAGAGGCCGAGGCGGCGGCAGCAGCAGCTGAAGAGGCCGAGGCGGCAGCAGCAGAAGATGTAGCAGGGGGAGCCTGAGTGACTTCCTTGTTTTTAAGGTGTTTACTCCACTGCAGTTCATGCTTTGCATGCAGGTGCCTGGTCATGCAGGTTGTGCTAAGGTTCAGAACGTTAATGCCTCGCTTCAGGCTCTGATGGCACAGCGTGCAAACCACTCGGGTCTTGTCGTCAGCACATTGTTTGAAGAAGTGCCATGCCAGGGAACTCCTTGAAGCTGCCTTTGGGGTGCTCGGTCCCAGATGGCGGCGGTCAGTAGCAGGCGGAGTCTCTTGGCGGCGGGTGTTCTGATTTTTCCCACTGCTCCCTCTTTTGCTACGCTGTTGGCTTGGTCTCACCACTGCCTCTTCCTCCGAACTGTGAAAGTCAGTGGCACGACCTTCATTCCATGTGGGGTCTAGGACCTCATCGTCCCCTGCATCGTCTTCCACCCAGTCTTGATCCCTGACCTCCTGTTCAGTCTACACACTGCAGAAAGACGCAGCAGTTGGCACCTGTGTTTCATCATCATCAGAGACGTGCTGAGGTGGTATTCCCATGTCCTCATCATCAGGAAAAATAAGTGGTTGTGCGTTAGTGCATTCTATCTCTTCCACCCCTGGGGAAGGGCTAGGTGGATGCCCTTGGGAAACCCTGGCAGCAGAGTCTTCAAACAGCATAAGAGACTGCTGCATAACTTGAGGCTCAGACAGTTTCCCTGATATGCATGGGGGTGATGTGACAGACCGATGGGCTTGGTTTTCATGCGCCATCTGTGCGCTTTCTGCAGAAGACTGGGTGGGAGATAATGTGAACGTGCTGGATCCACTGTCGGCCACCCAATTGACTAATGCCTGTACCTGCTCAGGCCTTACCATCCTTAGAACGGCATTGGGCCCCACCAAATATCGCTGTAAATTCTGCTGGTTACTGGGACCTGAGGTAGTTGGTTCACTAGGATGTGTGGCTGTGGCAGAACGGCCACGTCCTCTCCCAGCACCAGAGGGTCCACTAACACCACCACGACCATGTCCACGTCCGCGTCCCTTATTAGATGTTTTCCTCATTGTTCCCGTTCACCACAATTTTGAGAATGGCAAATTTGGGAATGCTTTTTCAATCCAGAACAAAAAGTCTGCTTTTACGGTCACTACAAATAACTTGACCAGCTAAAACTGTGCAGATTTGGTTGAATAGAGATGTGAGACCTGTTTTTTTTTGCGCTGTGTGACAGTTATAGGTTTAATCACAGAATGACACTTCTATCAGCACGCTAGCGTGTGTCTTAGGTTTTTATGAATGATACTATCAATAACTTCAATGTAAGATTTTCTTTTTGGGATAGATTTCAAGTAGGCCTGAAATACCACAAACTAGTTATTTTCAGAATGGCAAATTTGGGAATGCTTTTTCAACCCAGAACAAAAAGTCTGCTTTGACGGTCACTACAAATAACTTGACCAGCTAAAACTGTGCAGATTTGGTTGAATAGAGATGTGAGACCTGTTTTTTTTTTGCGCTGTGTGACAGTTATAGGTTTAATCACAGAATGACACTTCTATCAGCACGCTAGCGTGTGTCTTAGGTTTTTCTGAATGATACTATCAATAACTTCAATGTAAGATTTTCTTTTTGGGATAGATTTCAAGTAGGCCTGAAATACCACAAACTAGTTATTTTCAGAATGGCAAATTTGGGAATGCTTTTTCAACCCAGAACAAAAAGTCTGCTTTGACGGTCACTACAAATAACTTGACCAGCTAAAACTGTGCAGATTTGGTTGAATAGAAATGTCAGGTCTATTTTTTAGGCGCTGGGTGACAGGCTCAACTTGCCCCTGATGTAATATATGGCCAAAAAATAACCAGACTGTTGATGGTTAAATGCACTTCGGTGACACAGGCTCAGCCTGCAGCTGATGTAGTATATGGCCAAAAAATAATCAGACTGTTGATGGTTAAATGCACTTGGGTGAAACAGGCTCAGCCTGCAGCTGATGTAGTATATGGCCAAAAAATAACCAGACTGTTGATGGTTAAATGCACTTCGGTGACACAGGCTCAGCCTGCAGCTGATGTAGGATATAGCACAAAATAACCACACTATCGATGGTTAAATACACTTGGTGATAGCTCGTGCTGGCGCACCACAAGTCACAAAATGGCCGCCGATCACCCCAGAAAAAAAGTGATCTAAAAACACTCTGGGCAGCCTCAAAAAAGTGAGCAAGTCAATAATAGCACTTCAATGATCCACAGCTGCAGATCGATCACAGAATGAAGTCTTTTGGAGGAGTTAATCTGCCTAATCTCGCCCTAACGTCGCAGCTGCAACCTCTCCCTATACTGATCATAGCAGAGTGATGTGCGGCGCTACGTGACTCCAGCTTAAATAGAGGCTGGGTCACATGGTGCACTGGCCAATCACAGCCATGCCAATAGTAGGCAAGGCTGTGATGGCCTCTTGGGGCAAGTAGTATGACGCTTGTTGATTGGCTGCTTTGCAGCCTTTCAAAAAGCGCCGAACACCGAACCCGAACCCGGACTTTTACGAAAATGTTCGGGTCCGTGTCACGGACACCCCAAAATTCGGTACGAACCCGAACTATACAGTTCGGGTTCGCTCATCCCTACTTAGAATCCATAAGGGGTAGGGAATAAACGAGAGAGGTTACAGAAAGATGTAAGTAGCCCTTTACATATCAGGTGAAAACAGTGTTGGAATACAGGCTATGTATTTAGTGTTTAGGGACCATTCACACTTTGTTTTTTAGGCTGTTTTTCACAGATTTTTCACTCCGGATCCACACCAAAAAAAGCCTCTAAAAGCCTCCCATTAATTTCAAAGGGAGGCTGAATTAGCATTTTTTTTCCACGCTGAAAAAAACTGCATGGAAAAAAGAAGCAGCATGCTCTGTCTTAGAGTGGAATTCAAACTGATTCTCCCATGGAAATGAATGGTAAGCTGAAAAAAGCAACCCAAAAACCGCACAGAAAATCAGCGCAGATTTTTTCAGTGATACCTTTTTGTGCGTTTTCAAAACCTGTTGAGTGAATATAATTTGGAGAGTGTTAGATGGAACAAGGGAAAGAGTTCCAGAAGCGAGAAGAGGCACTAGAAAGGTCTTAGGGTATCCATAGTGTGAGGAAGTGATTAGATTGGTGGAGGGGGAGCAGGTATGTTTAAATCAGAGAAGAAATCATCATCATGCTTAATAAATGGCTGTACACAAAGTAAAGCTAAGTGCCACAATTCACTACGCTAAACACTAAATAATGTCTGTTCTTCTAGTTGACAAAATATGATGCTTTCACTCATTGCTCAGGAGAGCAAGAAACATATATTTGGAAACTAACAAGTTAACATTGGGGTTGAGCGAACCCGAACTTTAGGATTTTTGGACCCCGAACCCGAACATTTCAGTAAAAGTTCGGGTTCGGTGTTCGCCGCATTCTTGCCGCTTTTTGAAAAGCCAATCAACAAGCGGTTAACTGTCTGACCTTAGACGCCATGCTACACTGGCATGGCTGTGATTAGCCAGTGTAGCATGTGACCCAGCCTCTATATAAGCTGGAGTCACGTAGCGCTGCACGTCACTCTGCTGTGCTTAGTGTAGTGAGAGGATGCTGCTGGTGTTTTCAGGGAGAGAATAGGACTGAATCTTTTGCTCAAAATCTGAATCTAACTCAGCGATCTACATACATTGTGTTTTGTGGGTGCAGGGCACAATTTTTTTCCCCTGTCCTGAGCCCATTGACCGAAAAAAAAAAAATAACTTTAATAAGTCAGTTAGGTGGGCGGCAGCAGCGGCCATTTTATGCAAGCTCAGTGCACCAGCACTGCATCTGAGCTTTTGGGACATTGAAAATCCAAATTTTTTGGGCAATATACAACATCTGGATTAGTCAGTGTGCAAGTGTTAAATTCAAGTTTAATATATACAGCTTTCATATTCTGTTACCAAAAAAACACTTTTTTGGCAATATACAACATCTGGATTAGTCAGTGTGCAATTTAAGCTAGAAGTACAGCCATCATTTTCTGGGGTTTTAAAAACACACTTTTTTTGCCAAAAACCACAATTTTCAGGCCTTGCAGCATCAGCATGTTTGAAATTCCTGGGTTATATACTGCTGCCATATTGAGTTATTAAACAAACACCCGTTTGGGCAAAAAAAAGTTTATTTGGCAGCCTTTGCTGCATATGTCATTGTGAGATACACCCTTAATACATTTGGGTTAGATTCAGAGATTTGAAATACCGCCTTTTGGTGCACCAATATTTAATTCAGGCCTACTGTGGGTCAGGCCGTGTGAGATACACCCTGTATATACAGGGCTTATATTCTTTCATTAATAAAACACCCTTTTTGGGTCAAAATACACAATATTTCAGGCCTTGCAGCATAAGCATGTTTGAAATTCCTGGGTTTTGGGGCGTGGCCTGGACGTCTAGCAAGATGGCAGCGTGAGGTGCGAGCTCCGCCGCCCTGCTTCATAAGTGGAGACTTACTAGCAAAGGAGTGCATCTTATGGGGAAGAATTTACCCCCTAAGAAGACCAGAGACACACCGGTAGCCACTTTGAAGACGCCGAGGATAGACGAGTACCTGAAACGTCAGTGGGGGACTCAACAGATCAGGCGTGGCCTACCATATTCGAGGGCCTCCGGCACCGCTGCGGGTGAAGATTCATGCGCTCCACCTCTCACGCGGGAGACCCTGCACTATAATCCCTGCCAGGCACGATAGTCGCTCCTCTCCCCGATCGCAAGGGAGTTTACCCCTGGGGTTTACGCGTGTGACACAGAGAGCAGTGCTGAAGACATATCTCGGCGCCGTGAACATCGCTATAATCCTGGTGACATGCCACCTAAAATGGCGCCCAAGTATACTGGCGCGCAGGCCACGCCATCGCAGCGCCGCAGGGAAGGTCACAACTCACGTGGGGAGCCCACAGATCCACCTCACTATGTCGATAGAAATAAGGGAGAGACTGCTAATTGGGACCAAATGTCAGATATGACTGTGGAAGGGGAAGAAGGGATGCTACAACCATCACAGGCGTCCATTGTACTTCAAAAAACGCTGCAGCACCTTCCTACGAAAGAAGACTTCAAGACATTAGTGGCAGAAGTGAGAAGCGCTTGTAAAGCAGAAATATCGTCCTTGAGACAAGATTTTAAACATATGTCAGCACATGTTGATTCTATTGAAACACAGCATGATGATACCCGCAAATAAGTTACACACCTACATTCCATTATCTCCTGTTACTCACAGAATATCAGGGAGAACACTCGTCATTTGGAAGACTTGGACAACAGAGGGCGCAGAAATAATATACGAATTAGGGGCCTACCTGAATCTGAAAAAGAGGAAAACTTACATAAAGTCTTAGGGGAGTTATTTAATTACATACTGGAATCTCAGTCACCTCAAGTCATCAAAATGGACCGAGCACACAGAGCTTTACGCCCTAAGAACTCCTCCGCACAACCATGTGATATGCTGTATACATGATTTCCAGCTTAAGGAATCTATTATGACCAAAGCTCGTATACAACGTACTATTGACTTTCATGGGGCACGAGTTCAACTGTACCAAGATCTTTCATGGCTGACGCTTCAAAAAAGGAAAGTGCTACAACCCCTTCTCAATTACCTCAAGAAATGTAAGAACCACCACGTTGAGATCTCATGCAGACTTATCATCATTCTGCTCTGCTCTGGACATCCCGTTTCCGCAATTGGACGATTGGGAGATCCCTGACCCTTTGGCTGCTCCTCCACCGATTTGGAACTTAGTGAGACTTGACGCTCACTTGATCTGTTGGCATCCATGAAGATATCCTATGATCGTCTCCTGATGACCACCGCTTACTAGATGGCGTTTTTTTTTCCTTCTTTTTTTAGGGAGGCTCCAGACACCGCGCCCTTACTAACCTAGTTTTATTACTGTTTTATTCTTTTAATAATTTACAGTATTGGGTTTACTGTTAATATGCTTTTTTAATTTTTTTTTCTTGCACTATTCCATCTGTAACCTCCTTGCAAGGAAAGTCTAGTCATGGTCCTATATCATGGGTCATTCTACCTGCCCTCTACCTCTCCCCTATCTCCTTTGCAGATGGGGAGGAGAGACAGGACTCTGAGATAGTTATGGGGTGTTATGTGTTGACTCATTACTGGGCACTAGGCCCAATGATTGGAACGTTCTTAAGTTCAATATTGTCTACTAGTAGTCCTTTGTATTCCCCTTCCCCTTCATGCTCTTTCCTCCCTCCCATCTCTTTTGCAGAAGTTATGCTAGTCCTCAATTCTTAAATTCGTCAGGAATGGAAAGAGGCACAGGATTCCATGTGGTACCCTTACAGCCCTTAAATCGCAGGGTGGTCTGGGGCTACCTTATATCACTAAATATTATTGGGCAACGCATTTAAGGCGTATCCCTGCTTGGTCGAACTTTGCGTATTCCAGGTGGATGGAATTGGAAAAATTATGGATTGCCCGATACATCCCAATGCCTTAATAAGGTCTCGTTTACCAATTACCCTGACACCACAGTTGTTGGGGCCTATGTCTCATACGTATAATGTTTGGAAATTTTGTAGACAGGGATTCTCTCTAGTATCCGATAACTCATCCATGATATCCTTCCTATTTAATCCGCTGTTTCCTGCTGGTATGGAGGTTTCCGCTTTGCAGATATAGTGGATTATAGGACTTGGACGATTATACCTTTTGACTCCCTTACATCCAAGTACCACTTGCCAGAGACCTCTAGATATCAACATCTTCAAATTCAGCATTTGTTCACCAGTTTATTTAATGCTACACAGGTCTGTACACCAACGACGTTTGAGAAGTTGTGTAAACTTTCAGACTTGACAAAAGGGCTCATCTCAGAGATGTACTGTCCTCATTGGTCTCTTCCATGCCACGCAGACACTCATATATGTCAAAATGGGAAAAGTTTATAGGGAGTGACATATCTCCAGGTGAATGGAAAATAATATGGGAAAGAGCAGCTTTAACTTCCACTTGTGCCACATTCAAAGAACATTTTTATAAACTTTTGATGTTCTGGTATCATACTCCTCAACAGTTGAGGCATTTTGATCCTAAATTATCAGATAGATGCTGGAGATGTGGAACGGAACTAGGGTCACTGTTTCCCATTTTCTGGGAGTGTTCCTTGTTGCACCCATTTTGGAAAGAGACACAGGAGATTCTTTTACAAACAATAGGTGTTGAGTTCCCTTTAAACCCCTATTTGTATTTGTTAAATATGCCTCCCACTCCACTGAAAAAACCTACTTTATTACTGGTATTATACTGACAGCTGCTAGACGCCTTATAGCTAGTTTTTGGAAACGACATGACAGGCCTAGTCGTTCGGACCTTACAGCAAGTGTTTTAGATGTTAGAAGAATGGAATACCTAACTGCCCTCATGACCAATCAAGTTGAACGATTTGACAAAGTATGGAAGCCCTGGGATGATTATACTGATACGCTTCTGTGATATTACAAAGTTGCTTCCTGGACACATTCCTCCCCCTCCTCTACTCTTGTGTATTGTCTTGTCTCTGTTTGTTATACTTCCTTTATATCTCTTGCTAGTTACTAACTGGTCCATTTGAATTTGGACCTACATTATTATCATTTTAATGTAATCTTTATATGCCACCAAGATTCCATATGTTTGTCACTTTGTAAATCATTACTATGTAGTGGCTCAATCTTCTTTACGTTTATGATGCACATGCTTAGTCTACTATGTTGACTCTTATGCAGAAATGTTGATATTCATTGCTGTATCGTTTTCTCATTTTATATGAAATTTTTGATATTTTTTTAATAAACAGACAATTATAAAAAAAAAGAAAAAAGAAAAAGAAATTCCTTTGTTATATACTGCTGCCATATTGAGTTATTAAACAAACACCCGTTTGGGCAAAAAAAGTTTATTTGGCAGCCTTTGCTGCATATGTCATTGTGAGATACACCCTTAATGCATTTGGGTTAGATTCAGAGATTTGAAATACCGCCATTTGGTGCACCAATATTTAATTCAGGCCTACTGTGGGTCAGGCCGTGTCAGATACACCCTGTATATACAGGGCTTATATTCTTTTATTAATAAAACACCCTTTTTGGGGCAAAATACACAATATTTCAGGCCTTGCAGCATAAGCACGTTTGCAATTCCTGGGTTATATACTGCTGCCATATTGAGTTATTAAACAAACACCCGTTTGGGCAAAAAAAGTTTATTTGGCAGCCTTTGCTGCATATGTCATTGTGAGATACACCCTTAATACATTTGGGTTAGATTCAGAGATTTGAAATACCGCCATTTGGTGCACCAATATTTAATTCAGGCATACAGTGGGTCAGGCCGTGTGAGATACACCCTTTACATACGGGGGTTTGATTCAGGAAATTGAAATACAGCCATTTTGGGCAAAGAAACTTTTAATTGAGGCCTAGTCTGGTTCAGGCCGTGTGAGATACACCCTTTACATACAGGGGTTTGATTCAGGAATTTGAAATACAGCCATTTTGGGCAAAGAAATCTTTAATTGAGGCCTACAGTGGTTCAGGCCGTGTGAGATACACCCTTTACATACAGGGGTTTGATTCAGGCATTTGAAATAGTCATTTTGGGCAAAGAAATCTTTAATTAAGGCCTAGTCTGGTTCAGGCCGTGTGAGATACACCCTTTACATACTTTAGTTCTATTCTACTATTAATTAAACATCCATTTAGGGCAAGAACCTAAATTCGAGAAATATGAGGAGAGCGTCAAATAAGGGACATGGCCCAGGTCGTGGTGCTGCTGGTGGAGCTCCTGTTGCAGGGAGAGGACATGGCCGATCTGTGCCAGCTACACGCACAAGTGAAACCTCTTTCTCAGGTGCGAGTAGGCGACAGAACCTGCAGCGGTATTTGGTCGGGCCTAATTCGGCTCAACGAATGGTGAGGCCTGAACAAGTACAGGCGATAGTAGATTGGGTTGCTGACAGTGGATGCAGTTCCTTCACATTGTCTCCCACCCAGTCTCCTGCTGAAAGACCACTATTGGCACCTGCAGCCGATGTCCATCAGTCTTTCACCTCACCCCCTTGCAAATCAGCCAAGCAGTCTGAGCCCCAAGTCATGCAGCAGTCTCTTCTGCTTTTTGATGTCTCTGTTAGCAGGGTTTCCCAGGGCCATCCACCTAGCCCTGCCCCAGAAGTGGAAGAGATTGAGTGCACCGATGCCCAACCACTTATCTTTCAAGATGAGTACATGGGAGGACCATCGCAGCAGGTCTCGGATGATGACGAAACACAGGAGCCAACTGCTGGGGCTTTCGAAAGTGTGCAGACCGACAAGGAAGCAGGGGTGAAGACTGGGTGGAAGATGAAGTGGAGGACGATGAGGTCCTTGACCCCACATGGAATCAAGGTCATGCGAGTGACCTATGTAGTTCGGAGGAAGAGGCGGTAGTCGCACAGAGCCACCAGCTGTCACCGCCAGTTCTGTGAGAAGGTCTGGCAGACGTCCTTCTCTACCTCTTGCATGAGGTTCTTTGTTTTGGTTTCACTTTGTCATCTTCTTTTCTTCTCCCAGGTGTCACCTATTTAGACTAATCGTCTCCCTTTATATTCCCTCCCATACTGCCTCACTTTGCGGTTTAAACTACTTCCTGGATTAAGTGTTCACTACTGGAGGCTGCTGCTGCTGTTTTCTCAGATAAGTCTTTTAATGTATTGTGTTTCCTTGCTGGCTTGATTCTAGGTGACCCTGACTCTGTCCATATTAAGTGCAGGGAGCCGGTGGTCGTGTCCCCTCACTATTATAGGCTTTTCAGGTGTCACACAGTCTTAGGTACGTGGGCATGCAATCGTTTACCATTGAGACCCTTGCATGGGCATAGCAGTCAGGGAGAGCTCTTAGGGTTTTATATGCTCCTTAGTTTGGGATCAAGCCAGTCGGACGTTTATTCAGAAGTTCCAGCTATCTGCAACATCATCCATGACATTATAAACCGCCGTAACCGTCTTAAGCATGGATCCGGTTTCAGCCTTGATTGATTTCATGCAAGGTGTTCTGTCCTCACATGAAGGCGAATGAAGGTGTAACTGATAATGGCTTTGTGACTGTCCTACCTTCGTATCCAAGCAGTGGAGCAGACCGGACCGGCAGATGCTCAGGTTAGATGGATCCAGACGTAGACATGAGGATGCAATCAAACGTGGGTTTATTTGATCCAGAGCAGTGACATACAGTGATGCAATACAGGAATGCAGTAGATGCTGTCATGTGGATGTCTTTCCTGAGGCTAACTGCTGAGGCAACTGCTGGTCAAAAACTGATGCCTTCACAAGCCGAGGTGTGTGTCTCCAGTCACAAAGGAATGCAGCACTAAAAAAGGCTACAGGAAGTGACCAGGCCCAAGGCTGCTAAAACCACGCACAGAAATAAAACTTTATTTAACAAGAACGAAGGCGTGCAGCATACAAATTCCGGCCAGCAGATGGCAGCAGAGAACAATAGACTTAAACAACATAAGTAAAACAAGAAATAATACAGTGCAGAAATTCAATATGAAAGGAACAGCACACTCCCCGTCTGAAATTCACTTTGGGGATTTCACTATGACGAATGTCCATAAAATATAAACAACCTGTAAAAGAAAACATGTTAGAATGCAAAAACATAGAAAGTCCTGTTTTCCAACTTGGAATGGAGAAGATCTGCGAAGCTAGATACAGTCCTGTTCACCCATCAGGGACGTTCTCGATGGGTCTCATCCAACTGGAGAAACGTTCAAAGCGCTGACAACCGAAGCTGGCGGTTTGCTTTGTCCCAGTGACTAATGCATTAACTTCAGCGCGGATTTCTGGATCATTATCCGGATCCTGGATGCTGAAAACTTCCTGTACACATTCGTCTGCCTCTCCAAGCAGAAACTCTTGACCTGTAAGCCAAGTAGAGTTAGTAAAGGAACCTATAGACATAGGCCTAGTGGCGTGATCTGCTGGATTAAGTTCGGATGGTACATAGTGCCATTGTTCAGGTTTGGAGGACCTCCTGATTCTCTCTATGCGGTTACTAACGTACACATAAAATCGCTTGGTCCGATTGTGGATGTAACCTAAAACGACCTTACTGTCGGTGTAATACTGGACTTCAGCTATGTCGACACCCAGTTCTTGTTGTATGAAATCCGCAATCTCCACTGCCAACACAGTCCCACAAAGTTCGAGTCTGGGAATAGTATGATCGGGCTTGGGGGCTAACTTAGCCTTACCAAAGACGAATCCAACGTGATTTTGGTTGTTGGGTTCTGTGACTTTCAGATAGGCAACCGCTGCGATGGCCTCCGTGGAGGCGTCCGAGAACACGTGGAGTTCTTTCCTTATGCTAGAGGAAAGTGAAGTTTTAATATAGCATCTCGGGATGTGGATCTCATCCAAGGCACACAAGGATCGCTTCCAGGCTTCCCATTTTTGCTCTTTCTCGGAGGGAAGTGGGGTATCCCAATCCTTGACTGTTTCAGAAAACTGTCTCAGTAGAGATTTACCTTGTATGGTGATGGGCGCTACAAATCCCAGCGGATCAAATAGGCTGTTTACCACTGATAGGACGCCTCGTTTTGTGAATGGCTTGTCTGCACAACTTATCTGAAAACCGAAGGAGTCAGCCGAGAGATCCCATCTGAGGCCCAAGCTCCTCTGCACAGGTGGACTGTCCAGTCCCAAGTTAATGTCCTTGAATCCTGGTGCGTGATCGCCTGATTCGAAGGCCCTCATAACGGCCAGGCTGTTTGAAGCAATTTTGTGTAGTCTAAGTTTAGCTTGGTACAACATACTTTGAGTCCTTTTAAGCAGATCGATAGCCGCTTCTTCAGTCGGTAGTGATTTGAGTCCATCGTCTACGTAGAAGTCCTTTTCTACAAAGTCTCTGGCGTCTTTACTGTACTTGGATTCTCCCTCTAATGCAGTTCGCCGAAGGCCGTAAGTTGCCACGGCAGGTGAAGGGCTGTTTCCAAATACGTGTACCCTCATACGATATTCTGCCATCTCTGCGTTGGTGTCATTATTCTTGTACCACAGAAACCTGAGGAAATTCCGGTGGTCCTCTCTGACTACGAAACAGTGGAACATCTGTTCAATGTCAGCGGTGATGGCAACGAGCTCTTTTCTGAACCTCATCAGCACTCCAACTAGGTTATTCGTCAGATTAGGACCTGTGAGAAGGACATCATTAAGAGATACACCTTGATGTTTGGCACTTGAGTCGAAAACAACCCTAATTTGATTAGGTTTCCGTGGGTGATACACTCCAAATGAAGGCAAGTACCAGCACTCGTCGTTCTTCCCTAAGGATGGAGCTGGTTCTGCATGGTTGTTGCGAAATATTTTGTCGATAAAGGCAACGATGTGTTCTCTCATCTCAGGCTTGCTGTTCATGGTACGCTGAAGAGAGTTAAATCTAGACAGAGCTTGTTCCCTATTGTTCGGGAGTCTCACCCTGGTAGCTCGGAAGGGTAATGGAGAAACCCAGTGATTGGTTTCGTCTTTAAGGAACTCATTGTCCATTATCTTGATAAATTCTCTGTCCTCTACTGACAAAGCTACTTTATCATCGTCCTTGCTGGTATGAAAGACTAATCTTCCCAAGTTGTCGGCAAAGGGAGGAATGTCGTCAGGTGGTTGTATGAGGTCTGGAGGCTTCTCTTTCACTTCATAGTGATGAGGGCAAGGCTTAATGCAAGTTGTGCGTCCATCTCCACGCACGTACGTTTTGAATGAGTGGATTTTTGGCTGATCCAAACATACATTTCCTATGACTACCCATCCCAAGTCCAGTCTCTGGGCGTATGGTGCATAGTCGGGACCATTACACTGTTGACGCACCTTGTGTACCCTTAGATTGTCTCTGCCAAGCAGGAGTAGAATCTCGGCGTTGTTGTCCATAGGTGGGATAACGTTGGCCAGGTGCCTTAGGTGTGGATGGTGAAATGCAGCTTCCGGGGTAGGAATTTCATCCCTATGGTTGGGTATTTGATCGCATTCGATCAGCGTCGGTAGAGGTATCTCCGTATTTCCACTGACTGAACAAGCGATGAATCCTTGTGCCCTCCTGCCGCTAGTCTCTATGCGACCTGAGCAGGTGTTTAAGATGTAGGGTTCTGATGGTCCCTTTATTCCAAAGGCTTCAAAGAATTTAGGTCCTGCTAGGGAGCGGTTGCTTTGGTCGTCAATGATGGCATACATTTTTACTGCCTTTTCTGGTAGCCCCTCCGGGTAGACCTTAATTAGGCATATGCGGGCACAACATTTCTCACTCTGGCCCTCCCCACATACGTCCAAGCATGAGCAGGAAACAGCAGTGGCTGCGTTAGCGTAGTTCTGGGGCTCCCCGCCATGACTCGGAGCAGGACTGGTGGTGACAGCAGCCGGTGAATCCCTTGTGAGTGGAGTTGGGTGCATAGCTGAGGCATGTCTTTCACTATGACACTCCTCACACTTGATAATGGATTTACAGTCCTTAGCCATGTGCTCCAATGAAGCGCAGCACCTGAAGCATACCCCAAGCTCGGTGAGGACTTTCTTGCGCTCCTGTATGGTTTTGGATCTAAACCCTCTGCATTTGTTCAGCGAGTGTGGTTTTTTATGAATGGGACATTCACGATTGAAGGCCTTGTCTCCTGATGAGGTAGTGTACTGTCTACCAGTGGGTACTGCAGATGATGGTAGGTTAGTCTTTCTAACATTCACGCTGCTCTTAAAGTCTCTGTGTTTATGCACAATACTTTCATACCTTGATGATGGTGTCGCTGAAGCTGTAGTATTGAACTCCAGGAAGTCGAGGTTGGGGTCATTCCTCATCTGGGACTGTTCATCGATGAATCTACAGAAATGAATAAATGGGGGAAAAGTGACGTCATGCACTCTTTTGTACCTTGAGACTGATGCCGCCCACTTCTCTTGCAGGCTGTATGGTAACTTCACGACAATTGGGTTCACCCCATGGGCTGTATCCAGGTAGCACAGCCCGGACAGACGAGGGTCTCTTTTGGCAAGCTCCAGTTCCATGAGCAAATCACTTAAATCCTGAAGCTTATGGACATCCTTGAGACTGATCTTGGGGACGTTCTGCAGTCTCCTGAATAGTGCCTTCTCTATTGCTTCTGCGCTGCCAAAGGTGCGTTCGAGTCTCTGCCAGGCTGCAGCGAGACCTGCTTCTGCTTGTCCCACATAGACAGTTCTAAGGCTCTTGATGCGATTTGTGGAGCCTGGGCCCAGCCAGTTGATCAAGAGGTCGAGCTCCTGCTCTGCGGTTAGGTTGAGGTTGGCGATGGCAGCTTTGAAGGTTGCCTTCCAGGCTCTGTAGCTCTCTGCACGGTCATCAAATTTTGAGAGACTGGTGTTAATTAGCTCTCTGCTCACCATAAACCTGGCAAACTCAGACATATCTGATTTCTCACTGCTTGTTGCCATGACAACTTGTGATGCCCCTGGGGCGTATAGGCTGCGTGGCGTGAAAGGGTGAGATGCTTCCGGGTAGAATGATGTTGCTGCAGGGTTGAGCTGTGGTCTAGCCTCTGTAGATTCTGATGACTGCTGTTTGAGCTGTGGAGGTAGGCCAGGAAACACCTGGTAGCCATCTTGCTGTAATAACTGCCCTTGAGAGAGCGCGTCTGGGCGACTGTTATTGGATTGCTCGGGTGCTGTGGGTGTCACTGGCCCTGCAGGTAGAGCTGACTTGGAGGTTTCAGTGTTGTTGGCTTGGACAGTACTGCACACTGGGGGTGGTGCAGATAACTGTTTCAGTACATAGTCGCTTGTGCGATCAGCTGGATCGTGTATCTCCTCTGGTGGTAAGCAGACTGAATCAAGGCCTTGGCTTAATGCTTGCTCAAGTAGTCTTACTTTTGCTAATGCGATTTCCTCTTCCCTCTCTGATTCAAGGATCTTTATTCGAGCCTCTGCTTCTGCTTCTGCCCTCTTGGCTTTTGCCTCCGCTTCTGCCCTCTTGGCTTCTACCTCCGCTTCTGCCCTCTTGGCTTTTGCCTCCGCTTCTGCCCTCTTGGCTTCTACCTCCGCTTCTGCCCTCTTGGCTTCTGCCCTCTTGGCTTCTGCCTCCGCTTCTGCCCTCTTGGCTTCTGCCTCCGCTTCTGCCCTCTTGGCTTCTGCCTCCACTTCTGCCCTCTTGGCTTCTACCTCCGCTTCTGCCCTCTTGGCTTCTGCCTCCGCTTCTGCCCTCTTGGCTTCTGCTTCAGCCCTCGCAAGGACTTCTTTTTCGGTGAAGGAACGCCTCACTTTGGATTGCTCTGCATTTATGCGGGCCTCTAGTAATCTGTCGCTCAGGGTGGAGCTTCTAGAGCATGATGATCTGTAGGACCGCGAGGAATGTTTGGATGAATGCGATCTGTGTGATCTAGTTTCTTGCAAATGAGAGATACGGAGTTCCACTTTATCTTTAGCATCCAGCACCATGGCGTCTCTTTGTCTGTCTATTGATTCTGCCTTGCACAATTCTGATGGGGCTTCTTCAATATTAGAGTCTTTTAGAAAGGTTATATACCTTGTGGACAGTCTCTTGTATCTTTCATGGGCTGCGTTCAGCCGCCCGACGCCAACTTGTAAACTGGTGGTATCGCCTGAGGAGGACTTAAGTTCTGATATGAGGGAGGAAACTCGTTCCGATAGCTCTTCCAGGTTGTCACATAGCTCATCTTTCCTGGTGTGATAATTTTCTGTGATCTTTATAGTTGGTTTGAGAGAGCGCCTTGGTCGCGTGACTTGGTCTGCTGGAAGTGTGGGTTCTACCTCCAGCTCTTCATAATGATCAGTATCGGGTTGCATTTGCTTTGTTTCATCGCTGGGGAACTGTACAAGGTCCTTTTCGGACATTTTGATTTAAGGTGCGCTGTCTCTTTAAGAAATCGAACTTTTGAATTGGGGGCTGAAAATTGCATTGCGGCTCAGATGAGGCACCCCGATGAGTTTCCCAAAGTCCTTTTAGTGAATTGCGGGGTTTTGGTTTAAGGGAGGCCCCGCGTGCATGAACAGTTCTTATATCATGCGAGCAAGGGTTAATATAGGATGTAGAAAGTGGCTTGGCGAGTAGTGGAGGATTTCCAGGCGAGGGTACATCTACTGCGGACACGCCGTGCTTCCCCTTAGGCTTATGGGACATGCACTGTTGCCGGGCAGATTTGCTGGGAGTGGGCCTCTTGCAGGGGAGGTTCCTGAGTGTGGCGCTGGGCTCTGAGGGAACCTGTAGCCGGCATTGGACATTCAGACGGATATTGACTGGGGTACAAGGCTTTAAGGCAGTTTTTGACTGTTCTGTCCCCACATGAAGGCGAATGAAGGTGTAACTGATAATGGCTTTGTGACTGTCCTACCTTCGTATCCAAGCAGTGGAGCAGACCGGACCGGCAAATGCTCAGGTTAGATGGATCCAGACGTAGACATGAGGATGCAATCAAACGTGGGTTTATTTGATCCAGAGCAGTGACATACAGTGATGCAATACAGGAATGCAGTAGATGCTGTCATGTGGATGTCTTTCCTGAGGCTAACTGCTGAGGCAACTGCTGGTCAAAAACTGATGCCTTCACAAGCCGAGGTGTGTGTCTCCAGTCACAAAGGAATGCAGCACTAAAAAAGGCTACAGGAAGTGACCAGGCCCAAGGCTGCTAAAACCACGCCCAGAAATAAAACTTTATTTAACAAGAACGAAGGCGTGCAGCATACAAATTCCGGCCAGCAGATGGCAGCAGAGAACAATAGACTTAAACAACATAGGTAAAACAAGAAATAATACAGTGCAGAAATTCAATATGAAAGGAACAGCACACAAGGTCTTTCGCTGGAGGTAGCAGATCTCCGTAAAACTGTGTCTCAGTTTCAGGTGACTGGTTCTGCTGGCGTTCATGGAGTTTGTTCCGAGCCTAAGATCTCGCTTCCGGATACGTTCTCCGGGGGTAGTGAGAATTTTGTTCGCTTTAGAGAGGCTTGTAAACTCCATTTTCGCCTACTTCCCCATTCCTCTGGTGATGAGGAGCAGAGGGTGGGGATCATCCTCTCACTGCTCAGGGATAATGCTCAGTCTTGGGCCTTTTCGCTGCCGGTGGGGGCACGGCCCCTCCGATCGGTGGATGAATTTTTTGCAGCCCTGGGGCAGATATATGATGACCCGCAGAGATTTAAACAGTCCGCAGAGATATATTGTTCTGAATTTCGGAGATGGGCAGCTGATACTGGTTGGAATGATGCTGCACTCCGAAGTCAATTTTGCCATGGTCTTTCGGAAAGATTGAAAGATGCATTTGCTTTTCATGAGAGACCTGACCCGTTAGAATCTGCCGTGTCTCTAGCTGTTCGTATTGACAGGCGTCTCATAGAGAGAGAGAGAGAGAGAGAGAGAGAGGAGACTACTCTTTCATGTCATATTCAGCCCAAGGACAGTGGGGCTGTCTCATTCAGTGCGCAAGGGTCTCAGTCTCTCTCAATCCCCTCTGAGGAGGAGGCCATGCAGCTGGGTTTGCTTGCCTCTGATAGTAGAGGATTCAGCTCTCAGAGGAGGGTTTGTTTCTGTTGTGAGGGTATAAATCATTTGGCTAATGTTTGCCCCTCTAGGAGATTCATGGAGTTTTCTGAGGGTAATAAAAAAAAAAAAAAATTGGCAAGGTTGATGCGGAAATTGAAGGTTTGCCGTTTGCTTGTAGTTCCCGTTTTCTCCTAACTGCCAGGGTGGCGCTAGAGAGCAAAAACATTGTTTGTGAGATTTTTGTAGATAGTGGAGCAGCTGTCAATCTCATTGATAATTAATTTGCAATAACGCATGGTTTCCAGGTATGCACTTTGGAAAAGGATATACCTGTTTTTGCTATCGATTCCGCTCCACTCTCTCAAAGATCGTTAAAGGGCATAGTTCACAATATCCGTTTGACTGTGGGTGACGCTCATGTTGAGGATATGTCATGTTTCGTCCTAAGCGGATTACCTACTCCTCTAGTGTAAGGGCTACCCTGGCTCACTAAACATAACCCCACCATTGATTGGCAATGTAAAGGGGGAATATTAATCACCGATATTTATGCAAATATAGATAATTAATATTCATAAATGGGAGGCGCCATCTATTGATAACTCCGCCCATTTATGCCTTTATATAACAACAATACCTTCGCTATGCTTTACACTAATCACTATGCTAGCTGCATGAGCCTTACTAACTAACTATCGCCAATAACTACACGTTACACAGATAGATACAAATATAACAGTATTTATTAACAATACACCACGCAATACACTAACAATACACTACGCACGCAATACACTACGCACGCAGTACACTACAATACAGCACTAAATATACAATCCTAAACTACACTACACATTCCCAATTCCACCCATAAACTATCTATACAGTTCACACATACAAGTATATTAACAATCCACCCCACCTGACTATACACTGTCCCTACGGGGTATGACGAAGGGTTATAAGGATTTGTTTGCAGAGCAGAGGACATGCTCTACAGAACCAGGGAACCAGGGTAACCACCAGGGGTTAATCAGGGGTGTTCCAGGGGTCAATAGGGGATCAGGGGATATAGGGTTTGGGTTCCAGGGAACAAGGGGTGTATAGGGTAGGGTTACCAGGGGTTGAAGGGTATCAGGGACCAGGGCACACAGGGACCAGGGTCCATAATGGCACGGAAGGGGTTATAGGTAAGGGACCAGGGGTTGTCAGGCAAGGGACCAGGGGTAACAAGGGGTGCGATACTTAAGGTCGTCCAGGGGTCTGCTCCGGTAGCGCAGGACGCACTCTCCTGGGTCCGGTCCTTCAGGAGGGGGCGGCCAGGCACTTCTATCGAGCGCCGATCGCGTTCTCCTCTTAAGATATCGGGGTCCCGGTTCTCTCTCCTGCAACGCAGGACGCGCTCTCCTTCTGAAGGGGGGGGGAATAAGGGCTGCAGGGGTCGGGCTCTTCAGCCGGAGCTTGGAGCGCAGGACGCGCTCCTCTATCCCAGACCCTTCCTTCCTTGGGCCGGATGAAGGGGGGGGGAGGCACGTTGTCCTGAGCGCCGATGCGCTCTCCAGCTGGGGGGCCCCGATCCTAGCTCCGAGTGCAGGGGCCGCTGTCAGCAAGTGCACGCGGCCCTGCGGCGCGCGTGCAGGGACGCGCGGCCAGGCGCGGTGACGTCATCTCACCGCGCCGGCCCACGTGTCCTGCACTGGTGTGTGCGCGCGCGCCCCCTGGTGGCGCGGGAGTGCGGGCCGCCGGGGGGGATAAATATCCGGCGGCCCCGGCACTCTGTAGGTTAGGAGAGGGCCCCCACCGGGAGAAGCGGATCGGCGCTTAGGACGCGGCCCCTGCACTCGGAGCTAGGATCAGGGCAGCGCTCGTGCTACAAGGTGAATGAAGAGCACGCGCCAACGTATAACCAAGTATACTAAGGAGATTCCGCAGAAATAGGAGAGGAAAGAAGGCCTCCATAACTACTAGAAGCACGCACACCAGAGGGAACCACTTTTCAGGTAGGAATCATATTGCTACCATTCATATGCTTCCAACCTTAACGATCACCCAGTATACCGTATTGTTAATAAATACTGTTATATTTGTATCTATCTGTGTAACGTGTAGTTATTGGCGATAGTTAGTTAGTAAGGCGCATGCAGCTAGCATAGTGATTAGTGTAAAGCATAGCGAAGGTATTGTTGTTATATAAAGGCATAAATGGGCGGAGTTATCAATAGATGGCTCCTCCCATTTATGAATATTAATTATCGATATTTGCATAAATATCGGTGATTAATATTCCCCCTTTACAGGCAAGCAAGGCAAATAAATGGTTGGAGTGAGTTTTGCAGAGAGAATTGCCTCACGGCGTCTCTTTCAGAGGTTTCTACTAAGACTGTACCATCTTTTCTCTTTGAATTTTCGGATGTGTTTTTCGAGAGTGGTGTCCAGGGGTTGCCCCCTCACCGGGAGTACGACTGCCCTATTAATCTCATCCAAGGCGCCAAGCTGCCAAAATCATGTTTATACAATCTCTCCCAACCTGAAAGAGTCGCTATGCGAGATTCTGGTGGCTGGCTCTTCGTAAGACGGTTGAGGGTTTTGTGGCAGCCTGCGAGACCTGCGCTCGTGCCAAGGTCCCTCATTCACGGCCATCGGGTACTCTCCTCCCATTACCCATTCCTTCCCGTCCATGGACTTCATTACGGACCTGCCTCGTTCCTCGGGGAAGACTGTGATTCTGGTGGTAGTGGACCGTTTTAGCAAAATGGCGCATTTCATTCCCTTTCCTGGCTTACCCAATGCTAAGAACGTTGGCGCAAGCGTTTGTTGATCACATTGTTAAATTGCATGGCATTCCTTCAGACATCGTTTCTGATAGGGGCACGCAATTTGTTTCCAGATTCTGGAAGGCCTTCTGTTCTCGCTTGGGGATTCAGTTGTCGCTCTCTTCTGCTTTTCACCCGCAGTCGAATGGTCAGACCGAACGCGTCATTCAGAATCTGGAGACATATCTGCGCTGTTTTGTGGCGGAGAATCAGGAGGATTGGTGTTCTTTTTTTGTCCCTTGCCGAGTTTGCTTTAAATAACCGTCGCCAGGAGTCCTCTGATAAGTGGTAGGCAATTAAGAGTGCCGTATTTGTGTGAGGGGAGGCGGGGCGTTCACTATTTAAACCTGGCCCTCCTCCCCCCACTTGTCGGTTCGAACGATTTCGAATCGGCTTGTGGGTTGGTGCCAGAGAAGGGCATGCGTCACTGGAGGATCGGGGGATCGGCTGCGTCGAGCTCGTCGCTACGGTGATTAGGTAGGCAGGGTGGCTTGCACACCCGTCTCGCTATGTATAACATGTGGGGCTGCCGAGCGTGCCGCCGGTCCCCAGCTGCGCTGGAGACTGCCCGCACTCCCGATCGCTTCCGGCACCCCGAGACAGGCACCCCGATCCGCTCCAGGCCCTGCGCTAAGCACCCCCGCTCCCACATGCAGCGTCCCCCAGGCAGGCACCCCTCACCTGTGGCTCAGCAGCGACGGGTCACGACGTCCGCTCGCATACCCTGAGCATCGGTCACGCCGGCCGTCGGCTCCACGACGCAGCGTTATATATCACTCACTCCCGTATCAGAACGTTCCGCCGTAGAGGAAAACGCCGTCCGCTCACACAGGGGTCTATTCATTAGCTGCAATCAGTAAGCGGAGGTCCAGCTGCAGGATCAGGGGACGGAAGCCGAAACCTATAGGCGATTAATACGCCGCGGCTTTCCCTGTACAAATAGTCGATAGCGGTGGGCACGGGATGCAATGTTCCACATGGCGGAGCGCAAATCCCTCGCAGCCGATCCTGATGCACGTTCTCCTGGTAATTACAATTAGCGAGGCTGTGAAGGTGGACATGCTTATTCATGTCTAGGAATCCGCTGCAGAATAAACTCGTCTTCTTTACTGCGCCAAACTCAGGCAAGACGAGATAAGCAGATACTCAGACATGTGCACTGTATAACAAGTTATGATTTCAATGGTTAATTCTAACCTAGAAGGGAATCACTGGCTTGCTGCGCTCCAGCAGGTCCTGGCTTGAGAGAGTGCGGGGGATGGTCGACACCTACAGGCCCATACTGGTACTGCAGTCTTGGTGCAGGGCTCCTCTGCTCAGGCACAGTGGCTAGGTACTAAGGCAGGAGTAAAAAAAAAAAAAAATATTTAAAAAAATTTGGAATATGTTCAAGGATCAAATATAAAGAGGGCTTCAAGGAGGGGGGCTGGCCACGTCACTTTGCGCACGCAGCCGGGCCGCCCGTAAGCCCATACGGTCAGTCAGGGGGTTGGTTCGGGCGCAGTCACAATAATCCGGTGGTTAGCTAGGGAGCGGTGGCATGAGTGAAGTGTCGCCCAGCTGGCGTGCGCTCACTCACACGTCT
The DNA here is from genome assembly GCF_905171765.1 of Bufo bufo. Taxonomy (NCBI): domain Eukaryota; kingdom Metazoa; phylum Chordata; class Amphibia; order Anura; family Bufonidae; genus Bufo; species Bufo bufo. The sequence goes on from NC_053389.1 coordinate 383,985,718, forward strand.
GTCCTTGGTTATTCAGGTTCACAGGTGGTGGGCTAACTTACGATACTGTGGGGTTCGTGGCTGTCATGGCCGCCAGGTGAGTCAGGGGTGGTGCATGCGGGGGCCAACCCCCTCTTTTCTCCTGCATAGGCTTGGGGGACGGGGGATGGTGGTCTATTATGTCCAGGCCTCTGGCGCATCTCTTACAGGGTGGCGCCTACAGTCGTGGCCTTTGGTGGGGGGGAAAAGAAAAAAAAAAAAAAAAAGAAAAAATTATAATAATGGTATAGATAGGAATGTTGCTTTGCCAGGTCTGTCACGACTACAGACTCCTTATAAAGCCCTGCCACGACTGCAGGCATCAGTCTGTCACGACTACAGACCCGCTCTAAAGCCCTGCCACGACTGCAGGCAACAGTCTGTCACGACTACAGACCCGTTGTAAAGCCCTGCCACGACTGCAGGCATCAGTCTGTCACGACTACAGACTCGTTATAAAGTCCTGCCACGACTGCAGGCATCAGTCTGTCACGACTACAGACCCGTTATAAAGCCCTGCCACGACTGCAGGCATCAGTCTGTCACGACTACAGACTCGTTATAAAGTCCTGCCACGACTGCAGGCATCAGTCTGTCACGACTACAGACCCGCTCTAAAGCCCTGCCACGACTGCAGGCACAAATCCGTTACGACTGCAGACTCATTATTAAGACCGGCCACGACTGCAGGCATTAGTCTCATGTCAACAGACTCATGAGGTAATACTACCACGTCTACAGGCGATGGTCCGTTACCGCTACTCTCGATGTAGGGTCCCCTCACGACTATAGGGGCTAGTCGGTCACATCCACAGACTCGGTCGCACTCCCGTTAACTACAGGCACTGGGTGGGCATCTACGGGTAGTTGCGTCACGACTACGCACGTGGGTCAGCCACGGCCTGGGAGGTCAGCCTTCACGGTCACAGGTAGGTCCAGTTAGGCTTCAGTCTCCCAGCGGGTTCCAGTCACAATAACCAGCCCCTAGGTGAGGGGGGGCACTCCCGCACCGGCGCACAATGCCAGGGAGCTGTGCGGCTCCTCACGCGGCACACGGTTCAAACCAGCGGGGGCCGGGGCCCACGGTAAAGGAAGGGCTCCCTCTGATCCGGTGCACATTGCCAGGGAGTGGCACTGCTCCCCACGCGGTACGAGTGTCCAGCCGGCGGTGGGTCGGCCCTCCCGCACTGGTGCATTCTGCCAGGGAGCAGCGTGAGCTCCCCACGCGGCTGGGGGGTAAGGCTCCTCATCTTCAATAAAGTCTGGCACGGGCCGCCGTGCCGTTAGGTAGGCAGGGATCAGGGGAAGGAGTACTAGGCTCGGTCAGGGGGAGCAGATCATAGGCGGTGGCTGGCTTCCTGCTGCCGGCCGTACATTAGGTTCCAAGGGGGTTATTTAGGCACAAGATGTTAGTTAGTCCGTGCAGGTGATCTGCGTTATACCATGCTCTTCATGCTCGTACTCAGAGCTGTGCCCATACGGGAGCTGCTTAAGTGGTTGATAGTGAAAAAAAATAAATAAAAATAAATAAATATGTATGTATATCTAAAAAAAAAAAAAAAAAATAATATATACATTTTTGAGTCTCTCACGCATGGCTTCTCCGTGTTAGTTTTACACATACAGATCTGCCATTAGAGTCTCTCACGCATGGCTTCTCCGTGTGAGTTTTACACATATGACTCCGCCATTAGTCTCTCACGCATGGCTTCTCCGTTTTAGGTTTACACATATGACTCCACCATTAGTCTCTCACGCATGGCTGCTCCGTTTTAGGTTTACACATATGACTCCGCCATTAGTCTCTCACGCATGGCTGCTCCGTTTTAGGTTTACACATATGACTCCGCCATTAGAGTCTCTCACGCATGGCTTCTCCGTTTTAGGTTACACATTTGACTCCGCCATCTGAGTCTCTCATGCATGACTTCTCTGTTTAGGTTCACACATATGTCTCCGCCATTAGAGTCTCACGCATGGCTGCTCCGTTTTAGGTTACACATATGACTCCGCCATTAGAGTCTCTCATGCATGGCTTCTCCGTTTTAGGTTTACACATAGGACTCCGCCATTAGAGTCTCTCACGCATGGCTGCTCCGTTTTAGGTTTACACATATGACTCCGCCATTAGAATCTCTCACGCATGGCTTCTCCGTTTTAGGTTACACATTTGACTCCGCCATCTGAGTCTCTCATGCATGACTTCTCTGTTTAGGTTCACACATATGTCTCCGCCATTAGAGTCTCACGCATGGCTGCTCCGTTTTAGGTTACACATATGACTCCGCCATTAGAGTCTCTCATGCATGACTTCTCCGTTTAGGTTCACACATATGTCTCCGCCATTAGAGTCTCACGCATGGCTGCTCCGTTTTAGGTTACACATATGACTCCGCCATTAGAGTCTCTCACGCATGGCTTCTCCGTTTAGGTTCACACATATGTCTCCACCATTAGAGTCTCACGCATGGCTGCTCCGTTTTAGGTTACACATATGACTCCGCCATCTGAGTCTCTCATGCATGACTTCTCCGTTTAGGTTCACACATATGTCTCCGCCATTAGAGTCTCACGCATGGCTGCTCCGTTTTAGGTTACACATATGACTCCGCCATTAGAGTCTCTCACGCATGGCTTCTCCGTTTAGGTTCACACATATGTCTCCGCCATTAGAGTCTCTCACGCATGGCTTCCCCGTTTTAGGTTACGCATATGACTCCGCCATTAGAGTCTCTCACGCATGGCTTCTCCGTTTTAGGTTTACACATAGGACTCCGCCATTAGAGTCTCTCACGCATGGCTTCTCCGTTTTAGGTTACACATATGACTCCGCCATTAGAGTCTCTCACGCATGGTTTCTCCGTTTTAGGTTACACATATGACTCCGCCATCTGAGTCTCTCACGCATGGCTTCTCAGTTTTAGTTTTACACATATGACTCCGCCATTAGAGTCCCTCACGCAGAGCTTCTCCGTTTTAGTTTTACACATATGACTCCGCCATCAGAGTCTCTCACGCATGGTTTCTCCGTTTTAGGTTACACATATGACTCCGCCATCTGAGTCTCTCACGCATGGCTTCTCCGTTTTAGGTTACACATATGACTCCGCCATCTGAGTCTCTCACGCATGGCTTCTCCGTTTTAGTTTTACACATATGACTCCGCCATTAGAGTCTCTCACGCATGGACCTATCACTCACCTATTGGGCTTTGTCTGGGTTTTGCCACTCTCAATTAAACTTGTCCTATAGCATTGTTAACTATACATGGCAGGTATTCAGCACCATTGGTGCAGGCTACATCCGGACCTACCGTCACTCTTCTCCGCCCACCCGATCAAAGCGGCGTTGAAGGGTTTGCGCAAGATGTCTGTTGTGAAACGACATGGGCGTCAGCCATTTACCGGTAGCTTGTTCAGGCCGTGACAGGCAAACTGCAGGGGCAAACCGTTCGGGCCGCAGGTTAGCGCTCTGGTAGAAACAGCCTTGTACCTGGCTTTTCATGGATTCCTCAGGTCAGGCGAGCTCATGGGCACCAATACGCTGGCTGGGTGCCTGCGGAAAGGTCAGCTCATCCGGCGCGGGTCCATCTATGTCCTCACCTTGGCCTCGTCCAAGACGTCACGGCCGGGGCAACCAGTGGCGGTCAGATACTTTCCCACGGACAGCAGATGGTGTCCGATGCAGGCCTTGGAGGCTTGGCTGCGTAGTATTTAGTCCAAGCGGCATGTTCTGCCGTACTCGAACTAGTCAATGCCCGGCTAACCACCGCGGCCTTTCTTACGTACTTTCAGGTTAGTTGACATGTCCAGGGGTCGGTCCTCGCTGGATCACAGGACATTCCTTCCGCATGGGCGCGGCAGCGGCGGCGTCCATGCATAAGGTGCCAGTACATGTCATCAAACGGTTGGGTCGTCGCAGTTCCGTGTGTTCCATACGTAATATCCCGGATCCTTATACGAAATATCATTGGCTTTCGAGTTTTGGTCTGTAGTTTCTGTTATCAAGTTTTCTAACTCCTATGCATGGTTCTTTTGGCCCCTTTAGGCTACCCTTCGATAAGCAGTTCCGGCATAACTCTGCTGCTTCTAGGTTGGGGGGGTGGAGTATAGGCGTAGGTAGGGGACCCTCTCAGCATGAGCCGATCCGAGCACAAGTGGTAGGCAATTAAGAGTGCCGTATTTGTGTGAGGGGAGGCGGGGCGTTCACTATTTAAACCTGGCCCTCCTCCCCCCACTTGTCAGTTCGAACGATTTCAACCCACCCAGGAGCCCTCCCTTCTTTCAGGTCTCATTATTGGGGTAGCCCCCTTTAGGCTACCCTTCGATAAGCAGTTCCGGCATAACTCTGCTGCTTCTAGGTTGGGGGGGTGGAGTATAGGCGTAGGTAGGGGACCCTCTCAGCATGAGCCGATCCGAGCACAAGTCACCATTTTTTGGTGCATATGGGTTTCATCCGCAGTTTGGGACATTCTCTGGAGAGGGGTCTTCTGGTTTACCTGATGAGGAGAGATTTTACTGAATGACGGGTCTTCCCCCTTCAACTTCTGGGTCTCCAAATTGGGCACATGGCCTGAGCTTGCCTATTACGCCTTGGTGATGCTGGCCTGCGCTGCAGCCAGTGTATTATCTGAACGTGTGTTTAGCACGGCAGGGGGCGTCATCACAGACAAGCGCAGCCGTCTGTCCACAGCCAATGTGGACAAGCTCACGTTCATTAAAATGAACCAGGCATGGATCCCTCAGGACTTCTCCGCACCTTGTGCAGAATAGACATAGCGGCACTAACCAGCCATTGTTTTCCTGCAGCGCAATTGCTCATTCTTGTATTTTGGATATTTCACACTCTAAAAGAGTGTACCCTAATAAAAAAAATTATAATATTAAAACCAAAAAGGAAATTAACCAATTTTTGGGTGTATAGTACCATTGCTATACCTAGTAGGCCGGTTAAAAAAAAAATAAAAAATTGCCATTTACATTTTCGGGTGAAATTCACCAACTTTTGGGTGTATAGTACCACTGCTATACCTAGTAGGCCAATTTAAAAAAAAAAAAAAAAAAAAAAAAAAAAATATATATATATATATATTTATATATATATATAGTCATTTACATTTTCGGGTGAAATTCACCAGTTTTTGGGTGTATAGTACCACTGCTATACCTAGTAGGCGGGTTAAAAAAAAATAATTGTCATTTACATTTTCGGTTGTATAGTACCAGTGCTATACCTAGTAGGCCGGTTAGCAAAAAAAAAAATTGTCAGTTTCATTTTCAGTTGAAATTCAACAATTTTTGGGTGTGAAGACATTTGCAGCCCTCTATCCCTTTCCATTACATTTTTACAGCCATTTTAGTGCTCAAAAGTTCGGGTCCCCATTGACTTCAATGGGGTTCGGGTTCGGGGTCAAGTTCGGGTCCCGAACTCAAACTTTTTTCCGAAGTTCGGTCGAACCCGAACATCCAGGTGTCCGCTCAACTCTAGTTAACAGTTATCCCCATCTAATCAATTCCACTTAACCCTGGATCAATACAGAATCAATGATTTAATCAGGATAAGTGATCACTATGAGTGATCACATTAAATCGAAGCGTCATTGTCATGATCTAAGCAGGGCACTGTCACTGGGGGTGTATGTGTTGCAGATTTGCATTGTGGATTCTCCTCTGAAATTTCACAAGAACATACTGTACAGTGCAAGTGAACAGGGTTTCTCAACAACATCTCCACACGGATTTGAAAGCTTGCTGCAAATTTTAAAGCCTGCAGTTAGCTTGTTCTAAAATGGATAATGGATAAATGGATATCATCAATCTACATATGACAAATATTATGATTGTACTAATGCATTAAAAACTTAAATATTTATTATATTTACAAGTAAACAGAACTTTGGCTGTGAACACGGCTACCACGCACCTGCTGATACATCTCATTCAGCCTATGCCCCTGTAATGTTATGTGTTCCACATGTGGTGAATTCAGTTAAATGGATATGATCTGGCATGACAACTGCAGAACAGAGAGCACTGAGGGATCCTGGAGAATGAAAAACATATTTTTTTGCAATTTAACACTGAAAGTCCAAAAGAACATAGCGGCCTCCATGATACTTTAAAGTAAGAAGTTTGGAACCACCAGGATCTTACTAAAGCTGTTCACCAAACTGGAGCAATCAGGGGTTAAAGGCTTGGTCAGTTAGGTTGTCTAATGGTCACTATAAAAAAAGTGCTCCAGAAATCCATTGTGGTGATGGGAGAAATCTTTAGGACAACCATCTATGCAGCATTGCACCAATCAAACTTTTATGAACCATACAGAATCCATGCCTTAGTAAAAAACAACAACAACAACAACAAAATATCACTGATCATAACTACAAAGCAATTGGATTAATACAAGTGTGTTGTAACACTGAATATGTTTGTTACTGCAGTGGATGTGGAACCGATTTGACTTAGGGCTATTCGTAAGGGCGTTATCCTGGCGATCCTCTGGTATTCACCCTTTAACCCCCATACAGGGATCTGGACTTTGCTGCAGGGAACCACCAGGCTGCTACCTCCTAGAGTAGTCTCTTTAAATTTAACAGCTGACACACCAATAAAGGGCACCAAATCGTAGTCAGGAACAGGCCGAGGTCAGGGCTGGTGGACTGCATGCAATACAGTACAGCAGGCAGCAAAGGGTCAATATGGAGGTTAAGCACAGGTCAGTCAGGTAGTGGACATCAGAGAACAGTATACAGCAGAGGTCAGTACATGAGCAGGCAACAGAACACAGAACACCTTAACATATACTTGGCATGCTAAGGAATCTAATGGCTCAGGCACCCTCCCACAGGAGAAGATGCCTGAAGTACCCTAGGATTGCCATTCATTGGCTGGTGAAGATTAGAGTGTGTGTTGGCCCTTTAAGAACCAGAGGAAACACTTGTGCGACCTGAGAGCAGAAGTGGACAGGCTTTGGCGGCAAGCAGGCCTTAGTCCGCCTGGCTACATGCACACAACTGTATGTATTTTGAGGTCTGCAATCCACGGATATGCAAAATACAGATACCGGCCGTGTACATGGCGCATGGTAGAAATGCCTATACCTGTCTGCAAAACATAATAAATAAATATAAAAAATAATAGGGCATGTTCTGTGCAGGACGGACACGTGGATGTGGACAGCTCAGGGATGACATCCATGTTGCGGTCCCATAAAAATAAACGGGTTTGCTTGCAACTGGTGATTTGTGGTAGTGCCAGGAGGTGGACCCCCACAAATTAGATATTGATTAGCTATCCTGAGGATAGCCCATTAATATTCTACTCCCAGAAAACCCCTTTAATACATAGATTTTTCATGAAGAGTGCCCATTATTTTAGTGTTCACTGTATATGGATGCAGATGGATACACGTACATAGCATATACACATATACATGGCATATGGAATTAAGTGCAAACATTGTCTCTATAAATGCAAGTAAAATAGATGGCTTCCTTGGTACTTGGTATTCTCACATTACACCCAGTCTTATCCTGTTCACATCTGTCTTTCTGTTCTATTACCCAGAGGCATAGCTTGAAGCCCCAGGCTTTGATGCAATCTCTACCTAGATGCATGTGATCTGCACAGTATTACACCGCATAAAAGTATGTATTTTTATAGTGAGATAGCTCTATGATTGATTAAATCACAACTCTCCACTGCCTGTCATAGTAGCCTGTGCATTAGATTTCATGAGGATTCCCTACTATGAGAATGATATAAGGTTACAATGCTCAATGGTGTAGCTTTAGGGGATGGGAAGATTACAGACACCCAAGTCAATAGAACACCATTGTAATTAGCATATAACAGTTGGGGGTTCCTGGTTGTGATGTTACATCAGGGCCTGTGATCTAGACCCCTTATGTAATTCCATACAGATTATACAGTCAGGTCCATAAATATTGGGACATCAGCACAATTGTAAAATTTTTGGCTCTATACACCACCACAATGGATTTGAAATCAGACGAACAGCAGACTGTCAGCTTTAATTTGAGGGTATTTACATCCAAATCAGGTGAACGGTGTAGGAATTACAACAGTTTGCATATGTGCCTCCCACTTGTTACGGGACCAAAAGTAATGGGACAATTGGCTTCTCAGCAGTTCCATGGCCAGGTGTGTGTTATTCCCTCATTTTCCCAACTACAATGAGCAGATAAAAGGTCCAGAGTTCATTTCAAGTGTGCTATTTGCATTTGGAACCTGTTGCTGTCAACTCTCAAGATGAGATCCAAAGAGCTGTCACTATCAGTGAAGCAAGCCATCGTTAGGCTGAAAAAACACAGCATACCCATCAGAGAGATAGCAAAAACATTAGCCGTGGCCAAAACAACTGTTTGGAACATTCTTAAAAAGAAGAAATGCACCGGTGAGCTCAGCAACACCAAAAGACCCGGAAGACCATGGAAAACAACTGTGGTGGATGACCGAAGAATTCTTTCCCTGGTGAAGAAAACACCCTTCACAACAGTTGGCCAGATCAAGAACACTCTCCAGGAGGTAGGTGTATGTGTGTCAAAGTCAACAATCAAGAGAAGACTTCACCAGAGTGAATACAGAGGGTTCACCACAATATGTAAACCATTGTTGAGCCTCAAAAACAGGAAGGCCAGATTAGAGTTTGCCAAACAACATCTAAAAAAGCCTTCACAATTCTGGGTCAAAATCCTATGGACAGATGAGACCAAGATAAACTTGTACCAGAGTGATGGGAAGAGAAAAGTATGGAGAAGGAAAGGAACTGCTCATGATCCTAAGCATACCACCTCATCAGTGAAGCATGGTGGTGGTAGTGTCATGGCGTGGGCATGTATGGCTGCCAATGGAACTGGTTCTATTTTATTTATTGATGATGTGACTGCTGATAAAAGCAGCAGGATTAATTCTGAAGTGCTTCGGGCAATATTATCTGCTTATATTCAGCCAAATGCTTCAGAACTCATTGGATGGCGCTTTACAGTGCAGAAGGACAAAGACCCAAAGCATACTGCAAAAGCAACCAAAGAGTTTTTGAAGGGTAAGAAGTGGAATGTTATGCAATGGCTAAGTCAATCACCTGACCTGAATCCGATTGAACATGCATTTCACTTGCTGAAGACAAAACTGAAGGGAAAATGCCCCAAGAACAAGTAGGAACTGAAGACAGTTGCCGTAGAGGCCTGGCAGAGCATCACCAGGGATGAAACCCAGCTTCTGGTGATGTCTATGTGTTCCAGACTTCAGGCTGTAATTGACTGCAAAGGACTTGCAACCAAGTATTAAAAAGTGAACGTTTGATTTATGATTATTATTCTTTCCCATTACTTTTGGTTCCTTAACAAGTGGGAGGCACATATGTAAACTGTTGTCATTCCTACACCGTTCACCTGATTTGGATGTAAATACCCTCAAATTAAAGCTGACAGTCTGCAGTTAAAGGACATCTTGTTCGTTTAATTTCAAATCCAGTGTGGTGGTGTATAGAGCCAAAAATTTTAGAATTGTGTTGATGTCCCAATATTTATGGACCTGACTGTATAGCCTATAGGCTGTAGAAGTAGGAATGCTAAGAGGATTCCCTAGTATTTTGGATAAAACAAAATCAGTCATATGAGGATTTTCTACTATGAAATATCACAGTACCAATGCTATAAGTGTTTTTAAGCATATGGGTAGCAAAACAATGGCACCCAGTAGAATTCTAGCTAGCATGGCATGTCATGAAATTATTAATGCAGTGCCCTGTGTTCATCTGCTGTCACCCCTGCCATTGCCAGAGAACCAACAAAGAACATACAGTATATACAATACTCATAATAAACCTTTGTGTATATCTACAATTTCCTGAGGTACACCGGCCTGCTCTTTCCCGGTCAGAAAAGATCAGGGCCTTGAGGACTGCCTCATATAACTGAAGGAATTTCCCTGTGTTGCCAGCTCTCTGGGACAGCACAAAAGAGTTGCACAAGACAACCTGTACCAAGTAGACCACAACTTTTTTGTACCATGCCCGGGTTTTGCGCATGGCATTATATGGCTTGAGGACTTGATCAGAGAGATCAACTCCTCCCATATACCGATTGTAGTCGACGATACAATCGGGCTTGAGGACCGTTGCCGCGGTACCTCGCACAGGGACAGGGGTGATGCAGTTACAGTGAATTGTGGACAGTACAAGGGCATCCCTCTTGTCCTTATATCTGACCAGCAACAGGTTTCCAGTGGTAAGGGCACGGGTCTCACCCCTGGGGATAGGTCCCTGGAGGGGATGGGTAGGGAGGCCGCGTTGATTTTTCCGCACTGTCCCACAAGCGGACGTGGATCTGGCGGCGAGGGACTGGAACAAGGGGATACTAGTATAAAAGTTATCCACGTACAGGTGGTAACCTTTATCTAGCAGTGAGTGCATAAGGTCCCACACAAGTTTCCCGCTAACACCCAGAGTGGGGGGACATTCTGGGAGTCGGAGGCAAGCAGGGCGTATGCCTTCTCGGCCGAGAACGTCTGGCGGGCCATAGGGGAGTGTGTGTGCGTGTGTGTGCGTGCGTGGAAAACTTTATTCAGTAAGCGTGTGTGTGGGGGACGGGTGTTTACGGACTTTGCTCTACACCTAACAGAAAAAAAAAAAAAAAAGATTCAAACGCGCTGACCAGTGGTATGAAGCTGATCAGCGGTGGGGTGGGCGATGCGTTAACAGTGGCCGGACACTAAGAGTGCAAAGCAAAAAAAACTTGTGCCCCCCCAAAAATGTGTGTGTGGAGGCGGGGGGGCAAGCTTCAGCACCCCTGGGGGGTCTAGGGTCACACAGCTGAGTGCTGTGGACCCCAGACACCCGATCCGGTGCTACAACCCAATAAAAAAACTTATTTTTTCCCTTATGCCCTGTGTATTTCCGATTACCGCTGCGCGGCGGGCGGTGATCGGAACAAGGTGCCTGCTCAAATTAAAATAGGGATAGTGAGGGAGTTAAGGTACGCCCTGTGTCCTTAAGTACCAGGACATCAGGGCGTACCTGTACGCCCTGTGTCCATAACAGGTTAAGCACTTCAAGAAAAAAGGACTCAAGTCATATTTGAGCGTATAATGATAATATTGATTGCACTAATAAATGCACTATGTTTTTGCCCTATTATCTACAGGTTATGCAACGTTACAACGTGTACCTGAGCTCTTTGTGATCTCTATTGCTATATTATTGCACTGTTTATTCACTTAAATTTACAGGTTAAGCAACGTTCAAGTATCATATGCCCATTGTGTGTATTCTTTTCTAGGTGCCGCAATGTGACCTTCATGCACTTATTGTGAAATTGCACTTAACTTTTGCACTTGGCCAGAAATGTAGCACCTTACTTTTGTATGCCTTGCTTTACAGCTCTTGTTCTCTCTCCCCTTTAAACGGACTGCCTATATGGACGCTTAATACTAATGGCCTACACCCGGTGTTATATACCCATAGGTAGGAGTTTTTGACCCCTCCTTCCTGTTTGCTATTTGTTCAGGATTGCTCCCATCCTGAGGTGTCTTCCAGGAGTTTCATGGGATTATCATACCCTCCTCCTGTGACTGCCAGAAGTTCATTGAGAAGCCTATACGTCCCCTTCTGTGCCTTTGCCTAAAGGTATGGCACCTCAAACCTTAGAGCCATATTAGCTACCCATAGTCACCATAGTGATCGTGCTATAAGCCTTATATTTTGACTTTGGTGCAGGGAAGGGAATACAGGATAAAGCCACCCTTCCATTTGCAGGCATTTCATTACATAATGGTGGGATTACAGAGTAAAGTCACCTCATGCTTTCTTTGGTATTGACAATACTCCAAAAGTCAGTCAGTAGTGATTGCTTTGTGCAGACCTTTGGTTCACTGGTTATATCGAGAGGGAAACTGTTACTTAGGATACCCTACTTATGCGGGCAGGAACCTCAGGGTAGCCGTTTCATGTTTGTCTTTGTTTGTCTTTATATGTAATACATGCTGCACTTTGTATTTATTTGGGTACCCCAGAGCTGGTTCCTCCCCTCCTAAGCATAAGCCGAGGGCGGCTTAACTCAAAGTAAGGGGGAATGTAACACCCCAGAGTTGTGTTACTACATGCCTCTACCCCGCTACTATCTTCTAAGAGCCTTTACCTTGTCATCTGATATGATTTTACATTATGTCATTCACAAATGTGCATAAACCATGTTAAATACAATTATTGTTGTAATTTTCCATGTTCAACAGCAGGTGGCAGCAATGGATTGATAAGGAGTTAGTTTCAGTTAAGTATATCTAGGCTGGAATGGATTAGTCCAGCTTAGCTCACCCTCTGTGGAGGTGTGGACTATTCCCACATCCTGCAACTTGGGAGAGAAGGGAAGTTAGAGGCAGTGTAGCCCTCCCCTGCTAGGGGTAGGGTGTGTGTGTGTTAGGAGCTCCCCGGTATAGGGAACAAAGCCAGGACCAAGTCTCGTGCTGAGACATTGAGCACAATCTCCAGCCTGAGCCCTGCAGCCTCAGCTGGATGGCAAGACAGCAGACAATCTCCAGAGTTCCAGGACGAAAGCATTCCCTGTGAGCCTATCTGTGAGTAAAGTCCAGAGACCCAGGAGAAGCCATATTCCTTCTCAGCTAGTCAGTCCCCATAAAGCAGAAGACATGAAGTGCAGAAGCCAAATTCCTGCCAGAGTTTTAGAGCTACTAAGCAGACGTTCTTTCCTGCAAGCTCCAGGTTTATAGAGCAGAAGATTAATTCCTGAGACCAAAGCTGTACATTGCTTGGATGAAAGTCTAAAGACACGTTTGAATTTCACCTAAAGGTCTGGATATAATTTCTGCTGCAAAATTCCTCTATTACTCCTACTATCACTACACTCAATTTATTGCAAGTGAGCCAGGAGTCCAGCCGTACCCAGGTAGGAGACACCGTTGACACCATTATCATCACCCCATAGAGACATTATAGGACATTACACCACTCTGGCATTCCTAACCTGGGACGGGAGTTATAACACCTTAGGAGGGCCCTGTGATAGTACCCTGCGCACGCTGCAATTGGCGTCACAAACAAAACTACAAACTGTTATCTACCCATATTCTGGCCCACTGCATAAGTGGCGTCAGCGTACCCCGTTCCTGGTCTTTGCACCATAAAACTGTTGGTTGAAGGTGGTACCATTAGGGTGGCCAGACGTCCAGTTTTATGCCGGGCAATCCTGTTTTTTGGCTCCCTGTCCTCCGTCTGGTGCAGGGCCTGGACGGACCCAAGGATGTCAACCTTTGCAGTAGCTCACGCTAAGACAGCAGCAATGCACTGTCTGAGCATGAGCTACAACTGACTGAGGCTTCTCTCACCCCCCGCAGACATGGCTCCCTGTGGCTGACTGAGGGTGAGAAAAGCACCCCAGCTGCCCCCAGCTCACCTTCCATTCAGAAACTTCTTCTCTCTCCTCCCCCCATTTTCTCCCGGCCGGTGATGGCGCGTGACTTCGTGGAGATGGGGGTGTGGCTTGATGAGTGTGGGGGTGGTTTATAGGTTTGAGGGAGTGGTCATGAGGTCCGGATTTCTGGGGTGAAGCCAGTGGCCACCCTAAGTACCATTGATATCACCTCTCTGGATTTCAGCAAAGCCTTTGACATAAGGAGATGATAGATACAGTGAGGAACAGAAGTATTTGAACACCCTGTGATTTTGCAAGTTCTCCCACTTAGAAATCATGGAGGGGTCTGAAATTCACATTGTAGGTGCATCCCCACTCTGAGACAGAATTTTTTTTTTAAAATCAGAAAATCACATTGTACGATTTTTAAAGAATTTATTTGTCTTGCACTGCTGAACATAAGTATTTGAACACCTGAGAAAATTAATGTTAACATTTGGTACAGAAGCCTTTGTTTGCAATTACAAAGGTCAAACGTTTCCTGTAGTTCTTGACCAGGTTTGCACACACTGCAACAGGGATTTTGGCCCAATCCTCCACACAGATCTCCTCTAGATCTGTCAGGTTTCGGGGCTGTCGCTGAGCAACATAGAGTTTCAGCTCCCTCCAAAGATGTTCTATTAGATTTAGGTCTGGAGACTGGCTAGGCCACTCTAGAACCTTGATATGCTTCTTACGGAGCCATTCCTTGGTTATCCTGGCTGTGTGTGTCGGGTGGTTGTCATGTTGGAAGACCCAGCCACGACCCATCTTCAATGCTTTGACTGAGGGAAGGAGGTTGTTGCTCAAAACCTCAGAATAAATAGCCCCATTCATCCTCTCCTTAATACAGTGCAGTCGTCCTGTCCTCTTCGCAGAAAAGCACCCCCCAAAGCATGATGTTACCACCCCCATGCTTCACAGTAGGGATGGGGTTCTTGGGATGCAACTCGCCCTTCTTTTTCCTCCAAACACGACGAGTGAAGTTTAGACCAAAAAGTTCTACTTTGGTCTCATCTGACCACATGACTTTTTTTCATGCCTGGTCATTGGCAAACTTCAAACGGGCCTGGACATGTGATAACTTGAGCAGGGGAACCTTCCGTGCAATGCATGATTTGAAACCATGACGGCGTAGTGTTCTATCTACAGTGACCTTTGAAACTGTGGTCCCAGCTCTCTTCATGTCATTGACCAGCTCCTCCCTTGTAGTTCTGGGCTGATTCCGCACCTTTCTTATCATCAGTGATACCCCACGAGGTGAGATCTTGCATGGAGCCCCAGTCCGAGGGAGACTGACAATCGACTTTAGCCTCTTCCATTTTCTAACAATTGCTCCAACAGTTGATCTATTTTCACCAATCTGCTTGGCAATTGCCCCATAGCCCTTCCCAGCCTTGTGGAGGTCCACAATTTTGTCTCTGGTGTCTTTTGACAGCTCTTTGGTCTTGCCCATGGTAGTAGTTGGTGTCTGACTGACTGTGGGGTGGACAGGTGTCTTTAAAGAGCTCAGACAGGTGCTACTAAGTTAGATTAATAAGTGGAGTAGAGGTGGACTTTTTAAAGGCACAGTAACAGGTCTTTGAGAGCCAGAATTCTTGCTGTTTCTCAGGTGTTCAAATACTTATGTTCAGCAGTGCAAGACAAATAAATTCTTTAAAAATCATACAATGTGATTTTTTTATTTATTCTGTCTCTCATAGTGGGAATGAGCCTACAATGTGAATTTCAGACCCCTCCATGATTTCTAAGTGGGAGAACTTGCAAAATCGCAGGGTGTTCAAATACTTCTGTTCCTCACTGTATGTTGTCGAAACTTGGACATAATTCCTAGTAAGTTCAGTGGATTTACAGTTGTCTTAAGGATAGATATCAGTGCTGTTGTTGTTTGTGTGCATTCTGAAGAATGACTAACTCTGTGAGGTGTACCACAAGAGTCTGTTCTATGTCCCAAGGGTGAGAAAAAGAGAAAGTTCAGCAGCTCTCACCTGCCCCTCCTTCAGTTGTGAGCATGGATAACCCAAGTCAGGCAACGGGTAATTATATGAAAAAAAGGTTGTAGAAATCCAGCTCCACTTTGATAAAGGAAAATTAATTTATTTTGCTTGCGGTAAAATCTCATCCATCAGTTACAAAAATAGCAGTCTTGTCTACGCGTTTCGGGCTACCAAAGACAAATTTCAGCATGGTGTCATGAGGAAGGGCTGAAATTTGTCTTGCTATGGGGCAGAATGATTTATATGTAGACCCTTCGGACATATGAAAAAAGATTGTAGAAATCCAGCTCCACTTTGATAAAGGAAAATAAATTTATTTTGCTTGCGGTAAAATCTCATCCATCAGTTACAAAAATAGCAGTCTTGTCTACGCATTTCGGGCTACCAAAGACAAATTTCAGCATGGTGTCATGAGGAAGGGCTGAAATTTGTCTTTGGTAGCCCGAAATGCGTAGACAAGACTGCTATTTTTGTAACTGATGGATGAGATTTTACCGCAAGCAAAATA
This sequence comes from Bufo bufo, assembly GCF_905171765.1. Classification (NCBI taxonomy): domain Eukaryota; kingdom Metazoa; phylum Chordata; class Amphibia; order Anura; family Bufonidae; genus Bufo; species Bufo bufo. The sequence goes on from NC_053389.1 coordinate 384,001,667, forward strand.
AATGTATTTTCCTTTATCAAAGTGGAGCTGGATTTCTACAATCTTTTTTCATATGTCCCAAGGGTCTACATATAAATCATTCTGCCCCATAGCAAGATTCTGAATTGGGCCCCCATGCTCTGTGCCTTCCTACTACCTTGTCCCCTCCCATTACCTGCCCTGGCTCATCTCTGCCCGCCCACTTTTCACCTACAAAAAAAAAGTACTATTCAATCTCCTCAACCACCACACAAACCATTCATGCATTGCAAGTCCAAATTAGTATCGGCAAACTTCCTCCACCGTACCATGGACTGCTACAAATGTACCACCCACTTTCACTCACCCTCAATCATAAACTATTGCAGTCTTATCATGAACCCCCCATGAACTGTGTCTGCAACCCTATCAGCCCGCCTATGAACTGCGCTGTGGATGTAGTCTTATGAGCCACCCATAGAACCCCTTAGGTTACATGTAAATTGGCAAAAGAATGCTGCATGCAGTAGGGCTACTTTCACACTGGCATTTTGAATTCTCTTTGTGAGATCCGTTTCAGGGATTTCACAAACTGTTCGAAATGGATCAGTTCAGCCTCAATGCATTCTGGATAAGGATCCGTTCAGAATGCATCAGTTTGGCTCCGTTCCACCTCCATTCCGCTCTGGATGCGGACACCAAAACGCTGCTTGCAGCGTTTTTGTGTCCGCCTGGCGATGCAGAGCCAAACGGATCCGTCCTGACTTACAATGTAAGTCAATGGGGACAGATACGTTTTCACTGACACAATATGGTCCAGTTGAAAACGGATCCGTCCCCCATTGACTTTCAATGTAAGTCAGGACGGATCCGTTTTGACTTAGACTTTTTTTAAAAAGAATAATGCAAACGGATCCGTTCTGAACGGATACAAGCGTTTGCATTATAGGTCCGGATCCATCTGTGCAGATACCAGATGTATCCGGATCTAACGCAGGTTTGAAAGTAGCCTAATATTGCATCTGGCAAAATGCAGACAAAATGATTGTACTCAAGCCAGATACCGAATGGGATCCGGCAAGTTCCGGTAGTGTTCAGCAAATGCCAGATCCAGTAATTACGATATTCTGCTTCTATGCTGGAACAGAATACCAGAATCTTCTTTTCTTTTTCTTTTTTTTATTATTTTAAACTTTTTCTTTATTTCGATTTCATAGAAACATACACATCTGCACACGAAACACATCAATTTTAACAATAAAAAAAGAATTCCAAATTGACCCTTAGAGTTACAAAACTACAGAAGAAGAAATGTTTTTCCTTTCTTTTCCCCCTATTTGAATACCCACCCACCACCCCAAAGGGAGAGAGAGAAGGGACAAACAAAAAAAAAGAATAATAAATAAATAAAAAAAATATATATATTTTTTTTCCAACACGTACCCAGCCCTATAATAACCAGTTTTTCCATACTTCGTCAAGATTTTGTAATTTTCTACCATGGCCTTCCATCACCCGCTCTTCCTTGATCAAGTTATCAATTGCTTTTCTCCACTGAGCTGCTGTCGGGGGATCTTCTTTTACCCATTTCCTAAGTATGAGGAGTCTAGCTTGAAATAGTACTTTACTAAGGACCAGTCTTATCTTATTATTTAACTTCAAGTGTTCGATTGCCCCTAATATACAGATTACTGGATCTTCAGATATTTGAACCTTCAGAATTGAAAATACAGTCTCTGCTATTTCTGTCCAGTATCTGAACAGTCTGGGGCATCTCCAGAAACAATGTATTAAGTCTGCTCTATCTCCCCTACATTTTATACACTTGTCTGAGGTACTCACACCCATTCTATTCAACATCAACGGGAATCTATGAACTATAAAAAACTGTGAGATCTTATGTGAGTCCCTCTCCGAAACCCTAGCATAACTTCTAAGGGCGTCTTTCCATTTCTCTTCCGTAAAAGATTCTAATTCACTCTCCCATTTTTTCCCGGCAAGCATTATGATTTGTTTATTCTTTGCCTCCATCAAAATCTTATCTCCTTGCAGTTATTCCTCCTCTTTCCCCTTCATTGGTGAATTTATACAGCTTATCTGATTTTTCCCTTCTGTACTTATCCAACTGTTCCACTGTCCGCAGCGCGTTCCTCAACTGAACGTATTTATACGTATCCTTTTGGGGGATCCCAAACTCCCTCACCAGTGTATTTAAGTCTTTCAACTTATCCTCCTCAAATATCTGATCTAGATATTTCATCCCCTTTTTTTCCCAATCTATATAAATCTTAATCGTTTGTAGTTCCTTTAAATTAACATTTTTCCACATAGGTGTATAGTGCAAAAACCCTTTAATCTCTAATCTTTTTTTTAATTTCCAGCCATATATACTCCAGTGAATTTAATATTCTATTACCTGTATTATTTTTCCCCAATGTCCCTGATTCCAACACCTCTAAATGATTCCATTCCTCTTTCCACCCGAATTTATTTACTTCCTGCTTATCCGCTAAAGTATTTAGACTACCTTTTATGTGACCATATTGTGTTATTAAGTAATAAAAAAAACAATTCGGAACCGCTAGTCCTCCCTCTCGTACTGGAAGCTGAAGCACCTCTTTCTTTATCCGAGGAATAGCGCCTTTCCAGATAAAGTCCCCCATTAGGTTATCGAATAGCTTAAAAATGTTCTGCGGTAATCTCAGTGGGGCATTCTGTAAAACGTAGAGTATTTTTGGGAGAAAAACCATTTTTATTAGATTTACCCGTCCATGTATTGACATTGGTAGTCTTTTCCAAATGTGTATTTTAATTCTAAGTTCTTTTATTAGGGGGAGTACATTTAATTGTTCATAATCTTCTATGTTCCCGGAGATTTGTATACCTAAATATTTGAAATTCTCATGTTTTTCAAGGACATGAACCCTTGAATCTCCCTGTGATTGTCCGTCTCCTAATAATGGCATATGTGATTTCCCCCAGTTAATATTTAAACCAGAAAAAAGACCAAACTTATCGATTATTTCTATTACTCTATTAAACTGATCCCCAGTATTGTGCAAAAACAATAAAATATCGTCCGCGTACATTAATAATTTTTCTTTTCCACCCACATATTGAAACCCTTTAGTCTCCCTATCATCTCTTATTATACTTGCCAGAGGATCAATTGCAATAGCGAAGAGTAATGGGGAGAGAGGGCATCCCTGCCTAGCGCCACGATGAAGGGCAAAAGGCAGAGACAAGCTCCCGTCCACCATCACTCTAGCCCTTGGATTGGAATATATAAGCTGAATCCATCTTATAAATCCCTCCCCTATACCAATCCTTTTAAGTACTGCCCATAGGTACTCCCATTCGATACAATCGAATGCTTTTTTGGGCGTCTAGTGAAAGTACCGCTTTTTCCCCTGCTTCTAATCTATTGGCCTCAATATTGAGAAACAACCTTCTTATATTTGAATATATCGTTCTACCAGGTATAAAACCGGTCTGATCTTCATTTATTACAACTTTAATAACCTTCGACAACCTATCCGCCAGGACCTTTGCCAAAATTTTAGCATCTGTGTTTAGGAGAGATATTGGCCTATATGACCCAGGATCTAATTGTTCTTTCCCCTTTTTTGGGATTAATGTGATAATTGCCTCTTTCATGGAGTCCGGTAGTTCACCTAATCTTTGAGCCTCATTCAGTGTTGTTTTTAACTCTGGTACTAACACCTGAGAAAAGGTTTTATATATTTCAAAGGGGAGTCCATCCCCACCTGGTGCCTTTTCTGGTTTTACCTTCCCCAGAACCTCATTTATTTCCGCCACTGATATTTCTTTTTCTAAATATTCTTTTTGGGCCTGAGATATCTCTCTGAAAGCAATCTGGTCTAGGTATAAATCTAAATCTTGTTTTGAATATTGTACCCGGGACTTGTACAATTCCAAGAAATAGTCCAAGAACACTTTTTTAATGCCTTCCGATGTACTAATTATTTTGCCCATTTTATCTCTGATCACACCAATCCAGGATTTCCCTCTTTGATTTCTTACTATACTTGCTAAGATTTTACCGACCTTTTCCCCTTCTGAGGCTAACCGGATCCCTTGAAAGAGCAATTCTTTCCTACTTCTTTTTCCAGTAATTCACCTTTTTTAAACAACAAACCTCTCAAGTATGCCTTGGCAGTGTCCCATACAATTAACCTACTAGTGGAGTCCTTATTTTCCTTAAAAAACAATTTAAGTTCTTCAGCCATACTCTCTTTATCTGGAATCAGAGGTGACCAATGAGGGTTGAACTTAAAAAATGGCAAAATATTCTTTTTATTCAGGTCTAATTCAATTACTACTGCGGTGTGATCTGATAGGGCCATGGGTACATACTTTATCCTGATCTTACACTGCTCAAAAAAATAAAGGGAACACAAAAATAACACATCCTAGATCTGAATTAATTAAATATTCTTCTGAAATACTTTGTTCTTTACATAGTTGAATGTGCTGACAACAAAATCACACAAAAATAAAAAATGGAAATCAAATTTTTCAACCCATGGAGGTCTGGATTTGGAGTCACACTCAAAATGAAAGTGGAAAATCACACTACAGGCTGATCCAACTTTGATGTAATGTCCTTAAAACAAGTCAAAATGAGGCTCAGTAGTGTGTGTGGCCTCCACGTGCCTGTATGACCTCCCTTCAACGTCTGTGCATGCTCCTGATGAGGTGGCGGAAGGTCTCCTGAGGGATCTCCTCCCAGACCTGGACTAAAGCATCTGCCAACTCCTAGACAGTCTGTGGTGCAATGTGACGTTGGTGGATAGAGCGAGACATGATGTCCCAGATGTGCTCAATTGGATTCAGGTCTGGGGAACGGGCAGGCCAGTCCATAGCATCAATGCCTTCGTCTTGCAGGAACTGCTGACACACTCCAGCCACATGAGGTCTAGCATTGTCTTGCATTAGGAGGAACCCAGGGCCAACCGCACCAGCATATGGTCTCACAAGGGGTCTGAGGATCTCATCTCGGTACCTAATGGCAGTCAGGCTACCTCTGGCGAGCACATGGAGGGCTGTGCGGCCCTCCAAAGAAATGCCACCCCACACCATTACTGACTCAATGCCAAACCGGTCATGCTGGAGGATGTTGCAGGCAGCAGAACGTTCTCCACGGCGTCTCCAGACTCTGTCACGTCTGTCACATGTGCTCAGTGTGAACCTGCTTTCATCTGTGAAGAGCACAGGGCGCCAGTGGCGAATTTGCCAATCTTGGTGTTCTCTGGCAAATGCCAAACGTCCTGCACGGTGTTGGGCTGTAAGCACAACCCCCACCTGTGGACGTCGGGCCCTCATATTACCCTCATGGAGTCTGTTTCTGACCGTTTGAGCAGACACATGAACATTTGTGGCCTGCTGGAGGTCATTTTGCAGGGCTCTGGCAGTGCTCCTCCTGTTCCTCCTTGCACAAAGGCGGAGGTAGCGGTCCTGCTGCTGGGTTGTTGCCCTCATACGGCCTCCTCCACGTCTCCTGATGTACTGGCCTGTCTCCTGGTAGCGCCTCCATGCTCTGAACACTACGCTGACAGACACAGCAAACCTTCTTGCCACAGCTCGCATTGATGTGCCATCCTGGATAAGCTGCACTACCTGAGCCACTTGTGTGGGTTGTAGACTCCGTCTCATGCTACCACTAGAGTGAAAGCACCGCCAGCATTCAAAAGTGACCAAAACATCAGCCAGGAAGCATAGGAACTGAAAAGTGATCTGTGGTCACCACCTGTAGAACCACTACTTTATTGGGGGTGTCTTGCTAATTGCCTATAATTTCCCCCTGTTGTCTATCCCATTTGCACAACAGCATGTGAAATTGATTGTCACTCAGTGTTGCTTCCTAAGTGGACAGTTTGATTTCACAGAAGTGTGATTGACTTGGAGTTACATTGTGTTGTTTAAGTGTTCCCTTTATTTTTTTGAGCAGTGTATTTTGGTACATTAAATTTTTATTTCCCAGGACCATATCAATTCTTGACCAAGTTTGATGTGTTTTAGAATAACAAGAGTACATCACTTCATCCTGGTTCTGGTAACGCCAAACATCAACCCAATTAAATTCCTGGGCTAGTTTTAAAAAAATCTACATTTTGTGCTCTTCCCCTAAATCTGTGCAATTCATACAAAACATCTGGCTTATATGGCGGTGGAATATATATATTAGCAATTACCGTTTTAATCCCTTCAATATTACAATGTAGAAAGAGGTACCTGCCATAGTCATCAGCCTCACATGCAACACACTCAAATTTGATCTTATTGTGTATCAAAATAGACACCCCTCTAGAATAAGTAGTATATACAGAGTGATACCCTTCCACAATCCATCTCCTCTCCAACCACCTCATTGATTCCTTATCCAGGTGAGTCTCTTGAAGACAGATGACAGCCGGCAGAATACCAGAATCTGATCGCAAGTGTGCACCTAGCCTTACCTGAAGAACCGTGCCCACTGCTACTGCCTTTTATATAGTGTGCCATCCTTCCTCCATGTACTGTGCCTGCTGCTGCCATACCCCTCCATGCATCACAGTACAACATGTGCAGGCGTTGGAAAAGGGCCAGGACAAGGTACTTTGGTGCCCTAAGCAGATTAGGCAAATGGGGCCCCTTTATAGAATTAAAGTTTTCTTAAAACTACCTTACTTGGGAATAAAATACATTTTACAGGGTGGAGACACAGATTACTAAAGTACTAAATCCAGTCACAACTGATGTTTAGCTTTTTTTTCTTCTACACTCACATAAGGTTCTGATTACATCTGTGTTAGGAGCCTTCTTCATAGACCAGGTCATAAATACTGGACAAAATTGTGCAGTCTGCCAAGCTCCATGATGGAACCCCCAGATCTCATCATAGCTAGCGGGATCTATCAGGTGTCGTCCGTGATGTGCTGGATCCGGAACTACCATGATTTTCCTTGTTGTGCCTAACACATACCTCAGATGCTGCAGAACATCATAATAGGGACAAAAGAACTGCAAGTCTCATCATGACCAGGTTATTATTATTGGAAATTAGAAGGCAATACATGGAGGGGGTAAAAGGAGAAAACTACAACTCCCAGCATGTCCAGACTGTTATTATAGAACACTAGTGGGCATTACACGAAGAACGGTATAAAAAGAGAAAACCAAAACTCCCAGCATGTCCAGACTGTTATTATAGGGCAGTGATGTCTAACCTTCGGCACTCCAGCTGTGGTGAAACTACGACTCCCAGAATGCTCAGTTCATTTCTATTGAGTTCCGACAACAGCCAAGCAAGTGTGCATCTTAGGAGTTGTAGTTTCACCACAGCTGGAGTGCTGGAGGTTAGCCAAAACAATTATAGGGTATCAGTGGACATTACATGCCGAGGGATATAATAGGAGAGAACTACAAATCCCAGAATTTCTAGGATGTTATTATGGGCTATCATTACTACTTACAGAGGAAGAGAAACCACTAACCTCTCCTCCACATACAGGAGCTCTGCCCCCTCACACAGTGACATCCCACAGGTCCTTCACCACTTCTCTGCACTGCTGAGCTCTGTCTGTTCCCTAACTGGTCACATTATGATGACAAATGTACTTCTCCACCTGTTATATTCACCTCTCGTCTATTATCTTTTCCTTTACAGCCGGGCCCCCTTCTCACGAGGGTCCTATAGCAGCTGCCTAGTCTGCCTCCATTGGAGGTAAGCCACTGTTGAGTCCTATTTTTATAATATGTTTGTAACTGACATAGAATAATGCACCAGCAATATGGTGGCTAGCACATGCCGCCAGAGTCCATCTTTCATCTTCTGTGCATGCCAGCTTGCCCTTCACATTCTGACCATAGGGCGTCGATGCCCCCCAGCTCTTAAGCGGCTAGAATGCCCCCTAAGCTTCACCAGTCTATAGTTGCCACCTCTGCCAGTTAAAATCAGATAGCAACCCATATCCTTTTTTTTATCTGTTTTTATTTTCTATTTCTTGAACATCATTATAGGGGGCGGCCATCTTGTCTGAGCTGTTCCTAACAGCATTTAGAAAGCATTAAGAAAACTGCTTTACGTCAGCCACATGGGCCATAGACACAATGATATGGAGGTGAATGGTGGATCTTATCTATACACAGAGGTAATATCATTACAGGCAGGATTAGAAGGACAGATAAGCAGATAACTGTACTAAAGTGATCTGTACAGACCAAGAAGTGGCGCCTTTTATTAGGTTTAGTTGCCAATGCAAAAACTGCAGGATTTTATTATATACACTGCTCAAAAAAATAAAGGGAACACAAAAATAACACATCCTAGATCTGAGTTAATTAAATATTCTTCTGAAATACTTTGTTCTTTACATAGTTAAATGTGCTGACAACAAAATCACACAAAAATAAAAAAATAAAAATCAAATTTTTCAACCTATGGAGGTCTGGATTTGGAGTCACCCTCAAAATTAAAGTGGAAAAACACACTACAGGCTGATCGAACTTTGATGTAATGTCCTTAAAACAAGTCAAAATGAGGCTCAGTAGTGTGTGTGGCCTCCACGTGCCTGTATGACCTCCCTACAACGCCTGTGCATGCTCCTGATGAGGTGGCGGATGGTCTCCTGAGGGATCTCCTCCCAGACCTGGACTAAAGCATCTGCCAACTCCTGGACAGTCTGTGGTGCAACGTGACGTTGGTGGATAGAGCGAGACATGATGTCCCAGATGTGCTCAATTGGATTCAGGTCTGGGGAACGGGCGGTCCAGTCCATAGCATCAATGCCTTCGTCTTGCAGGAACTGCTGACACACTCCAGCCACATGAGGTCTAGCATTGTCTTGCATTAGGAGGAACCCAGGGCCAACCGCACCAGCATATGGTCTCACAAGGGGTCTGAGGATCTCATCTCGGTACCTAATGGCAGTCAGGCTACCTCTGGCGAGCACATGGATGGCTGTGCGGCCCTCCAAAGAAATGCCACCCCACACCATTACTGACCCAATGCCAAACTGGTCATGCTGGAGGATGTTGCAGGCAGCAGAACGTTCTCCACGGCGTCTCCAGACTCTGTCACGTCTGTCACATGTGCTCAGTGTGAACCTGCTTTCATCTGTGAAGAGCACAGGGCGCCAATGGCGAATTTGCCAATCTTGGTGTTCTCTGACAAATGCCAAACGTCCTGCACGGTGTTGGGCTGTAAGCACAACCCCCACCTGTGGACGTCGGGCCCTCATATCACCCTCATGGAGTCTGTTTCTGACTGTTTGAGCAGACACATGCACATTTGTGGCCTGCTGGAGGTCATTTTGCAGGGCTCTGGCAGTGCTCCTCCAGTTCCTCCTTGCACAAAGGCGGAGGTAGCGGTCTTGCTGCTGGGTTGCTGCCCTCCTACGGCCTCCTCCACGTCTCCTGATGTACTGGCCTGTCTCCTGGTAGCGCCTCCATGCTCTGGACACTACGCTGACAGACACAGCAAACCTTCTTGCCACAGCTCGCATTGATGTGCCATCCTGGATAAGCTGCACTACCTGAGCCACTTGTGTGGGTTGTAGACTCCGTCTCATGCTACCACTAGAGTGAAAGCACCGCCAGCATTCAAAAGTGACCAAAACATCAGCCAGGAAGCATAGAAACTGAGAAGTGGTCTGTGGTAACCACCTGCAGAACCACTCCTTTATTGGGGGTGTCTTGCTAATTGCCTATAATTTCCACCTGTTGTCTGTCCCATTTGCACAACAGGATGTGAAATTGATTGTCACTCAGTGTTGCTTCCTAAGTGGACAGTTTGATTTCACAGAAGTGTGATTGACTTGGAGTTACATTGTGTTGTTTAAGGCCTCTTTCACACGGGCGTTGCTGAAAAATGCGCGGGTGCGTTGCGGGAACACCCGCGATTTTTCCGCGCGAGTGCAATACATTGTAATGCGTTTTGCACTCGCGTGAGAAAAATCGTGCGTGTTTGGTACCCAAACCCGAACTTCTTCACAGAAGTTCGGGCTTGGGATCGGTGTTCTGTGGATTGTATTATTTTCCCTTATAACATGGTTATAAGGGAAAATAATAGCATTCTGAATACAGAATGAAAAGTAAAATAGCACTGGAGGGGTTAAAAAAAATAAAAAATAATTTAACTCACCTTAATCCACTTGATAGCGCAGCCGGCATCTGCTTCTGTATTCTTTTCTTTAGGACCTGGCTAAAGGACCTTCGATGACGTCACTCCGGTCATCACATGGTACGTCACATGATCTTTTACCATGGTGAATCACCATGGTAAAAGATCATGTGACGTACCATGTGATGACCGGAGTGACGTCATCCCAGGTCCTTAAACTATAGTTAATGCTCTCCACAGGTCCTATACAGTAAAAGAGTCAGACGGAGATGCCGGGCATCGCGAGCAAGTGGATTAAGGTGAGTTAAATGATTTTTATTTTTTTTTAACCCCTCCAGCCCTGTTTTACTTAGCATTCTGTATTCAGAATGCTATTATTTTCCCTTATAACCATGTTATAAGGGAAAATAATAAGGTTCGGGTCTCCATCCCGATCGTCTCCTAGCAACCGTGCGTGAAAATCGCACCGCATCCGCACTTGCTTGCGGATGCTTGCGATTTTCACGCAACCCCATTCATTTCTATGGGGCCTGCGTTACGTTAAAAAAACGCACAAAGAGGAGCATGCTGCGATTTTCACGCAACACAAAAGTGATGCGTGAAAATCACCGCTCGTGTGCACAGCCCCATAGAAATGAATGGGTCGGTATTCAGTGCGGGTGCAATGCGTTCACCTCCCGCATCGCATCCGCGCGGAATACTCGCTCGTGTGAAAGGGGCCTTATTTTTTTGAGCAGTGTATATTGGGGAATCGCAGCCGCACTGCAGGCTGTCACTCTTAGGCAAAAGGGGACGGTTAGGGGGCGTGGTTACCTTGACTTAAAGCAAGGAGGCCGCTGCCCCCTTGACTTCAAGCTGGCCGGCACTATAGCGCTGATGGAGAATAAAACTGTGTTTTTTGAACTTGCGCAGCATTGGACAACAGGATAAAACATATGATTATTAACAGGCTGCGGGGTACTACGAGGTACTGCTGGCAGGTGTAGATGCATTTTTGAGGTGACAGGTTCCCTTTAACACTTTCACCCCCAGAGGGTGTTTCATTTTTGTGTTTTCTCTCCCTGCTTTTCTGGGGTCATAACATTTTGATTTAGGGCTTGTTTTTTGTGAGATAAGTTGTACTTTCTAATTTAATATTGCATACAATATAGTGGGGAGTTGGATAAAAATTCCAAATGGGGTGGAATTGGAAAAACAAGCAATGCGGCCACCTATATGGTAAAACTGACCTGTTACTTTCATTCTCCGGGTCAGTATGATTATAGCGATACCACATTTCTATAGTTTTACTTGCATTTTAACCACCTCAGCCCCCAGTGCTTAAACACCCTGAAAGACCAGGCCACTTTTTACACTTCTGACCTACACTACTTTCACCGTTTATTGCTCGGTCATGCAACTTACCACCCAAATGAATTTTACCTCCTTTTCTTCTCGCTAATAGAGCTTTCATTTGGTGGTATTTCATTGCTGCTGACATTTTTACTTTTTTTGTTATTAATCGAAATTTAACGATTTTTTTGCAAAAAAATGACATTTTTCACTTTCAGTTGTAAAATTTTGCAAAAAAAAACGACATCCATATATAAATTTTGCTCTAAATTTATTGTTCTACATGTCTTTGATAAAAAAAAAATGTTTGGGTAAAAAAAAAATGGTTTGGGTAAAAGTTATAGCGTTTACAAACTATGGTACAAAAATGTGAATTTCCGCTTTTTGAAGCAGCTCTGACTTTCTGAGCACCCGTCATGTTTCCTGAGGTTCTACAATGGCCAGACAGTACAAACACCCCACAAATGACCCCATTTCGGAAAGTACACACCCTAAGGTATTCGCTGATGGGCATAGTGAGTTCATAGAACTTTTTATTTTTTGTCACAAGTTAGCGGAAAATTATGATTTTTTTTTTTTTTTCTTATAAAGTCTCATATTCCACTAACTTGTGACAAAAAATAAAAAGTTCTATGAACTCACTATGCCCATCAGCGAATACCTTGGGGTCTCTTCTTTCCAAAATGGGGTCACTTGTGGGGTAGTTATACTGCCCTGGCATTCTAGGGGCCCAAATGTGTGGTAAGGAGTTTGAAATCAAATTCTGTAAAAAAATGACCTGTGAAATCCGAAAGGTGCTCTTTGGAATATGGGCCCCTTTGCCCACCTAGGCTGCAAAAAAGTGTCACACATCTGGTATTGCCGTACTCAGGAGAAGGTGGGGAATGTGTTTTGGGGTGTCATTTTACATATACCCATGCTGGGTGAGAGAAATATCTTGGCAAAAGACAACTTTTCCCATTTTTTTATACAAAGTTGGCATTTGACCAAGATATTTATCTCACCCAGCATTAGTATATGTAAAAAGACACCCCAAAACACATTCCCCACCTTCTCCTGAGTACGGAGATACCAGATGTGTGACACTTTTTTGCAGCCTAGGTGGGCAAAGGGGCCCATATTCCAAAGAGCACCTTTCGGATTTCACAGGTCAATTTTTACAGAATTTGATTTCAAACTCCTTACCACACATTTGGGCCCCTAGAATGCCAGGGCAGTATAACTACCCCACAAGTGACCCCATTTTGGAAAGAAGACACCCCAAGGTATTCCGTGAGGGGCATGGCGAGTTCCTATTTTTTTTATTTTTTGTCACAAGTTAGTGGAAAATGATGATTTTTTTTTTTTTTTTTCATACAAAGTCTCATATTCCACTAACTTGTGACAAAAAATAAAAACTTCCATGAACTCACTATGCCCATCAGCGAATACCTTGGGGTCTCTTCTTTCCAAAATGGGGTCACTTGTGGGGTAGTTATACTGCCCTGGCATTCTAGGGGCCCAAATGTGTGGTAAGGAGTTTGAAATCAAATTCTGTAAAAAATGACGAGTGAAATCCGAAAGGTGCTCTTTGGAATATGGGCCTCTTTGCCCACCTAGGCTGCAAAAAAGTGTCACACATCTGGTATCTCCGTACTCGGGAGAAGTTGGGGAATGTGTTTTGAGGTGTCATTTTACATATACCCATGCTGGGTGAGATAAATATCTTGGTCAAATGCCAACTTTGTATAAAAAAATGGGAAAAGTTGTCTTTTGCCAAGATATTTCTCTCACCCAGCATGGGTATATGTAAAATGACACCCCAAAACACATTCCCCAACTTCTACTGAATACGGAGATACCAGATGTGTGACACTTTTTTGCAGCCTAGGTGGGCAAAGGGGCCCATATTCCAAAGAGCACCTTTCGGATTTCACTCGTCATTTTTTACAGAATTTGATTTCAAACTCCTTACCACACATTTGGGCCCCTAGAATGCCAGGGCAGTATAACTACCCCATAAGTGACCCCATTTTGGAAAGAAGAGACCCCAAGGTATTCGCTGATGGGCATAGTGAGTTCATGGAAGTTTTTATTTTTTGTCACAAGTTAGTGGAATATGAGACTTTGTATGAAAAAAAAAAAAAAAAAAAATCATCATTTTCCACTAACTTGTGACAAAAAATAAAAAATTCTAGGAACTCGCCATGCCCCTCACGGAATACCTTGGGGTGTCTTCTTTCCAAAATGGGGTCACTTGTGGGGTAGTTATACTGCCCTGGCATTTTCCAGGGGCCCTAATGTGTGGTAAGTAGGTAAATGACCTGTGAAATCCTAAAGGTGCTCTTTGGAATGTGGGCCCCTTTGCCCACCTAGGCTGCAAAAAAGTGTCACACATCTGGTATCTCCGTATTCAGGAGACGTTGGGGAATGTGTTTTGGGGTGTCATTTTACATATACCCATGCTGGGTGAGAGAAATATCTTGGCAAAAGACAACTTTTCCCATTTTTTTATACAAAGTTGGCATTTGACCAAGATATTTATCTCACCCAGCATGGGTATATGTAAAATGACACCCCAAAACACATTCCCCAACTTCTCCTGAGTACGGCGATACCACATGTGTGACAATTTTTTGCAGCCTAGATGCGCAAAGGGGCCCAAATTCATTTTAGGAGGGCATTTTTAGACATTTGGATACCAGACTTCTTCTCACGCTTTGGGGCCCCTAGAATGCCAGGGCAGTATAAATACCCCACATGTGACCCCATTTTGGAAAGAAGACACCCCAAGGTATTCAATGAGGGGCATGGCGAGTTCATAGAAATTTTTTTTTTTGGGCACAAGTTAGCGGAAATTGATATTTTTTATTTTTTTTCTCACAAAGTCTCTTGTTCCGCTAACTTGGGACAAAAATTTCAATCTTTCATGGACTCAATATGCCCCTCACGGAATACCTGGGGTGTATTCTTTCCGAAATGGGGTCACATGTGGGGTATTTATACTGCCCTGGCATTCTAGGGGCCCTAAAGCGTGAGAAGAAGTCTGGAATATAAATGTCTAAAAAATTTTACGCATTTGGATTCCGTGAGGGGTATGGTGAGTTCATGTGAGATTTTATTTTTTGACACAAGTTAGTGGAATATGAGACTTTGTAAGAAAAAAAAAAAAAAATTCCGCTAACTTGGGCCAAAAAAATGTCTGAATGGAGAGTTACAGAGGGTGATCAATGACAGGGGGGGTGATCAATGACAGGGGGGGTGATCAATGACAGGGGGGTGATCAATGACAGGGGGGGTGATCAATGACAGGGGGGTGATCAGGGAGTTTATATGGGGTGATAACCACAGTCATTGATCACGCCCGTGTAAGGCTTCATTCAGACGTCCGTATGCGTTTTGCGGATCCGATCCATCTATCAGTGCATCCGTAAAAATCATGCGGACATCTGAATGGAGCTTTACAGGGGGGTAATCAATGACAGGGGGGTGATCAATGACAGGGGGGTGATCAGGGAGTCTATATGGGGTGATAACCACAGTCATTGATCACGCCCGTGTAAGGCTTCATTCAGACGTCCGTATGCGTTTTGCGGATCCGATCCATCTATCAGTGCATCCGTAAAAATCATGCGGACATCTGAATGGAGCTTTACAGGGGGGTAATCAATGACAGGGGTGTAATCAATGACAGGGGGGTGATCAGGGAGTCTATATGGGGTGATAACCACAGTCATTGATCATGCCCCTGTAAGGCTTCATTCAGACGTCCGGATGCGTTTTGTGGATCCGATCCATCTATCAGTGCATCCGTAAAAATCATGCGGACATCTGAATGGAGCTTTACAGGGGGGTAATCAATGACAGGGGTGTAATCAATGACAGGGGGGTGATCAGGGAGTCTATATGGGGTGATAACCACAGTCATTGATCACGCCCCTGTAAGGCTTCATTCAGACGTCCGTATGCGTTTTGCGGATCCGATCCATCTATCAGTGCATCCGTAAAAATCATGCGGACATCTGAATGGAGCTTTACAGGGGGTTGATCAATGACAGGGGTGTGATCAGGGAGTCTATATGGGGTGATAACCACAGTCATTGATCACGCCCCTGTAAGGCTTCATTCAGACGTCCGGATGCGTTTTGCGGATCCGATCCATCTATCAGTGGATCCGTAAAAATCATGCGGACATCTGAATGGAGCTTTACAGGGGGTTGATCAATGACAGGGGGGTAATCAATGACAGGGGGGTGATCAGGGAGTCTATATGGGGTGATAACCACAGTCATTGATCATGCCCCTGTAAGGCTTCATTCAGACGTCCGGATGCGTTTTGCGGATCCGATCCATCTATCAGTGCATCCGTAAAAATCATGCGGACATCTGAATGGAGCTTTACAGGGGGTTGATCAATGACAGGGGGTTGATCAATGACAGGGGTGTGATCAGGGAGTCTATATGGGGTGATAACCACAGTCATTGATCACGCCCCTGTAAGGCTTCATTCAGACGTCCGGATGCGTTTTGCGGATCCGATCCATCTATCAGTGGATCCGTAAAAATCATGCGGACATCTGAATGGAGCTTTACAGGGGGTTGATCAATGACAGGGGGGTAATCAATGACAGGGGGGTGATCAGGGAGTCTATATGGGGTGATAACCACAGTCATTGATCATGCCCCTGTAAGGCTTCATTCAGACGTCCGGATGCGTTTTGCGGATCCGATCCATCTATCAGTGCATCCGTAAAAATCATGCGGACATCTGAATGGAGCTTTACAGGGGGTTGATCAATGACAGGGGGGTAATCAATGACAGGGGGGTGATCAGGGAGTCTATATGGGGTGATAACCACAGTCATTGATCATGCCCCTGTAAGGCTTCATTCAGACGTCCGGATGCGTTTTGCGGATCCGATCCATCTATCAGTGCATCCGTAAAAATCATGCGGACATCTGAATGGAGCTTTACAGGGGGTTGATCAATGACAGGGGTGTGATCAGGGAGTCTATATGGGGTGATAACCACAGTCATTGATCACGCCCCTGTAAGGCTTCATTCAGACGTCCGGATGCGTTTTGCGGATCCGATCCATCTATCAGTGGATCCGTAAAAATCATGCGGACATCTGAATGGAGCTTTACAGGGGGTTGATCAATGACAGGGGGGTAATCAATGACAGGGGTGTGATCAGGGAGTCTATATGGGGTGATAACCACAGTCATTGATCATGCCCCTGTAAGGCTTCATTCAGACGTCCGGATGCGTTTTGCGGATCCGATCCATCTATCAGTGCATCCGTAAAAATCATGCGGACATCTGAATGGAGCTTTACAGGGGGTTGATCAATGACAGGGGTGTAATCAATGACAGGGGGGTGATCAGGGAGTCTATATGGGGTGATCAGGGGCTAATAAGGGGTTAATAAGTGACGGGGGGGGGTGTAGTGTAGTGTAGTGGTGCTTGGTGGGACTTTACTGAGCTACCTGTGTCCTCTGGTGGTCGATCCAAACAAAGGGGACCACCAGAGGACCAGGTAGCAGGTATATTAGACGCTGTTATCAAAACAGCGTCTAATATACCTGTTAGGGGTTAAAAAAAACACATCTCCAGCCTGCCAGCGAACGATCGCCGCTGGCAGGCTGGAGATCAACTCTCTTACCTTCCGTTCCTGTGAGCGCGCGCTCACGCGAGATGACGCGTATATGCGTCGCTGAGCGCAGGGCTGCCACCTCCGGAACGCGAATCTGCGTACAGCGGTCCGGAGGTGGTTAATATGGGGGGGGGGGGGGGGGGGGGAATTAAAACCTTGAAAAAAAAAATAGTTTTTTCCTTTCGTCGCCATATTCTCACCCCTTATAACTTCTTTGCAGTTATGTGTATGGATAGGGCTCATTTTTTGTGGGACGATCTGTACTTTTCATTGATAACATTTTAACGGTTGTATGACTTTTTGATTACTTATAATTACATTTTTTTGTGGGAGGTGATGCAACCAAAAACAATTAATCACCATTTTGATTATTTTTCAGTTTGGCCGTTTGCCGTATGGGATAAATATTTCATATTTTAATAGTACGGGCGTTTTCACATACAGAGATTCCCATGATGTTTATTTTTTTATTCTTTCTTTTTATTTTGGGGACAGGGGGATGAGTTGAATTTTCATATTTTTTATATTTAAAAAAATATATTTTTTTTTTTACACTTTTTTTTATAATTCCCCTGGAGAACTTTAACAAGCATTAACCAGATTGCTTCTCTCATAGACCCCAATCCATAAGCACTGGACTCTATGAGGATTACACTATTGGGGTCATTAATCTAACTGAGTAGAACTGGCTTAGTTGTAGTTGCCCATAGCAACCAATCAGATATCACCTTTAATTTTTGACTGCTCCTTTCGAAAATGAAAGGTGAAATCTGATTGGTTGCTATGGGCAACTAAGTCAGTTCTACTTTACATCAGTTTGATAAATGACTAGGGATGAGCGAACCCGAACTGTATAGTTCGGGTTCGTACCGAATTTTGGGGTGTCCGTGACACGGACCCGAACCCGAACATTTTCGTAAAAGTCCGGGTTCGGGTTCGGTGTTCGGCGCTTTCTTGGCGCTTTTTGAAAGGCTGCAAAGCAGCCAATCAACAAGCGTCATACTACTTGGCCCAAGAGGCCATCACAGACATGCCTACTATTGGCATGGCTGTGATTGGCCAGTGCACCATGTGACCCAGCCTCTATTTAAGCTGGAGTCACGTAGCGCCGCACGTCACTCTGCTATGATCAGTATAGGGAGAGGTTGCAGCTGCGACGTTAGGGCGAGATTAGGCAGATTAACTCCTCCAAAAGACTTCATTCTGTGATCGATCTGCAGCTGTGGATCATTGAAGTGCTATTATTGACTTGCTCACTTTTTTGAGGCTGCCCAGAGCGTTTTTAGATCACTTTTTTTCTGGGGTGATCGGCGGCCATTTTGTGACTTGTGGTGCGCCAGCACGAGCTATCACCAAGTGTATTTAACCATCGATAGTGTGGTTATTTTGTGCTATATCCTACATCAGCTGCAGGCTGAGCCTGTGTCACCGAAGTGCATTTAACCATCAACAGTCTGGTTATTTTTTGGCCATATACTACATCAGCTGCAGGCTGAGCCTGTGTCACCCAAGTGCATTTAACCATCAACAGTTTGATTATTTTTTGGCCATATACTACATCAGCTGCAGGCTGAGCCTGTGTCACCCAAGTGTATTTAACCATCGATAGTGTGGTTATTTTGTGCTATATCCTACATCAGCTGCAGGCTGAGCCTGTGTCACCCAAGTGCATTTAACCATCAACAGTGTGGTTATTTTTTGGCCATATATTACATCAGGGGCAAGTTGAGCCTGTCACCCAGCGCCTAAAAAATAGACCTGACATTTCTATTCAACCTAATCTGTACTGTTTTAGCTGGTCAAGTTATTTGTATTGACCGTAAAAGCACACTTTTTTTTCTGGGTTGAAAAAGCATTCCCAAATTTGCCATTCTCAAAATAACTAGTTTCTGGTATTTGAGGCCTACTTGAAATCTATCCCAAAAAGAAAATCTTACATTGAAGGTATTGATAGTGTCATTCAGAAAAACCTAAGACACACGCTAGCGTGCTGATAGAAGTGTGATTCTGTCATTAAACCTATACCTGTCACACAGCGCAAATAAAAACAGGTCTCACATCTCTATTCAACCAAATCTGCACTGTTTTAGCTGGTCAAGTTATTTGTAGTGACCGTAAAAGCAGACTTTTTGTTCTGGGTTGAAAAAGCATTCCCAAATTTGCCATTCTTAAAATAACTAGTTTCTGGTATTTGAGGCCTACTTGAAATCTATCCCAAAAAGAAAATCTTACATTGAAGGTATTAATAGTGTCATTCAGAAAAACCTAAGACACACGCTAGCGTGCTGATAGAAGTGTGATTCTGTGATTAAACCTATACCTGTCACACAGCGCAAAAAAAAACAGGTCTCACATCTCTATTCAACCAAATCTGCACTGTTTTAGCTGGTCAAGTTATTTGTAGTGACCGTAAAAGCAGACTTTTTGTTCTGGGTTGAAAAAGCATTCCCAAATTTGCCATTCTCAAAATAACTAGTTTCTGGTATTTGAGGCCTAATTGAAATCTATCCCAAAAAGAAAATCTTACATTGAAGGTATTGATAGTGTCATTCAGAAAAACCTAAGACACACGCTAGCGTGCTGATAGAAGTGTGATTCTGTGATTAAACCTATACCTGTCACACAGCGCAAAAAAAAACATGTCTCACATCTCTATTCAACCAAATCTGCACTGTTTTAGCTGGTCAAGTTATTTGTAGTGACCGTAAAAGCAGACTTTTTGTTCTGGGTTGAAAAAGCATTCCCAAATTTGCCATTCTCAAAATAACTAGTTTCTGGTATTTGAGGCCTACTTGAAATCTATCCCAAAAAGAAAATCTTACATTGAAGGTATTGATAGTGTCATTCAGAAAAACCTAAGACACATGCTAGCGTGCTGATAGAAGTGTGATTCTGTGATTAAACCTATACCTGTCACACAGCGCAAAAAAAAAACAGGTCTCACATCTCTATTCAACCAAATCTGCACTGTTTTAGCTGGTCAAGTTATTTGTAGTGACCGTAAAAGCAGACTTTTTGTTCTGGGTTGAAAAAGCATTCCCAAATTTGCCATTCTCAAAATAACTAGTTTCTGGTATTTGAGGCCTACTTGAAATCTATCCCAAAAAGAAAATCTTACATTGAAGGTATTGATAGTGTCATTCAGAAAAACCTAAGACACATGCTAGCGTGCTGATAGAAGTGTGATTCTGTGATTAAACCTATACCTGTCACACAGCGCAAAAAAAAACAGGTCTCACATCTCTATTCAACCAAATCTGCACAGTTTTAGCTGGTCAAGTTATTTGTAGTGACCGTAAAAGCAGACTTTTTGTTCTGGGTTGAAAAAGCATTCCCAAATTTGCCATTCTCAAAATAACTAGTTTCTGGTATTTGAGGCCTACTTGAAATCTATCCCAAAAAGAAAATCTTACATTGAAGGTATTGATAGTGTCATTCAGAAAAACCTAAGACACACGCTAGCGTGCTGATAGAAGTGTGATTCTGTGATTAAACCTATACCTGTCACACAGCGCAAAAAAAAACAGGTCTCACATCTCTATTCAACCAAATCTGCACTGTTTTAGCTGGTCAAGTTATTTGTAGTGACCGTAAAAGCAGACTTTTTGTTCTGGGTTGAAAAAGCATTCCCAAATTTGCCATTCTCAAAATAACTAGTTTCTGGTATTTGAGGCCTACTTGAAATCTATCCCAAAAAGAAAATCTTACATTGAAGGTATTGATAGTGTCATTCAGAAAACCTAAGACACACGCTAGCGTGCTGATAGAAGTGTGATTCTGTGATTAAACCTATACCTGTCACACAGCGCAAAAAAAAAAACAGGTCTCACATCTCTATTCAACCAAATCTGCACTGTTTTAGCTGGTCAAGTTATTTGTAGTGACCGTAAAAGCACACTTTTTTTTCTGGGTTGAAAAAGCATTCCCAAATTTGCCATTCTCAAAATTGTGGTGAACGGGAACAATGAGGAAAACATCTAATAAGGGACGCGGACGTGGACATGGTCGTGGTGGTGTTAGTGGACCCTCTGGTGCTGGGAGAGGACGTGGCCGATCTGCCACAGCCACACGTCCTAGTTAACCAACTACCTCAGGTCCCAGTAGCCAGCAGAATTTACAGCGATATTTGGTGGGGCCCAATGCCGTTCTAAGGATGGTAAGGCCTGAGCAGGTACAGGCATTAGTCAATTGGGTGGCCGACAGTGGATCCAGCACGTTCACATTATCTCCCACCCAGTCTTCTGCAGAAAGCGCACAGATGGCGCATGAAAACCAAGCCCATCGGTCTGTCACATCACCCCCATGCATATCAGGGAAACTGTCTGAGCCTCAAGTTATGCAGCAGTCTCTTATGCTGTTTGAAGACTCTGCTGCCAGGGTTTCCCAAGGGCATCCACCTAGCCCTTCCCCAGGGGTGGAAGAGATAGAATGCACTAACGCACAACCACTTATTTTTCCTGATGATGAGGACATGGGAATACCACCTCAGCACGTCTCTGATGATGACGAAACACAGGTGCCAACTGCTGCGTCTTTCTGCAGTGTGCAGACTGAACAGGAGGTCAGGGATCAAGACTGGGTGGAAGACGATGCAGGGGACGATGAGGTCCTAGACCCCACATGGAATGAAGGTCGTGCCACTGACTTTCACAGTTCAGAGGAAGAGGCAGTGGTGAGACCGAGCCAACAGCGTAGCAAAAGAGGGAGCAGTGGGCAAAATCAGAACACCCGCCGCCAAGAGACTCCGCCTGCTACTGACCGCCGCCATCTGGGACCGAGCACCCCAAAGGCAGCTTCAAGGAGTTCCCTGGCATGGCACTTCTTCAAACAATGTGCTGACGACAAGACCCGAGTGGTTTGCACGCTGTGCCATCAGAGCCTGAAGCGAGGCAATAACGTTCTGAACCTTAGCACAACCTGCATGACCAGGCACCTGCATGCAAAGCATGAACTGCAGTGGAGTAAACACCTTAAAAACAAGGAAGTCACTCAGGCTCCCCCTGCTACCTCTTCTGCTGCTGCCGCCTCGGCCTCTTCTGCTGCTGCCGCCGCCTCGGCCTCTTCTGCTGCTGCTGCCGCCGCCTCGGCCTCTTCCTCCGCCTCTGGAGGAACGTTGGCACCTGCCGCCCAGCAAACATGGGATGTACCACCAACACCACCACCTGCGACACCAAGCATCTCAACCATGTCACACGGCAGCGTTCAGCTCTCCATCTCACAAACATTTGAGAGAAAGCGTAAATTCCCACCTAGCCACCCTCGATCCCTGGCCCTGAATGCCAGCATTTCTAAACTACTGGCCTATGAAATGCTGTCATTTAGGCTGGTGGACACACACAGCTTCAAACAGCTCATGTCACTTGCTGTCCCACAGTATGTTGTTCCCAGCCGCCACTACTTCTCCAAGAGAGCCGTGCCTTCCCTGCACAAACAAGTGTCTGATAAAATCAAGTGTGCACTGCGCAACGCCATCTGTGGCAAGGTCCACCTAACCACAGATACGTGGACCAGTAAGCACGGCCAGGGACGCTATATCTCCCTAACTGCACACTGGGTAAATGTAGTGGCGGCTGGGCCCCAGGCGGAGAGCTGTTTGGCGCACGTCCTTCCGCCGCCAAGGATCGCAGGGCAACATTCTTTGCCTCCTGTCTCCTCCTCCTCCTACTCAGCTTCCTCCTCCTCTTCTTCCACCTGCTCATCCAGTCAGCCACACACCTTCACCACCAACTTCAGCACAGCACGGGGTAAACGTCAGCAGGCCATTCTGAAACTCATATGTTTGGGGGACAGGCCCCACACCGCACAGGAGTTGTGGCGGGGTATAGAACAACAGACCGACGAGTGGTTGCTGCCGGTGAGCCTCAAGCCCGGCCTGGTGGTGTGCGATAATGGGCGAAATCTCGTTGCAGCTCTGGGACTAGCCGGTTTGACGCACATCCCTTGCCTGGCGCATGTGCTGAATTTGGTGGTGCAGAAGTTCATTCGCAACTACCCCGACATGTCAGAGCTGCTGCATAAAGTGAGGGCCGTCTGTTCGCGCCTCCGGCGTTCACACCCTGCCGCTGCTCGCCTGTCTGCGCTACAGCGTAACTTCGGCCTTCCCGCTCACCGCCTAATATGCGACGTGCCCACCAGGTGGAACTCCACCTTGCATATGCTGGACAGACTGTGCGAGCAGCAGCGGGCCATAGTGGAGTTTCAGCTGCAGCACGCACGGGTCAGTCGCACTGTGGATCAGACCCACTTCACCACCAATGACTGGGCCTCCATGCGAGACCTGTGTGCCCTGTTGCGCTGTTTCGAGTACTCCACCAACATGGCCAGTGGCGATGGCGCCGTTATCAGCGTTACAATACCACTTCTATGTCTCCTTGAGAAAACACTTAGGGCGATGATGGAAGAGGAGGTGGCCCAGGAGGAAGAGGAGGAAGAGGGGTCATTTTTAGCACTTTCAGGCCAGTCTCTTCGAAGTGACTCAGAGGGAGGTTTTTTGCAACAGCAGAGGCCAGGTACAAATGTGGCCAGACAGGGCCCACTACTGGAGGACGAGGAGGACGAGGATGAGGAGGAGGTGGAGGAGGATGAGGATGAAGCATGTTCACAGCGGGGTGGCACCCAAAGCAGCTCGGGCCCATCACTGGTGCGTGGCTGGGGGGAAACACAGGACGATGACGATACGCCTCCCACAGAGGACAGCTTGTCCTTACCTCTGGGAAGCCTGGCACACATGAGCGACTACATGCTGCAGTGCCTGCGCAACGACAGCAGAGTTTCCCACATTTTAACGTGTGCGGACTACTGGGTTGCCACCCTGCTGGATCCCTGGTAAGAAGACAATGTGCCCACCTTACTTCCTACACTGGAGCGTGATAGGAAGATGCGCGAGTACAAGCGCACGTTGGTAGACGCGCTACTGAGAGCATTCCCAAATGTCACAGGGGAACCAGTGGAAGCCCAAGGCGAAGGCAGAGGAGGAGCAAGAGGTCGCCAACGCAGCTGTGTCACGCCCAGCTCCTCTGAGGGCAGGGTTAGCATGGCAGAGATGTGGAAAAGTTTTGTCAACACGCCACAGCTAAGTGCACCACCACCTGATACGGAACGTGTTAGCAGGAGGCAACATTTCACTAACATGGTGGAACAGTACCTGTGCACACCCCTCCACGTACTGACTGATGGTTCGGCCCCATTCAACTTCTGGGTCTCCAAATTGTCCACGTGGCCAGAGCTAGCCTTTTATGCCTTGGAGGTGCTGGCCTGCCCGGCGGCCAGCGTTTTGTCTGAACGTGTATTCAGCACGGCAGGGGGCGTCATTACAGACAAACGCAGCCGCCTGTCTACAGCCAATGTGGACAAGCTGACGTTCATAAAAATGAACCAGGCATGGATCCTACAGGACCTGTCCATCCCTTGTGCAGATTAGATATTAACTACCTCCCCTTAACAATATATTATTCTACTCCAGGGCACTTCCTCATTCAATACTATTTTTAATTTCATTTTACCATTATATTGCGGGGCAACCCAAAGTTGAATGAACCTCTCCTCTGTCTGGGTGCCGGGGCCTAAATGTGTGACAGTGGCCTGTTCCAGTGGTGGGTGACGTGAAGCCTGATTCTCTGCTATGACATGAATACAGATTCTGCGCTGACATAAGGCCAGATTCTCTGTTACGGGACCTCTCTCCTCTGCCTGGGTGCCTGGGCCTAAATGTGTGACAGTGGCCTGTTCCAGTGGTGGGTGACGTGAAGCCTGATTCTCTGCTATGACATGAAGACAGATTCTGCGCTGACATAAGGCCAGATTCTCTGTTACGGGACCTCTCTCCTCTGCCTGGGTGCCTGGGCCTAAATGTGTGACAGTGGCCTGTTCCAGTGGTGGGTGACGTGAAGCCTGATTCTCTGCTATGACATGAATACAGATTCTGCGCTGACATAAGGCCAGATTCTCTGTTACGGGACCTCTCTCCTCTGCCTGGGTGCCTGGGCCTAAATGTGTGACAGTGGCCTGTTCCAGTGGTGGGTGACGTGAAGCCTGATTCTCTGCTATGACATGAATACAGATTCTGCGCTGACATAAGGCCAGATTCTCTGTTACGGGACCTCTCTCCTCTGCCTGGGTGCCGGGGCCTAAATGTGTGACAGTGGCCTGTTCCAGTGGTGGGTGACGTGAAGCCTGATTCTCTGCTATGACATGAATACAGATTCTGCGCTGACATAAGGCCAGATTCTCTGTTACGGGACCTCTCTCCTCTGCCTGGGTGCCTGGGCCTAAATGTGTGACAGTGGCCTGTTCCAGTGGTGGGTGACGTGAAGCCTGATTCTCTGCTATGACATGAAGACAGATTCTGCGCTGACATAAGGCCAGATTCTCTGTTACGGGACCGCTCTCCTCTGTCTGGGTGCCGGGGCCTAAATGTGTGACAGTGGCCTGTTCCAGTGGTGGGTGACGTGAAGCCTGATTCTCTGCTATGACATGAATACAGATTCTGCGCTGACATAAGGCCAGATTCTCTGTTACGGGACCTCTCTCCTCTGCCTGGGTGCCTGGGCCTAAATGTGTGACAGTGGCCTGTTCCAGTGGTGGGTGACGTGAAGCCTGATTCTCTGCTATGACATGAAGACAGATTCTGCGCTGACATAAGGCCAGATTCTCTGTTACGGGACCGCTCTCCTCTGTCTGGGTGCCGGGGCCTAAATGTGTGACAGTGTCCTGTTCCAGTGGTGGGTGACGTGAAGCCTGATTCTCTGCTATGACATGAAGACAGATTCTGCGCTGACATAAGGCCAGATTCTCTGTTACGGGACCGCTCTCCTCTGTCTGGGTGGCGGGGCCTAAATGTGTGACAGTGGCCTGTTCCAGTGGTGGGTGACGTGAAGCCTGATTCTCTGCTATGACATGAATACAGATTCTGCGCTGACATAAGGCCAGATTCTCTGTTACGGGACCTCTCTCCTCTGCCTGGGTGCCTGGGCCTAAATGTGTGACAGTGGCCTGTTCCAGTGGTGGGTGACGTGAAGCCTGATTCTCTGCTATGACATGAAGACTGATTCTGCGCTGACATGAAGCCAGATTCTCTGCTATGGCATGAAGAGACTGATTCTCTGCTGACATGAAGCCAGATTCTTTGCTGTGGCATGAAGAGACTGATTCTCTGCTGACGTGAAGCCAGATTCTCTGCTATGGGACCTCTGTCCAATTGATATTGGTTCATTTTTATTTTTTTTATTTTAATTTTAACTCATTTCCCTATCCACATTTGTTTGCAGGGGATTTACCTACATGTTGCTGCCTTTTGCAGCCCTCTAGCTCTTTCCTGGGCTGTTTTACAGCCTTTTTAGTGCCCAAAAGTTTGGGTCCCCATTGACTTCAATGTGGTTCGGGTTCGGGACGAAGTTCGGATTGGGTTCGGATCCCGAACCCGAACATTTACGGGAAGTTCGGCCGAACTTCTCGAACCCGAACATCCAGGTGTTCGCTCAACTCTATAAATGACCCCATATGTTCCTACGGAGCCCTGCCACAGGCAGGGTCTCCATAGGAACCTATGCCCGGCAACCTCAGATCATTCAGGATCACTGCTAGGGAGAGCCGGTGTACAGCCGGAAGAGGGTGCCTCCCTGTTTTTGTGCTCCCAGATGCCTTGGCCACGTTTGACCATGGCATTTGAGGAGTTAAATGTATGTACATGAGCTATAGTGCCCACTGCGCTCGTAAGCAGGCACCATCTTTAAAGACCTGCTCTGCACCATACATGTACGGCACTGGGCAGGAGGGGTAAAAATAACATCATCAAAAGAAATTGTTAAACAAAAAAATGTGATTTAAACATCTTCTGATTTATGGAACTTTCCCCTAGGGAAGGGTGTCTGAACAATGGGTGTTCCTAGCTTGCTGGTCCCTCTGTATGGTATGCTGTCCCATTTGTCTACCTGTGTACCAATCCCTGCCTGACTCCTGACTCTGATTCTCCACTGTCTGACCACCTTGTTGAACCTTTGCTGCCTGCCCTGACCTCAGACCACTTTACTGTATTGCACAAAATCTGCCTGCCCTTAGCTATGATATTGCCTGAGCCTTTCGTGCTATGCAACATTGTCTCTGAGATTTTGCCTGACCCTTTGGTGCTACGCACCAGTGTCTCTTATCCCAATGGCTCAACAACCAATCATACAAAGACTACTCTAAGAGGTTGCAGAGTCCAGGCTCCTGTATACAAGTTAAAGGGTGAATATTAGGGAACTGCCAGGATAATGCCCTTAGTTGTCACAGTGGTTCCACAACCACTGCTCATAAAAGAATATGGTGCTATTTTTATGTTATGAGCTGTATTTATGTTATTAACTTTGTTCTAGTGATATGCTTATGTTATATGCTTGGTACTGGTGCTGTATTTAAGTTATGGACTCCGTTCTGGAGCTGTATTGATGTTATGAGTTTGGTTCTGGTGCTTGATTTATGTACTGAGCTTGGTTCTGGTGCTTATGTATTGTTTGGTTCTTGTGCTGTATTTATGCACTGAACTTGGTTTTGATGCTGTATTTATGTACTGAGCTTGGTTCTGCTGCTGGACTTATGTTACAGCTTGATTCTGATGCTTTATTTATGCACTGAACTTGGTTCTGGTGCTGAACTTATGTTATAGCTTGGTTCTGGGGCTGCATTTATGCAGTCAGATTGGTTCCAGGGTTGCATTTATGTTATGAGCTTGGTTCCGGTGCTGGATATACAGTCAGGTCCATAAATATTGGGACATGGACACAATTCGAACATTTTTGGCTCTATGCACCACCACAATGGATTTGAAATGAAACAAAGATGTGCTTTACCTGCAGACTGTCAGCTTTAATTTGAGGGTATTTACATCCATATCAGGTGAACGGTGCAGGAATTACAACAGTTTGCATATGTATCTCCCACTTGTTAAGGAACCAAAAGTAATGGGGCAGAATAATAATCATAAATCAAACTTTCAATTTTTAATACTTACAGTGGGGGAAATAATTATTTGACCCCTCACTGATTTTGTAAGTTTGTCCAATGACAAAGAAATGAAAAGTCTCAGAACAGTATCATTTCAATGGTAGGTTTATTGTAACAGTGGCAGATAGCACATCAAAAGGAAAATCGAAAAAATAACTTTAAATAAAAGATAGCAACTGATTTGCATTTCATTGAGTGAAATAAGTATTTGAACCCCTACCAACCATTAAGAGTTCTGGCTCCCACAAAGTGGTTAGACACTTCTACTCAATTAGTCACCCTCATTAAGGACACCTGTCTTAACTAGTCACCTGTATAAAAAGACACCTGTCCACAGAATCAATCAATCAAGCAGACTCCAAACTCTCCAACATGGGAAAGACCAAAGAGCTGTCCAAGGATGTCAGAGACAAAATTGTAGACCTGCACAAGGCTGGAATGGGCTACAAAACCATTAGCAAGAAGCTGGGAGAGAAGGTGAAAACTGTTGGTGCGATTGTTCGAAAATGGAAGGAGCACAAAATGACCATCAATCGACCTCGCTCTGGGGCTCCACGCAAGATCTCACCTCGTGGGGTGTCAATGGTTCTGAGAAAGGTGAAAAAGCATCCTAGAACTACACGGGAGGAGTTAGTTAATGACCTCAAATTAGCAGGGACCACAGTCACCAAGAAAACCATTGGAAACACATTACACCGCAATGGATTAAAATCCTGCAGGGCTCGCAAGGTCCCCCTGCTCAGGAAGGCACATGTGCAGGCCCGTCTGAAGTTTGCCAATGAACACCTGAATGATTCAGAGAGTGACTGGGAGAAGGTGCTGTGGTCTGATGAGACCAAAATAGAGCTCTTTGGCATTAACTCAACTCGCTGTGTTTGGAGGAAGAAAAATGCTGCCTATGACCCCCAAAACACCGTCCCCACCGTCAAGCATGGGGGTGGAAACATTTTGCTTTGGGGGTGTTTTTCTGCTAAGGGCACAGGACAACTTATTCGCATAAACGGGAAAATGGACGGAGCCATGTATCGTGAAATCCTGAGCGACAACCTCCTTCCCTCTGCCAGGAAACTGAAAATGGGTCGTGGATGGGTGTTCCAGCACGACAATGACCCAAAACATACAGCAAAGGCAACAAAGGAGTGGCTCAAGAAGAAGCACATTAAGGTCATGGAGTGGCCTAGTCAGTCTCCGGAATCGAAAACCTATGGAGGGAGCTCAAGCTCAGAGTTGCACAGAGACAGCCTCGAAACCTTAGGGATTTAGAGATGATCTGCAAAGAGGAGTGGACCAACATTCCTCCTAAAATGTGCGCAAACTTGGTCATCAATTACAAGAAACGTTTGACCTCTGTGCTTGCAAACAAGGGTTTTTCCACCAAGTATTAAGTCTTTTTTTGTTAGAGGGTTCAAATACTTATTTCACTCAATGAAATGCAAATCAGTTGCTATCTTTTATTTAAAGTTATTTTTTCGATTTTCCTTTTGATGTGCTATCTGCCACTGTTACAATAAACCTACCATTGAAATGATACTGTTCTGAGACTTTTCATTTCTTTGTCATTGGACAAACTTACAAAATCAGTGAGGGGTCAAATAATTATTTCCCCCACTGTAGTTGCAAATCCTTTGCAGTCAATTACAGCCAGAAGTCTGGAACGCATAGACATCACCAGACGCTGGGTTTCATCCCTGGTGATGCTCTGCCAGGCCTCTACTGCAACTGTCTTAAGTTCCTGCTTGTTCCTGGGCCATTTTCCCTTCAGTTTTGTCTTCAGCAAGTGAAATGCATGCTCAATCGGATTCAGGTCAGGTGATTGACTTGGCCATTGCATAACATTCCACTTCTTTCCCTTAACCGCCTCCGGACCGCCAAACGCAGGATCGCGTTCCGGAGGCGGCAGCCCTGCGCAGAGTCACGCATCTACGCGTCATCTTGCGAGACGCGAGATTTCCTGTGAATGCGCGCACACAGACTCGCGCGTTCACAGGATCGGAAGGTAAGCGAGTGGATCTCCAGCCTGCCAGCAGCGATCGTTCGCTGGCAGGCTGGAGATGCGATTTTTTTAACCCCTAACAGGTATATTAGACGCTGTTTTGATAACAGCGTCTAATATACCTGCTACCTGGTCCTCTGGTGGTCCCTTTTGTTTGGATCGACCACCAGAGGACACAGGTAGCTCAGTAAAGTAGCACCAAACACCACTACACTACACTACACTACACCCCCCTGTCACTTATTAACCCATTATGAACCCCTGATCACCCCTGATCACCCCATATAGACTCCCTGATCACCCCCCTGTCATTGATCACCCCCTGTCATTGATCACCCCCCTGTAAGGCTCCATTCAGATGTCCGTATGATTTTTACGGATCCACTGATACATGGATCGGATCCGCAAAACGCATACGGACGTCTGAATGGAGCCTTACAGGGGGGTGATCAATGACGGGGGTGATCACCCCATATAGACTCCCTGATCACCCCCCTGTCATTGATCACCCCCCTGTCATTGATCACCCACCTGTAAGGCTGCATTCAGATGTCAGTATGTTTTTTACGGATCCACGGATACATGGATCGGATCCGCAAAACACATACAGGCGTCTAAATGGAGCCTTACAGGGGGTGATCACCCCATATAGACTCCCTGATCACCCCCCTGTCATTGATCACCCCCCTGTCATTGATCACCCCCCTGTAAGGCTGCATTCAGATGTACGTATGATTTTTACGGATCCACTGATACATGGATCGGATCCGCAAAACACATACGGACATCTGAATGGAGCCTTACAGTGGGGTGATCACCCCATATAGACTCCCTGATCACCCCCCTGTCATTGATCACCCCCCTGTAAGGCTGCATTCAGATGTCCGTATGATTTTTACGGATCCACTGATACATGGATCGGATCCGCAAAACACATACGGACATCTGAATGGAGCCTTACAGGGGGGTGATCACCCCATATAGACTCCCTGATCACCCCCCTGTCATTGATCACCCCCCTGTCATTGATCACCCCCCTGTAAGGCTGCATTCAGATGTCCGTATGATTTTTACGGATCCACTGATACATGGATCGGATCCGCAAAACACATACGGAAGTCTGAATGGAGCCTTACAGGGGGGTGATCACCCCATATAGACTCCCTGATCACCCCCCTGTCATTGATCACCCCCTGTCATTGATCACCCCCCTGTCATTGATCACCCCCCTGTAAGGCTCCATTCAGACATTTTTTTGTCCCAAGTTAGCGAAAAAAAAAAAAAATTCTTACAAAGTCTCATATTCCACTAACTTGTGTCAAAAAATAAAATCTCACATGAACTCACCATACCCCTCATGGAATCCAAATGCGTAAAAATTTTTAGACATTTATATTCCAGACTTCTTCTCACGCTTTAGGGCCCCTAGAATGCCAGGGCAGTATAAATACCCCACATGTGACCCCATTTCGGAAAGAAGACATCCCAAGGTATTCCGTGAGGGGCATATTGAGTCCATGAAAGAATGAAATTTTTGTCCCAAGTTAGCGGAAAGGGAGACTTTGTGAGAAAAAAAAAGAATCAATTTCCGCTAACTTGTGCCAAAAAAAAAAAAATTCTATGAATTAGCCATGCCCCTCATTGAATACCTTGGGGTGTCTTCTTTCCAAAATGGGGTCACATGTGGGGTATTTATACTGCCCTGGCATTCTAGGGGCCCTAAAGCGTGAGAAGAAGTCTGGGATCCAAATGTCTAAAAATGCCCTCATAAAAGGAATGTGGGCCCCTTTGCGCATCTAGGCTGCAAAAAAGTGTCACACATCTGGTATCGCCGTACTCAGGAGAAGTTTGGCAATGTGTTTTGGGGTGTCATTTTACATATACCCATGCTGGGTGAGATAAATATCTTGGTCAAATGCCAACTTTGTATAAAAAATGGGAAAAGTTGTCTTTTGCCGAGATATTTCTCTCACCCAGCATGAGTATATGTAAAAAGACCCCCCAAAACACATTGCCCAACTTCTCCTGAATACGGCGATACCACATGTGTGACATTTTTTTGCAGCCTAGGTGGGCAAAGGGGCCCACATTCCAAAGAGCACCTTTCGGATTTCACAGGTCATTTACCTACTTACCACACATTAGGGCCCCTAGAATGCCAGGGCATTATAACTACCCCACAAGTGACCCCATTTTGGAAAGAAGACACCCCAAGGTATTCCGTGAGGGGCATGGCGAGTTCCTAGAATTTTATATTTTTTGTCACAAGTTAGCGGAAAATGATGATTTTTTTTATTTTATTTTTTTCCTTACAAAGTCTCATATTCCACTAACTTGTGACAAAAAATAAAAACTTCCATGAACTCACTATGCCTATCACGAAATACCTTGGGGTGTCTTCTTTCCAAAATGGGGTCACTTGTGGGGTAGTTATACTGCCCTGGCATTTTAGGGGCCGAATGCGTGAGAAGTGGTTTGAAATCAAAATCTGTAAAAAATGGCCGGTGAAATCCGAAAGGTGCTCTTTGGAATGTGGGCCCCTTTGCCCACCTAGGCTGCAAAAAAGTGTCACACATCTGGTATCCCCGTACTCAGGAGAAGTTGGGCAATGTGTTTTGGGGTGTTTTTTTACATATACCCATGCTGGGTGAGAGAAATATCTTGGCAAAAGACAACTTTTCCCATTTTTTATACAAAGTTGGCATTTGACCGAGATATTTATCTCACCCATAGTGGAATATGAGACTTTGTAAGAAAAAAAAAAAAAAAAAATCATCATTTTCCACTAACTTGTGACAAAAAATAAAAAGTTCTATGAACTCACTATGCCCATCAGCGAATACCTTAGGGTGTCTACTTTCCAAAATGGGGTCATTTGTGGGGTGTTTGTACTGTCTGGACATTGTAGAACCTCAGGAAACATGACAGGTGCTCAGAAAGTCAGAGCTGCTTCAAAAAGCGGAAATTCAAATTTTTGTACCATAGTTTGTAAACGCTATAACTTTTACCCAAACCATTTTTTTTTTTTACCCAAACATTTTTTTTTTATCAAAGACATGTAGAACAATAAATTTAGAGAAACATTTATATATGGATGTCGTTTTTTTTTGCAAAATTTTACAACTGAAAGTGAAAAATGTCATTTTTTTGCAAAAAAATCGTTAAATTTCGATTAATAACAAAAAAAGTAAAAATGTCAGCAGCAATAAAATACCACCAAATGAAAGCTCTATTAGTGAGAAGAAAAGGAGGTAAAATTCATTTGGGTGGTAAGTTGCATGATTAAGCAATAAACGGTGAAAGTACTGTAGGTCAGAAGTGTAAAAAGTGGCCTGGTCATTAAGGGTGTTTAAGCTATAGGGGCTGAGGTGGTTAAAAAACTCTTTGATTGTTTTTGCAGTATGCTTTGGGTCATTGTCTATCTGCACTGTGAAGCGCCGTCCAATGAGTTCTGAAACATTTGGCTGAATATGAGCAGATAATTTTGCCCGAAACACTTCAGAATTAATCCTGCTGCTTTTGTCAGCAGTCACATAATCAATAAATACAAGAGAACCAGTTCCATTAGCAGCCATACATGCCCACGTCATGACACTACCACCACCATGCTTCACTGATGAGGTGGTATGCTTAGGATCATGAGCAGTTCCTTTCCTTCTCCATACTCTTCTCTTCCCATCACTCTGGTACAAGTTGATCTTGGTCTCATCTGTCCATAGGATGTTGTTCCAGAACTGTGAAGGCTTTTTAAGATGTCATTTGGCAAACTCTAATCTGGCCTTCCTGTTTTTGAGGCTCACCAATGGTTTACATCTTCTGGGGAACCCTCTGTATTCACTCTGGTGAAGTCTTCTCTTGATTATTGACTTTGACACACATACACCTACTTCCTGGAGAGTGTTCTTGATCTGGCCAACTGTTGTGAAGGGTGTTTTCTTCACCAGGGAAAGAATTCTTCGGTCATCCACCACAGTTGTTTTCCGTGGTCTTCCGGGTCTTTTGGTGTTGCTGAGCTCACCGGTGCGTTCCTTCTTTGTAAGAATGTTCCAAACAGTTGTTTTGGCCACACCTAATGTTTTTGCTATCTCTCTGATGGGTTTGTTGTGTTTTTTCAGCTTAATGATGGCTTGCTTCACTGATAGTGACAGCTCTTTGTATCTCATCTTAAGAGTTGACAGCAACAGATTCCAAATGCAAATAGCACACTTGAAATGAACTCTGGATCTTTTATCTGCTCATTGTAATTGGGATAATGAGGGAATAACACACACCTGGCCATGGAACAGCTGAGAAGCCAATTGTCCCAATACTTTTGGTCCCTTAACAAGTGGAAGGCACATGTGCAAACTAATGTAATTCCTGCACCGTTCACCTGATTTGGATGTAAATCCCCTCAAATTAAAGCTGACAGTTTGCAGTTAAAGCACATCTTGTTCGTTTCATTTCGAATCCATTGTGGTGGTGTATAGAGCCAAAAATTTTAGAATTGTGTCCATGTCCCAATATTTATGGACCTGACTGTATATATATTGAGCTTCATTCTAGTGGTGACTTTATGATAAAAGTTTGTTTCTGGGGCATTGTTTATGCCGTCAGCTTGGTTATGGGGTTGCATTTATGTTCTGAGCTTGGCTCTGGTGCTGTATTTATGTACTGAGCTTAGTTATGTTGTTGTATTTATGTATTGAGCTGGATTCTGATGCTGTATTTATGTACTGAGTTGATTTGTGATGTTGTATTTATGTTATGAGCTTGGTTCTGCTGATGAATGTATGTAGGAAGCTTAGTTCTGTTGCTAGATTTATGTACTATGCTTTGCTCTGTGATGGTATTAATAAGCTTGGATCTGGTGCAGTATTTATGTTATGAGCTTGCCTCCGGTGCTGTATTTGTACAGTGACCTTGGTTCTGGTGCTCTATTTATGTAACAGTCTTGGCTCTGCTGCTGTTTGTATTTGTGGAGTTTTGGGGTTTGAGTCTGTATTTATGTATTATGCTTAGTTCCTGTGTTGTATATATGTAGCATGTACCAAAACCAATACTATGAGGTTTCCCAACTATTATGACATATAACAATACTGCTATGACGGTTTCCAACTATAATGGTTAATACGGTTGAAAAGAGACATATGTCCATCAAATTCAACCAAGGGATATCTGGGGATGCGAATTCCAAAAGGAATTGAGACTCAGATTTCTACACGTTTTTATAAGCATTAATGTTTCTTACTTTTAAGAATTTGTCTAAACACTTTTTGATACTGTCTACTGTTCCTGCTGTGACCATGGCCTGATGAAGTCTATTCCACAGTTTCACAGTTCTTACAGTAAAGAAGCTTTGATGCTTCCGGAGACTGAACTTTTTCCTCTCCAGTCGGAGGCAGTACCTCCTTATTTTTTGAGCGCATTTTACATGGAACAGCTTTTCACTGTATTTTTTGTATGGCCCATTTATATATTTGTATAAGTTAATCATGTCCCCCCCTTAGACGTCTCTTCTCAAGACTAAATAAATTCAATTATTTTAATCTTTATTCATAACTAAGAACCATGCCCCTTATCATTTTAGTCGCTCTCCTCTGTACTTTTTTACAGCTGTAGTGCGTTCTTTCTATGGACTGGTGGCCAGAACTGAACTGCATATTCCAGATGAGGCCGCACCAGCGATTTGTAAAGTGGTTATATTACATCCCTGCCCCACGAGTCGATGCCTCGTTTAGTGCATGACAATATCCTGGTAGCCTTAGAAGCAGCTGATTGACATTGTATGCTGTCATTTAATCTACCATCCACAATGACACCCAAATCCTTCTCTATAAGTGACTCTCCCCATGCTACCTCACCTAGGACATATGAAGCACAGAGATTATTACTACCAAGATGCATAACTTTACCTTTATCCACATTGAACCTCATTTGCCAAGTTGAAGCCCAATCACTCAGCGTGTACAAGTCAGCTTGTAATTTATAGACATCTTCCATAGAATGTACAGTTCTACATAGCTTAGTGTCATCTGAAAAAATAGATATGGTGCTATTAATCCCCTCCTCAATATCATTAATAAATAAAGTTAAAATAATGGGCCCAACACTGAACCTTGGGGTACACCACTTATAGATATAACAATACCAATGCTATAAGGGGTCCCCGGTATTATGGATATAACAATACCAATTCTGTGAGGGGTCCCCAGTATTATGGATATAACAATACCTATGCTGTGAGGGGTCCCCAATATTATGGGATATAACAATACCAATGCTATGAGGGGTCCCCGGTATTATGGATATAACAATACCAATTCTGTGAGGGGTCCCCAGTATTATGGATATAACAATACCTATGCTGTGAGGGGTCCCCAATCTTATGGGATATAACAATACCAATGCTATGAGGGGCTCCCAGTATTATGGATATAACAATACTAATGCTATAAGGGGTCCCCAGTATTATGGATATAACAATCCCAATTCTGTGAGGGGTCCCCAGTATTATGGGATATAACAATACCAATGCTATAAGGGGTCCCCAGTATTATTAATATAACAATACAAATGCTATAAGGGGCCCCAGTATTATGGAATATAACAATACCAATGCTGTGAGGGATCCCCAGTATTATTGATATAAAAATACCAATGCTATGAGGAGTCACCAGTATTATGGAATATAAAAATACAATGCTATAAGAGGTCCCCAGTATTATGGATATAACAATACCAATGCAGTGCGGGGTCCCCAGTATCATGGGATATACACTGCTCAAAAAAATAAAGGGAACATTTAAACAACACAATGTAACTCCAAGTCAATCACACTTCTGTGAAATTAAACTGTCCACTTAGGAAGCAACACTGAGTGACAATCAATTTCACATGCTGTTGTGCAAATGGGATAGACAACAGGTGAAAATTATAGGCAATTAGCAAGACACCCCCAATAAAGGAGTGGTTCTGCAGGTGGTGACCACAGACACTTCTCAGTTCCTATGCTTCCTGGCTGATGTTTTGGTCACTTTTGAATGCTGGCGGTGCTTTCACTCTAGTGGTAGCATGAGACGGAGTCTACAACCCACACAAGTGGCTCAGGTAGTGCAGCTTATCCAGGATGGCACATCAATGCGAGCTGTGGCAAGAAGCTTTGCTGTGTCTGTCAGCGTAGTGTCCAGAGCATGGAGGCGCTACCAGGAGACAGGCCAGTACATCAGGAGACGTGGAGGAGGCCAACAACCCAGCAGCAGGACCGCTACCTCCACCTTTGTGCAAGGAGGAACAGGAGGAGCACTGCCAGAGCCCTGCAAAAAGACCTCCAGCAGGCCATAAATGTGCATGTGTCTGCTCAAAACGGTCAGAAACAGACTCCATGAGGGTGATATGAGGGCCCGACGTCCACAGGTGGGGGTTGTGCTTACAGCCCAACACCGTGCAGGACGTTTGGCATTTGTCAGAGAACACCAAGATTGGCAAATTCGCCACTGGCGCCCTGTGCTCTTCACAGATGAAAGCAGGTTCACACTGAGCACATGTGACAGACGTGACAGAGTCTGGAGACGCCGTGGAGAACGTTCTGCTGCCTGCAACATCCTCCAGCATGACCGGTTTGGCATTGGGTCAGTAATGGTGTGGGGTGGCATTTCTTTGGAGGGCCGCACAGCCCTCCATGTGCTCACCAGAGGTAGCCTGACTGCCATTAGGTACCGAGATGAGATTCTCAGACCCCTTGTGAGACCATATGCTGGTGCGGTTGGCCCTGGGTTCCTCCTAATGCAAGACAATGCTAGACCTCATGTGGCTGGAGTGTGTCAGCAGTTCCTGCAAGACGAAGGCATTGATGCTATGGACTGGCCCGCCCGTTCCCCAGACATGAATCCAATTGAGCACATCTGGGACATCATGTCTCGCTCTATCCACCAACGTCACGTTGCACCACAGACTGTCCAGGAGTTGGCAGATACTTTAGTCCGGGTCTGGGAGGAGATCCCTCAGGAGACCGTCCGCCACCTCATCAGGAGCATGCACAGGCGTTGTAGGGAGGTCATACAGGCACGTGGAGGCCACACACACTACTGAGCCTCATTTTGACTTGTTTTAAGGACATTACATCAAAGTTGGATCAGCCTGTAGTGTGTTTTTCCACTTTAATTTTGAGTGTGACTCCAAATCCAGACCTCCACGGGTTAAAAAAATTAATTTCCATTTTTTAATTTTTGTGTGATTTTGTTGTCAGCACATTTAACTATGTAAAGAACAAAGTATTTCAGAAGAATATTTAATTAATTCAGATCTAGGATGTGTTATTTTTGTGTTCCCTTTATTTTTTTGAGCAGTGTACAATACCAATGCTATGAGGGTTCCCCAGTATTATGGATATAACAATACTAATGCTGTGAAGGGTCCCCAGTATTACGGAATACAATAAAACCAATGCTATAAGGGGTCCCATATATTATTGATATAACAATAACAATGCTATAAGGGGTCCCCAGTGTTATGGATATAACAATACAAATGCTGTGAAGGGTCCCCAGTATTATGGAATATAATAATAACAATGCTATAAGGGGTCCCATATATTATGGATATAACAATACCCATGCTATGAGGGGTCCCCAGTATCATAGGATATAACAATACCAATGCTATGAGGGGTCCCCATTATTATGGATATAACAATGGTGTGAGGGGTCCCCAGTATTATGGGATATAAAAATACCAATGCTATGAGGGGTCTCCAGTATTCTGGGTATAATAATACTAATGCTATGAGAGATCCCTAGTATTATGGATATAACAAGACCAATGCAATGAGGGGTCCCCAATATTATGGATATAACAATACCAATGCTGTAAGGGGTCCCCACTATTATGGGATATAACAATACCAATGCTGTGAGGGGTCCCCAGTATTATCGGATATAACAATACTAATGCTAAGAGGTGTCCCCAGAATTATGGATGTAAAAATACTAATGCTATGAGGGGTCCTCAGTATTATGGGATATAAAAATACCAATGCTATGAGGGGTCCCCAGTATTATGGATATAACCATGCCAATGATGTAAATGGTCCCCAGTATTATAGGATGTAACGGGCACCCAGGGCATAAAAGGGGGTAAACGCCGTTTAAGAGATATTCCCTTTCCAGATGCAAAGGCAGCTACTAAAGACACCAATCTCCCGAACTAGAAACCATATAAATGCTGCATACAGCCGAATAGGAAAAACCATATGAAAGGTTTACTGTCACGGATGAAGTTGCAGATAGCTGGAAGTTATGAATAAACGTCTGACTGGCTTGATCCCAAACTAAGGAGCATATTTAAAACCCTAAGAGCTCACCCTGACTGCTAAGCACATACAAGGGTTGCAAATTATGGGGGACACTGAGGGCATCTACTGGGGCATTTTATACTGGTACATTATGGGGGGCACTAGGAGGAAGGTGGTTGTGGAGCACTATGGGGGCATTTACTGGGGGCACTATATAGGGGTATTTTATACTGGCACATTATGGGGACATTAGCTCACCTGGGGCATTACAAGGGGGTATTTTTTGCACTGTCACATTATAAGGCCTCATGCACACGACCGTTGTGTGCATCCGTGGCCGTTGTGCCGTTTTCCGTTTTTTTTTTCACGGACCCATTGACTTTCAATGGGTCCGTGGAAAAATCGGAAAATGCACCGTTTTGCAGCCGTGATCCGTGTTTCCTGTCTGCCAAAAAAATATGACTGACAACGGTTCACGGACCCATTCAAGTCAATGGGTCCGTGAAAGAACACATTGGCATCCGCGTCCGTGATCCGTGGCCGTAGGTTACTTTCATACAGACGGATCCGAAGATCCGTCTGCATAAAAGCTTTTTCAGAGATGAGTTTTTACTTCGTGAAAACTCATATCCGACAGTATATTCTAACACAGAGGCG
The DNA here is from genome assembly GCF_905171765.1 of Bufo bufo. Lineage (NCBI taxonomy): Eukaryota > Metazoa > Chordata > Amphibia > Anura > Bufonidae > Bufo > Bufo bufo. Next base: position 384,041,617 of record NC_053389.1, read on the forward strand.
TTCCCATAGTGATGGAGACGCTTCTAGTTAGAATATACTATGAACTGTGTACATGACTGCCCCCTGCTGCCTGGCAGCACCCGATCTCTTACAGGGGGCTGTGATCCGCACAATTGAGTGACAGATCATTAAGCAATGCGCTGCACAGACCTGTCACTTACCAGTAGGAGGAGCTCCCGGCCGGTCACAGACAGCGCAGCAGGTAAGTATGATGCTTCTAATATTGTAATATTGCTAAGTAACCATGGCAACTAGGCCTGCAGTAGCATCCTGGTTGCCATGGTTACCGATCGGAGCCCCAGCGATTAAACTGGGACTCCGATCGGAACTCTCCGCTGCCACCAATGATCGGGCGGGGGGGGGGGGGGAGAGGCCGCACACTGGCCACCAATGATATTACAATAGAGGGGGGGGGGCGCACGCTGGTCACCAATGATATTACAATAAAGGGAGGGGGGGGCCGGGGGAGGCCGCACAATGGCCACCAATGATATTACAATAGAGGGGGGGGCGGGGGGGCGCACACTGGCCACCAATGATATTCAAACTGGGGAGGGAGGGGGGTCTGCGGCACCTGAAGGGTTAATTGTGCTGATCACAGCCCCCTGTAAAAGATCGGGTGCTGCCAGGCAGCAGGGGGCAGTCATGTACACAGTTCGTAGTATATTCTAACTAGAAGCGTCCCCATCACTATGGGAATGCCTCTGTGTTAGAATATACTGTCGGATCTGAGTTTTACTCAAATCCGATGGTATATTCTAACATAGAGGCGTTCCCATGGTGATGGGGACGCTTCAAGTTAAAATATACCATCGGATTGGAGAAAACGCCGATCCTATGGTATATTAACTCCTGACTTTACATTGAAAGTCAATGGGGGACGGATCCGTTTGCAATTGCACCATATTGTGTCAACGTCAAACGGATCCGTCCACATTGACTTGCATTGTAAGTCAGGACGGATCCGTTTTGCTCCGCAGGCCAGGCGGACACCAAAATGACTTTTTTTTCCTGTCCGTGGATCCTCCAAAAATCAAGGAAGACCCACGGACGAAAAAACGGTCACGGATCACGGAAAAACGGAACCCGTTTTTGCGGACCGCAAAAAAAAAATGGTCGTGTGCATGAGGCCTAAGGAGAATTATTTCTACTGGGGGGGCATTATGGTGGGCTTTATTACTCCCCCATGGTATGACCCCCTAGTAGCAGCACCAGCCTCTCCCTGCTCTGCTATCCCTCTGCCCCTTCTCCAAATCCTTATTATGAAATCTTTCTCATTAGGATAAAACACAACATCAGCTCCGCCGAGCCCCCGGCCAAAGTGTGGAAGTGGCGTCCGAGATCCCCAGGGGCCAAGTCAAGTAATTGTAAGTTTTCAGGTGACATATGTTTGTTATACACACATAGCCTACACAATGCCACACAATATACAGTATACCGCTACACTGTGGAGTCTGTTTTATAAGCACCATTGTTTTGTGGCGGCGGACAGAGAATAATCTGAAAGTGCCCCTCCCGAGACCAGGCTCTGGATCCGCCACTGGTCCGGACCAGGCACACGTCTCTTATCCGCCACACGCTTATATCTCTCACTCATCCTCTTCATATTACCCTGAATCTTTTGCCAAATAAATGACAAAGACGAGGAAAATCTCTCCTCATCAGGTAAACTAGAAGACCCCTCTCCAGAGAATGTCCAAAACTGCGGATGAAACCCATATGCACCAAAAAATGGTGACTTATCAGAGGACTCCTGGCGACGGTTATTTAAAGCAAACTAAGCAAGGGACAAAAAAGAATACCAATCCTCCTGATTCTCCGCCACAAAACAGCGCAGATATGTCTCCAGATTCTGATTGACGCGTTCGGTCTGACCATTCGACTGCGGATGAAAAGCAGAAAAAAATGACAACTGAATCCCCAAGCGAGAACAGAAGGCCTTCCAGAGTCTGGAAACAAATTGCGTGCCCCTATCAGAAACAATGTCTGAAGGAATGCCATGCAATTTAACAATGTGATCAACAAACGCTTGCGCCAACGTCTTAGCATTGGGTAACCCAGGAAAGGGAATGAAATGCGCCATTTTGCTAAAACGGTCCACTACCACCAGAATCACAGTCTTCCCCAAGGAACGAGGCAGGTCCGTAATGAAGTCCATGGACAGATGCGTCCAAGGACGGGAAGGAATGGGTAACGGGGGGAGAGAACCCGATGGCCGTGAATGAGGGACCTTGGCACGAGCGCAGGTTTCGCAGGCTGCCACAAAACCCTCAACCGTCTTACGAAGAGCCGGCCACCAAAATCTCTGAGCAATGAGATCCACTGTGGCTCTACTCCTCGGTTGCCCAGCAAGGACAGTATCGTGGTGCTCCTTAAAAACCTTGTGTCGTAAAGCGAGAGGCACAAACAACCTCCCAGGAGGACAAAGATCAGGAGCCTCTGCCTGGACTGCCTGAACCTCTGCCTCCAAATCAGGATAAAGAGCAGAGACGACCACCCCTTCAGCCAAAATGGGACCCGGGTCTTCAAAGTTCCCCCCTCCCGGAAAACAATGTGACAGGGCATCCGCCTTCACATTTTTAACCCCAGGGCGGAACGTGACAACAAAAAGAACAAAGACCAACTGGCCTGTCTCGGGTTCAGACGCTTGGCTGATTCCAAGTAGGCCAGATTCTTATGGTCGGTAAACACGGTAATAGGGTGTCTGGCTCCCTCTAACCAATGGCGCCATTCCTCAAAAGCTAATTTGATGGCCAACAACTCCCTATCTCCCACATCGTAATTTCTCTCTGCAGAGGAGAGTTTCCTTGAGAAAAAGGCACACGGTCGCAATTTGGCAGGAGAGGGACCCTGAGATAAGACCGCACCCCCACCCACCTCAGAAGCATCCACCTCAACAATTAAAGGTAGAGAGACATCAGGTTGTATCAAAATGGGAGCGGAAGCAAAACTCTCTTTGATACTAGAAAAGGCCTTAAGCGCATCTACCGACCAGGAGGAAAAATCTACCCCCTTTTTAGTCATATCAGTGAGTGGCTTAACAACAGAGGAATAATTCAAAATGAACTTTCTGTAATAATTGGCAAAACCCAAAAACCGCATCAGCGCCTTCTGATTCTCAGGAAGCTCCCAATCAAGCACAGTGCAGACCTTCTCAGGGTCCATGCGAAAACCAGAAGCGGAGAGAAGAAAACCAAGAAATTGAATCTCCGGAACCGCAAACACACATTTTTCCAGTATAGCGTACAATTTATTCTCCCGCAGAATGAGCAAAACCTGACGTAAGTGGTCTCGATGAGTCTTGAAATCAGGAGAGAAAATCAAAATGTCATCTAGATACACCAGTACAAATATCCCCATTAAATGATAAAAAATGCTGTTCACAAAATGTTGGAAGACGGCCGGAGAATTCATCAAACCAAAGGGCATAACCAAATTCTCGAAATGACCCTCAGGGGTATTGAAGGGGGTCTTCCATTCGTCCCCTTCCCTGACCCTGACTAGGTTGTATGCCCCTCTTAAATCCAATTTAGAAAAAAACTTTAGCCCCAACAATCTGGTTAAACAGGTCCGGGATCAGAGGAAGCGGATATGGGTCACGAATTGCGATACAGTTCAGCTCCCTGAAATCCAGACAAGGTCTTAAAGAACCATCTTTTTTCTTAACAAAAAAAAAACACAGCGGCAACAGGTGACTTCGAGGGTCGGATGTGTCCCTTTCTCAGGCTCTCAGAGATATAAGTACGCATAGCGACTCTTTCAGGTTGGGAGAGATTGTATAAACGTGATTTTGGCAGCTTGGCGCCTGGGATGAGATTAATAGGGCAATCGTACTCCCGGTGAGGGGGCAACTCCTGGACACCACTCTCGGAAAACACATCCGAAAATTCAGAGAGAAAAGATGGTACAGTCTTAGTAGAAACCTCTGAAAGAGACAATTCTCTCTGCAAAACTCACTCCAACCATTTATTTGCCTTGCTTGCCAATCAATGGTGGGGTTATGTTTAGTGAGCCAGGGTAGCCCCAACAGGAGTAGGTAATCCACTTAGGACGAAACATGACATATCCTCAACATGAGCATCACCCACAGTCAAACGGATATTGTGAACTATGCCCTTTAACGATCTTTGAGAAAGTGGAGCGGAATCGATAGCAAAAACAGGTATATCCTTTTCCAAAGTGCATACCTGGAAACCATGTGTTATAGCAAATTGATTATCAATGAGATTGACAGCTGCTCCACTATCTACAAAAATCTCACAAACAATGTTCTTGCTGTCTAGCGCCACCCTGGCAGTTAGGAGAAAGCGGGAACTACAAGCAAACGGCAAACCTTCAATTTCCGCATCAACCTTGCCAATAGTAGCAAATGGAAAGTTTTTAGAGTTTTTTTTTCTTTTTGTTTCTTTTTTATTACCCTCAGAAAACTCCATGAATCTCCTAGAGGGGCAAACATTAGCCAAATGATTTATACCCCCACAACAGAAACAAACCCTCCTCTGAGAGCTGAATCCTCTACTATCAGAGGCAAGCAAACCCAGCTGCATGGCCTCCTGCTCAGAGGGGATTGAGAGAGACTGAGACCCCTACGCACTGAATGAGACAGCCCCACTGTTATTGGGCTGAATATGACAGGAAGGAGTGGTCTCTCCTCTCTCTCTAAGACGCCTGTCAATACGAACAGCTAGAGACATGGCAGACTCCAACGAGGCAGGTCTCTCATGAAAAGCAAATGCATCTTTCAATCCCTCCGAAAGACCATGGCAAAATTAACTTCGGAGTGCAGCATCGTTCCAACCAGTATCAGCTGCCCATCTCCGAAAATCAGAACAATATATCTCTGTGGACTGTTTACCCTGGCATAAAAGACGCAGTTTAGTATCAGCCAGAGCAATACGATCCGGGTCATCATATATCTGCCCCAGGGCTACAAAAAATTCATCCACCGATCGGAGGGCCGTGCCCCCACCGGCAGCAAAAAGGCCCAAGACTGAGCGTTATCCCTGAGCAGCGAGATGATGATCCCCACCCTCTGCTCCTCATCACCAGAGGAATGGGGAAGTAGGCGAAAATGGAGTTTACAAGCCTCTATAAAGCGAACAAAATTCTCACTACCCCCGAAGAACGTATCCGGAAGCGAGATCTTAGGCTCGGAACAAACTCCATGAACGCAAGCAGAACCGGTCACCTGAAACTGAGACACAGTTTTACGGAAATCTGCTACCTCCAGTGAAAGACCCTGCATGCGGTCAATCAAGGCTGAAACCGGATCCATGCTTAAGACGGTAATGGCGGTTTATAATGTCACGGATGAAGTTGCAGATAGCTGGAAGTTATGAATAAACGTCCGACTGGCTTGATCCCAAACTAAGGAGCATATAGGTGACCCCTATAAAACCCTAAGAGCTCACCCTGACTGCTAAGAACATACAAGGGTCTCAAAGGTAGACGATTGTATGCCCCCGTACCTAAGACTTTGTGACACCTGAAAACCCTATAATAGTGAGGGGACACGACCTGCACTTTATACGGAGGGAGTCAGGGTCACCTAGAATCAAGCCAGCAAGGAAACACAATACATGAAAGGACTTATCTGATCAAGCAGCAGCAGAAGACTCCAGCAGTGAACACTTCAATCCAGGAAGTAGTATAAACCGCAAAGTGAGGCAGTATGGGAGGGAATATAAAGGAAAGAGGATTAGTCTAAATAGGTGACACCTGGGAGAAGAAAATGAGATGAGAAAGTGAAACCAAAACAAAGAACATCATGCAAGAGGTAGAGAAGGACGTCTGTTAGACCTTCTCACAGAAGTGGCGGTGACATTTACACTCCTAGCAGTCGAACTGGAACAGCATACAATAAATCCCCCCCCCCCCAAGAACGAGACAAGGCGTCGTGTTGAGGGTCAAGCAGTGGTCAGCCAGAGCTGTGGGTTTATTGATCTTATATACACATTCTTACACATTAGTACCACCCACAGGGTTTTGTAAAACAACCTGTAAAACAATACACTCAGACACTCCCACACAAAATCCTCCCCTCTGCCTGTGATACAATTACCTTACACAATGGGTTAATGTAATTATCACAGGCAAGAGAATACACAGTTTTACACAATGTCTTCTGTCCTGGAGATAATTGGGAAGTAATCCAATTTATCTCCAAGGGCAGAGGCAAAACTCCATTAGCCACATGGTAGCAAAAGACAATAAGAGACATAAAAATATTTAACTGTGCAGCTATTGCATAAAACATAGACATTTAACATATCCCCAGATAGCTCAGGTCTGAGCGCATATTATTAGGTGAATGGCACTCAGACTAAACGAATACAGTAGAATCGCCATGGAGCCAAAGTCTTTCACATAGTCTTTCCTTATCCGAATGGGCTCCATGGCATAGCTATCTGGGGTATCACTGTGCAAATAGGGCAAGCACCAAATGACCCGGCTTTCATGTCTTTTCAGGGGAAAATCAAGCGTTTCAACATGGGGCCATAGTCTAAAGGAAGCAGGCGGGCAACCAGGCTTCTCCAATTCAATGTGGCGAGATTGGTCACATGGGATATAACAATACCAATGTTGTGAGGGGTCCCCAGTATTATGGAATATAACAATACCAATGTTGTGTCGGGTCCCCAGTATTATGGGATATAACAATACCAATGCTGTGCGGGGTCCCCAGTAATATGGATATAACAACAAGGTTCCATATATTATGGATATAATAATACCAATGCTATGAGTAGTCCCCAGTTTTATGGGATTTAACAATATCAACAACATCAGGGGTTACCAATATTATGGATAAAACAATACTAGTAATGTGAGGGGTCCCCAGTATTATGGATATACCAATACCAATGCTGTGAGGGGTCGATAGTATTATGGGATATAACAATACCAATGCTGTGAGGCGTCCTCAGTATTATGGCTATGTCAATACCAATGCTATTAGGGGGCCCCAATATTCTGGATACAACAATACCAATACTGTGAGGTGTCCCCAGTATTATGGATATAACAATACCAATGCTGTGAGGGGTCCCCAGTATTATGGAGATAGCAATACCAATGCTTTAAGGGAGCCCCAGTATTATGGGATTTAAGAATACCAATGCTATCAGGGGTTCCCATTATTATGGATATAACAATACCAATACTATAAGGGTTCCCCATTATTATGGATATAACAATACCAATGCTGTGAGGGGTCCCAGGTATTATGGATATACCAATACCAATGCTGTGAGGGGTCCCCAGTATTATGGGATATAACAAAACCAAAGCTGTGAGGGGTCCCTAGTCTTATGGATATAACAATACCAATGCTGTTAGGGGTCCCCAGTATTATGGATATAACAATACCAATGCTGTGATGGGTCCCCAGTATTATGGGATATAACAATACCAATGCTGTGAGGGGTCCCCCGTATTATGGGATATAACAATTCTAATGCTGTGAGGGGTCCCCAGTATTATGCATATAACAATACCAGTGCTGTGAGGGGATCCCAGTATTATGGGATATAACAATACCAATGCTGTGAGGGGTCCCCAGTATTATGCATATAACAATACCAATGCTGTTAGGGGTCCCCAGTATTATGGATATAACAAAACCAATGCTGTAAGGGATCCCCAGTCTTATGGGATATAACAATACCAATGCTATGAGGGGTCCCTAGTGTTATGGATAAAACAATACAAATGCTATAAGGGGTTCCATATATTATGGATATAACAATACCTATGCTATGAGGAGTCCCCAGTATCATAAGATTTAACAATACCAATGCTATCAGGGGTTCCCAGTATTATGGGATATAACAATACCAATACTGTGAGGTGTTCCCAGTATTATGGATACAACAATACCAATACTGTGAAGGGTCCCCATTATTATGGATATAACTAGAGATGGCCCGGTGGTTGTTTCGCAGCGAACTTTGCTCGTTTGCGATTTGCCGAACATGCGAACATATGGCGATATTCGCATGCGCAATATTTTTTTGCATAGCGCCGAACTTTGACCCATGACACATCTATCAGGTGGGATAGGACAGGCAATTGAGACGTTTCAGCACATGGACACACCCCCTACCCTATAAATAAACCCGATCTGGCAGCCATTTTACATTCTGTTTTTTGCCAGTGTAGGGAGAGGTTGCTGTGTGGAGCAGGGACTGACTGTTAGTTACACCAAACGCTAGCTAATAGAGCCACAAAAGTCCTTTTAAGGACTGGTATAGGTGTGCTATCGATAAGTGTGACATACAGAGGGGTGTGATATACTTATAATATACTTTCTAACATAGAAAGTATATTATAGTGCATTTGTATTGTGTAGCAGTTGTGTGTGGTTCTGCTGTGATACCACACCTAGATAGAGGGACAAACGCTATTGTAATAAGTTATTGCAACAGGTGTGATATACCTGTTGCACCAAGAAAAACTGATAGAGGGGTGTGATATACCTATAATATACCTTCTATCATAGAAAGTATATTATAATGCATTTGCATTGTGCAACAGTTGTGTGCGGTTCTGCTGCAATACTGCAGCTAGATAGGGGGACAAACGCTATTGGAATAACTAATTGCAACTGGTGTGATATACCTGTTGCCCCCCAAAAAAAAACTGATTGAGGGGTGTGATATACCTATAATATACCTTCTAACATAGAAAGTAGATTATCGTTAATTTCTAACGATAATTTGTTTTCCCTTAGTCCTAACAGCAGCACAGATGGGGTTAAACACCCCCCATGGACTGGTAGGAATGGCGGAATTTTACTGAGTCCAAGTAATAATTAAACACTTAAACCTCCCCTATAAAGGAGGGAATCACCTCCAGCCCATTGTGTTATAGCAAGAAAAAACTAGTCTTACTAGGGTGGGAAATTTGTGTGCTGCTGTTAGGACTAAGGGAAAAAAAATTATCGTTAGAAATTAACGATTCCCTTACGTCCTACCAGCAGCACAGATGGGGAGATAGCAAGAAGAACCCCTAGGGAGGGCCATCATGCCTGGCAGAACTAAGAATAGTCTGCCCAAAGGCCGAGTACTCAGCTAATCTGGCATCTAGTCTATAATGGGAGATGAAAGTTGATTCAGAGCTCCAGGAGGCAGATTTAAATCATGTCGAGCGGAAGAAGACTCCTCTCGGCAAAAGAAGTAGCTACAGCCCTCGTAGAATGGGCTTTTACAAACCCCGGAGGGTCTAGAGATTGGGAAACAAAAGGATTCCCCATTAGCCTCCTTAATCCATCGACTGATGGATGGTTTAGATGCCTTACGGCCTTTAAACTTACCGGCAAACAGGATTAGAAGATTTTCATCTTTCCTGAACTCCTTGATCTATCCACATAGATCCGGAGGCATCTCAAGACATCCAAAGGATGTATAGCAGGTTCCTCAGAGTAGGTAGAAGGTCTAGAAAGAACCAGGAGGGATATCACCTGGTTGATATTCTGGAAAGAAGGAACCTTAGGCCTAAAGTACGGGAGAAATCTTAAAAGGACCCGGTCTTGCAAAAAAATGGTATAGGGCTCGTGCGCTGATAGAGCTTGAAGCTCAGAGACCCTCTTGGCCGAAGTCACAGCAAGAAGAAAAAACAAGTTTTCATGTGACAAACTTGAAATCTACCTCCTCCAAAGGCTCAAAGGGGGGAGATGCTAACCCCCTGAGAACTACTGATAAATCCCATTGAGGGATGGGTTTCAGTACTGTAAGCTTTAATCTTTCAGCTCCTTTAAGGAACCGTTTAATGAGCGGGTCCTGCAAAAAAGACTTGTTGAAACAAGCTGAAATGGCTGAAACTTGACCCCTCAAGGTAGATGGAGGCCTTTGTCACGGCCATCTTGCAGAAACTGAAGGATGATGGGGAGGGGCGGATCTGCAGACGCCACCTCCTTTGAGGAACACCAAGAAGAGAATATCCTCATAATCTGTGAGTAGGCTCTCTTAGTAGAGTCTGCTCTTGAATGAGACTGTGTTCTCAGGACCGACTCTGAAAGCCCTTCTATTCTGGGTAGGGACTGATCAACCTCCAGGCTGTCAGGTTGAACCTGTGCAGATCTGGGCAGGGGTGAGTGTCCCATGACACCAGGGTCTGCCATGGGGGGAGCCTCCAATAATGTCCCCGACTCCTCTGAATGAGCTGGGTAAATCAGGATCTCTTGGGCCAAAACGGTATGATGGCTATTACCGAGGCCTGATCCTGATGAATTTTCATCAATACCCTCGGTATCATGGAAAAGGGAGGGAAGATGTAAGCCAGCCTGAACCTCCAGGATATTGACAGAACATCTATCGCCAGGGGGTTGTCCTCCCTGTAAAGGGAGCAAAACCTCTCCACCTTGGCGTTGAACCTTGTTGCCATAAGATCCACCTCTGGCATTCCACACTTGAGGACTATCTGCTTGAATATCTCCGGATGTAAAGACCACTCCACTGTTGGAAGACCGCGGCTCAACCGATCCGCTATCATATTGAGGGAGCCTCGAATGTGGATCGCAGATAAGTGTGAAAGGTTCAATTCTGCCCAATCCAGAATCACCCCGATCTCTGATAAGAGGGTAAGTGATCTTGTGCCTCCCTGCTTGTTGATGTAAAGTACCGCAGTCATATTGTCTGACTGGACTTTCACCGCTTTGCCCCGGATCTGAGGGGCGAAGTGAAGGAGGGCTAGCCGGATAGCTTGAATCTCGCAGAGATTGGATGAGAGGAGCCGCTCCTGAGGAGACCAGGATCTGTGCACTGGAGAATAGTCTAGATGAGCACCCCAGCCTACTTGGGACGCATCTGTTGTCAATATGACCCAGGTTGGCTGGGTCATAGACTTCCCATCTAAGAGATGGCTCCACCATCTGAGGGAATGCCGAGTTTGCCAAGACAGGGAGCACAGGGAGTTCAGCCCGGCGGGGCTGCCATTCCATTTGGAGAGGACCTCCGACTGCAGCGGCCGGAGGTGCCATAAGGCCCAAGGGACTGCTTACGCAGACGCTGACATGAGCCCCAACATCTTCATGTGAGTCCAAATTGGAACTCACCAAGGCACGGATAGGAATTCTGCCATGTTCTGTATTCGGGATCTTCTTTCTGGAGTCAACCGGAGAGATCTCCCAACGGAGTCGATTATGAAGCCTAAATATCTTACTGAAGTCAACGGGCTCACGTTCGACTTCTGCCAGTTGATGATCCACCTTAGGCGGAATAGAAAGGAAATCGCTACATGAAGATGGTGGGTCAAGACCACAAAGGAAGAGGCTTTTAAAAGCCAATTGTCCAGATAAGGAATGATGGTCAGTCCTTGGAGTGCTAGCTGCCACCACAGAAACTACCACCTTGGTGAAAGTGTGAGGGGCAGAAGAAATGCCGAAGGGAAGGGCAATGAACTGAAGGTGTCTGGTGACACCTGGACCGCAATCCTGAGATATTTCCTGGAAGCAGGATGAATCGGGATGTGCAAATATGCATCCTTGAGGTCCAGGGTTGCCGTCACCTCTCTAGGATTGAGAAGGTGAACCACTGACCTGATGGTTTCCATACAGAACCTTACTTTCCTTATGTATCGATTGAAGAATCTCAAATCGATAATCATCCGGAGATCCCCTGATGCCTTGGGAACCAGAAACAGGTGAGTAAATCCCTAAGCCCCGTTCCCCCGCCGAAACCTCATCCAGGGCCCCCTTATGGATGTAATCCTGAATGTAAGCCTCCAGAACCGACTGCCTTGCGGCCTGTGGAAGTTTGGTTCTGATGAACCTGTCCGGAGACAGAGATTGATTGAGTACCCCTCTGATATGACATTCAGGATCCAGGGATCCGAAATCTCTCGGATCCAGATGTCCTTAAAGTGGGAGAGTTGACCTCTGATGGGAAGATGAGGCAGGGGAGTGGGGAAGTCTTCTGGCAGGATGGCAGGAGTCACGGGAGTCATCCAAGAGCCTTGAGGAGGCCCGTAGTCAGGAGGTGGATTTTTTATCCTTGGCTCCTTCACGAGAGCGCCTCGAACCTCTTCGCTGCGCTCCCCAGTCCCTCCGGGCTCTTGACTGCTGGTCAGACCTACGACCACGGTTTTGTCTGCCCCGCCCCCGAAAGGACTGTTGGGGAAGACTCTTCCCCTTTTAATCTGACAGGTCTTCCATAATCTTATCCAACTCTGAGTCGAACAAACGGTTGGGCTCAAAGGGAAGGCTACATGGAATTGTCAGCGACCCAAGGCTTAAGCCACAAAGGCCTGCGGGCTGCTGACACCAGGGTTATGGTTTTGGCCGCCAACTTCAGCTGTTGTTGCGCTGTATCAGACAGTAAATTCATCGCCAGGTTGACAGTCTTGAAAGCTGCCAGAATGTCGTCCCGAGACACCTTCTGATCCACATCCATCTGGATCTGGTTTAATCGAGACCAGAGGAAGGTAGAAACTTCTGTAGTCGTGATGGCCGTAGATGCGGAAGCTGCAGCTGCCGTATAACCTCTCCTGAGTGTGCACTCTGCTCTTCTGTCAAAGGGATCCTGCAGACTCGACCCATCGTTCGCAGGAACCAGAGTGTGCTTGGACAGTTTGGCAATCGCCATGTCCACCTTTGGGAATGGAACCCCACGATTCCACCAAGGGTTTAGCCATCGGAAACATGGTTCTGAATCATTAGTTAGAATCAGACCCCTTTCGGGTTTCTTCCACTCTGTGCGCATGACAGAGAGGAGGGTCTGATCCGCTTTAAAGACACGAAGTGCCCGACTAGCGGGATTAGAGGGCTCCCCCAGGTCAACATCATGGTCCCCCGACCTGATGGACTTAAGTAACTTTTGCGTCTTATCAGGAGGAAAGAAGCATGAAGTAAGCTCCTCCTCATCCGAGGAGGAGGAACTCAAGGAGACTACGGACGGTCTCTCTACTGGAGCCGAAGACTCCATAGGAGTCTGAGTAGGAAGCCTCTCATCCAGCAGGCTTATAACCCCTTTGATGGATCCATCAACATAGGTCTTTACCCACTGATACATATCCTGCATCATAGGTTCGGTGGAAGGTTGAACCCTCGGACGGCAGCTATTCGCTATTCGAAAATTCGCGCTCAACACTAACCGCAGCTAGATAGAGTGACAAACGCTATTGGAATAAGTAATTGCAACTGGTGTGAAATACCTGTTGCCCCCCAAAAAAACTGATTGAGGGGTGAGATATACCTATAATATACCTTCTAACATAGAAAGTATATTATAGTGCATTTGTATTGTGCAGCAGTTGTGTGAGGTTCTGCTAAGATACGGCAGATAGATAAGGGACAAACGCTATTGGAATAAGTAATTGCAACTGGTGTGATTTACCCGTTGCCCCCCCAAAAAAATCTGATTGATGGGTGTGATATACCTATAATATACCTTCTAACATAGAAAGTATATTATAGTGCATTTGTATTGAGCAGCAGTTGTGTGTGGTTCTGTCGAGATACCACAGCTAGAGGGACAAATGCTATTGGAATAAGTAATTGCAACAGGTGTGATATACCTGTTGACCCCCCCCCCCCCCCCCCCAAAAAAAAAAAATGATAGAGGGGTGTGATATACCTATAATATACAAACCGGATTCCCAAAAAGTTGGGACACTAAACAAATTGTGAATAAAAACTGAATGCAATGATGTGGAGATGGCAAATGTCAATATTTTATTTGTAATAGAACGTAGATGACAGATCAAACGTTTAATCCGAGTAAATGTATCATTTTAAAGGAAAAATACGTTGATTAAAAATTTCACGGTGTCAACAAATCCCCAAAAAGTTGGGACAAGTAGCAATAAGAGACTGGAAAAAGTAAATTTGAGCATAACGAAGAGCTGGAAGACCAATTAACACTAATTAGGTCAATTGGAAACATGTTTGGGTATAAAAAGAGCTTCTCAGAGTTGCAGTGTCTCTCAGAAGCCAAGATGGGTAGAGGATCACCAATTCCCACAATGTTGCGCAGAAAGATAGTGGAGCAATATCAGAAAGGTGTTACCCAGTGAAAAATTGCAAAGACTTTGCATCTATCATCATCAACTGTGCATAACATCATCCGAAGGTTCAGAGAATCTGGAACAATCTCTGTGCGTAAGGGTCAAGGCCGTAAAACCATACTGGATGCCCGTGATCTCCGGGCCCTTAAACGACACTGCACCACAAACAGGAATGCTACTGTAAAGGAAATCACAGAATGGGCTCAGGAATACTTCCAGAAACCATTGTCAGTGAACACAATCCACTGTGCCATCCGCCGTTGCCAGCTGAAACTCTACAGTGCAAAGAAGAAGCCATTTCTAAGCAAGATCCACAAGCTCAGGCGTTTTCACTGGGCCAAGGATCATTTAAAATGGAGTGTGGCAAAATGGAAGACTGTTCTGTGGTCAGACGAGTCACGATTCGAAGTTCTTTTTGGAAATCTGGGACGCCATGTCATCCGGACCAAAGAGCACAAGGACAACCCAAGTTGTTATCAACGCTCAGTTCAGAAGCCTGCATCTCTGATGGTATGGGGTTGCATGAGTGCGTGTGGCATGGGCAGCTTGCATGTCTGGAAAGGCACCATCAATGCAGAAAAATATATTCAGGTTCTAGAACAACATATGCTCCCATCCAGACATCATCTCTTTCAGGGAAGACCCTGCATTTTTCAACAAGATAATGCCAGACCATATTCTGCATCAATCACAACATCATGGCTGCGTAGGAGAAGGATCCGGGTACTGAAATGGCCAGTCTGCAGTCCAGATCTTTCACCTATAGAGAACATTTGGCGCATCATAAAGAGGAAGGTGCAACAAAGAAGGCCCAAGACGATTGAACAGTTAGAGGCCTGTATTAGACAAGAATGGGAGAGCATTCCTATATCTAAACTTGAGAAACTGTTCTCCTCGGTCCCCGTGATTTATGTTCTATTCTGAATAAAATATTAGAAGTTGGCACCTCCACATCATTGCATTCAGTTTTTATTCACGATTTGTATAGTGTCCCAACTTTTTTGGAATCCGGTTTTTACCTTCTAACATAGAAAGTATCTTATAGTGCAGTGATGGCTAACCTTGGCACTCAAGCTGTGGTAAAACTACAACTCCCAAGATGCCCCCCTTGCTTGGCTGCTCTCAGAACTCTATAGAAATATATGGAGCATGCTGGGAATCATAGTTTCACCACAGCTGGAGTACCAAGGTTAGCCATCACTGTTATAGTGCATTTGTATTGTGCACCACTTGCCCGTCAGATGTCTGATTTGTGACTGCCGGATGCGCTGGAACTCTACCTTGTATATACTTGATAGGCTGCTCCAGCAGAAAACGTGCCGTTAAGGACTACCTGTACGAACTCTGCGGCAGGACAGGTCCTGGGGAGTTTTTTTTTTTTACTGTGTCTGTGGTTGCTTATGCGCGATGCATGCAGACTTCTGCGGCCATTTGATGAGATCACCAAACTGGTCAGTCGCAGCCAGGGCCATCAGTGACATCGTAACTTACGCCTTCTTTCTGGAGCGTGCATTGCGTCGTGCCGTTGATCAAGCCTTCGAGGAGCAGGAGCAGGAAGATGAGGAAGTCGCAATGCTGAATGAATTCCAAGGCGGGGCTACTCCATCTGAGACAGGTCAGCAGGAGTCTGAAGAGGAGTCAGAGGAGGATGGTGCCTTGGGGGAGAAGGAGGAGCAAGAAGAGCAGGTTTTAAACTTTTCTGGGATCCCTGGGGGGAGGAGACCGAGAACGACATTCTCCTGGGCAATGAGCTGGAGCCAGGCCGCTCCATCGCTTCAAATTTAGTGCAAATGGGGGGCTTCATGCTCCATTGTTTTTAGAGGGACCCTCGTATAAAAAGCATAAAGGGCAAGGACCAGTACTGATTGGCAACCTACTTAGACCCCCGGTACAAACACAAAATGGCGGATATGTTACAAGCATCACAGAGGGCTGGCAGAATGCAGCATTTCCAAGCCTTGCTGTGAGAGATGCTGCATTCTGCTGTTGTGGGCGCTGGCAGAGGACATAGCGAAACAGGTGCGGGTACCAATCCTACCGCGCCTGCAAGAAGAGGGTGGTTTGAAGATGTGTTGGTCACTTCGGATATGAGATCATTCTTGCAGCCAACCCATCGACAGCTGCCCTCCAGATCCAGCCTCTGACTACACCGGGTTACTGGCCGATGTGGACGCTCTGAGAAGCGAAGAACCCCTGAACTACTGGGTGTGCAGGCTTGACCTCTGGCCAGAGCTGGCACAATTTGCCATGGAACTCTTGGCTTGCCCCTCGTCGAGTGTCCTGTCCGAAAGGACGTTCAGCGCAGCAGGGGGGATCGTGACCGATAAGTGTACTCGCCTAGCTCACGACAGTGTGGACTACCTCACATTTCAAAAAATGAATGAGGCATGGATCTCGGAGGAATTCAACACCTGTGACGATCACATTTAATTGAATTTCCTCATGCCAGCCAACACATATCCACCACCAGCCAGAACAAATTATGGTCCCTGTCTTATGTAAATACAGCGGTATAAAAAGTATTTTCTGTCTGGTGAATGCCTAATATTTGGGGTCACGGAGGAATTCAACACCTGTGACGACCACGTGTTATAGAATTTCAACTATTATCATTAGTTTTTTTTTTCAAGAGGGGGCATTTCGTTAGACATGATTTTAATCCAATTTTATATTTTTAGTTAATATAAATATATGTATTTGACATGTATTTACTGGCCTGCTGTAAAAATTGATATCCAATGACAGTCTTATATACCTCCAGCCACATAATCACTTGTTCTTTTTTGTACGTTGAATGAATAATTTTTGGGCCTGTACTCCACTGGCCTGAAGTAAAATTTTTATCCAATGACCGTCTAATATACCTGCAGCCACATAATCCCTTGATGTTTTCTGTCCGGTGAATGAATAATCTTTGGGGCTTGAAGTCCACTGGCCTGCAGTAAAATTGATATCCAATGAACGTCTAATATACCTCCAGCCACATAATCACTTGATGTTTTCTGTCCGGTGAATGAATATTTTTTGGGGCCTGTAGTCCACTGGCCTACAATAAAATTGATATCCATTGACCATCTAATATACCTCCAGCCACATAATCACTTGATCTTTTCTGTACAGTGAATGCCTAATTGTTGGGGCCTGTAATCTAACTGGCCAACAGTAAAATTGTTATATGGTGACCGCCTAATGTACCTCCAGCCACATTATCAATTGTTCTTTTCTGTATGGTGAATTAATTTTTTTTGGGAGGAATTCAACACCTGTGACGACCACGTGTTATCGAATTTCACCTATTATCATTTGGGGTTTATTCAAGAGGGGAGATTTCGTTAGCCATGTTTTTAATTTAATTTAATATTTTTAGTTCTTTTAAACTAACATGTATTTGTACTGGCCTGAAGTAAAATTGATATCCAATGACCTCCTAATGTACCTCCAGCCATATTATCAATTGTTCTTTTCTGTATGGTGAATAAAAACATTTTGGGGCCTGTAGTCCACTGGCCTGCAGTAAAATTGATATCCATTGACCGTCTAATATACCTCCAGCCACATAATCACTTGATGTTTTGTCACAGCGGACGTGCACTCAGACTTACAGATAAACCACCAACCAGGCTCTGGGCGAGAGACAGGGGAAGGGTCACCTCCTAGCTAATCCCTGACCTCTTTCCCTACACTGCTCAGCCCACATGCAGACCTTAGTGGTAGGTATGATGTGTCCCCGTGCCTGGGCTGAAACTCCCTAAATTCCCTGAGATGGTGAAGAGGGGAAATAGGAGCAGCCTGCTCGCACAGAACCTGGATGGGAGAGATGACACAAAACAACCAAACTTGAAACCACACTTATCTTTCAGAGCTGGAACTGACAACCTTCCTTCCTAGCTTCCAAGACCACAGTGATTCCTATAATCCTCTCAGAGCACTGGGATGGTGTGCTATTTAAACTAATGACCCCACCCAGTGCACCTGATGAGAGGCGGATCCAGCACGGCTCCAAAACAAACACTAAACTCGTGCTGCTATCCTGGCCGACATCTGCACATCGTCAGAGCGGGGCATGACATGTTTTCTGTCCGATGAATGCCTAATGTTTGGGGCCTGTACTCCACTGGCCTTAAGTAAAATTGATATCCAATGACCATCTAATATACCTCCGGCCACATAATCACTTGATGTTTTCTGTCCGATGAATGCCTAATGTTTGGGATCTGTAGTCCACTGGCCTGCAGTAAAATTGATATCCAATGACCATCTAATATACCTTCAGCCACATAATCACTTGATGTTTTCTGTCTGGTGAATGCCTAATGTTAAGGGCCTGTACTCCCGTGGTCTAAAATAAAAAATTTCTAGGCGCCAGCAGGGCATTTTTGACAGTTTCCCTTTAAGACGCATAAAAATGGCCCCTTAAAATACATATTTTGTGTGGGAATTTTTGCCATTGATCCCTCTCTGGTATGTCACTGTCCATGTTGTGGGATGATTTGTGCACTTCTAGTAAGTATTTGGTGGCTGCAAATATGACCTGTAGGTTTTCAGGTTCGCCAGCCATTAATGTGAATGGGGCCTGCCGTGAACTTGATGTTCGCGAACATTTGATCGTGTTCGCGAATCATCCTGGCCAATGTTCGTCCATCACTAGATATAACAATACCAATGCTGTGAGGGGTTCCCAGTATTATGGAGATAACAATACCAATGCTATAAGGGGGCCCCAGTATTATGGAATATAATAATACAATGCTATAAGGGGTCCCCAGTATTATGGATATAACAATATTAATGCTGTGAGGGATCACCAGTATTATGGATATAACAATATCAATGCTATGAGGGGTCACCAGTAGTATGAAATATAACAATACAATTCTATAAGGGGTCCCCAGTAGTGATGGCCGAACATCGGGCGGGACATTTCGCGAACGCAAGTTCGAGATCAAATATTCGTGAACTCTCAAAAATGTGACCTGCTGGAGCCTAGAAAAATTTTATTTTAGGCCACGGGACTATAGGCCCCAAAAATTAAGCATTCACCTGACAGAAAAGAACAAGTGATTATGTGGCTGGAGGTATATTAGACAGTCAGTGGATAACAATTTTACTGTAGGCCCCAAAAATTTATTCGCCTGACAGAAAAGAACAAGTGATTATGTGGCTGGAGGTATATTAGACAGTCAGTGGATAACAATTTTACTGTAGGCCACTGGAGTAGAGGGCGAGGCCCCAAAAATTAGGCATTCACCTGACAGAAAAGGCCTTTTATGCAGCTGCATATACTGTGAGGATTTGCTCTGGTAGTCAGGGTAAGCGGACGCAGTACAGAGGCAAAACAAGTTCGTAAATCAAAATGTCAGTGTTTATTTCACGCAAAAGGCAAAAGAAAAACAACTTAATACAGTCTTGGTGTTAAATTCACACAATGCAAAGTCCATAGAACAGTTACATCACCTTTCTAGCCGTTTTATCCCCGGCAGTTCACAGCAGGCTTTAGGGGGCCTGTTTCTCAACGTGCAGCCCTCATGCGGCTCTCAGCCTTCCAGCACAACACCATGCTTTAGATCCCATTACAGAGACTCAGCTACTAAGCCCAGCTGCCTATTTAAAGGACAGCCAGGTGCTGCCAAAACCCGGACCGGCACTTAAACTCCAGTCCGGTATTTGATCTCACCTGGCTGGAAATCAGCCCAGCCGCCCATGTTGGGAGGAAAATGCCTGCCTTCCCAAACAAAACCACTTGCTATGTCACAGTACATAAGACAAGGCAAATTATTTGTTCTATGTGGTAGCGCATATGTGTGGGCTGGCATGAGGAATATCAATTACACATGGTTGTCACAGCTATTTTATTCCTCCGAGATCCATGCCTCATTCATTTTTAGAAATGTGAGGTAGTCCATACTGGTGTGTGCTAGACGTGTGAGCTTATCGGTCACGATCCTCCCTGCTGCGCTGAACGTCCTTTCAGACAGGACACTCGACGAGGGGAAAGCCAAGAGTTCCATGGAAAATTGTGACAAGCCTGCACACCCAATAGTCCAGGGGTTCCTCGCTTCTCAGAGCATCCACATTGGCCGTTAACCAGATGTAGTCGGACCAACACATCTTCAAACCGCCCTCTTCTTGCAGGTGCGGTAGGATTGGTACCCGCACCTGTTTCGCTGTGGGTGGAAATTCCTCTGCCAGCGCCCGCAACAGCAGAATGCAGCATCTCTCGCAGCGAGGCCTGGAAATGCTGCATTCTGCCAGCCCTCTGTGATGCTGGTAACATATTCGCCATTTTGTGTTTGTACCGGGGGTCTAAGTACGTTGCCACCCAGTACTTGTCCTTGCCCTTTATGCTTTTTATACGGGGGTCCCTCTTCGAACACTGGAGCACTCCCATTTTCGTTAAATTGGAAGCGGTGGAGAGGCCTGACTCCTGCTCATAGCCCAGGAGAATGTAATCCTCAGTCTCCTCCTCCCATCTACGGACAACACCAGGGATCCCCGAAAAGTTTAAAGTCCCCCTCAAAGCCTGCTCTTCTTGCTCCTCCTCCTCCACCCAGGCACCATCCTCCTCTGACTCCTCTTCACACTCCTGCTGACTTGTCTCAGATGGAGTAGCCCTCCTGGGAATTCCTTCAGTATTGTGACTTCCTCATCTTTCAGCTCCTGCTCCTCGACGGCTTGATCAATGACATGACGCAATGCACGCTCCAGAAAGAAGACGTAAGGTAGGATGTCACTGATGGCGCCCTGGCTGCAACTGACTAGTTTGGTGATCTCATCAAATGGCTGCAGAAGTCTGCATGCATTGCGCATGAGCAGCCACTGGCGTGGTGAAAAGAAACTAAGCTCCCCAGGACCTGTCCTGCTGTTGAGTTCGTACAGGTAGTCGTTAACGGCACGTTGCTGCTGGAGCAGCCTATCAAGCATATACAAGGTGGAGTTCCAACACGTCGGGCTGTCACAAATCACATGTCTGACGGGCAGGTGGCATCGCTGCTGAACGTCAGCAAGACGTGCTACGGCCGTGTAAGATCTTCTAAAATGGCTAGAGAATTTCCTGGTCTGCCGCAAGATGTCCTGGACCCCGGGATATTTGGCAACGAATCGCTGCACGACTAAGTTCAGGACATGTGCCATGCAAGGCACGTCTGTCATTTTGCCCTGTTTCAGCACGCTCAGTAGATTGGCACCGTTGTCGCACACCACTTTACCAACTGTCAAATTGAGCGGGGTTAGCCACTGATTGGCCTGTGACAGCAGAGCTGAAAGCAGTGCAGGATCGGTGTGGCTCTTGGCTTCCAGGTACAACAGCCGCAGCACAGCATGGCAACATCTCACCTGGCATGTCGAATAGGTTCTGGGGAGCTTGGGAGGTGTAGCGGAAGAGGCTGTAGCAGTGGAAAAGGAGGAGTCAGCTGAGGAGGAGACGAAGGATGGAGTAGGAGGAGAAGAAGAAGAAGAGGCAGGCCTGCATGCAATCAGTGGTGGTAACACCAAATCCACACAGGCACCATGGGTTACATGCTTGACGGCCGTCAGAAGGTTCACCCAGTGGGCAGTAAAAGTTATGTACCTTCTCTGCCCGTGTTTGCTAGACCACGTGTTTGTGGTCAGATGTGTCTTGGCACCGACTGTCACGGTGCACTCTGTGCGGAGGCAGGGATGGCCGGGGTGCGCTCACGTCATCAGCGTGCCCGGCGTCGCCCGTTCCCATGGTAACCGCAATGGGGCTGAGCGCCGAGTGTCACGGATGATATAGCAGATAGCTGGAAGTTATGGATAAACATCCGACTGGCTTGATCCCAAACTAAGGAGCATAAAGGTGACCCCTATAAAACCCTAAGAGCTCACCCTGACTGCTAAGCACATACAAAAGGTCTCAAAGGTAGACGATTGCATGCCCTCGTACCTCGACTGTGTGACACCTGAAAACCCTATAATAGTGAGGGGACACGACCACCAGCTCCCTGCACTTAATATGGAGGGAGTCAGGGTCACCTAGAATCAAGCCAGAAAAGAAACACAATACAAGAAAGGACTTATCTGAACAAGCAGTAACAGAAGTCTCCAGCAGTGATCACTTCAATCCAGGAAGTAGTATAAACCGCAAAGTGAGGCAGTATGGGAGGGAATATAAAGGGAGGCAATTAGTGTGAATAGGTGACAGCTGGGAGGAGGAAAGGAGATGAGAAAGTGAAACCAAAACAAAGAACATCATGCAAGAGGTACAGAAGAACGTCTCTGCCAGATCTTCTCAGAGAACTGGCGGTGATACCGAGCTGCTTACTCGGCGCTCGGCTGTATTGGAACTCAGGAGTCATGTGACGGTGGCCACGTCACATGACTCCACCAGCGCCCTATTTAAACAGGCAATCTGCTGACCACAGATTGCCTGATATTTGGGTCCTTCCTGCGATTACTTAACTGGTTTGCTGTTCTCCTGCTCATGTTAGACTTCCGTCCATCTCATCCCTTGGTCTTGGCGTTCCCTCCTGGTTCTGACTTTGGCTTCCTCCTGACGATCCTCTGCTTGCTCCTCTGGTACCATGCTGCTCTCCAGGTTTTGACTCGGCTCGTTTGACTGCTCTGTTGTGTGTTTGTCCGTCCTCCCTGCACTTATCCTAGTTGAGGGTTTGTCGATCAGTTGTCCCTTGTCACTAGGACTTGCGAGGCAAGTAGGCAGGGACAGGGGTGCGGGTTGACTTCAGTGGTCACTTCCCTACCCCCTGTGTGTGTGAAACCGACACTGTGTGTGAGAGATATATTCAATTGCCGCTGAACATGGCCATGTAGTTCAGGGATGCCCTTCTGGGAGAAACTTCAGGGAAGTTTCCATTGCGGTGTGCTAATGGCCACAAATTTTCTAAAGGCCTCCGAGTCCACCAGTTTATATGGCAGTAGTTGGCGGGTTAGCAGTTCCAACAAGCCAACGGTCAGCCGTTGGGCAAGAGGGTCATCCGGCGCCATCAACTTTTTCTTTCAAATTTCTTTTTATTAAGCAGAAAAGACAAATATACACTTATTGCAGAAGGTGCACATATAAGACCAAGTTGTAAGAAAGGTCAAATTACACCATACAGTCCTGATCAAAAGTTTAAGACCACTTGAAAAATGGCAAAAAATCATATTTAGCATGGCTGGATCTTAACAAGGTTCCAAGTAGAGCTTCAACATGCAACAAGAAGAAATGGGAGTGAGACAAAACATTTTTTGAGCATTCAATTTAATGAAAGCAATGAATAAACTGTTTAGGACCACACCTCCCCAAAAAACCTAAACCCCCCCAAAACAGAAATCCAACCTTTAAACATGAACTCAGTAATGAGTAGCTCCGCCATTATTGTTTATTACTTCAAAAATTCGTTTCGGCATGCTTGATGCAAGCGTTTCCATGAGGTGAGTGGGAACATTTCTCCAAATGGTGAAGACGGCCGCACGAAGGCCATCTACTGTCTGGAACTGTTGTCCATTTTTGTAAACTTCCCTTGCCATCCATCCCCAAAGGTTCTCAATTGGATTTAGATCAGGGGAACACGCAGGATGGGCCAAAAGAGTGATGTTATTCTCCTGGAAGAAGTCCCTTGTCCTGCGGGCATTGTATACTGTAGCGTTGTCCTGTTGAAAAACCCAGTCGTTACCACACAGACGAGGGCCCTCAGTCATGAGGAATGCTCTCTGCAACATCTGGACATAGCCAGCGGCCGTTTGACGCCCCTGCACTTCCTGAAGGTCCATTGTTCCACTGAAGGAAAAAGCACCCCAGACCATTATGGCGCCCCCTCCACTGTGGCGCGTAGGAAACCTCTCAGGTGGGATCTGCTTGTCATGCCAGTAACGTTGGAAACCATCAGGACCATCAAGGTTAAATTTTTTCTCATCAGAGAATAAAACTTTCTTCCACCTTTTGAATGTCCCATGTTTGGTGCTCTCTTGCAAAGTCCAAACGAGCAGTTCTGTGGCGTTCAAGGAGACGAGGTCTTTGAAGACGTTTTTTGGTTTTGAAGCCCTTCAGTCTCAGATGCCGTCTGATGGTTATGGGGCTGCAGTCAGCACCAGTAAGGGCCTTAATTTGGGTCGAGGATCATCCAGTGTCTTGACGGACAGCCAATTGGATCATCTGGCTCTTCCACTTGACTTTTTTGTTCCATAACCCTCAGGATCATTTAAGAAATTCCAAATGACTGTCTTACTGCGTCCCACCTCAGCAGCGATGGCGCACTGTGATAGACCCTGCTTATGCAGTTCAACAACCCGACCACGTTCAAAAAGGGAGAGTTTTTTTGCCTTTGCCATCACAACGTGTGACTACCTGACAGAAAATGACAATGAATCCACATCTTTGCACAGATTTGGCCTTTTAAAGGCATGTGGTCCTAAAATTTGGATCAGCTGAAAAACAGCCTGTTTCAGTTTAATCGTTATTTTCAATTAATTGAATGCTCAAAAAATGTTTTGTCACACTCTCATTTCTTCTTGTTGCATGTTGAAGCTCTACTTGGAACCTTGTTAAGATCCAACAATGTAAAATATGATTTTTTGCCATTTTTCAAGTGGTCTTAAACTTTTGATCAGTACTGTATAAACAAACTAGTCACATTTCTGATGTTTTAAAACATACCAATTTTTAAGGCATATCTGACTGAGTGTACAAAGTGCCAAAAATACAGTTTACATAAACAGCAATTTTAGGGTATATATGAAGGAAGGAAAGAATCACAGAAGAGGATAGGGGGAGGAGGGAAGAAAAGGGGATTTGGGAGAGAGGGAAGGGTGTCAGTAAGTGAAAGAGAGGTTCCAAGACAATGTCCCTCGGACACCCCTCGTCCTCAAGCCTACTCACTATAATATTGGTATACATAAAATATATAGTAACCGTACCCAGGATTTCACTAACTCGGAGGTCAATAAGCTATAGGTACCCAAAAGGCTTATGGGAGTGACTTAAGGTCCAGGCCTAGCATAGTGATTTCAGCTCACACAACTATCTTAGGGCTCTTTCACACTTGCGTTGTCCGGATCCGGCGTGTACTCCACTTGCCGGAATTACACTCCGGATCCGGAAAAACGCAAGTGTACTGAAAGCATTTGAAGACGGAACCGTCTTCAAAATGCTTTCAGTGTTACTATGGCACCCAGGACGCTATTAAAGTCCTGGTTGCCATAGTAGGAGCGGGGAGCGGGGGAGCGGTATACTTACAGTCCGTGCGGCTCCCGGGGCGCTCCAGAATGACGTCAGAGCGCCCCAAGCGCATGGATGACGTGTCCAATGCGATCACATGATCCATGCGCTTGGGGCGCCCTGACGTGACTCTGGAGCGCCCGGGGGGCCGCACGGACGGTAAGTATGCTGCTCCCCCGCTCCCCGCTACACTTTACCATGGCTGCCAGGACTTTAGCTCCATTCAGAATGCATGGGGATAATCCTGATCAGGATTCTTCCGGCATAGAGCCCCGACGACGGAACTCTATGCCGGAAGAAAAGAACGCAAGTGTGAAAGAGCCCTTAGCCCAAATTGTGATGCTGAGTGGGGTGAGAAGTTCTATAATTTAACCACGGACTCCATATTTTCATGTATCTCTCATGCTCCCTATTTTCCCAGCTCACCAACTCCTCCATACGACATAGTTGGTCTACTTTATCTTCCCATTGAGTAACTGATGGAGGTTCTTCCTGCAACCACCTTAGGGGGATGAGGAGTCTCGCTGCTTGAATCAGATGAGTTGCAAGATTTTTCTTGGAGTGTTGCCAAGCAGGAGCCAGAGAAGCACCATTTCTGGAGTGAAAGTGATTGGGCGCGGTAACAAGGTGCTGATTACGTCCAATATTATGGACCAGAACGGCTGAATCTTTGTGCAAAACCAGAGTATGTGACTCAATGTGCCTGATTCCTTTTTACACCTCCAACAAGTGTCCGATCCCTGGAGGCCCCTCAGGAATAGTTGTTTAGGGGTTTTGTACCATTGGGTTAACACTTTGTAAGAGTGTTCTTCGACCCTGACACACCTCGAGAACCCATGAGAGTGTGAATGCACGCGCATGATGTCTGTGTCAGAGAACACTCTATCAAGTTTCAATGCCCAGGATTGTATATATGGGGAAACCATTTTGCATCTTGGCGTCAACAAAGAGGAGTATAACTGTGAGATCAATTATCTAGGAAAGGTCTCCAGAAGCATTAATTTTTCAAACCATGTCCTTTCCTTTACCACCTATTTTGCATTCCAGTAAAAGCCCTGTGGAGTTTAATTCTAAGTTTTCAAGCAAGCTATTGGATGTGAAGCATCGGTTAATTGGGTGCTCCTCCTCTATCTTCTTAGAGAGCTTCCCTAGAAAGTCTTCCACTGCAAAGTTTTTACATTTATCCCATACTGGAGCTACATCTATCACTTCTAGTCTCACCGAAAATGGGATGAGGTTAGCAGGAATGTTTAGAGAGGGGTATTTTAGTAAGTTATGGTCTAATGCAAGATTTCTCAGCACAGATGCAGTGCCCTTAAGGAGAGGGTACTCATTTAGGGATGCCTTAATCAGGTTCCAAAGACCAGCTCTCGTCTGAAATTGCGTGAGTTGGAATAGTTCTAATTTATTGCCCAATATCCCATATTTAGGTGTATGTAATTGCAACTATCATTTAAGATGGATCGCTCTGTAGTATGATTGTGCATCCGGTAATCCAAATCCCCCGTGTTCTTTCCTGAGTGTTAATTTATTATAAGCTAACCTGAGTTTCTTCCCGTTCCAGAGGAAGGCAGTAAAGACCTTTTCTAATTTGAGAAAAGAAGTGACCAGGCAGATAGATTGGCAGCATTTGCATTATGTACATGATTTTGGGCATAATTAAGGTTTTTAAGAGATTTTTCCTACCCATCCACGAGAAATATGGGATTTTAAGGGATTTCAGAAGTGACTGAATTTCTTTAATGAGGGGTATGTAGTTAAGTTGGAACAATTTCCCTAATTGAGAAGGAATTTTGACTTCAAGGTAGGAGATGTGAGAATCCTGCCATTTAAATGGAGTAGAAGTTTTTAAGAGTATTTCTTATGAACGAGGTAACGAGACATTCATCACCTCGGATTTGGTGTAGTTGACCTTAAAATTTGACATACACCCGTACCAGTCAAAGACATCTAACAGATGCGGGAAAGCCTCAACAGGGTTGGTGACCATGACTAGGAGGTCATCAGCAAAGGCTGCATTTAGGTATGAGGGACCATTTTCTTTAAGCCTAACACCGTGAATATCTGGGTGTTCTCTGATAGCTTGTAACAGAGTTTCCATTACGAGTACATAAAGGGAGGGGGACAGGGGACAGCCCTGCCTAGTGCCATTTTTGATAGGGAAAGAAGCAGACAGTGTTCCATTAACCCGAATCCTGGCACTTGGGAGGCCAGGTGCCTTCTTAAGGCGGTTGTCCCCAGGGCTGAGTGTTGGGCTTACCGCGACTTATGCGTTGACAGCACAGGATGCAGATGGCAACACTATTGTCAGCAGCTGACACCCTAAAAAAAGCCCATACTGCGGAGCTATGTGCTGGTGTCCTGGGAGCGCCAGAAGTGACCGTGCCTGGTGGATGGCTCGCTCCAGATACATTTGCAGTCTGCTTTTCGCCTCCTGTGCCCTGCAAGCTCTGCCTGCTTCTCCTCCTTCTCCTCCCTCTCTGCTGCTCCGTCTCTCCCTCTGAACTCCCCTCTTCTTCCTCTCTTGTGAGCACCCACGTGACGTCAAATTGACAAGCCATCATCGTCACCTTCACCACCACTGACATTTGAGATCTCGGAGTAGGCAGCAACAGCGGAGACCTCCCTCCTTGGGCTGATCTGGGTATGTCTGACCGCTGGGTGGCGGCCGTTGCTACCTCCTCTTCCTCATCCGATGCCAAGAATGGCTGGGCATCGGTAAGTTCTGGGAAAATAATTCCTCTGACTTGAGTGGAGGGGCTATGGTGGTGGTGTCTTTGGGAGTGCACACAGCAGAGAGTGAGGAGGGTGTAGAAGCGGTAGGCTGAGTGAGCCACTCAACCAACTCTGGTGCGTCCTTTGACGTAATCGCATGCACCTTCTCCAACTTCCCACTTAGGCTCCGGCCTGGTGCACCTGCCTGACCCCTACCACACCTGCGGAACGGCCTGCTTCTTCCTCTGCCTGTCATTTTCAAAATGACCCTGTACCAAAGTCCCTAGAGAAGAGCAGCCTTTGTGGAAGCAGGTATATCGCAGGTCTCAATCAGTATTTGTTGGAAGCTGGTATATCAAACCCCTTAATCAGTATTTTGTGGAAGCAGGTGCCTCAATCAATATTTGGTAGAAGCAGGTATATCAATCCTCTTAATCAGTATTTTGTGGAAGCAAGTGTATCACAGGCCTCAATCAATATTTGGTGGAAGCAGGTATATCAATCACCTTAATCCGTAGTTTGTGGAAGGAGGTGTATCGCAGGCCTCAATCAATATTTGATGGGAGCAGGTATATAGCACTCCTCGATCTG
This sequence comes from Bufo bufo, assembly GCF_905171765.1. Lineage (NCBI taxonomy): Eukaryota > Metazoa > Chordata > Amphibia > Anura > Bufonidae > Bufo > Bufo bufo. The sequence continues at coordinate 384,070,097 of NC_053389.1, forward strand.
TATTTTGTGGAAACAGGTATATAGAACTCCTTAATCAATATTTGGTGGAAGCAGGTATATCGCACTCCTCAATCAGTATTTTGCGGAAGCAGGTGTATTGCAGCCCTCAATCAATATTTGGTGGAAGCAGGTATATCGCACCCCTCAATCAGTATTTTGTGGAAGCAGGTATATAGAACCCCTTAATCAATATTTCGTGGAAGCAGGTATATCGCACCCCTCAATCTGTATTTTGTGGAAGCAGGAAAATCATACCCCTCAATCAGTATTTTGCAGAAGCAGGTATATCGCACCCCTCAATAAGAATTTTGTGGAAGCTGGTATATCGCACCCCTCAATCAGTATTTTGTGGAAGCAGGTATATCGCACCAATCAATAAGTATTTTGTGGAAGCAGGTGTATTGCAGCCCTCAATCAATATTTGGTGGAAGCAGGTATATCGCACCCCTCAATCAGTATTTTGTGGAAGCAGGTATATAGAACCCCTTAATCAATATTTCGTGGAAGCAGGTATATCGCACCCCTCAATCTGTATTTTGTGGGAGCAGGAAAATCATACCCCTCAATCAGTATTTTGCGGAAGCAGGTATATCGCACCCCTCCATAAGAATTTTGTGGAAGCTGGTATATCGCACCCCTCAATCAGTATTTTGTGGAAGCAGGTATATCGCACCCCTCAATAAGTATTTTGTGGAAGCAGGTGTATCGCAGGTCTCAATCAATATTTGATGGGAGCAGGTATATAGCACCCCTCAATCTGTATTTTGTGGAAACAGGTATAAAGAACCCCTTAAAGGGCTTCTGTCAGCCCACTAAACCATTTTTTTGGTTTACTAATAATCCCTATACTGCGAGCTCTGCATACATAAGTTAAATAATCATTTTTGCTCAGTAGAATTTGATAAAAAGCGATTTTTAAAATATGCAAATTACCTTGCTACCAGCAAGTAGGGCGGCTACTTGCTGGTAGCAGCCGGATCCTCCGATCCTAATGACGCCCCCTCCGCATTGTGATTGACAGGGCCAGGGAACGGAATCGTTCTCTGCTGGCCCTGCCTGTTAGCATTCAAAATCTGGCGCCTGCGCCGCGGCCGTACCTATCTTCAATCTGCGCAGGCGCATTGAGAGGCGGCCGCTCTCTCCTCAATGCGCCTGCGCCGGGTGTAGATGTGACGTCATCGGCGCAGGCGCATTGAGGATGGAGCGGCCGAGCGAGTGGCCGTCTCTCAGTGTGCCTGCGCAGATTGAAGATCAGGCGCCAGATTTTGAATGCTAACAGGCAGGGCCAGCAGAGAACGATTCCGTTCCCTGGCCCTGTCAATCACAATGCGGAGGGGGCGTCATTAGGATCGGAGGATGCGGCTGCTACCAGCAAGTAGCCGCCCTACTTGCTGGTAGCAAGGTAATTTGCATAATTTAAAAATCGCTTTTTATCAAATTCCACTGAACAAAAATTATTATTTAACTTATGTATGCAGAGCTCGCAGTATAGGGATTATTAGCAAACAAAAAAATAAAAAAAACTGTTTAGTGGGCTGACAGAAGCCCTTTAATCAATATTTGGTGGAATCAGGTATATCGCACCCCTCAATCAGTATTTTGTGGAAGCAGGTTTATCGCAGGCCTCAATCAATATTTGGTGGAAGCAGGTATATCGTACCTCTCAATCAGTATTTTGTGGAAGCAGGTATATCAAACCCCTTAATCAGTATTTTGTGGAAGCAGGTATATTGCACCCCTTAGTCAGTTTTTTGGGGGGCAACAGGTATATCACACCCGTTGCAAATAGTTGTTCCAATAGCGCTTGTCCCTCTATATACCTGCGGTATCTCAGCAGAACCGTACACAACTGCTACACAATACAAATGCACTATAATATACTTTCTATGTTAGAAGGTATATTATAGGTATATCACACTCCTCAATCAGTTTTTTGGGGGTCGGGGCAACAGGTATATCACACCAGTTGCAATTAGTTATTCCAATTGCGTTTGTCCCTCTATCTAGCTGCAGTATCTCAGCAGAACCACACACAACTGCTGCACAATACAAATGCACTATAATATACTTTCTATGTTAGAAAGTATATTATAAGTATATCACACCCCTCAGTATATCACACCTATCGATAGTACACCTATATCAGTCCTTAAAAGGACTTTTGTGGCCCTATTAGCTAGTGTTTGGTGTTCCTAACAGTCTGTCCCTGTCAGGGGAGGGCTGGCAGCCTTAGTCCTGGGGGGCAAATCCAGTCAAGTGGCCCATTTTTAGCCCCGCCCATTATTAAAAGCCCCTCCTACATATAATAGGCCACTCCCAACACACACTGTACAGCTGACATTCTATAGTTGAGGCCTGTCTACACATCATACGGAGGGGGGGGGGGCCTGTCCTGGCTGCACTACCTGCTTATATAACAAGCTACAGCCAGGAAGCTCCTCCGCTCTCCTCCCTCCCCTGATCCTGCTCAAGGCTTGTGGTTCCCCCCCACCATCTGCCACCCGCCCGTGGCCTGCTGCCCCCTTTCGTCGTCCTCACCCAGCTCTGAATCCTCCTTCTGCAAATGGCAGGAGGAGGAGCCGGAGCATCTCCTCGCCTACATAGCACCACATACCTCTTACATCCAGTGATGTCACCTTTGATGTAGACGTTCTCTTTCCTCATCTTCTCCATTCAGACCAGACCGCCATGATGATTTTTCTGCCATCTCCCGTCTCTGCAGAGATTGAGAAACAGACATTAGTTTCCTGCCACCCCCAATAGTATACTGCAGAAACAGTCCCCCTGGAAATACTACTACCACACAGATAGTGCCCCCAATACTGTACCCGCTATGCCCCCAATACTATACTGCAGAAACAGTACCCCTGGGAATACTACCACACAGATAGTGCCCCCTTAAACAATTAATGGCACACAGTGCTCTAAAAAATACCTGTGCCCAGACACTAATAGTATAAAGATAATGTCCCCCAAAAATAATTGTGCTAAGCTGATACTATGCCAGGGTGCCCCCAAAGTAACAGTGCTCCCCAAAATCCCACCAATAGAAATAATTCTCTGCCAGAGCAGACTTAGTAGTAATAATGCCCCTATAGTGCCCTAGTAATCATGTTCCTCATAGCCCCCCAGTAATAGTAAAGCTCCCCATAATACCCCCTAGTAGTACTAATTTTCCCTATAATATGACAGTACATGAAATACCCCCGCTTAGTGCCCGCAGTTGAGAAAATGTCCCCATAATGTATGCCAGTATAAAATACCCCTATATATTCTCCCCCTTCCCCATAGTGTCCCCCATAATATGCCAGTAAAAAAATGCCCCTTAGTGCCCCCAGCAGATGCCCCTATAGTGCTCCTCTCCCCCACAATGTGCCAGTAAAAAAATGCCCCTTCTTAGTGCCACCATATACCCCAATAGTGCTCCACTCCCCCATAGTGCCCCCCAAAAATGCCCCATAGTGCCGCTCTCCCCTATAGTGCCTCCCATAATATGCCAGTAAAAAATGCCCCCTTAATGCCACCAAATGCCATAGTGCCCCCCATAATGTTCCAATACAAAAGGCCCCTTTAGAGCCCCCACTTCCCCATAGTGCCCCCAAATAATGCCCCTATAGTAACACCAGATGCCCCATAGTGCTGCTCTCCCCTATAGTGCCCCCCAGAATGTGCCAATAATTAAAAAAAGCCCCTTTAGAGCCCCCATAGTGCCAGCTCTCCCCATAGTGCCAGCCCCCCCATAGTGCCAGCCCCCCCATAGTGCCAGCCCCCTTCATAGTGCCAGCCCCCTTATAGTGCCATCCCCCCCCATAGTGCCAGCTCCCCCATAGTGCCAGCCCCCCATAGTGGCAGCTCCCCCTATAGTGGCAGCTCCCCCTATAGTGCCAGCTCCCCCCCATAGTGCCAGCTCCCCCATAGTGCCAGCCCCCCCTATAGCGCCAGCCCCCCTATAGTGCCAGCTCCCCCTATAGTGCCAGCTCCCCCTATAGTGCCAGCCCCCCCATAGTGCCAGCTCCCCCATAGTGTCAGCCCCCCCATAGTGCCAGCCCCCCTATAGTGTCAGCCCCCCCATAGTGCAAGCCACCCCCATAGTGCCCCCCATAGTGCTAGCTCCCCCTATAGTGCCAGCCCCCCCTATAGTGCACCCCCATAGTGCCAGATCCCCCCCCCCATAGTGCCAGATCAGCCCATAGTGCCAGATCCCCCCCCATAGTGCCAGATCCCCCCCATAGTGCCAGATCCCCCCCATAGTGCCAGATCCCCCCCATAGTGCAAGCTCCCCCCCATAGTGCCAGATCCACCCCATAGTGCCTGATCCGCCCTATAGTGCCAGCTCCCCCTATAGTGAAAGCCCCCCCATAGTGCCAGATCCCCCCCCTATAGTGCCAGCTCCCCCTATAGTGAAAGCCCCCCCCATAGTGCCAGATCTCCCCCCCATAGTGCCAGCCCCCCGCAAAGAAGAAAAAAAAACCCACTAATACTTACCTCCATCAGCAGCGATGCAGGCCTCTTCCGGTCTGTGTCCCTGCTGTGTGCTGCCCGCCTCAGGCGTCGCGATGATAATGATGTCATCGCACTGCCTGACCCGGCCTCTGATAGGCTGCAGGCATTAGTGCCTGCGGCCTATCAGAAGAACAGAGGAGGGACACGCCTCTCCCTCCCCTGCCCCACAGCACGGCCGCAATTACATCCAGGGCCGCGCCGCCTGTGGTGATCGGCGGTGCGGCCCTGAAAAATAAAAAAATAAAAATATTTTTTTTCAAAGACAGGCGGCCCAGCGGATGTTTATTTAGGGCGGCCTGGGGGGCAATTGCCTCCCTGCCCCCCGACCCAGCCCGCCCCTGGTCCCTGTTCCACAAAGCAACCTCTCCCTACACTGGCAAAACACAGAATGTAAAATGGCTGCCAGATCGGGTTCTGTTATAGGGGGTGTGTCCATGTGCTGAAATGTCTCAATTGGCTGTCCTGTCCCACCTGATGGATGTGTCATGGGTCAAAGTTTAGTGCAATGCAAAAGAATATGGCGCATGCGAACATCGCCATATATTCGCATCTTCAGCGATTCGCGAACGAGCAAAGTTTGCCGCGAAATGACCGCCGGGAGAACCAAAAGGCCATCTCTAATCAGGGGTTCCCAGTATTATGGATATAACAATACCAATGCTATAAGGGGTCCCCAGTATTATGGGTTATATAAAAATACCAATACTGTGAGGGGTCCCCAGTATTATGGATATAACAATACCAATGCTTTGAGGGGTCCCCAGTATTATGGGATATAACAATACCAATGCTCTGAGGGGTCCCCATTATTATGGGATATAACAATACCAATGCTGTGAGGGGTCCTCAGTATTATGGATATAACAATACCTATGCTATAAGGGGTCCCATATATTATGGATATAACAATACCAATGCTATGAGGGGTCCCTAGTATTATGAGATTTAACAATACCAAAGCTATCAGGGATTCCCAGTATTATGGATATAACAATACCAATGCTATAAGGGGTGCCCAATATTATGAGATATAACAATACCAATACTGTGAGGGGTCCCCAGTATTATGGATAAAACCATAAGAATGCTGTGAGGGGTCCACATTATTATTGGATATTACAATACCAATGCTATAAGGGGTCCCCAGTATTATGGGTTATATAAAAATACCAATACTGTGAGGGGTCCCCAGTATTATGGATATAACAATAATAATACTGTGAGGGGTCCCCAGTATTATGGATATAACAATACCAATGCTTTGAGGGGTCCCCAGTATTATGGGATATAACAATACCAATGCTCTGAGGGGTCCCCAGTATTATGGGATATAACAATACCAATGCTGTGAGGGGTCCTCAGTATTATGGATATAACAATACCTATGCTATAAGGGGTCCCATATATTATGGATATAACAATACCAATGCTATGAAGGGTCCCTAGTATTATGAGATTTAACAATACCAAAGCTATCAGGGATTCCCAGTATTATGGATATAACAATACCAATGCTATAAGGGGTGCCCAATATTATGAGATATAACAATACCAATACTGTGAGGGGTCCCCAGTATTATGGATAAAACCATAAGAATGCTGTGAGGGGTCCACATTATTATTGGATATTACAATACCAATGCTGTGATGGGTCCCCAGTATTATGTACTATAATAATACCAATGCTGTGAAGTGTCCCCAGTATTATGGATATAACAATACCAATGCTGTGAGGTGTCCCCAGTATTATGGGATATAACAATGCTAATGCTCTGAGGGGTCCCCAGTATTATAGATATAACAATATCAATGATGTGAGGGGTTCCCAGTCTTATGAATATAACAATACCAATGCTGTGAGGGCTCCCCAGTATTATGGATATAACAATACCAATGCAGTATTATGGATATAACAATGCAAATGCTGGAGGGGTCCCCAGTTTTATGGAAATAACAATACCTATGCTATAAGGGGTCCCATATATTATGGATATAACAAAACCATGCTGTGAGGGGTCCCCAGTATTATGTATATAACAATACCAATGGTGTGAGGGGTTCCCTGTATTATGGATATAACAATACCAATGCTGTGACGGCAGGGCCGGTGCAAGGATCTTTGCCAACACAAGCGAAGCTACATGTCAGCCATTAGCCCCCATGTTAGCCATTAGCCCCCATGTCAGCCATCAGACCCCATCCATCAGCCCCCCATGTAAGCTATCATGCCACTATATAAGCCATCATGCCCCCCATGTAAGCCATCATGCCCCCATGTCAGCCATCAGCCCCCCACGTCACATTTCTCCCCCTCCATGTCACATCCCCCCCCTCCATGTCATTTTTCTCCCCCTCCTTTTTACATAATCCCCTCTGTCACATCACCCCCGTGTCAGATTTCTCCCCCATGTCAGATTTCTCCCCCTTCATGTCACATTTCACCCCCTTAATGTCACATTTCTCCCCCTCAAGGCCTCAATGTCACATTTTTCCCCCGCCATGTCAAATCACCTATGTTACATCAGCCCTCCATGTCACATTTCTCCCCCTCCTTGTCACATTTCACCCCCTCAATGTCACATTTCTCCCCCTCCAAACCATGTCACATCACCCACTTTGTGTCACATCATGATCACATCATTACCCCCTATTGTGTCACATTTCTCCCCCATGGCACAGGAGTCTTAGGCCCCTTTCACACAGGCGAGAATTCCGTACGGGTGCAATGCGTGAGGTGAACGCATAGCACCCACACTGAATCTGGACCCATTCACTTCGATGGGGCTGTTCAGATGAGCGGTGATTTTCACGCATCACTTGTGCTTTGCGTGAAAATCGCAGCATATTCTATATTCTGCGTTTTTCATGCAACGCAGGCCCCATAGAAATGAACGGGGCTGCGTGAAAATCACAAGCATCCGCAAGCAAGTGCGGATGCAATGCGATTTTCACGCATGGTTGCTAGAAGATGATGTTAGTAAATTGATAAAAGTCTATTTACTGTATTATTTTCCCTTATAACATGGTTATAAAGGAAAATACAAGAACAAGAGGATGAGGTGAGTTAATTTTATTTTTTAACCCCTCAAGCCACATTTTAGTAAGCATTCTGTATTAAGAATACTATTTTCCCTTATAACCATGTTATATGGGAAAATAATAAAATGAATAGAACACCTAACCCAAAAATCGTTAATTTCTAACAATAATTTGTTTTCCCTTAGTCCTAATAGCAGCACAGATGGGGTTAATACCCCCTGTGGACTGGTAGGACCAGTGGAATGTTTAATGAGCCCAAGCATAATAGCTCAATTTAACAATTAAGTATCCCTTTAAAAGGAGGGAGTCAACCCCCAGCCCACTGTGTTTATGCAAGAAAAACAAGACATACTAGGGTGGGATATTTGTGTGCTGCTGTTAGGACTAAGGGAAAACAAATTATCGTTAGAAATGAATGATTCCCTTACGTCCTACCAGCAGCCCAGATGGGGAGATAGCAAGAAGAAACCCCTAGGGAGGGCCCTCCTGCCTGGCAGAACTACGAATAGTTTGCCCAAAGGCCGAAAAAACTTAGCTAGTCTGGCATCTAGTCTATAATGGGGGATGAATGTCGATTCAGAGCTCCAGGAGGCAGCTTTACAAATCATGTCGAGAGGCAGAAGACTCCTCTCGGCAATAGAAGTAGCCACAGCTCTAGTAGAGTGGGCCTTCACAAACTCCGGAGGGTCCAGAGATTGGGAAACAAAAGATTCCCAAATAGCCTCCTTAATCCACAGACTGATGGTAGGTTTGGATGCCTTACAGCCTTTAAACTTACCGGCAAACAGGATTTGAAGATTTTCCTCTTTCCTGAACTCCTTTGATCTACCCTTATAGATCCGGAGACATCTCGAGACGTCCAAAGGATGTCTAGCAGGTTCCTCGGAGGAGGTGGAAGATGTCAACAGAAACGGGAGGGATATCACCTGTTTGATGTTCTGGAAGGAAGGAACTTTAGGCCTAAAATACGGGAGGAATCTAAGAAGGACCCGGTCATGTAAGAAGATAGTATAGGGCTCATGTGCTGAGAGAGCTTTAAGCTCAGAAACTCTCTTGGCCGAAGTCACTGCAAGGAGAAACACAAGTTTCCAAGTAACAAACTTGAAATCCACCTCCTCTAACGGTTCAAAGTGGGGAGATGCTAACCCCCTGAGAACTACTGATAAATCCCATTGAGAAATGGGTCTCAGTACTGTAGGCTTTAATCTTTCAGTTCCTTTAAGGAACCGTTTGATGAGCGGGTCCTGAGAGAAAGGCCTGTTGAGGCAAGCTGAGATGAAACTTGAACCCTCAGAGTAGAAGGGGCAAGGCCTCTATCAAGGCTGTCTTGCAGGAACTGAAGAATAGCAGAGAGGGGCGGATCTGCAGATGCCACCTCCTTTGAGGTATACCAGGATGAGAATATCCTCATAATATGAGAGTAGGCTCTCTTGGTAGAGTCCGCTCTAGAAGTAGACAGCATTCTCAGGACCGACCGAGGTGAGTGTCCCACGACACCAGGGTCTGCTGCGGGGGGAGCCTCCAATATTGTCCTCGACTCATCTGGGTGAGCTGGGTAAACCAGGATCTTTTCGGCCAAAACGGTATGATGGCTATCACCGAGGCCTGATCCTGACGGATTTTCATCAATACCCTCGGAATCATGGAAAACTGAAGGAAGATGTAAGCCAGCCTGAACCTCCAGGATATTGACAGAGCGTCTATCGCCAGGGGGTTGTCCTCCCTGTAAAGGGAGCAAAACCTCTCCACCTTGGCGTTGAACCTTGTTGCCATGAGATCCACCTCTGGCATATCCCACTTGAGGACTATCTGCTTAAATATCTTCGGATTTAAAGACCACTCCACCGTCGGAAGACCGCGGCTCAGACGATCCGCTATCATATTGAGGGAGCCTCGATCGCAGATAAGTGTGAAAAGTTCAACTCTGCCCAATCCAGAATCACCCCAATCTCTGATAGGAGGGCAAGTGATCTTGTGCCTCCCTGCTTGTTGATGTAAAGTACCGCAGTCATATTGTCTGACTGGACTTTCACCGCTTTGCCCCGGATCTGAGGGGCGAAGTGAAGGAGGGCTAGCCAGATTGCTTGAATTTCGCGGAGATTGGATGAGAGAAGCCGCTCTTGAGGAGATCAGGTTCCGTGAACTGAAGTGTCGTCTAGGTGAGCCCCTCCGAGCCTACTTGGGACGCATCCGTAGTCAATATGATCCAGGTTGGCTGGGTCATAGACTTCCCGTCTAAAAGATGGCACCACCATCTGAGCGAATACCGAGTTCGCCAAGACAGGGAGCATAGGGAGTTTAGCCCGGCAGGGCTGCCATCACATTTGGAGAGGACCTCCGACTGTAGAGGACGGAGGTGCCATAGAGCCCAAGGGATTGCTTCCACAGACGCTGACATGAGCCCTGACATCTTCATGAGAGTCCGGATTGGGTCTCGCCGGGGAACGGAAAGGAACTCTGCCGTGTTCTGAATCTGGGAACTTCTTTCTGGGGTCAACTGGAGCGACATCCCAGTGGAGTCGATTATGAAGCCTAGATATCTTACTGAAGTCGACGGGCTGATGTTCGACTTCTGCCAGTTGACAATCCAACCTAGGCGGAACAGAAAGGAGATTGCTACCTGAAGATGTTGGTTCAGGACAGTTAGAGAAGAGGCTTTCAAAAGCCAGTCGTCCAGATAAGGAATGATGGTCAGTCCTTGAAGTCTCAAAGCCGCCACCACAGAAACCACCACCTTGATAAGTGTGATGGGTAGAAGAAATGCCAAAGGGAAGGGCAACAAACTGAAGATACCTGACAACACCGGAAACCTGGACCGCGATCCTGAGATACTTCCTGGAAGCAGGATGGATCGGGATGTGCAGATATGCATCTTTGAGGTCCAGGGTTGCCATCACGTCCCCAGGATTGAGAACGTGAACTACTGACCTGATGGTTTCCATACGAAACTTCACCTTCCTTATAAACCGATTGAAATACCTCAGATCGATAATCATCCGGAGATCTCCTGAATCTTTGGGAACCAGAAAAACTGGTGCATAGATCCCTAGGCCCCATTCTCCTGCCGGAACCTCTTCCAGAGCCCCCTTGCAGATGTAGTCCTGAATGTAGGCCTCCAGGATCGCCTGCCTGGTAGCTTGTAGAAGGTTGGTCTTGATAAACCTGTCCGGAGGAATAGAGGTGAGGATGATTAAATATCCCTCGGAAATGATGTTTAGGACCCAGGGATCCGAGATCTCTCGGATCCACTCTTCCCTGAAGTGGGAGAGACAACCCCGGACAGGTACATGAAGCATAGGAATGGGGAAGCTTACTGGCAGGACGCCAGGAGTAACGGGACTTACCCAAAGAGCCTCGAAGAGGCCCGTAGTCAGGAGGTGGATTTTCCATCTTTGGCTCCTCCACGAGAGCGCCTCGAACCCCTACGCTGCGCTCTCCAGTCCCTTCGAGACCTTGCTTGCTGGCCAGACCTACCACCACGGTCTTGTATGCCCCGCCCACGAAAGGACTGCTGGGGAGAGCTCTTGCCCTTCTTGTCTGAAAGGCCCTCCATGATCTTATCCAGGTCCGAACAGAACAAACGGTTGGGCTCACATAAGCTGTATTTTGAGGAATTGTCAGTGACCCAAGGCTTAAGCCATAAAGGCCTACGAGCCGCCAACACCAGGGCCATGGATTTGGCCGCTAACTTCAACTGGAGCTGTGCGGTATCGCACAAGAATTCTGTAGCCAGGTTGATGGTCTTGAAAGCAGCCAGTATGTTTCCCCGGGAAACCCTCTGGTTCATGTCAAATTGAATTTGATTCAGGCGAGACCGAAGGAATTAGAGACCTCAGAAGCCACTATGGCTGTGGAAGCGGAAGCCGCAGCTGCCGTATAACCCCGTCTTAGGGTGCACTCTGCCCTCCTGTCAAGGGGATCATGCAGACTAGACCCATCGTCTGCAGGAACCAGAGTGCGCTTGGACAACTTGGCAAAAGCCATGTCCACCTTCGGAATGGACCCCCATGAATCCACCAAGGGTTTAGCCATCAGAAACATGGATTTAAACTTCTTTGTTTAAACCCGACCTTTCTCCGTTTTTTTCCACTCTGTACGCATGACAGAGAGGAGGTTCTCATCCGCTTTGAAGACACGAGGTGCCCGACTAGCGGGATCGGAAGGCTCCCCAGGGTCAACATCATGGTCCCTGATGGACTTGAGCAATTTCTGTGTCTTTTCAGGGGGGAAAAAACACGACGTTCACTCACGCATTTCACCCGCGTGGAAAACTCGCCCGTGTGAAAGGGGCCTAAGTCTTCACCCACTGATACATCTCTTGCATCGTAGGTTCACTAGAGGGCCGGACCCTCGAACGGCAGCTGTCACATCTGGAGTAGGGAGGAGAAGACATCACTGCGGGAAAAAGGGACAAATAAGACATTTGTAAATTACCAACAGTCAGGTCCATAAATATTGGGACATCGACACAATTGTAACATTTTTGGCTCTGTACACCACCACAATGGATTTGAAATTAAATGAACAAGATGTCCTTTAACTGCAGACTGTCAGCTTTAGTTTGAGGGTATTTACATCCAAATCAGGTGAACGGTGTAGGAATTACAACAGTTTGCATATGTGCCTCCCACTTGTTAAGGGACCAAAAGTAATGGGACAATTGGCTTCCCAGCTGTTCGATGGCCAGGTGTGTATTATTCCCTCATTATCCCAATTACAATGAGCAGATAAAAGGTCCAGAGTTCATTTCAAGTGTGCTATTTGCATTTGGAATCTGTTGCTGTTAACTCTCAAGATGAGATCCAAAGAGCTGTCACTATCAGTGAAGCAAGCCATCATTAGGATGAAAAAACATAACAAACCCATCAGAGAGATAGCAAAAACATTAGGCGTGGCCAAACCAACTGTTTGGAACATTCTTAAAAAGAAGGAACGCACCGTTAGCTCAGCAACACCAAAAGGCCCGGAAGACCACGGAAAACAACTGTGGTGGATGACCGAAGAATTCTTTCCCTGGTGAAGAAAACACCATTCACAGCAGTTGGCCAGATCAAGAATCTTCCAGGAGGTAGGTGTATGTGTGTCAAAGTCAACAATCAAGAGAAGACTTCACCAGAGTGAATACAGAGGGTTCACCACAAGATGTAAACCATTGGTGAGCCTCAAAAACAGGAAGGCCAGATTTGAGTTTGCCAAATGACATCTAAAAAAGCCTTCACAGTTCTGGAACAACCTCCTATGGACAGGTGAGACCAAGATCAACTTGTACCAGAGTGATGGGAAGAGAAGAGTATGGAGAAGGAAAGGAACTGCTCATGATCTGAAGTATACCACCTCATCAGTGAAGCATGGTGGTGGTAGTGTCATGGCGTGGGCATGTATAGCTGCCAATGGAACTGGTTCTCTTGTATTTATTGATGATGTGACTGCTGATAAAAGCAGCAGGATGAATTCTGAAGTGTTTCGGCCAATATTATCTGTTCATATTCAGCCAAATGTTTCAGAACTCATTGGACGGCGCTTCACAGTGCAGATGGACAATGACCCAAAGCATACTGCAAAAGCAATCAAAGAGTTTTTTAAGGGAAAGAAGTGGAATGTTATGGCCAAGTCAATCACCTGACCTGAATCCGATTGAGCATGCATTTCACTTGCTGAAGACAAAACTGAAGGGAAAATGCCCCAAGAACAAGTAGGAACTGAAGACAGTTGCCGTAGAGGCCTGGCAGAGCATCACCAGGGATGAAACCCAGCGCCTGGTGATGTCTATGCGTTCCAGACTTCAGGCTGTAATTGACTGCAAAGGATTTGCAACCAAGTATTAAAAATTTAAAGTTTGATCTATGATTATTATTATTATTACGTCCCATTACTTTTGATCCCTTAACAAGTGGGAGGCACATATGCCAACTGTTGTAATTCCTACACCGTTCACCTGATTTGGATGTAAATACCCTCCAACTATAGCTGACTGCCTGCAGTTAAAGAACATCTTGTTTATTTAATTTCAAATCCATTGTGGTGGTGTATACACCCTGTACAGAATTATTAGGCAAATTAGTATTTTGACCACATCATCCACTTTATGCATGTTGTCCTACTCCAAGCTGTATAGGCTCGAAAGCCTACTACCAATTAAGCATATTAGGTGATGTGCATCTCTGTAATGAGAAGGGGTGTGGTCTAATGACATCAACACCCTATATCAGGTGTGCATAATTATTAGGCAACTTCCTTTCCTTTGGCAAAATGGGTCAAAAGAAGGACTTGACAGGCTCAGAAAAGTCAAAAATAGTGAGATATCTTGCAGAGGGATGCAGCACTCTTAAAATTGCAAAGCTTCTGAAGCGTGATCATCGAACAATCAAGCGTTTCATTCAAAATAGTCAACAGGGTCGCAAGAAGCGTGTGGAAAAACCAAGGCGCAAAATAACTGCCCATGAACTGAGAAAAGGCAAGCGTGCAGCTGCCAAGATGCCACTTGCCACCAGTTTGGCCATATTTCAGAGCTGCAACATCACTGGAGTGCCCAAAAGCACAAGGTGTGCAATACTCAGAGACATGGCCAAAGTAAGAAAGGCTGAAAGACGACCACCACTGAACAAGACACACAAGCTGAAACGTCAAGACTGGGCCAAGAAATATCTCAAGACTGATTTTTCTAAGGTTTTATGGACTGATGAAATGAGAGTGAGTCTTGATGGGCCAGATGGATGGGCCCGTGGCTGGATTGGTAAAGGGCAGAGAGCTCCAGTCCGACTCAGACGCCAGCAAGGTGGAGGTGGAGTACTGGTTTGGGTTGGTATCATCAAAGATGAGCTTGTGGGGCCTTTTCGGGTTAAGGGTGGAGTCAAGCTCAACTCCCAGTCCTACTGCCAGTTTCTGGAAGACACCTTCTTCAAGCAGTGGTACAGGAAGAAGTCTGCATCCTTCAAGAAAAACATGATTTTCATGCAGGACAATGCTCCATCACACGCGTCCAAGTACTCCACAGCGTGGCTGGCAAGAAAGGATATAAAAGAAGAAAATCTAATGACATGGCCTCCTTGTTCACCTGATCTGAACCCCATTGAGAACCTGTGGTCCATCATCAAATGTGAGATTTACAAGGAGGGAAAACAGTACACCTCTCTGAACAGTGTCTGGGAGGCTGTGGTTGCTGCTGCACGCAATGTTGATGGTGAACAAATCAAAACACGGACAGAATCCATGGATGGCAGGCTTTTGAGTGTCCTTGCAAAGAAAGGTGGCTATATTGGTCACTGATTTGTTTTTGTTTTGTTTTTGAATGTCAGAAATGTATATTTGTGAATGTTGAGATGTTATATTGGTTTCACTGGTAAAAATAAATAATTGAAATGGGTATATATTTGTTTTTTGTTAAGTTGCCTAATAATTATGCACAGTAATAGTCACCTGCACACACAGATATCCCCCTAAAATAGCTAAAACTAAAAACAAACTAAAAACTACTTCCAAAAATATTCAGCTTTGATATTAATGAGTTTTTTGGGTTCATTGAGAACACGGTTGTTGTTCAATAATAAAATTAATCCTCAAAAATACAACTTGCCTAATAATTCTGCACTCCCTGTAGAGCCAATAATGTTAGAATTGTGTCGATGTCCCAATATTTATGGACCTGACTGTATCTCAGCGAGAAAGGTAGAAAACAGACTGGAGGCAGCTACGAATAAGGACCGGAGGAAAAAGACACCACAAGTGGAACAACACTAACTTTAGAAGTCTGGGAGCTAGCTTGAAAAGCATGTGCAGCCAGAGACCGAACTGGTGCACACTGCTTTCTTAAATAGGGGAAGGGGAGGGCACAGACCAATCCCCCCAGCTCCCAAAGGAAAAAACTAGAGATTTAACTAAAAATCCCCACAAAAGCAGCGGTCACTGTAAATCCTCCATCAGGAGGAAGCATGCGAAATAAAATACCTAAAATGTTCGAGCGAAAACGCGAAAAAAATTGCGTTGAACGGAATACCCAGAAGTGACACAACGTCACTTCCGGAAGATGGCGGCGCCCAGGGACCGAGAAACCTGGACCGAGGATGCCGCCAACATACCTCAGCCAGGCGCGGCCGCAAATAAGCTGCCAGCCAAACTAACAAGGTAAAAAAGAGCAGGACAACCCCGTTACCCAATGAAAAAAAGGATCCCCGCACTTTCCATAAGAAAAAAACAGTGGGCTGGGGGTTGACTCCCTCCTTTTAAGGGGATACTTAATTGTTAAATTGAGTTATTATGCTTGGGATCATTAAACATTCCGCCGGTCCTACCAGTCCACAGGGGGTGGTTAACCCCATCTGTGCTGCTGGTAGGACGTAAGGGAAAACGCATTGCACTCGCGCAGAAAAAACTGACTGCAATTGTGTGCCTACTCACGCGGGTTTCCTGCAATGCACACGCGACGCATCGGGAGCAAATCCGGAACGCCCGTGTGAAAGAGGCCTTAGGCTTGGGATACATGTGTTAGCAACAGCAAGTCACCGAAAGGAATTTGTTTGCGACTTGCTAACAGTGTGTGAGTTTGCTGTAGAAACACTGCAAAGTCACAGAAAAGCCGCAGGAGAGTTGCATGTCGCACGTGACTTTTATTAAAGTCAATGGAGTAATAGTCGTATGCGACTTGCAACACAAACTCCATCAGGTCTGGATTTTTTTGCAGCTGTCACATGTCAGTATGTCACACTGAGACACCATTGACAATCATTAGATACAATGCCACACGACACATCTCACCGGGTAGCTTCAGCCTTATGGGGTGAGACCATTCTAATGTTATAAGGATTGTCTATGCCACTGTGGTAAGTTTATTTTACATGGCCGGACCATTGTACCAAACAAGCACTGTTACCTTTTGTGTCACCCCTATCTCCATAGATTGTAAGCTCTTGTGAGCAGGGCCCTCATTCCTCTTGTTCTAATTATTGACTTGTCTGTTGGTATGTTATATACATTAGGCCTAATGCACACAAACGTATTTTCTTTCCGTGTCCGTTTCGTTTTTCCGCGGACCGTATGCAGACCCATTCACTTCAATGAGTCCGTGTGCATTCCGTTTCCATATGTCCGAATTTCCATTCCGCAAAAAAAAAACATGTCCTATTATTGTCCGCATTATGGACAAGGATAGGACCGTTCTATGAAGGGCCAGCTGTTCCGTTCCGCAAAATACGGAATGCACACAGATGTCATCCTTATTTTTTGCGGATCCATTTTACATATGGTCGTGTGCATGAGCCCTAAGGATTATTATTATTCTAGCAATGTTTCCAGACAATTGGAGTCTCTTTATGGTGCAGATATACTTTTTAATGGCTGACAAACCTAAAAGCAATGCATTGTGGTATCCTCCATTTAACCAGTAGGACCTATGTTACATGAGGTGAGATTATGGTATGCACTTTCCCAGTGGCCAGTATGTCAGGGAATACAGAGCAGCAGTCGCCTGACACCAGTGCACATGATGTACACAGCCATACCTGGGGTAAATAGTGGTTTGGGCTCGCCCGTCCCCGCACTAGGACCCCGCAGCTCCCCCTCCCGCCCTGGCCCTCCCCTTCCTCAGCTGCAGTTACTGCCTCCACCTCTCTCCATCTCTCTCCTCCTCATCCCTCCCTCAGTCCGCTGCCTTGTCTCTCCATCCCCCGGCACACAGTCAGCCTGTAGCCGGCATGGCCACCGTTAGCTTCAAACCCCATCGCCTGGAGCTGCTGGCTGCCTATCATGATGTCATCCATGAGCAGACCCCTGTAGACTGGTGAGTGAGAGCGGCGTTAGGACCCTGCTGCGCCCGAGGAACTTGTGGGGCACCTGGCACTGTGATGTGGGCACGTGTACGGGCACTGCATTGTGCTGCATTAAGAATGGGAGTGCTGGTTGTTATGCAGGGGTGACATTGCCATTCTTTGCAGGGCATTGTCGGGGTTATGCACGGGCTGGTGGGTAAGTGGGTGCATTTGATAAAATGGTGCAGTACATAAGGTAATGTGGAGAAACAGGGCAGGGCTGTGGGGGAGGGGCCTTAGTCCTGCAGGGATCGGGGTGACTGTAGCATGTAGGGCACTACTACACACAATGAGGAGGATGCATAGAGTGGCAACAGCTGGCATATCTATAGGGATGTTTGGCACATGATTGTATGAGGGGTGGGGCGCAGCACTGGCCACCTAGGATGCATTGTTTGGGCCATGTTGTGTAGGCATGGGCCACCTGTCAGGGTATAGCCCTTGGCACAGTAAGGGATTTGCTTGCCCATCTTACGGGGATGGAAGTCTGATGGGATTAATCCTAGGCTGGTCAGGTGGTAGAGAAGCTTGCCAGGCTGCAGTTGTAGCCAGCTAGGGTGGCACCGGCAGGCAGATGGCATTGTACACTGCCTGGGATGCTTAGCTGTGCAGAGGTCTGGATGGGGGCTGCCTCTTTGTGTCTGGTGATCTGCAGAAAGGGAATTGGAGGACATTACAGAAGAACAGGGAGGGTGGGTCACAACATAGGAAGGAGTCCAGTTCTCGGCTCTGTTATCTGAGATGATTTAGGGGGGATCGTGTGGGAGGGGACCTTAGGGAGACATTGAGAACTTACATTTGGGTGGGGAAGGCATGGAGGGAGGAGGGGGATCAGACAAATCATTACAGCATGTGAAAGAAATGGTTGAGGTCAGCTCCTGGGATTGCTGGGACGTGCTCGCTTTAGGGGTTAATTTACCTCTTCTTGGAGGCAGCTGGGTGCACCCTGTTATTGAGGGATAGAAGAAACCTGTGGGTGGGGGATGATGCAGCTCTGGGCCAGCTCACAACCCCTAACTGGCTATTACCTCATCCCTTCATTTCTTCCCGTCTTTGTTCCCTGCTTCTTTGCTTTGTTCTGTAGGTTTTCAGTTTTTTTCATTATGTATCTATGTCCTGTCAATCGGTAACACTGGACAATCTCATCCTGTCTTCATCTGGCCATAGATGGAACCATTACACGCACCTCGCAGTGCGTGCTGTGATACTGGAGGAATAGATTTAGGGCCCATGTGCACCAATTTGTCACTGGCCAAATGAATGGGTCAGGAAGAAAAACGGATACACCCCAATGTCACATGGCTACGACCATGCTTCCTAGGGTGACATCTGAATCGGGCCGATTGTTTTTCCACCTAATAGAACAAATCATGTAATCTAATAGACATAATAATAATCTCAATAAGATATATATATTTCAGTACTGCTTTTCTTTATTACCGCTTCCACCCTGAAGTGTTATTGCCTTTGTCTTGTGTCTCTTGACAACTTGTAGTAATATTGCAGTACAGCAATTTCAGGTCTCTTCACTATACGGTATTTCTACATTTCTGACCCCTGTCCTCCTGCCCTTTGTCCTATCTCTGTCCACAGACATCCAGTTGTTACATAAAACGCCCCCTGTCCCATTCTGGCTAAAATATGTTTGCTATATTTGGAGTTGGGGAGGAATTTTCCCCCTAATATTGGGCAAATGGCATCTGCCTCCTCTGAATCATCGCTGTAGGATTATAGCTTGGGCCTGAAGAGTAATTGCATACATTTACAGGGATCATTAAGTGGCCATATAATTCACATTTATTATATGGAATTCTATATATACAGTTTATTTTTTTCAATGATCACAACTTTCAAAATGGCAGAATGGGGACATCCATATATTATCATCTAGGGTAGATTTAATGCCTTAAAGACACCTGTCACTTTTCCAAATATATCTCTTTTAGTAACTACTTGCATTCCTCATGCCATAAAGATTCTGGAAATCTCTTCATATAAATCAGTGTTCTGTTCATTTATTATTCCTACTAGACATTTTAAAATAAAGGTACAACTTGGTGTTACCAGTTGGGTGTGCACTGCACAGCCTGACACTGTCCCATCAGTGCTGCCAGGGACACACCACACCCTAACTGGTAACATCTATTTGTAGATTTATTAAAAACTGATAGTAGCAGTAACAGAGGAACAGAACACCATAGAGTTATAGTAAAAGATGGCCCAGGATTACCGGTATTGCACGGCAAATGTAAGTAGTTGCCAAAACAGACATGTCAGAAATGTTTACGGATCATTTCCGATCCCTCCTTTTTATTACTCATGTACCAGACCCCTGCATGTTGCTTTTTTTGTGGACCACTGATACTTCTCTTGGATCTCCCCTGTGTTGACCAGCTCCATGGATTATGCCATGTCTAGTTTGTCTATACCAGTGATGGTAAACCTTTTAGAGACCGAGTGCCCAAACTGCAATCAAATACCCACTTATTTATCGCAAAGTGCTAACACGGCAATTTAACCTGAATACCAATATAGTATATCTTCCATGTACTTTACCATTTAGCTATAATAGCTTAATAGCCTACATTCAGTGTGCTGCCTGTGCTGTTCATAGTGCGTCCTGTGCTGATGAATGGCAGGAAAAGTCTAAAGCATATTGGTACGCCATAGACTTTTTCCAAGGCGCGGGTGCCCACAGAGAGGGCTCTGAGTGCCGCCTCTGGCACCCGTGCCATAGGTTCGCCATCACTGGTCTATACTGTCCTCCAGCCACCATTCTTCTCTTGGATCTCACCAGTGTTCACCAGCTCCGTTATATTGTTGTACTAGACCTCCACTCCAAGGACTATCCTAATTTATGTCTAGACTATCCACCAGCCACCATTCCTCTCTTGCATCTCACCAGTGTTCACCAGCTGTATTATTTTGTTGTACTAGACCTCAACTCCATGGTTTATGTCTAGACCAGGCATCCTCAAACTGAGGCCCTCCAGCTGTTGTAAAACTACAACTCCCACAATGCCCTGCTGTAGGCTGATACCCGTAGGCTGTTCAAGCATGCTGGGAGTTGTAGTTTTTCAGCAGCTGGAGGGCCGCAGTTTGAGGATGCCTGGTCTAGACTGTCCTCCAGCCACCATTCTTTCCTTGGATCTACCCTTCTCTTGGATCTCACCAGTGTTCACCAGCTCTATTATATTGTTGCACTAGAGTAGACCTCCACTCCATAGATTACGCCATTTTATCTCTAGACCAGGGATCAGCAACATTTGGCACTCCAGGTGTTCTGAAATGACAACTCCAGATTGCACAATTCACTTTTATAGGAGTTAGAGAACAACTGAGCATGTTTGCATGCTGTGAGTTGTAGTTTCACAGCCGCTGGAATGCCGAAGGTTGCAGATGCATGGTCTAGACCAGGCATGGCAACCTGAGGCTCTCCAGCTGTTGCAAAACTACAACTCCCAGCATGCCCAGGCTACCTACAGCTATCGGCCTATAGCAAGGCAAGGTGGGAGTTGTAGTTTTACAACAGCTGGAAAGCCTCAGGTTGGCCATGCCTGGTCTAGACTGTCCTCCAGCCCCCATTCTTCTCCTGGATCTCACTAGTGTTCACCAGCTGTATTATATTCTTGTACTAGACCTCCACTCCAAGGAGTATCCTAATTTATGTCTAGACTTTCCTCCAGCCCCCATTCTTCTCTTGGATCTCACTAGTGTTCACCAGCTCTATTATATTGTTGTACTAGACCTCCACTCCAAGCACTATCCCAGTTTAATGTCCAGACTGTCCTCCAGCCACCTTCTTCTTTTTCGTCCTTGCAAGACACCCACCTTTAGGTCTCATCTCTGTCCACACATCCTTCAATTCCATGTTTAGATCCTCATAACTTTTGAGTTTCTACATGAAGAAATGATGGCTTTGATCACTTCATATTGTCAATGTAATGGTATAAGCTAGGAATACAGCGAAGCCTTTGCTGGCACATTTCCCCTTTGTTTTTAGTTCACTAATGAAATCTGAGTCCTGCTTCCAGTAGTTGCTGAGCTTCAGTGTGTTATACATTTGGGTGTACTGCGCATGGGATACAGCTGTGTCTTGTACCACTGCATTGCCCTGACATCTGATCATTGGCAGGAACAGCTGGTGTCTGATCCTTAGAGCCACTTACTACAGTGGATATTTCTGTTATGTAGAATCTATTGGCTGCAACACTGATCTGAGGGAAAAAACGTGTGAATAGGTAAATAGTGTGAGTTAGGCTACCTTCACATCTGCCTCTGGCTTTTCTGGCAGAGAATGTATGGACATATTTGCCTGGGAGCAGCTGGATCTTTGCTGGACCCTGTTATAGTCAATGGGGTCCGGCAGGCAGGTGGCAGTACTCCGGCGTGCTGTTCTCTACCGGGACAGCCTGTCTGAGGTGCTGTCATAGATGTGAAACTTTCAATCACAGTGCAGAAGGCACAGCAGTTGAAGAGAGAGCAGAGCCTCTAGGTGTAACGGCAACACCCATGTTGCTCCAAGAGGGCAATGTTGGCACATATGAACATGGGACCAACACAGATGCCTTCAGCTGCCAAGTGCACATGTAACAGGTCAGCCAGTGTTATAGGTGCAGATCTGCTGACAGATGCCTTTAACCACCTCCGGACCGCTGTACGCACAGACGCGTCCTGGAGGTGGTTGATTCATTCCTCCTGGACGCGCCGGCGCGTCCTCTCGCGAGACGCGAGATTTCCTGTGAACGCGCGCACACAGGCGCGCGCTCACAGGAACGGAAGGTAAGAGAGTTGATCTCCAGCCTGCCAGCGGCGATCGTTCGCTGGCAGGCTGGAGATGTGTTTTTTTTAACCCCTAACAGGTATATTAGACGCTGTTTTGATAACAGCGTCTAATATACCTGCTACCTGGTCCTCTGGTGGTCCCATTTGTTTGGATCGACCACCAGAGGACACAGGTAGCTCAGTAAAGTCCCACCAAGCACCACTACACTACACTACACCCCCCCCCCGTCACTTATTAACCCCTTATTAGCCCCTGATCACCCCTAATCACCCCTGATCACCCCATATAGACTCCCTGATCACCCCCCTGTCATTGATTACCCCCCTGTCATTGATCAACCCCCTGTAAAGCTCCATTCAGATGTCCGCATGATTTTTACGGATCCACTGATAGATGGATCGGATCCGCAAAACGCATCCGGACGTCTGAATGAAGCCTTACAGGGGCATGATCAATGACTGTGGTTATCACCCCATATAGACTCCCTGATCACCCCCCTGTCATTGATCACCCCCCTGTCATTGATTACCCCCCTGTAAAGCTCCATTCAGACGTCCGCATGATTTTTACGGATCCACTGATAGATGGATCGGATCCGCAAAACGCATCCGGACGTCTGAATGAAGCCTTACAGGGGCATGATCAATGACTGTGGTGATCACCCCATATAGACTCCCTGATCACCCCATATAGACTCCCTGATCACCCCCCTGTAAAGCTCCATTCAGATGTCCGCATGATTTTTACGGATCCACTGATAGATGGATCGGATCCGCAAAACGCATCCGGACGTCTGAATGAAGCCTTACAGGGGCATGATCAATGACTGTGGTGATCACCCCATATAGACTCCCTGATCACCCCCCTGTCATTGATTACCCCCCTGTCATTGATCACCCCCCTGTAAAGCTCCATTCAGACGTCCGCATGATTTTTACGGATCCACTGATGGATGGATCGGATCCGCAAAACGCATCCGGACGTCTGAATGAAGCCTTACACGGGCGTGATAAATGACTGTGGTTATCACCCCATATAGACTCCCTGATCACCCCCCTGTCATTGATCACCACCCCTGTCATTGATCACCACCCCTGTCATTGATCACCCCCCTGTCATTGATCACCCCC
The DNA here is from genome assembly GCF_905171765.1 of Bufo bufo. Taxonomy (NCBI): domain Eukaryota; kingdom Metazoa; phylum Chordata; class Amphibia; order Anura; family Bufonidae; genus Bufo; species Bufo bufo. Next base: position 384,093,355 of record NC_053389.1, read on the forward strand.
CTGTCATTGATCACCCCCCCTGTCATTGATCACCCCCCTGTCATTGATCACCCCCCTGTCATTGATCACCCCCCTGTCATTGATCACCCCCCTGTCATTGATCACCCCCCTGTTATTGATCAACCCCCTGTCATTGATCAACCCCCCTGTCATTGATCACCCCCCTGTCATTGATCACCCCCCTGTAAGGCTCCATTCAGACATTTTTTTGGCCCAAGTTAGCGGAATTATTTTTATTTTTTCTTACAAAGTCTCATATTCCACTAACTTGTGACAAAAAATTAAATCTCACATGAACTCACCATACCCCTCACGGAATCCAAATGCGTAAAATTTTTTAGACATTTATATTCCAGACTTCTTCTCACGCTTTAGGGCCCCTAGAATGCCAGGGCAGTATAAATACCCCACATGTGACCCCATTTCGGAAAGAAGACACCCCCAGGTATTCCGTGAGGGGCATATTGAGTCCATGAAAGATTGAAATTTTTGTCCCAAGTTAGCGGAACGGGAGACTTTGTGAGAAAAAAATAAAAAATATCAATTTCCGCTAACTTGTGCCAAAAAAAAAAAATTTCTATGAACTCGCCTTGCCCCTCATTGAATACCTTGGGGTGTCTTCTTTCCAAAATGGGGTCACATGTGGGGTATTTATACTGCCCTGGCATTCTAGGGGCCCCAAAGCGTGAGAAGAAGTCTGGTATCCAAATGTCTAAAAATGCCCTCCTAAAAGGAATTTGGGCCCCTTTGCCCACCTAGGCTGCAAAAAAGTGTCACACATCTGGTATCTCCGTACTCAGGAGAAGGTGGGGAATGTGTTTTGGGGTGTCATTTTACATATACCCATGCTGGGTGAGATAAATATCTTGGTCAAATGCCAACTTTGTATAAAAAAATGGGAAAAGTTGTCTTTTGCCAAGATATTTCTCTCACCCAGCATGGGTATATGTAAAAAGACACCCCAAAACACATTCCCCAACTTCTCCTGAGTACGGAGATACCACATGTGTGGCACTTTTTTGAAGCCTAGGTGGGCAAAGGGGCCCATATTCCAAAGAGCACCTTTTGGATTTCACTGGTCATTTACCTACTTACCACACATTAGGGCCCCTGGAAAATGCCAGGGCAGTATAACTACCCCACAAGTGACCCCATTTTGGAAAGAAGACACCCCAAGGTATTCCGTGAGGGGCATGGCGAGTTCCTAGAATTTTTTATTTTTTGTCACAAGTTAGTGGAAAATGATGATTTTTTTTATATATTTTTTTTTTTCATACAAAGTCTCATATTCCACTAACTTGTGACAAAAAATAAAAACTTCCATGAACTCACTATGCCCATCAGCGAATACCTTGGGGTCTCTTCTTTCCAAAATGGGGTCACTTGTGGGGTAGTTATACTGCCCTGGCATTCTAGGGGCCCAAATGTGTGCTAAGGAGTTTGAAATCAAATTCTGTAAAAAATGACGAGTGAAATCCGAAAGGTGCTCTTTGGAATATGGGCCCCTTTGCCCACCTAGGCTGCAAAAAAGTGTCACACATCTGGTATCTCCGTATTCAGGAGAAGTTGGGGAATGTGTTTTGGGGTGTCTTTTTACATATACCCATGCTGGGTGAGAGAAATATCTTGGCAAAAGACAACTTTTCCCATTTTTTTATACAAAGTTGGCATTTGACCAAGATATTTATCTCACCCAGCATGGGTATATGTAAAATGACACCCCAAAACACATTCCCCAACTTCTACTGAATACGGAGATACCAGATGTGTGACACTTTTTTGCAGCCTAGGTGGGCAAAGGGGCCCACATTCCAAAGAGCACCTTTCGGATTTCACTGGTCAGTTTTTACAGAATTTGATTTCAAACTCCTTACCACACATTTGGGCCCCTAGAATGCCAGGGCAGTATAACTACCCCACAAGTGACCCCATTTTGGAAAGAAGAGACCCCAAGGTATTTCGTGATGGGCATAGTGAGTTCATGGAAGTTTTTATTTTTTGTCACAAGTTAGTGGAATATGAGACTTTGTAAGAAAAAAAAATCAAAAAAAAAAAATCATCATTTTCCGCTAACTTGTGACAAAAAATAAAAAGTTCTATGAACTCACTATGCCCATCAGCGAATACCTTAGGGTGTGTACTTTCCGAAATGGGGTCATTTGTGGGGTGTTTGTACTGTCTGGGCATTGTAGAACCTCAGGAAACATGACAGGTGCTCAGAAAGTCAGAGCTGCTTCAAAAAGCGGAAATTCACATTTTTGTACCATAGTTTGTAAACGCTATAACTTTTACCCAAACCATTTTTTTTTTACCCAAACATTTTTTTTTTATCAAAGACATGTAGAACAATAAATTTAGAGCAAAATTTATATATGGATGTCATTTTTTTTGCAAAATTTTACAACTGAAAGTGAAAAATGTCATTTTTTTGCAAAAAAATCGTAAAATTTCGATTAATAACAAAAAAAGTAAAAATGTCAGCAGCAATGAAATACCACCAAATGAAAGCTCTATTAGTGAGAAGAAAAGGAGGTAGAATTCATTTGGGTGGTAAGTTGCATGACCGAGCAATAAATGGTGAAAGTAGGGTAGGTCAGAAGTGTAAAAAGTGGCTTGGTCTTTCAGGGTGTTTAAGCACTGGGGGCTGAGGTGGTTAAAGAGCACCTGTTGGCAGGATTAACCCTATTAAGCCAGACATACTACATGGTAGGGTTGATTCTGCTGGTTAAGATGATACCTGGTTTGTGAAAATCTGATGCAACGTTCCAAAAAGAGAACTTTTTTATTCTTTATGAAAATGAAAGCTTCAATGTGTGGGGTGGGGTTGTGTCCATCACTGGACAGCTGAGGTGCAGGAGGGATTAGGCCCCGCCACTGGGTACTTTGAAGCCAAAATTTGAATAAAGAATACGTTTTTTATCTTTGGAACACCACAAGCTATTTTCACAAAACGGGTATCATTTTAATCAGCAGGATCAAGTAGTATACCTGGTTTAATAGAATTGATCCTTCTGACAGTGCACACAAATGTGCTCGATAACATACTTTTTAGGGGCTATTCACACAGGTGAATTCTGGACATATTGCTTCCCAGGCCATGACACATATAAGTAAGGCCTCATGCACATGGCCGTGGTTTGGGTCCGCTTCAGAGCCACATTTTTTGCCGGTTGGATGCGGACCTATTCACATCAACGGGGCCCCAAAGGATGGGAACAGCACTCCAAAAAAAAAAATATATAATAGAACATGCCCTATTCAAGGACAAGGTTAGGACTGCTCTATTGTGGGCCGGACGTTACGTTCCGCAAAATGCAGAACGCACACAGATGGTATACGTGTTTTGCGGATCTGCAATTTGCGGACCGCAAAATGGACACGGTCATGTGCATGAGGCTTAATACAGATGGATAATAAGTCCAGAATACGCTCATGTGAATAGCCCCTTAAAGACCATTTCCACTAAGAAAGGACCACCAATTACAGCCCTACACATTTACTATAGTTTGCAGCAGAATATGGACTTAAGTTATAACAGAAATCTTGACCAGCGCCTAGTAGGTGTAGATTTAGTTTTTGCTGCATGGAGGTCACAGATGCAACAAAGACTGGCATGTGAAACACCATCCTTGTATAAATGACCCCCAATCTGCAAACAACTGATAGGCACAGGGCAGTTTCCAGTTAATCCTGTGCTCTTTGGATCACATCTGGAGCTATGCTAAGTTTAAAGGCTCTGAACCCTGACATAACTTCTTCGCTCATTCAGCATGAATGAGTGGAGCATGCTTCCTCTTGTCCTGTCCTGCAGCGCACAGGGCAAGGGCCTTTTCTTTACCTCCAATGACGTACCAGGTCTCAGAATGTATTTCCGCCTAACCGTGAGCCCAGTGACGTCACTGGCACTAATGGGTGGTCTTTAACGCTGCCCTTGCCTGTCACCGGGATCACTGCTAGGTGGAAGCCTCTGCCTAGCAACGTGAGAGTGTTAACAAAACAATGGAATGCTCCGATGCTAGACTCAATCATGCTGAATGAGTGAAGAAGGGGTTATGTCTGGGTTCAACTCTGAACCCAGACAACCCCTCTAAGGAATCAACCATACAGACGTTTTTGAACATGCATATTTTGTATTTAATTATGGTGAAATTTTGCCACAGAATGTAGCATATTATGCTACACCCCTTCCCTTGCAAAGTCACTCCCCTTTTCTGTTAACGTATGCCCCTATGTCAGGCAAAGCTCAGATAATTTCTGTAAACTTGGATGTGCAAAATTGCTACAGATTTTGGTGAACTCTAGGCACACTCACATTGGTAACTGTTGCTCATTGTTTATATGGTGTTTATTTTTGAGAATTGTGCACTTCTACATTTCCCACCCTGAAGTAGATACTGGCAGATGTATCAAGGTATACCCAATCATTATAGAAATTATTTCCCCTATTGGGACTAAAAAATAATACGGTAGTTATCGGTTAATAAAGTTTATTTAAAAAAGCCTTTTTTTTTTTCAGAAGGTTTTTTTTTTTTTTGTAAATGTGGTAAATAAAAATACACAAATATACAACACTGTGTTTGCCAGAGCCATAATGTTTTTTTTAGGCTACTTTCACACTAGCGTTGTTTTAATCCGGCGTTCAATTCCGACACCGGAACTGCCCGCCGGATCCGGAAAAACGTGTGAAAACGGATTACATTTGAATCCTGATCAGGATTTTGATCACAATGAAAAAATGCATTGGAAAAAACGGATCCGCCATTTATGGACTTTAACTTTTTTTTCACATTTTCGGGTTTAACATGCAAAAGCCGGATCCGTTTTGACTGAACACACAGTGCCAGATCCGGCGTTAATGCAAGTCAATGGGAAAAAGGCCTGATCCGGCGTTCAGTCAAAGTGTTCAGGCTTTTTGGCCGGAGGTAAAAATACTGCATGCTACGTTTTTCTGAAAAGCCTGATCAGTCAAAAAGACTGAACTGAAGACATCCTGATGCATCCTGAAGGACTGACTCTCCATTCAGAATGCATGGGGATAAAACTGATCAGTTCTTTTCCGGATTTGAGCCCCTAGGACGGAACTCAACGCCGGAAAAGAAAAACGCTAGTGTGAAAGTAGCCTTAAACTGCTTTGTAAACCAGATAAAAAATGCGCCCCTAAAAATTATAAATGTTAAGCCAGAAGTCCCATATACCCCCCGCCCCCGAAAATAGTACCAATGAACATACTGTAGCACTCATTATGGCTAAACCAGTGCAAAAATGAATGAGTTCTGGCACTTGCAATGCTGTGACATAACAAGACGTGCTGTTATTGTGCAAAAGTAGTAGAAAACATGGAGATATATCAACCAATAATGTTTGTCTGGCAATGGTACTTTTTTTTTGTGTCTGGCATATGGATAGGCCATAGACTTGCACATAGAAAGATATGTGCTAATAATATGTTAGTAGTATACTATGGAAGGCATTTGCTAAGAGCTGACCGTGGTCGCACTGGGAAACATGGTTCGCATGTTGGCCGCATCTCCCGGGCTGACTGTGGCTCCTCTGAGCCAAACTGGCTGTTTCATAGTATTTTTTTCATAGCCAGTCTCTATCTGATTGCGGTGATATTACCTTGTCCTCACGTCATCATAGTAGTACACTGCAATAGCCCTGAGATCAGACAGAGACCGGATGCATCGTAAATGACTATTAGAGATGAGCGAATTTCATGTTATGAAATTCGATCATGCTTCGTTTAGTGTTGAAAGCAGAATTATGTTATGGATTCAGTTACCACGGACCATAACGCGATTCTATGACTGAATGCATAATGGAATGCCTTTAAAGGCATTCCGTTATTCATTCCGTCATAATAGAAGTCTAGGGCCTGCATAAAGGATCCGTCCCGTTTCCGTTATGCTGGGGAGTCCTCTCCTGCATAACCGAAACGGGATGGATCCTTTATGCAGGCCCTAGACTTCTATTATGACGGAATGAATAACAGAATGCCTCTAAAGGCATTCCATTATGCATTCAGTCATAGAATTGCGTTATGGTCCGTGGTAACTGAATCCTTAACACAATTCTGCTTTCAACACTAAACAAAGCATGAATGAATTTTATAACATGAAATTCGGTCATCTCTAATGATTATCATACAGTCAGTTTGGGTCAAGGGAGCCATGGCCAGCCCAGGAGATGGACTCAGTCCTTAAAGGGATTCTGTCACCAGGATTAACGATATGTAGATATTTATATGTGCCCATTAGTCTTCATGCAGTGTTTACAATGATCCCTCTGTTTATGCTCTGTGTGCCTTATATTCTTATAAAAAGCCATCTTATTCATATGTAAATCACCTCTGTCAGGAGCCCAAGGGGTTGTCCCACGAGCCCAGCACCGCCTACTACTTAATTTATTCACTGCACTATCCTGACGTCATGTAATCTCTGCTCCGTAGTCTCGCGCAGTGGACACTGTAGTCGGCGCCCGTGCGGACTACTGGCACCGGCTTCAACTTGTCCACTGCGCATGCGCCGGCTCCCTGCGCACCCCGATCGGACCGGAAAATACTTTCTTTCTCTGTATAATCTCCCAAACAGAAAGCCAAAACGCCAGTGTGAAAGTAGCCATAGGCGTTTTTATAATATAATTCACATAATATACGGTATATGTACACACCGCAGAGTGATCAAATATATCTGTTGGTTGCAGAATATTCTTTTGATCGAGAGATGGTATTATACAAGTCAGTCCATTTCATTCTCTGCACAGAATAGGGTTCATCCTATTTCTTCATGAATGTACCAGAGAATTTTAAATCCCAGCTCCTTATACGGCAATTCTTCCTCTTAGTCAGAGGTTTAGTACAATGTAAACTGATTTCACAATTTTGGGACATTCTTTATGTATGAAGCACTCCTTTTGTTTCTTGTATTAATGGATTTGAGGTCAATATGGACTTGAACTTTAAAGCAAAGTTCCCCTGCACATTTAAGAGAAGCCTTAGCTGATAGGAATAATACAACCTACCAAGGGTTGCGGAAACGTGTTTAGGCTCTGTTAATGTCTAATGTCTGAGGTATACTTGGGGATCTTTTGAGTTTCATACCGCAATAACTGGTGTAGTGGATCGATGGGCGCTAAAAGGAAACTCTTGGCATATGTTGGGTAAATGGAGCCCTATGAATACATTGGGTGTATACACCAAAAACTTTCCTGACATATATACCAAGCATAGGTTGTAAACATGAAGAAAACAGGGCTTTAGTGGCAAATAAAAAGCAGGAAGTAGATGCGTAGGCCTAAGGCTACTTTCACACTAGCGTTCGGGGCTCTGCTTGTGAGTTCCGTTTGAAGGGGCTCACAAGCGGCCCCGAACGGATCCGTCCAGCCCTAATGCATTCTGAATGGATGCGGATCCGCTCAGAATGCATCAGTCTGGCTCCGTTTGTCCTCCGCTCCGCTCAGCAGGCGGACACCTGAACGCAGCTTGCAGCGTTCGGGTGTCCGCCTGGCCGTGCGGAGGCAAACGGATCCGTCCAGACTTACAATGGAAGTCAATGGGGACGGATCCGTTTGAAGTTGACACAGTATGGCTCAATTTTCAAACTGATCCGTCTCCCATTGACTTTCAATGTTAAGTCAAAACGGATCCGTTTGCATTATCATGAACAAAAAAAATAAAAAAATAAAAAATCTTTTTTTTTTTTGTTCATGGTAATGCAAACGGATCCGTTCTGAACGGATCTAAGCGTTTGCATTATAGGTGCGGATCCGTCTGGGCACATACCAGACGGATCCGACCTAAACGCAGGTGTAAAAGTAGCCTAAAGCGGGCCACAGTTTTTATTTTGTGGACCACAGTGCAGACATGGTCGTGTGCATGGGGCCTAAGGCTATGGCTACATGGTGATCCTGATCGCACTGTTGGTTTTACTGAGAGTAGCGCAGCAATGCCACTCATTTCTGATTACCGGTACACTGCTATCCTGGCTGTGTAGGCATACCCTTAAAGGGGTTGTGCCACAAAAAATATTATACAGTTTTCAAGCCAGCACCTGGATCTGAATCTTTATGTAATTGCATTTAATGAAATGTTTTGTATAGTTACTGAGCTATTCAATAAAATGTATCTGTATAGCGCCACCTGCTGTTTGTTTTTTTCCTTTTGTCCAACTCTCTGAGATGTCCGCATATGCTCAGTTTCATCCTTCACTACATCCTGAGCTGCAGCACAAGAGACACTCTCCTTGAGCTGCCAGCTTGGTATACATATATTTATAGCAGAGCAATGAATGGGGAGATCTCTGGATCTTTTCTAGAGATTGTCATGTACTAGATTATGTATGATTTTCATTTTTACAATTATCATGGGATAACCCCTTTAATGCTCATTTGGCCGGCATATTTATACACTGGCTCACTTTCAGACTTCCCTTAGCAATTTACCTTGGACCCATGTCCATGTTATTTTGGCTCGTGCTTGTTATTTTGCTGGCTGCTCTGTTACCTCATGGAAACCAATAACACTGGAGAGATTACGTTAGGAATCTTTTATCCTTGGGGAAATATTCGGAGTCTGTCTACAGGACAGCAGAACAAGGAGTTTCAGGCTCTCTGTTTGCCTCTGTATGGTGCTTGATGCCATATGTTGGAGATATTGAGGGTCATTTAGTAGGATCAATATGCCAGTTTTTGGCGTTCAAAATGTTGCAGGAGCCCTTTCTGCGTTTTAAAAAAAATTAAATGTCCATGCAACAATAAGTTGTCCAATGAGGTGTGCGCCTCATCATAAATTAGGCGCATCCTCTGGCAGTGCAGAGAGGATTTTATGCCAGTCTTTGTACCTGACCTCCATACTTCCCTAAGTGCAAAGCTTGTAGGGTAGAAAACCTCTTGTCAAATTGCATCCTATAAAGCCAGGTATATATTTTTTTCTATTGGTTATGTAGAGAATCTGACTGAAATAAGACTTGAGGGAATTTATCATTCCTCTGTTACTTTTCTTGTGTAAAAATAGTTGCAGATGTTTTTTTTTAACACCACTTGCAAGTGGCGTTTCTATGGCGCTGTCACCACTTTATGTTCATATTCGCCAGTTTTCTGGTTTAACTGGAGACAGAAACCTACGCCAGCTCAGAGCTGCCATATATTTCTGTTTAGATGCACAGACCCCCAGAGATGCGCCAATTTTATGATTAGTCGCATCCTCCATCAGTGTAAGGGCAAATCATAGACCAGTGTAAAACGCTGGTCTGTAATAAATCTGCGCATCACTGCTTTTCTATTTGAAATCAGAGGTATATCTTGTAGATTGTAAGCCCTCGCAGGCAAGGCCCTCTCTCCTTGTACCAGTTTGTAGCTTGTCTTGTTAATGCTTGGGGTCCTTTCACACTTGCGTTTTTCTTTTCCGGCATAGCGTTCCGTCCTAGGGGCTCAATACTGGAAAAGAACTGATCAGTTTTATCCTAATGCATTCTGAATGGAGAGCAATCCGTTCAGGAGGTCTTCAGTTCAGTCAATGAACTGCGTTTTGGACGGAGGAAATACTGCAGCATGCTGCTGTATTATCTCCGTCCAAAATTCCGGATCAGATGCCGGATCCGGCATTAATTTACATTGAAATGTATTAGTGCCGGATCCGGCATTAAAAATACCACAATGCCGGATCCTTCCTTCCGTAAAAAAAATTGAAACGGATCTGTTTGTCCATATGACAAATGGAGAGATCTGTCTACAAATGCTGTCCATTTGCATGCAGATTGCCGGAGCCGGATCACTCTGCCGCAAGTGTGAAAGTAGCCTTAGTGCAATTGTATTATGTATGTATACCATATACCCCTTATCATATGTACAGCGCCATGGAATGACTGGCGCTTTAATAATTATATTAGTACACTAGGTCTCTATAGAAGTCTTTGGGTACCCACTTAAAGCTCCGTGGAGTTGCAAAAGGGTCATGTGCTTGAGATTGCATGTTTGAAAGTTTGACTTAATTATAAAAATGGTAGCACAAGATTGCACAGTACTTTTTACCTGCACTGATTTTTCAGCGGGATTTGAACGTGTCCTTTATAAAATAATCATTATGAGATGTCGACACACATCTGTTATCCCTTCATGTGATCAGAGTAAGGCTACTTTCACACCTGCGTTCAGGTGTCCGCTTGTGAGTTCCGTTTGAAGGGTCTCACAAGCGGCCCCGAACGCATCCGTACTGCCCTAATGCATTCTGAGTGGACGCGGATCCGCTCAGAATGCATCAGTCTGGCAGCGTTCAGCCTCCGCTCAGCAAGCGGACACCTGTCGGATCCGTCCTGCCGCTAGTGTGAAAGTACCCTTATGATTGCTGGGGTCTCCACCGATCCAGAGAACAGGGACCCTTTCATCTGTCCTCTTGGAGCGGCAGGTCGAGCATGGGGAGGTGGACCCTGTGGCCACTTCCATGGTCCACCAATGATTTAATACTGGAGGTTTGGGGAGAAGGAGGGCACACTGCGCCACCAATGTTTTCAATACTTGGAGGGGGGGGGGGGGGGCACTGCACCAAAATGAAGATAACTAATGTTTAATGCAAATACAGGAGGCGGGTGCCGGCGGCAGAATCACATAGCCAACGATCAGCGGCAGTTAACACCTCAGATGCAGCACCTGAAGGGGTAACTGCCACTAATCGCAGCTCACTGTTATAGACGTCGAGTTCTGCCGTTGGCACCCACCTCGTGTATTTGTATTAATGGTTTAGTTATCTTCATTGGTGGCGCAGTGGCCACAGCCTCCTCCCCACTCCTCTCATTGGTGGCAGCGGCTGCACAGAGGGGAGGGAGAGACTAATTCCTTCTTCCCTGTGCTGCTGAGGGAACATGGCACGCGCCGAGAGCAGCACGTGCCATGTTCTGTGATACTAGGTTAGGCTGCGATACTGCACAGTATCGGTAAAAAGCAAATCCCAGTATTGAATCGATACCAGTACAAAAGTATTGATTGGGTATATATAATTTGATACCCAGTGCAACCCTATTCTTGACAAGAATAGAACATGCTCTATCTTTTCCGCGGAGCCGCGGAACTGAACCACGGATGCGGACAGCACACGGTGTGCTGTCCGCATCTTTTGCGGCCCCACAAAATTGCAGAACGGGTGCGGACACATTTATACTACCGTCTAAATGAGCCCTAAGGCCCCTTTAACACGGGCGAGTATTCCGCGCGGATGCGATGCGTGAGTTGAACGCATTGCACCCGCACTGAATCATGACCCATTCATTTCTATGGGGCTGTGCACACGAGCGGTGATTTTCACGCATCACTTGTGCGTTGCGTGAAAATCGCAGCATGCTCCTCTTTGTGTGTTTTTCACGTAACGTAGGCCCCATAGAAATGAATGGGGTTGCGTGAAAATCGCAAGCAAGTGTGGATGCGGTGCGATTTTCACGCACGGTTGCTAGGAGACGATCGGGATGGGGACCCGATCATTATTATTTTCCCTTATAACATGGTTATAAGGGAAAATAATAGCATTCTGAATACAGAATGCATAGTACAATAGGGCTGGAGGGGTTAAAAAATTAAATAAAATAATTTAACTCGCCTTAATCCACTTGATCGCGCAGCCCGGCTTCTCTTCTGTCTCCTTCTTTGCTGATTGCAGGAAAAGGACCTGTGGTGACGTCACTCCGGTCATCACATGATCCATCACTTGATCTTTTACCATGGTGATGGATCATGTGATGGACCATGTGATGACCGGAGTGAATGCCCCTTTTTATGAATGTCAAGTATTGATCTGCTCAAATCTTTTTGGTATTTTGTGATTAATTCAATCTAAAGACTTATTGCATTCTGGGCTAATAAAAGGTTATGCTTTTTGAACAAAGTTATACAATATTCTGTTATACTTTCTGTGGGAATTCCTCACGGTTCTCAAGATCTTTGATTGCTGCCACTAAAGGAGTTTTCTGGGCTTTTTAATATTGATGACCTATCCGCCTTTCCAGTTTGCAGTAAAGGTCCAGATAGGTGTTACCAGTTGGGGTTTTGTCCCTGTACAGTCTGACGCTATACAACCAGTGCTGCCAGTGTCAGACTGTACAGGGACCCACCCCCAGCTGTTAACATCCATCCGGGCCTTTGTTGCTAACTGTTTGGATTTATGCATGAATTACTAACAGGAATAATAAAAGAATGGTGCATTATAGTCATAAAAATAGAGGCCCCAGAATTGTTATTACACTGGGAGTGTAAGTAGTTAAAGGGGTTGTCCAGGTTCAGAGCTGAACCCGGACATACCTCCATTTTTCACCCCGGCAGCCCCCCCGACATGAGCATCGGAGCAATTCATGCTCCGATGCTCTCCTTTGCCCTGCGCTAAATCGCTCAGGGCAAAGGCATTTTTTTGAGATCCGGTGATGTTCGGGGTTCTCCATGGGGCTGCCAGGAAGCCCGTTGACATCACCGTCACTGATGTGCGGGATTTAGCGCTGCCCTAGCCGGTAAAATGTCTAGGGCAGTGCTAAAGCCTGCCCATCAGAGTCGGTGACGTCACCGAACACACTGCCAGTGTGTTATTAAAAACAAGAGCCCTTGCCCTGCGCGATTTAGTGCAGGGCAAGGGAGCGCATCGGAGCATGAGATGTTCTGATGCTAGCATCAGGGGGGCTGCCTGGGTGAAAATAAGGGTATGTCCTGAACCCGGACAACCCCTTTCAATAAACAGATATGGAGAGGTCAGGTTACAGGTTTACTTTAAGGCTACTTTCTCGATAGCTTTTTTTGAGGATCCGTCATGGATCTGCAAAAACGCTTCCGTTACAATAATACAACCGCATGCATCCGTCATGAACGGATCCGGTTGTATTATGTCTTCTATAGCCAAGACGGATCCGTCATGGACTCCACTGAAAGTCAATGAGGGACGGATCAGTTTTCTATTGTGTCAGAGAAAACACTCCGCATGCATCCCAGCAGGCAGCGTTTTGGTGTTCGCCTCCAGAGCGGAATGGAGGCTAAGGGCTCTTTCACACCTGCGTTCTTGTCTTCCGGCATAGAGTTCCGTCGTCGGGGCTCTATGCCGGAAGAATCCTGATCAGGATTATCCTAATGCATTCTGAATGGAGAGTAATCCGTTCAGGATGCATCAGGATGTCTTCAGTTCCGGTACGGAACGTTTGTTGGCCGGAGAGAATACCGCAGCATGCTGCGCTTTTTGCTCCGGCCAAAAATCCGGAACACTTGCCGCAAGGCCGGATCCGGAATTAATGCCCATTGGAAGGCATTGATCCGGATCCGGCCTTAAGCTAAACGTCGTTTCGGCGCATTGCCGGAGCCGACATTTAGCTTTTTCAGAGTGGTTACCATGGCTGCCGGGACGCTAAAGTCCTGACAGCCATGGTAAGTGTAGTGGGGAGCGGGGGAGCAGTGTACTTACCGTCCGTGCGGCTCCCCGGGCGCTCCAGAGTGACGTCAGGGCGCCCCAAGCTCATGGATCATGTGATCACATGGACACGTCATCCATGCGCATGGGGCGCTCTGACGTCATTCTGGAGCGCCCGGGGAGCCGCACGGACTGTAAGTATACTGCTCCCCCGCTCCCCACTACTACTATGGCAACCAGGACCTTAATAGCGTCCTGGGTGCCATAGTAACACTGAAAGCATTTGGAAGACGGTTCCGTCTTCAAATGCTTTCAGTACACTTGCGTTTTTCCGGATCCGGCAGGCACCTCCGGCAACGGAAGTGCATGCCGGATCCCAACAACGCAAGTGTGAAAGAGGCCTTAAATAGAGGCAAACTGATGCATTCTGAGCGGATCCTTATCCATTCCAAATTCATTAGGACAAAACTGATCTGTTTTGGACCGCTTGTGAGAGCCCTGAACGGATCTCACAAATGGAAACCAAAACGCCAGTGTGAAAGTAGCCTTACTTATGGGGACAGCTGTTTTCATGTATGCAGTATGGCAGTATAGTTTAAAGAATCTTTTTCACTTTTATCTATCCATTACCAAAATGTTGTAGGTTGTATGACATAACACTGGATTATTGGTGTGGTTTTAGGACAACGCCATGGTTTGACTAGTGGATGATATGTTTGAGACCAATCCCTGAAGGGCTGATCATTATTTCCTCAGTTATTCCTTTTCTCTCCTTTTTTTTTTTTTTTTGGAGCTGCCAAACAGCTGTCAAGTCATTGATTGCAGTCTGTGGGATGTCTTTGCTGAAATAGCAGGAAGATCTACATTTCCTTTTACATTTATTTGTTGTTTTGTTGAACCATCTGTCAGATAACCACAATGACTGGTCTTGTGTGTTGGAACAAAGAAAATAGCCTCTGCAAAGCTAACCTAAGTGCTTTCTGTCCATTTATCCATCTGCTGCTTGTGAAGCACCCCATTAAGGGTATGTTCACATGTAGTGGTTGAGGTATGGTCAAAGCCTTATAACACTTTTCCGATATAGTTTTAACTGTACCTAAACCGCTACATGTGAACCTACCCTAAAGCTGGAATCGCACATGCAGTTTTGGTGAAGTTTTTTTGAGCTAAAATCTTAGGATTTTCTAGATTACTGAAATGAATGCAATTAACAAAATTGTGAAAAAAAACTTCTTTAAATATACATGACCGTATGGCTTTTTCAGTATTTTGCGGTCCGCAAAAAATACGGATGACGTCCGTGTGCATTCCGTTTTATGTGGAACGGAACAGCTGGCCCCTGATAGAACATGTCCTATTACAAGGATAGTATTGTTCTATCTTTAAATGGAAATATGGAAACGGAAGGCTTTTTTTTTTTTTTTTTGCGGACCCATTGAAATGAATGGTTCCGTATACTGAACACAAAAAACTAGGCTACTTTCATACAGTCAGTCTTTTGACCATAATATTACAACAGTATTTGTAAGCCAAAACCAGGAGCGTTCAACCGCTCTAGTGCTCATGGACACAACTGTTGCGGGTTCGCCAAACACGGATACCGGCCGTGTGCTTTCTGCAGAACAGAACTGCTGGCCCCTAATAGAACAGTCCTATCTTTGTCCGTAATGTGGAAAATGATAGGGCTTTTGATTGTTTTTTTTTTTCCCCCGGAATGGACATATGGACACGGAATGCACAGTCCATCATGTTCCGTTATTTTGAGGCTCCATTTGCGTCAATGGTTCTACATACAGGCTGTAAAAAAAACAAAAAAATATGGAACGGACATAGAAAAATAAAAATGTTTGTGTGCATAAGCCCTTAGGGTACCTGCACACGATGCGGATTATGTGGGGTTTTTCAATGTGGCAAAACTGCAGCATAATACAATAACAGCACTTTGCTTAATTGACCTGCCATGTAGAATGTCAATTGTTTGTGCAATTGCGCACCTTATGTAGAGTGGTTAACATAAACAGAAAATCCGCACCAAAAAAGACATAACAGCACGTGTGAAAGAGGCCTAACATACTGACAATCATACACCATGTTCAACATGACATTCCAGTGAATTTTCTCCAAAAGGTCCACCTCTATATTCAGACCAAATTTCCTGTGAAAGAGTTTGTGTTCTACCATGTACACTCATTGCTAAAAAATAACGCACCTAGATAGAAATGTCGGTTTAATGCAAAACTCAACATGCAGTTATGTCCCAGGCAGATGGGAATGATTAAAGGTGTATTCTGATTAGACACTAGGTCTTGCCTCAGGCGGGCATAAAAGTGCTCCCCCCCCCCCCCCCCCCCCCCGCGCTGTTAAAGGCTCTGAACATACTTTTAGGTAGTGTACCTGTTGGTGAGAGAGTATAGACTGCTACAATGCACTCAGACATTTTTCCCAATTGACAGACTTTGAGAGAGGCCGCATCATTGGAGTGATGGAAGGTCATATCTGCCTGCGCTATAAAAAGTTGTTAGTAGTTGTTTGAATCAGTGGTTATGTGAGGACACACGGACACAGCCAACAGCCTCCAGATGGACCAGACAGACCACCAGTAGTAAGGATCGTTTGATGCACCGACAAGCATGTTTTGCTGTCCACCATTAAGACACAAGTAGCGGTAGTGGAAGGAAATTTGGTGTCACAACGCCAATTCTCCTGCCATTGACAGCCAGCCACTGTTGCCTTTCGTTTACAGTTGTGTCATTAATGAGAAACCTGGACTGCTATGAACTGGAACCTTGCAGTCTTTTGCAAGCAATCTAGGTTCTGTTTGGGATTCGAGTTACGTTCGAGTGCGGTTGCCTTGTGGTGAGCGCCTCAATCCTGTCTGTGGTGTGGAGTGACACACTGACCTAACTACTCGTGTGATGATCTGGGGAGCAATCGCATATAACAGTTAATCACCCATAGTGATATGTGCAGGACATCCTCCGACCACATATGTGGTCTCTCAGGGCAAGACTTCAAACTAGCATTTTTTCATCAGTATATTTCTCATCTGCACACAGCATGGGTTTCCCAGGGATGTCTCCACTATATTGCAACAATTTCCTTGGCCTGTCCTGTTACCAAATTTATCACCAATCGAGCATTTATGGAATCATCTGCGACGCCAACCTCAGCAATCTATGAATGTGCAGGATCTACAGGTCCATCTGCAAAACCTGGGCAAATGTTGAACCTGTATGCCTTCATGCCCAACTGTATCTCATCTTGTATCCAGGATAGAGGCGGCCCAACAAGGTACTAGTTTTCCCCGATATCAACATACACTCACCTAAAGAATTATTAGGAACACCATACTAATACGGTGTTGGACCCCCTTTTGCCTTCAGAACTGCCTTAATTCTACGTGGCATTGATTCAACAAGGTGCTGATAGCATTCTTTAGAAATGTTGGCCCATATTGATAGTTGCATCTTGCAGTTGATGGAGATTTGAGGGATGCACATCCAGGGCACGAAGCTCCCGTTCCACCACATCCCAAAGATGCTCTATTAGGTTGAGATCTGGTGACTGTGGGGGCCATTTTAGTACAGTGAACTAATTGTCATGTTCAAGAAACCAATTTGAAATGATTCGAGCTTTGTGACATGGTGCATTATCTTGCTGGAAGTAGTCATCAGAGGATGGATACATGTTCTCATTCTGTTTACGCCAAATTCGGACTCTACCATTTGAATGTCTCAACAGAAATCGAGACTCATCAGACCAGGCAACATTTTTCCAGTCTTTCACAGTCCAATTTTGGTGAGCTCGTGCAAATTGTAGCCTCTTTTTCCCCAGTCGTCTCCATGACACCAAGTCCTGACACCAAGTCCTGACACCAAGTCCTGAGATTGACTTCCTTCTGATTGGACAGGAAAAACACAGAGAGGTTAAAACCCCCACCCCCTCCTCACATCACCAGTGTTTTTCCTGTCCCATCAGGCTAGGAAGCAGGAGAGGTGCACGGAGCTCGTTTGGGCTCACCTGGAGTTATTATTCATCTGCAGGCCGAGGTCGGATCTGCAATGCAGCTCTCCCTCCTCCGTTCGGTTAGGCCTGGGCTCGGGCGCATAGGTAGTGCCCCTGCGAAGATTCCCTCTGCGGCGGTCCCGGAGGGCTTGATGCAGAGGGAAGGAGGAACACGGCGGATCGGCACTGTGATGTGTCCCGGCCGGCAGGCGGATGACGTCAGACGTCGGGGGCGGAGCTAAGCGCGCTGACGTCATCAACATGCGCCACAGGTCCTGCAGCATGAGAAGCACATGGAGACGCTATAAAAACGCTCAGGACCTGTGTAACGGCGCCCTGCATAGCGCGGCTCTCACATTTGGTGAAGCATCTCTGAAGCGGTCGGGAGTCAGGATGAGCACCCCCCTCACGCCGGGCTCTGGAACCGAGCCTGCATCAAACCCTGGGACAGTGAGTAACCTGTTCTCAGGTACATGCTTTGTATGGTGGGTTCAGTCTGCTCATCCTTTCCTCCCTTACCATTTCAGGGAGAAAAGGATTTGGCTTCTGCAGCTAAAAAAACTAGAAAATGTGGTATTTGCTGAAAAAGATTGTCTAACACTGGATCCAAGCCCCTGTGTAAAGAATGTACCGCCAATGTCATCAAGGCCGAGTCTTCTAGTTTAATTGAAGACATTAGAAAAGTGGTAAAAGAAGAGGTTCAGCTAGCCTTAACTACCAGAGAACCTACTCCCCCCACTCAGGACTCCCGTAGTGTTAAATCACTTATCCTGGATTCCGACTCTGAGGGGCTGGCGGTCTCAGACTCCGAATCTCTCCAAAAACACCCGGTATCTTCAGATGAAGAGGGTGAATATAAGCGCTTCCTGTTCAATCCTGAAGATATTGATGAACTTATCAGGGCCATCAGGGCCACCATTCAAATGGAGATGCCTAAAGCTCCTAAGTCTACCCAGCAAGAAATTTTTGGGGGTCTAGGTGAAGGGAAGAAGGCTGTTTTCCCAGTCCCTGATAGTGTCCAAAAATTAATTCGGTCAGAATGGGAAAAACCGGATAAAGGATCCTTTATCCCAAGGGAAATTAAGAGGCGCTACCCCTTTAGCCAAGAGGACTGTACGGATTGGGAGACCATTCCAAAAGTAGATGCGCCAGTGGCCAAGGTAGCAAAACATACGGCCCTACCGTTTGAAGACTCAGCACAATTGAAAGATCCTCTAGACAGGAAAGCGGAGAGTCTCTTGCGAAAGACCTGGGAGACTACGGCGGCCCTTCTCAAACCGGGCGTTGCCTCTACATGTGTGGCCAGAACACTAAACCTTTGGCTAGACCAGCTGGAGATACATCTGGTCAATAAGACACCACGGGATCAAATCCTAGAGAGCTTGCCTCTATTAAAGATGGCAACCTCCTTTCTAGCAGACGCAGCAGCTGAATCAGTTAAACTGTCCGCCCGTACAGCTGTTCTCTCAAATACAGCGAGAAGGGCACTATGGCTTAAAGCGTGGTCAGGAGATATCACATCTAAAAATAAATTAATCGCACTCCCCTTCCACGGTCAGTATGTTTTCGGAGAAGATTTAGATAAAATCTTAGACAACGCGACAAATAAAAAAAGAGGTTTTCCAGAGGAAAGATATAAACAAAAAAGGCAGCCCTTTCGTGACCGATTTTTTTTCAGCCCGAGAATAAAAAAGATAAAGGGAAGACTGGGAGGTGGAGTTATGCGAAGGGAGGCAGGGGGAGAAGTTTCCTCTTCAACCCAAATTGGGCTGAAGCCTCCTCATCCAACAGCAAACAATGACGCCATACCAGTGGGGGGAAGACTCAGCTCCTTTCTAAGATCTTGGGAGCATGTAACAAACAGCCGGTGGATTTTAAGTATTATACAAGAGGGTTATCTGATAGATCTTCTCTCTTCCCCTCCACAGAAATATGTGATCACTACCCTTCCCCCATCTCAAACTGCGACCTTAAAAAACGACATAAAAAACCTATTAACCTTGGCCGCCATAGAGCCCGTCCCAAAAAATCAGACAGGACTGGGATTCTATTCCCGCCTCTTCATTATAAAGAAACCAAACGGGAAATCCAGGGTAATTATAAATCTGAAACATCTAAACAAATACGTAAGATATCAAAAATTCAAAATGGAGACCCTGAAGTCAGCAGTGAAACTCTTAAAAAAGGATGCAGTGATGGCCACAATAGATTTAAGCGACGCCTATTATCATGTCCCAATTCACAGGTCGTCAAGGGAATTCCTAAGGTTCGCGATAGAATTGGACGGAAACATTCAGCATTTCCAGTTCAGGTGTCTCCCCTTCGGGATCTCTTCTGCCCCAAGGGTTTTTACCAAAATAATGGCGGAAGCCTTGACAACCTTGAGAGAAAAGGCAATTTGTGTGATCCCCTATCTGGACGATCTACTGGTAGTGGCAGACAACATAGAGACCATGGGAATCCATCTCGGGTTAGTCCTGGATCATCTACAGAGCCTAGGTTGGCTCATCAATTGGAAAAAATCGGATTTAATCCCATCCAAACGGAAGGTTTTTCTGGGCATTACTCTAGACACAGTCTCCCAAAGATCCTTTCTACCACCTCAAAAGATAGTAAAACTTCAGACAGCTTTGAGGAAGTTCAAGAAGGAGAAATTCTGTTCAATAAGACAGGCCATGAAGGTACTAGGGAGTCTGTCCGCTTGCATTCCAGCAGTTGCCTGGGCACAGTTCCATCTAAGACCACTCCAGAAGTTCATCTTAGACAAATGGAACAGATCGCAATTAACCCTAGAGAGGATAATATTCTTAGATACAGAGACCAAAAAATCACTAACTTGGTGGCTCAGCAAATCGAACCTAGAAAACGGGATTTTCTGGGCACAAGATCATCTCTAGTCATCACAACAGATGCCAGCCTCCACGGGTGGGGAGCGGTCGTCCAGGGGAACTCCTACCAGGGAACATGGGGGAATTACGTGAGTCAGCAATCCTCAAATTTCAAGGAGCTGAGGGCAGTGTGGGAAGCACTGAAACACACGAGTCAGCTGGCAGAGGGTCGTCACGTCCTAGTCTACTCGGACAACGCTACAGCCGTGGCCTTTATCCAACACCAGGGAGGCACAAGGCATCGCCTGCTACAGAACCTGGCAAACAAAATCTTTTCCTGGGCAGAAGGCAACATTCAATCTCTTTCAGCAGTTCATCTGAAGGGAGTCTTAAACATTCAGGCCGATTACCTAAGCCGGCACAGACTAGACCCAGGGGAATGGATGTTAGCTCCAGAAGCCTTCCACTTAATCACAAAAAAATGGGGCAGGCCGACGATAGACCTGTTTGCATCCAGGAGAAATCATCAGCTAAACCAGTTCTTCTCCCTCAACCCCAGGGATCATCCTCGGGCAGTAGACGCCTTCAACCAGAGTTGGACAACAAACTTAGTCTACGCCTTCCCCCCATTTCCGCTTATCCCCAGAGTGTTACAGAAGTTCCTAAAAGAAAATTGTACACTAATCCTGATAACCCCCTTCTGGCCCAAGAGAAGTTGGTTCTCCCTCTTGAAAGCCCTCAGCGTGGAAGATCCTCTCCTTCTACCTCAGAGGCCAGACCTTCTAAGTCAGGGGCCCATTACTCACCCAGACCTGAAAATACTAAAGTTAACAGCCTGGATTCTGAAGAATCCAACTTATTAAACTTTGGTTTATCAAAAAAAGTAGTGAACACCTTACTCCTTAGTAGGAAACAGAGTACCAACGACAAGTACCAAAAAATATGGAAGAAATTTGCTGATTGGTCTGGAACCTCCTTCAACCAGTTTCGAGCCAACATCTCACTAATCCTGGATTTTCTTCAAGAAGGGCTAGATTTAGGTCTATCCCCCAATACCCTTAGGGTCCAGGTATCGGCTTTAGGAGCACTATATAATACCAAGCTAACGGAACATCCCTGGATATCCAGATTCCTTAAGGCAGCAGATAGGATCAGACCTACGATTAGAAACATGGTGCCACCATGGAACCTTAATACGGTACTAGGGGGTCTAACCTCCGATCCATTCGAACCTCTGGACTCTATTCACATCAGATGGCTTACCATTAAAACGATTTTTCTGGTGGCAATAACCTCAGCCAGAAGGGTCTGTGAGCTGCAGGCCTTGTCCATCCAAGAACCATTCCTTGCAATATTTGAGGACAAATTAATTTTCAAATTAGATCCGACTTTCCTCCCCAAGGTAGTCTCGACCTTCCATAGGTCTCAGGACATTGTTCTCCCCTCGTTCTGTGACAATCCGAAAAACGATCAGGAAATCACTTACCACACATTAGATGTCCGGAGAGCGGTCTTAAAGTACCTGGAAGCTACCAGTCTTTGGAGAATAGACAAAAACCTGTTTGTCCAATTTTCAGGTCCTAACAAAGGGAAGAAAGCGGCAAAAAGTTCCATCTCCAGATGGATTAAGATGGCAATCTCCGAAGCATATAAAGCTCAGGGAAAAGACGTCCCTGCTTCCCTAAAAGCACATTCTACGAGAGGCATGGCTGCCTCCTGGGCGGAAAAAGCCTCAGCCTCCTTACAACAGATTTGCAGGGCAGCAACATGGAAAAGAGTCCATACTTTCACTAAGCACTACAGACTAGATGTAGCTGCTAATGATAACCTAACATTTGGACGTAAGGTCCTGTCGGCAGTCCCCCCCCCCCCCCCCCCCCCTAATTGTATCTTTGATATTGTCTCAGGACTTGGTGTCATGGAGACGACTGGGGAAATGAGTATTACACTCACCGGTAATCCGGTTTCCTGGAAGTCTCCATGACACCACATATATCCCACCCTTTTTTTCTGCTATTAGCTATTATCCTTTCATCCTGGGGTTCTTCGTTAAAATACACTGGTGATGTGAGGAGGGGGTGGGGGTTTTAACCTCTCTGTGTTTTTCCTGTCCAATCAGAAGGAAGTCAATCTCAGGACTTGGTGTCAGGACTTGGTGTCATGGAGACTTCCAGGAAACCGGATTACCGGTGAGTGTAATACTAATTTCCTATTTGTAGTGGAGATGAGTGGTACCCGGTGGGGTCTTCTGCTGTTGTAGCCCATCCGCCTCAAGGTTGTGCGTGTTGTGGCTTCACAAATGCTTTGCTGCATACCTCGGTTGTAACGAGTGGTTATTTCAGTCAACGTTGCTCTTCTATCAGCTTGAATCAGTCGGCCCATTCTCCTCTGACCTCTAGCATCCACAAGGCATTTTTGCCCACAGGACTGCCGCATACTGGATGTTTTTCCCTTTTCACACCATTCTTTGTAAACCCTAGAAATGGTTGTGCGTGAAAATCCCAGTAACTGAGCAGATTGTGAAATACTCCGACTGGCCCGTCTGGCACCAACAACCATGCCACGCTCAAAATTGCTTAAATCACCTTTCTTTCCCATTCTGACATTCAGTTTGGAGTTCAGGAGATTGTCTTGACCAGGACCACACCCCTAAATGCAATGAAGCAACTGCCATGTGATTGGTTGACTAGATAATTGCATTAATGAGAAATAGAACAGGTGTTCCTAATAATTCTTTAGTTGAGTGTATATCATCATTACATTCACACATGTAAAGTTCATTCTGTTCCAACAATTCCTTCTTGCTGCGTCATTTTATTTTATTTTTTTTGTCAATGAGTGTATTTGACATACTGGCTATTTTATTTTGAGAAGACCCCTTTTTAATGCAATTCTGGGTGGGTGGCTTGAAAGTTCCACCATTTATGTAACTGAATGCCTAATAGTTGTGTACATCTGCTTTGGATATCTATTATTTTAAAAAAAATACATGCTAACACATGTTTTTGTGGTTTGTTTTCTGAAAAACAGATATACTTTTCACTACTTTCATAGAAAACATATGTAGACCTAAACATAAATCTGCCCCATTGAAGCCTGGGAATATAGCACAGTACAGTAAATGGCTGAAGAGTCAGCGTAAGATTCTAGACCCTATGCAATATAATCGGCTCATTATAAGCTTACGTTCCATCCATAATGTGGGTGTTTGGTCACCTATATTAACAACGCAAATGGCAGATTATTCCCCAACTTAAGTGGTTTACGACCAGATGTAGATGGCAGTTATTGTATGGGTACAATAGATGGATTTAGATATGGGTCTACTCTGAGAAGATACACGGCACTTGTCTAGTCAGCATTTTTATTGTAATGAAGATGCCTAAAAACTGTTGGAAACATCTGACTCTGCTAGGAGGTGGGTGACTGTTGGTACCCATGGTAAGGTTGATTTGAATAAGTATGTTTGTGCCGCATTCTTAATTTAGTTTTTTGCTTATACAAAATAAGGGCCCTTTTACAGGTGAACAAAAAATGAAAGCAATGTTAAAGCAAGATTGTTTTTCTTGGTCGGAGTTGAAATTTCTTGTTGACCTTCCTTCCCTCCTGAATTGTCTTCTAACATCTAGAAGATGCCTGTTGACACGAGGGGATATAATGCAATAAACATTTATTTTCAGGTCATTGTAAAACATTTGATAAATAACAAGTGACCAAATTCTCACTGATTGTGCAATGGCCAATCATTAGTCACGTTTGCTAAAACTAGGCCCATTTTTATCTAGGTGTTCCTATCTTGTTTCATTGTCCACTCATTTTATACAGAACCAAGAGCTGAGCTTCTACCAGCTGTCTGAAACTGTCAACTGGACACAGGACACATAACCATTAACAATTTAACAATTGCAGTAATTGCATTACACACATGGATGCAAATGGCACCATTCAATACATAACATTTTACTTTATAACAATCAGTTAATAAATAAAGACAGACAACCTTTGTGGAATGAAATGGCCGCAATGCTTTATTAAGGGTAACCTCAAATTAGGGTTGTTGCGGGTATCGAAATTTCGATACCCAATCGATACTTTTGTCCCGGTATCGATACGATACCGGGATTTCCGTTTTTTCGATACTGGGCTGCGCTTCTGCGCAGTCTAGTATCTCTGAACATGAGCGCGCTGCTATCGGCGCGCTCATGTTCTCTCTCAGCAGCACGGGGAGAAGGAAGCTGTCCTCCCTCCCCCTGTGCTGCTGCCGCTGCCACCAATGAGAAGAGAGGGGCGGAGGAGGGGCGGCAATGAGAAGAGAGGGGCGGCAATGAGAAGAGAGGGGCGGCAATGAGAAGAGAGGGGGTGGAGGAGGGGCGGCAATGAGAAGAGAGGGGCGGAGGAGGGGCGGGCGCACTGCGCCACCAATGATAGGATTACTATCGGAGCGATGGGAGGAGACATCAGCTTCACTAGTGGGCGTTCCTTTTCCCTGCGCTGCGATTGGACAGCGCTACAGCCAGGGAGAAGGAACGCCCACTAGTGAAGCTGATGTCTCCTCCCATCGCTCCGATAGTAATCAGCAGCATGTGGAGCAGGAGAGGAGACAGTAATGGGGCACTGCGGGCGAACGGAGCGGCGCCCAGGACTAAATGGTGAGTGCTGAGACATCGCTGGGCGCCGCTCTGTGTGGCCTAATAGTGAAAGTCTGGACTCATATACAGTAGTCAGTCTTTAACACATACAGGAGGCGGGTGCCGGCAGCAGAATCGCATTGCCGGCACCCTGCCCCTGACAGGGAGCTGCGATCAGCGGCAGTTAACTGCCGCTGATCTGCTAGTACCCGCCTCCTGTATAAAGGGGTAAAATCATTGGTGGTGCAGTGTGCCCCCCCCCTCAATCCCCCCATCCCATTAAAATCATTGGTGGCACAGTGCGCCGGCCCCTCTCAACCCTCCAGTATTAAAATCATTGGTGGCAGTGGCCACAGGGACCTCTCCACTCCCCCTCATTGGTGGTGCAGTGGCAGCTTCTGATCGGAGCCCCAGCTGTGTAAGCCTGGGGCTCCGATCGGTTACCATGGCAGCCAGGACGCTACAGAAGCCCTGGTTGCCATGGTAACATCCCTGATGCTGTGTGCACAAAGCACAGAGCAGCAGGGACAGTGTGGAGTCCTATTCACCCTGATAGAGATCTATCAGGGTGAATAGGAAAAGGGATGAAAGATCCCAGGTTCTAGCCCCTAAGGGGGGAAATAGTTATTAAATAAAAAGTGAAAAAAAAAACACTAAAATATGAAGTATAAATCACCCCCCTTTTCCCAATTTCACATATAAAATATATAAATAAACATATTACATCGCCACATCAGAAAAGTCCAAACTATTAAAATATAAAAAAAAAATCTAGGTGGTGAATGCCGGAACAGAAAAAATAAAATAAAAACTGCGCGATTCGCCATTTTTAAAAATGAGGAATGCACGTGGCTTTTTTTGTTTATTTTTTTCGCGTGGTATCGAATGGTATCGAGTATCGCAATACTTTTTCATGGTATCGAAACCGAATCAAAAATTTGGTATCGCAACAACTCTACCTCAAATACATATTCCAGTAATTAACTGGACCACAATTAAACCAACAGATCATCAAATTAAGCAATCAAAATTGTAACTAAACACCAAAGTCCCCTCAGCAATAGCTGAGTGACACAGCCCCTCTAACAAAGCAAAGCGACAAACATTAACATAGGGAGGGAGGGCGGGGCGATGATCCGGTCTTCACAACTGGCCCAGAAGCGCCGCCGCACCTGAAATATAAAGCCCTAGCACTTCCCGCCACAGTACTTGCCACCAACCAGGGTCCCCCGACTCCCCTCAGCAACAGCAGCGGGCCAACCAGCTGAGAGCCCAGCTGTCACTAATGTAAACAGGCAACCCAAAACAAGTATCCTGAGAGAGAGAGAGAGAGAGAGAGAGAGAGAGAGACACAAAGGCAGCCATACAAATAATGTAAAACCACATAAATGTAAGGTACCATTGCCCCCATGTGTCCCCCAAGCTAAACGCTCCGGGGGTCCCTCTCATTCATTAGTGCCTAAAACACAATGATATGTAAGTTCATTCTGTGTACAATATGTTTGTCACAATACAAAAAATATAATATCAGTTTGGATGGAACTGATTATATTTTTAAGTGTGATAAAATTGTGAACAGGAGACCTTGGAGTTAACCAAGCACAATAGAACACATGGAAAAGTGTTGGATGCATTAATGATGTCCTTCTTGGTGAAAGTAAAATGGCCACAGGTTTATTAAGGCTTAGGAAAACATAGAGAACCTTACAAAACAGTTAAGAGCCTTCTCTTTGATTTTGCCGCTCTTGATGTTGGCTGTCTTGTCCAAGGTGCACATGTGAGTCTTTCATCCCGTGACCAACAGTATAGCTTTCTCCTCTGCCAAGCTGTGACACTTATGACTCAAAAGAGGACATGAGAATATTTTGGTGAGCATGCATACTGTGGACAGAGGAAGATCACCTTTGATGTCTTTAAATTAAATTGTCAGGAATTAAATGACAAGATAGGTATTTCCCTTGACATTTTTGATTAGTATGGTTGATGAACAGTGACTAGAAGTCTTCCTACTGGTCTACATGCAATGTCTGGCAGATGTCCTCTTCTTAGCAATCAGAGATGGCAAGAGTTCATCTGTTTGGTTTTCTTTCAGTGATCTTAGCTAGCATTCAGAACTCATAGCTCACAGATGCTTGGTGATCTTCAGTTGTCTGCCACAATTAATTGGCGGAAATGCTACCAGTGCAACAGATGACCATGGAACAGATGACAGTGCTGGTTGCTTGTAATTAACCACATTTACTGCACATGGCTCTGCTCAATCCCTAAAGCGATTAATAATTTACTAGGGGGTGCATTATATACTGTTATATACTGGTCAGCTGCTTGGCTCATTATAGTGAGGAGTGAGGATTTAAAATTATTGCACTATTGCCATATACTGTGTGTCCCTCACTTTACATATAAGTAGCCTTCAAACTCAATAGAGTTCTTAGGCTGCTTTCACATGGCCATGTGTAGTCCATGAAACATACCCCGAGTGATGGCTTCATTTCCTGGACCGACCGTAATTTGAAATCACTGGATCGTGGTGAACTACTGGTATATTGCTATTCGTTCCTGCATAATGGGACAGTAGAACCACAGTTGGGATAGGACTCGCAGCATGTTCAATCACTATGTTGCTGTGAGTTCAGGTTAGAGAAACTGTGGTTGGTCCAGGAAATAAAGCCGTCAAATGGAGTATGTTTAATGCACAACACACATCTATGTGAAAGCAGCCTAAGCCATATAAACATATGAGTATGTAAAATCCCCTTCAATAAGCTATATTCCTGTGGATAGGTCATCAATTTTATTTCCCGGGTATCCCCTTTAATGACCTATACTCAGAATATTAGTGACCTATCCTATCGGTGAGGGTCTGACACCCCGCACCCTTACCGATCAGTGGTTCCCTGCAACCTGTTGTGCTGGATATTTGGATATTAATGATCTATCCTAAGGACTGGTCATCAATATTTGGAGCCTGGAAAACCCCTGTAAAGTGAACCAAGAAATGCCATGGTACTTGGTACATTGAAATGGACACAATGCTGGGAAACCAATGAACACAGAAATTTTTAGGTCCTTGTTTATGTTGATGAAAAATGTTATGTTTATGTCGATGAATGTTAACTGTAAGTTATATTGGCAGTCACTGCATAACTGTGGATGGGTAACCTGCGGGGATGTTGGAACTGGTTCATTAGTATGATACTGAATCAGTTTATGTATGCACTGTGTGAGTACAAAAAAAAAAACAATGACTTAAAGGGTTTCTGTCACCCCACTAAAGTGATTTTTTTTTTTTTGGGCTAGTTAAATTAGTTATATAGCGATATATATTAAAATATAATAGTGTTCCTTACTTTGATCCAGCAGTTTGGTAGTAGGGTGACAGAAACCCTTTAAGCAATTTGTTCTCTAGTGTATTTTTTTTTTGGGAGCACACATATTTTTGTGATTTATGAAGCTGTATACATTAGTGGAAGCATAGTTTTCATACCTTGTATAGTTATAGTGTTCCGCCAGGGACTGAAAGCCCTGAATGATTCCAGAACTGCCACGTCATTAGAACATTCCTGAAAGAATAGGAGCACAGGCACTATCACAGTTAGCTTCCGGCAAGCTTGTGTGGCATCCCTTTTGTTCGCACTGCATGATGTGCCATGAGAGGTAGACGTGGCTGATTTTGATGCGATCATTCTTCACCACAAAGGGCTGGGGGATGCTGGACACTTTTGGACCTTGTATCTAATAATTTATGCTGGCACTGTTTCCTTAGAGAGTGAGGATTTTATTACGGTAAATATTGCTCAATAAACCAAGCTCATGTGGTGTTACAGGTCTGAGTATATTTATGTTATTAAATTTGTTAGGGTGTGAACACTTAAAGGGAATGTGACATCAGAAAATGACCTGCAGTTAAAGTCACTTTTTTATGTTTAACATATTTTTTTTAATAATTTTGATAAGTTTTTATTTTTTATTTTTCATGTCCCTTTTAATACTTAAAGAGGACCTTTCACTAGATTAAAAAATCTAAACTAAGTATGCTGACATGGAGAGCTTACTATTATCCCTGGGCGCCGCTCCGTTCGCCCGGTATAGCCTCCGGTATTTTCACATGTTCGGCTCCACCCAGTGGAACCTGCCGGCGTCTCCTTCTCCCAGGCTGTAGCGCTGGCCAATCGCAGCTGGATGGGTGGAGCCTAACATGTGAAGATACCGGAGGCTATACCGGGTGAACGGAGCAGTGCCCAGGTATAACAGTAAGTGCAGGGGGATCCCTGGGCGCCGCTCTCCATGTCTGTATAGTTAGTTTAGATTTTTTAATCTAGTGAAAGGTCCTCTTTAAACTAAAACATAAAATCCTGCAGTTTTTGCACTGGCCACTATGTCTAATAATTGGCGCCACTTCTTGGTTTGTACAGATCGCTTTACTGCAGTTAACTCATTCTAATCCTGCCTGTAATTATATCACCTATGTGAATGGAGGATCCTGTCTTAATAGGTGATTGTCAAAGCTCATCTATTCTTTCCTTGTACAATGACTTCTGCACAGGTCTCAGAGCATGCCTAGAAAACTCTCCTATATACCGTAAGTCAATGAGGTCCCCTCCTGACCATTGTGTCCATGGCCCATGGGGCTGCCATAAAGATTTTTTTTTTTTTAATGCTGTGTAAATGCTGTTAAGAATAATCATGTTCAGTAAATAAAATAAATTATACAATTAGAAAATAAAATCAGATTAGAAAAAAAGAAATGTTACTATCTGGTTTTAACTGGCAGATTAAAAATTTTGGCGACACATTTCCTTTAAAGGGGTTGTCTCACTTCAGCAAATGGCATTTATCATGTAGAGAAAGCTAATACAAGGCACTTACCGTATTTTTCGCCCTATAAGACACACCGGCCCATAAGACGCACCTAGGTTTTTGGGGAGGAAAATAAGAAAAAAATATTTTTAACCAAAGATGTGCTTTTGGTGGGTTTGGAACTACTGGGGATCTGTGGATGGCACTATTACTGGGGATCTGTGGATGGCACTATTACTGGGGATCTGTGGATGACACTGTTATGGGGGGATCTGTGAAGGACACTGTTATGGGGGGATCTGTGAAGGACACTGTTATGGGGGGATCTGTGGATGATGCACTGTTATGGGGGGATCTGTGGATGACGCACTGTTATGGGGGGATCTGTGGAAAAGACTGTAAGGCTCCATTCAGACGTCCGTATGTGTTTTGCGGATCCGTGGATCCGCAAAACACATACGGACGTCTGAATGGAGCCTTACAGGGGGGTGATCAATCACAGGGGGGTGATCAGGGAGTCTAATATGGGGTGATCACCCCCCTGTCATTGATCACCCCCCTGTCAGGCTCCATTCAGACATCCGTATGTGTTTTGTGGATCCGCGGATTCGCAAAACTCATACGGACGTCTGAATGAAGCCTTACAGGGGGGTGATCAGGGAGTCTATATGGGGTGATCAGGGGTTAATAAGTGACGGGGGGGGGGAGTGTAGTGGTGTTTGGTGCTACTTTACAGAGCTGCCTGTGTCCTCTGGTGGTCGATCCAAGCAAAAGGGACCACCAGAGGACCAGGTAGCAGGTATATTAAATGCTATTATCAAAACAGCATCTAATATACCTTTAAGGGGTTAAAAAAATCGGATCTACAGCCTGCGCTCGCAGTTCCTGTGAACGCGCGCGCCTGTGTGCACGCGTTCACAGGAAATCTCGCGTCTTCACTCGGAATAACAGGGCCGCTGCAAAGACGCAATCCTGCGTACGGCGGTCCTGTAGTGGTTAATAAGATTCAGCCCTTAGCAACCAGTCTGCATAAAACTGCAATTTCACTATTCAGTTAAGATGGCTGCCACTGCCATCACCCTGAGGCTAATCCCACTTGCCCTCACTAGCCAGCAACAATAGCCCCCCAAAAGTGTCAGTAACCAGAGCCCTTCCCCCTAAAGGGTTAATCTCCTGCAGCACAAAGGGGTCCTCTTACCACATGTTGCTTTCATGTATACACTGAGCAGATTGCAGATCTCCCTTCCCTTGTCTGCGCTGCTTCCACTCTGCATTCTCCAGCTCTGCTGAGTGAGGGAGCGTCTGCCAAGCGCAGGGACAGGGAGAAGTGCACACAGCCCAGGCACTGTTATCAGCTGATGGGGAGGACCTGGCTTTAATCATTTACTTACAGTCCCTGGCTGTCAGTAATGTGATCTTGCACGCAGCGTGCTCAGTCCTTGAACAGATAGACGGAACATGCCTAGCAACCCTATTTTAAGCACCGGTAAAAGTAGGCAGTACAGGGAACAAAAATGTGGAATTAAGGGGTAATTGAATGCACAGTGAAAAGATGAAATAGGGCCACAAAGATGACATTAATCACCACAATCCAATACTCCAAAAAAAAAAAAAAAAAAATACGACAGTTAACCTTTAAGGTAAAAAATTCCTTCCTGACTCCAATCAGGCAGTCAGAATAACTCCCTGGATCAACAACCCATCTCTACTAGCTATAGCCTGTAATATTATTACACTCCAGAAATACATCCAGGCCCCTCTTGAACTCTTTTAGTGAACTCACCATTACCCCTTCCTCAGGCAGAGAGTTCCATAGTCTCACTGCTCTTACCTTAAAGAATCCTCTTTGTTTCTGTACAAACCTTCTTTCCTCCAGACGCAGAGGATGTCCCCTTGTTACAGTCCTGGGGATAAATGGATGATGGGAGAGATCTTTGTACTTACCCCTGATAAATTTATACATAGTTATTACCATATTTTTCGCCCTATAAGACGCACCGGCCCATAAGATGTGCCTAGGTTTTAGAGGAGGACAGTAAGAAAAAAAAAAATATTCATTAGATCTCAGATCAGGCCAGCAATCAGACCCTCAATGTTATTCAGACCCCCATGCCATTTATGAGCCCCCATGCCAGTTATCCCCATGCCAGTTATGAGCCCCAGTGCCATATATGACCCCCCCCTCCCCCATGCCATTTATTATGCCCCCAGTATGAGCCCCAGTGCCACAGAGCAAATAAAATAAAAAACCCACTTACCTCTCCTGGTTCTGGACACCGCTGCTCCTCCCCTCCAGAGCGCTCTGTCTTCTTCCTGCTGTCGGCTGTGCTGTGACCCGGTGCACACAGCGTGAGGTCACAACTCACACTAACACTGTGCGCAGCCTTCATAGCCGAGGACTAGGAAGCGGCGAGTACAGAGCCTTCATTGCTTCCCGGTCCTCCGGTAATAATGAGCGCTTCCAAAATGTGAAAAAAATCTTTTTTTCTAAAGTGAATAACCCTAATTTTGATAAGCTTTCAGGGTACTGTAGTCCCCCCCCATTCCAGTTATTACTTTAGTTGCCCTCCTCTGAACCCTCTCCAGCTCTATTTTTGTCTTGTTCACAGGAGCCCAGAACTGTACACAGTACTCCATGTGTGGTCTGTCATGATTTGTAAAGTGGTAGGACTATGTTCTCATTATGGCATCTATGCCCCTTTTGATGCAACCCATTATCTTATTGGCCTAGGGAGCAGCTGCCTGGCATTGGTTTCTACAGCTTAGTTTGCTGTTCACTAAAATTCCTAGGTCCTTTTCTTAGTCAGTGTTACCCAGTGTTTTACCATTTAGTATGTACGGGTGACTTGACTTGCATTATTCCTTCCCATGTGCATAACCTTACATTTGTCAGTGTTAAACCTAATCGGACACTTATCTGCCCAAGCCTCCAATCTATCCAGATTCCTCTGTAGCAGTATACTGTCCTCTTCAGTGTTAATTACTTTACACAGTTTAGTGTCACCTGCGAAAAAATTTATTTTACTGTGCAAGCCTTCTACAAGATCATTAATAAATATATTGAAGAGAATAGGGCCCAATACTGACCCCTGTGGTACCCCACTAGTGACAGTGACCCAATCTAAGTGCCATTAATTAACACCTTCTTCTGTTTTCTATCACTGAGCAAGTTAATTACCCACATACAGACATTTTTTCCCAGTCCAAGCATTCTCATTTTATATACTAACCTTTCATGCGGTACAGTGTCAAATGCTTGAGTCCACATATACGACATCCATTGATTCGCCGCTGTCATGTCTAGAACTTGCAGTATTTTTTGCCCTATAAGACGCATCGGCCCATAAGATGCACCTAGGTTTTAGAGGAGGACAAAAGGGAAAAAAAAATTTTCATTAGACCTCAGATCAGACCCCCAATGTTAATCAGACCTCAGTTGACAGCCCCAATCAGACCACCAATGTTAATAAGACCCTCAATCAGACCTCAGATCAGACCCCCCAGGCTCCTGTCTGCAGCCCCCAGCCTCAGATCAGATAAAATAAAAAATCCACTTACCTCTCCTGCTCCGGACACCGCCGCTCCTCACCTTTGGCACTCCTCCTGCTCTTCCTGCCACCGGCTATGCTGTGAACTGAGGCGCACAACGTGAGGTTACAGAGTGCCCTCACGCTGTGAGCAGCCACATTACAGCCGACAACTGAGGACCAGGAAGTGGTGAGTACAGAACCTTCACCGCTTCCTGGTCCTCCAGTACTAATGAGCGCTTCCATAATGGAAGCGCTCATTAGTATTCCTCCCATAAGATGCAGGGACATTTTCCCCCCACTTTGGGGGGGGGGGGGGGGGGGAGTGCGTCTTATAGGGTGGAAAAATATGGTATCTCCTCATAGAAACTGATTAAATTTGTTTGACATGACCGATCCCTCATGAAGCCATGCTGATAAGGCGTTATATGCTTATTTTCATTGAGGTAATCCAAGATACATGTAGCATCTCTTAGAAAACCTTCAAAGAGTTTACCCACAACAGATGTTAAACTTGCCGGCGTACAGTTTCCAGGTTCTGTTTTTGGACCCTTTTTGAATATTGGCACCACATTTGCCAATCCTGTGGAACACTCCCTGTTAGTATAGAGTCCTTAAATATCAGAAATAAGGGTCTGGCTATGCCATTACTTAATTCTCTTAGGATACGGGGGTGTATGCCATCTGGTCCTGGCGATTTGTCTATTTTAAGCTTTTTAAGATGCCGCTGTTCTTCTTCCTGGGTCAGGGCACTTTTAATGGGGAATATACTTTTACATTCTATATTTTATCTGACAGTTTATTTTCCTCAGTGGATACAAAATATTTACCATATTTTCCGGCGTATAAGACGACTGGGCGTATAAGACGACCCCCAACTTTTCCATTTTAAAATATAGGGTTTGAGCTATACTCGCCGTATAAGACTACCCCTGAATGCCCAGCCCTCCCTGTCTTCAAGACGATCTTCTCCAGTTCAGGGAACTGACTGGGATCTGTGGATGGCACTGTTATGGGGAGGGAAATCAGTGGATGACACTGCTATGGGGAAGGGGGATCAGTGGATGACACTGCTATGGGGAGGGGGGATCAGTGGATTACACTGCTATGGGTGGGATCTATGGATGAAACTTTATAGCATCTTATGCTATATGTGTCATCCACAGATCCACCCCATGACAGTGCCATCCACAGATCCCCCTCCCCATAACAGTGCCATCCACAGATCCCCCTCCCCATAACAGTGCCATCCACAGATCCCCCTCCCCATAACAGTGCCATCCACAGATCCCCCTCCCCATAACAGTGCCATCCACAGATCCCCCTCCCCATAACAGTGCCATCCACAGATCCCCCTCCCCATAACAGTGCCATCCACAGATCCCCCTCCCCATAACAGTGCCATCCACAGATCCCCCTCCCCATAACAGTGCCATCCACAGATCCCCCTCCCCATAACAGTGCCATCCACAGATCCCCCTCCCCATAACAGTGCCATCCACAGATCCTCCCCCTCCCCATGACAGTGCCATCCAAAGATCCCCCTCCCCATAACTGTGCCATCCACAGATCCCCCCTCCATGACAGTGTCATCCACAGATCCCCCTCCCCATAACAGTGTCATCCACAGATCCCCCCCCTCATGACAGTACCATCCACAGATCCCCCTCCCCATAACAGTGCCATCCACAGATCCCCCTCCCTGACACTCAGAGTATACATTTATTAATTGTAATCTGTAACTTTAACTTTAAATGAGCGCTAATGTCTTTACTAGGGTACCTTACTCTCAGCTCCAGTAATAGGCAGTGCGGGTGGTGCTCACTGACTGACGTCACGCGCCTGCGCCGCCTAGTGGGAGGGGCAGGCACGTCACGTCAGTGAGTGAGCGCCGCCCGCACTGCCCATTACCGGAGCTGAGAGTAAGGTACCCTAGTAAAGACATGAGCGCTCATTTAAAGTTAAAGTTACAGATTACAGTTAATAAATGTACTCCTGTGAGCGGCGGGGCCCTGTATATTCTAACCCCCAGGCAAGCGTCCCCGTCACCATGGGAACGCCTGGGGGTTAGAATATACCATCGGATCTGAGTATACCCGGTGTATAAGACGACCCCCGACTTATATAAATAATTTTTTGTGTTAGAAAGTCGTCTTATATGCGGGAAAATACGGTAATAGCTTTGCTTTCTCCTCATCGCTCTCTGCAACTCCCCCCTCATTACTCTGTAGAGGGCAGACACCGTCAGATTTATACTTTTTACCATTTATAGAATTGAAGAACATTTTAGGGTTAGTTTTGCTCTCTTTGGCAATTAATCTCTTGGTCTCTAGTGTGGCTGCTTTTGTTTTTTACATATTCTATTTTTTTCCTTAGTTTTTCAGTGCTTCCTCGCTACCCTCCTGTTTTTAGTGATTTAAATTCTTTCTTTTTGTCATTTATTG
This sequence comes from Bufo bufo, assembly GCF_905171765.1. NCBI lineage: Eukaryota > Metazoa > Chordata > Amphibia > Anura > Bufonidae > Bufo > Bufo bufo. The sequence goes on from NC_053389.1 coordinate 384,128,950, forward strand.
CTTTCTTTACAGTTCTATTTATCCACATTGGTTTCTTTTTGTTCCTTAACCTTTTATTCCCATAAGGTATGTACCTCTCACAATGAGATTTTAGGATGCTTTTAAAAATATCCCATTTTGTCTCTGTATTTTTATTTTTGAGGAATTTGTCCCAGTTAGTTAGGCCATTTAGCTTTTTTGAAGTTTGGTATTTTTGTTCCTCTCTGTAGAAACGCTCGTTTGAAGGATAATTGGAAGGTTATTACTTTATGGTCACAATTTCCCAGGTGTCCCCCAACCTGCACATCTGTTGTTCTGTCAGGCCTATTGGTTAATACTAAGTCCAGTATGGGTGTCCCTCTAGTCGGGTCCTGAACCAGTTGGGAGAGGTAATTGTCTTTGGTTGTTGCCAAGAACCTGTTTCCTTTATGAGATATACAGGTTTCAGTTTGCCAGTCTATATCTAGGTAGTTGAAGTCCCCCATAATAACCACCTCATTATGATTTTCCGCCTCATCTATCTCGTTTAGTAGCAGATTTTCTGTAGACTCTGGTATATTAGGTGGTTTATAGTAAACTCCTATTAGTAATTTATTATTGTTTTTGCCTCCATGTTTTTCTACCCACAGTGACTCCACATGTTCATGTCCCTCACTTATATCTTCCTGGAGTGTGGGCTTTAGACAGAACTTTACATAAAGGCAGACCCCTCCCCCTCTCCGGTTTTGGCGATCCTTTCTAAACAGACTGTAACCCCATAAACTGCCCAGTCATAGCTATTATCCAGCCATGTCTCAGTTATTCCCACTATGTCATAGTCCTCCTCACACATCACTACAGGGAGTGCAGAATTATTAGGCAAGTTGTATTTTTGAGGATTAATTTTATTATTGAACAACAACCATGTTCTCAATGAACCCAAAAAACTCATTAATATCAAAGCTGAATATTTTTGGAAGTAGTTTTTAGTTTGTTTTTAGTTTTAGCTATTTTAGGGGGATATCTGTGTGTGCAGGTGACTATTACTGTGCATAATTATTAGGCAACTTAACAAAAAACAAATATATACCCATTTCAATTATTTATTTTTACCAGTGAAACCAATATAACATCTCAACATTCACAAATATACATTTCTGACATTCAAAAACAAAACAAAAACAAATCGGTGACCAATATAGCCACCTTTCTTTGCAAGGACACTCAAAAGCCTGCCATCCATGGATTCTGTCAGTGTTTTGATCTGTTCACCATCAACATTGCGTGCAGCAGCAACCACAGCCTCCCAGACACTGTTCAGAGAGGTGTACTGTTTTCCCTCCTTGTAAATCTCACATTTGATGATGGACCACAGGTTCTCAATGGGGTTCAGATCAGGTGAACAAGGAGGCCATGTCATTAGATTTTCTTCTTTTATACCCTTTCTTGCCAGCCATGCTGTGGAGTACTTGGACGCGTGTGATGGAGCATTGTCCTGCATGAAAATCATGTTTTTCTTGAAGGATGCAGACTTCTTCCTGTACCACTGCTTGAAGAAGGTGTCTTCCAGAAACTGGCAGTAGGACTGGGAGTTGAGCTTGACTCCATCCTCAACCCGAAAAGGCCCCACAAGCTCATCTTTGATGATACCAGCCCAAACCAGTACTCCACCTCCACCTTGCTGGCGTCTGAGTCGGACTGGAGCTCTCTGCCCTTTACCAATCCAGCCACGGGCCCATCCATCTGGCCCATCAAGACTCACTCTCATTTCATCAGTCCATAAAACCTTAGAAAAATCAGTCTTGAGATATTTCTTGGCCCAGTCTTGACGTTTCAGCTTGTGTGTCTTGTTCAGTGGTGGTCGTCTTTCAGCCTTTCTTACCTTGGCCATGTCTCTGAGTATTGCACACCTTGTGCATTTGGGCACTCCAGTGATGTTGCAGCTCTGAAATATGGCCAAACTGGTGGCAAGTGGCATCTTGGCAGCTGCACGCTTGACTTTTCTCAGTTCATGGGCAGTTATTTTGCGCCTTGGTTTTTCCACACGCTTCTTGCGACCCTGTTGACTATTTTGAATGAAACGCTTGATTATTCGATGATCACGCTTCAGAAGCTTTGCAATTTTAAGAGTGCTGCATCCCTCTGCAAGATATCTCACTATTTTTGACTTTTCTGAGCCTGTCAAGTCCTTCTTTTGACCCATTTTGCCAAAGGAAAGGAAGTTGCCTAATAATTATGCACACCTAATATAGGGTGTTGATGTCATTAGACCACACCCCTTCTCATTACAGAGATGCACATCACCTAATATGCTTAATTGGTAGTAGGCTTTCGAGCCTATACAGCTTGGAGTAAGACAACATGCATAAAGAGGATGATGTGGTCAAAATACTAATTTGCCTAATAATTCTGCACGCAGTGTAATTCCAGTTCACCAGTTTTATTAGAGTACTTTCAGACTAGCGTTATTCTTTTGCGGCATTGAGTTCCGTCCTAGGGGTTCAATACCGGAAAAGAACTGATCAATTTTATCCTAATGCATTCTGAATGGAGAACAATCTGTTCAGGATCCATCAGGATGTCTTCGGTTCAGTCTTTTTGCCTTTTCAGGATGGAGATAATGCCGCAGCATGCTGCAGTTTTTTTTCCCATTGACATGCATTAATGCCGGATCCGGCCCAGAGTGTTTCGGCAAAATGGATCCGGCATTGCGGTCTGCGCATGCTCAGACCGCAAAAAATGTGAAAAAAATAAATGCCGGATCCGTTTTTCCGGATGACACCAGAGAGACTAATCCGGCATTTAAATGCATTTGTCATACGGATCAGGATCCTGATCCGTCTGACAAATGACATCAGTTTGCATACGTTTTGAAGGATCCGGCAGGCAGTTCCGGCGACGGAACTGCCTGCCGGAATCCTCTGCCTCAAGACTAAGTACCCTTAGTCAGGCTTCTGGCATTAGTATACATACAATTCTAGAGGTTAATTATAAACTATGTTACTATGTAGATGTGGTCCTCTTTTGTGATGAAGTATTTTCATTGCTAAGGTAACTGATAAATATAACTAAGAGGATTGTGAAGATTAAAGGCTTGTTTCCTGTTTTTATTATATAATTTTCCATCTCCCTTATTAATTTATTATGCAGTTGTAGGGAGGCTTTATATGCACATTCAGTGGATATGGCAAAGACATACTGATGGGGAATCTAGATTGTGAGCTCCACTGGGCACAGTGAGTGATGCTAATGTCTGTAAAGAGATGCAGCGTATGTCAATGCTGTATATGCGAGTAAAATAATATGGCCTGAAATCCGCTGCACAGTACACATGTATTACTGCAGATTTCACTCTGCATCCATAATATGCCTGCTGAAGAATGGCTAGCTGCTGCATTGAGCATGAACCAACTAGTGTACAGGCAACGACCTATAATGCCACATTGGAAATGAAAGATAAGCAGCCATGACGAAGGACTACTTAGGTTATCAGTGTGTAAGCTGGGTCTTTTCCCATCATTTGCATTACAAAAATATTAATAAAGAAGACAGGTTTTTAGGCAATTTATTGGAGTACTGGTCATTGTTGGAAGTTTTGTGTGGATGTTATATCAATGGCACCTAGGGATTGCCGAGAAGAGCACCAGGACAATGTGAGCGCCCTTCAAATTTCAGTTGTACATAGGCTGTTCCTACCCCTCTGGCTAACATCTAATTGCCTGGCTTACCTGTGTTGTGGGTCCCTTTTTTGTTTGTGGAGGCAATTTATACCAGGATATTGCATACATAGCAATTGACAGGTATAAGGTTGCTATTGAATTTGCTCCTGTTTTTCCCTCCTATTTTGCCCTTCTCTATTAATATTTATGGAGGCCTCCAGACATGAATGTATTTAGAATAGTCCAGCTGACTTGTAATATACACAGTGAGGGGAGTGTATCAACTTTATTACCTCAGAATACTGGCGTACAAAGTCTAAACTTATGCTACCAAAATTGCTACTTTTCTACCTCTTTTTTTGTCACTTTTATAAAAAGTGAGCTGAGGTACGCAGAAGAATGTGGGCAGTGGGTGGGACCTCTGCAGTATAACCCATTTAACATTAGCAGAAATCTACACCAGCTTCCTAGCTGTTGTAGACTTATCTGTGGTCTACAGCGCTCCTGGCGATGCGGTAAGGTTACCTCATAATAATTCTAGTGCATCATATTCAGTGGGGTTTTCTATAAAGACTGGTGTACAATACAGCAGTCAATACTTATTGGGGAGATTTATCAAACTGGTGTAAGGTAGAACTGCCTTAGTTGCCCATAGGAACCAATCGAATTCCTCCTTTCATTTTTGACAGCTCCTTTGGAAAATAAAGGTGGAATCTGATTGGTTGCTATGGGCAACTAAGCCAGATTTCCTTTACAGTTTGTTAAATCCCCCCAATATTGTGTTGTCCTCCCAGTTTCAGTTTATGGACCATTAAAAATCATAATCTGTCTCCTTGAACCCAAAAAATCGGTAGTAACTCAGTGGCTTGTTACTAAAATATCTTAAGGTTCCATTACAAAAATCTTACAAGGACATCTAAACCATGTGCGTCATGGCCTGTGCCATTTTTTTATCAAGTGCTGGTTGCAATGCTGGTAAATATATGACTGAATATTTGTTAATAAATAACCCTTTTAAGTTAGTGTAAATGATGGAAAGTACTGGCAATGCTGCAGGGCCTAATACCTAACTAACACAAAGCAGAGCAGGGAACACACAGAGTTTATGGTGTTTAACGCCTTTCCCTCCAAATCAAGACAAAAGCTGATCACTTATTTGAGGTTCCAATGCAACCAGAAAAGCCACCTCCACTGATCTGAACCCACCACCCAGAAGCTGTAAAATCTGATCGGATTGAATAAGCATTATGCATGATGCATAATTTACAAGTTTTGCTGAATCTTTTCCCACGTAACTATATATCAATCTGCTCAGCTCCTTCTGCTCACTGTATTTTAGGGACTACTTCACATTTCGTATTTTTCACCCCATAAGACACATTCTCCCCCCCCCCCCCAAAAAAAAGTACATCTTATGGGGCGAATACTAATGAGCACTTCCATTATGGAAGCGTTCATTAGTATTGGAGGACCAGGAAGCTGTGAAGGCTCTGTACTCACCGCTTCCTGGTAGTCGGCTGTACTGTGGCTGCGCACAGTGTGAGGGAGGCTCTGTGACTTCACGCTGTGCGCCCCAGTTCACAGCATAGCCGGTAGCAGGAGGAGCGGTGGTGTCCAGAGCAGGAGAGATAAGTGGATTATTTTTTTTCTTATCATCCTCCTCTAAAACCTAGGTGCGTCTTATGGGCCGGTGCATCTTATAGTACGAAAAATACGGTATTTTTTTTTCTTAAAGACTTGTATATAAAATATTATTATGTATTTTTAATGCTGTTTTTAAAGCTTTTTGGAGTCATTTTTAAAAAATCTTGTTAAATTTTATACATGCTCTTGTGGGGAAAACAGAAAAACACTAGAAAAAAAAAATCATACCTTGTGAAAAATACACCATTGACCGTAAGAATGCCAGAAACCAAAGTGGTGTGTATTTAGACTTTAGTAAATAATAAAAAGAAAACCCAATTATACTGTAGCTTCACAGTGACTTGGCATGTGTGATGCCACCTTGCATGGGTTCCCACTGCAAAATCGCATACGATACGTACATCTAATTTTTCTGTTTAAGGGAGGAGCCTTCATTTTGATGATAAAAAATGTGAATGTAATTTCTTGAGACATTATAGAATTTTTTTTTTCTGGCCTTATCAATAATTATCAATGATTTTAGGGTAAAATATTTCTATAATGTGGCATGCTATATTTTTTTCCTGTTGGATCAGATATGAATCCAACGAGAGAAAATCTGTTTTAGGGCTCATAAACTTGTATGTAATGTGTATAATTTTTTTCGGGTGCATTGAAACCAGTGGTTGGTTATTCGGTACAGCTATTGTGGTCAGTTTTACCCTTTCTGATGTTTGTCCCATTTTTATGTTTTTAATCATGTATTTTTTTGATTGTCTATTTAATAAATTGATGATTATATTTAAATATTACATTGGGCATGGTGTCTTTGTGCTCCTCTGTGGAGCATCTTTGCAAGTTTGGTGTTTAAGCACACGCCCACATGGTTATGAGGCTATGTGTTGTATCTTGTATGTAATGTGGCCTTGTGAATGAGCCGAAATAGTTACAGCTGAATTTTCAGAGCTATATGATTATATTTATATATACACTGCTCAAAAAAATAAAGGGAACACAAAAATAACACACCCTAGATCTGAGTTAATTAAATATTATTCTGAAATACTTTGTTCTTTACATAGTTGAATGTGCTGACAACAAAATCACAGAAAAATAAAAAAAATGGAAATCAAATTTTTCAACCCATGGAGGTCTGGATTTGGAGTCACCCTCAAAATTAAAGTGGAAAAACACACTACAGGCTGATCCAACTTTGATGTAATGTCCTTAAAACAAGTCAAAATGAGGCTCAGTAGTGTGTGTGGCCTCCACGTGCCTATATGACCTCCCTACAACGCCTGTGCATGCTCCTGATGAGGTGGCGGGCGGTCTCCTGAAGGGATCTCCTCCCAGACCTGGACTAAAGCATCTGCCAACTCCTGGACAGTCTGTGGTGCAACGTGACGTTGGTGGATAGAGCGAGACATGATGTCCCAGATGTGCTCAATTGGATTCATGTCTGGGGAACGGGCGGGCCAGTCCATAGCATCAATGCCTTCGTCTTGCAGGAACTGCTGACACACTCCAGCCACATGAGGTCTAGCATTGTCTTGCATTAGGCGGAACCCAGGGCCAACCGCACCAGCATATGGTCTCACAAGGGGTCTGAGGATCTCATCTCGGTACCTAATGGCAGTCAGGCTACCTCTGGCGAGCACATGGAGGGCTGTGCAGCCCTCCAAAGAAATGCCACCCCACACCATTACTGACCCAATGCCAAACCGGTCATGCTGGAGGATGTTGCAGGCAGCAGAACGTTCTCCACGGCGTCTCCAGACTCTGTCACGTCTGTCACATGTGCTCAGTGTGAACCTGCTTTCATCTGTGAAGAGCACAGGGCGCCAGTGGCGAATGTGCCATCCTGGATAAGCTGCACTACCTGAGCCACTTGTGTGTGTTGTAGACTCCGTCTCATGCTACCACTAGAGTGAAAGCACCGCCAGCATTCAAAAGTGACCAAAACATCAGCCAGGAAGCATAGGAACTGAGAAGTGGTCTGTGATCACCACCTGCAGAACCACTCCTTTATTGGGGGTGTCTTGCTAATTGCCTATAATTTCCACCCGTTGTCTATCCCATTTGCACAACAGCATGTGAAATTGATTGTCACTCAGTGTTGCTTCCTAAGTGGACAGTTTGATTTCACAGAAGTGTGATTGACTTGGAGTTTCATTGTGTTGTTTAAAGGGCTTCTGTCAGCCCACTAAACCATTTTTTTTTTTTGTTTACTAATAATCCTTATACTGCGAGCTCTGCATAAATAAGTTAAATAATCATTTTTGTTCAGTAGAATTTGATAAAATGCGATTTTTTTATAGATTTTTATATATTTTTTAAATATGCAAATTACCTTGCTACCAGCAAGTAGGGCGGCTACTTGCTGGTAGCAGCCGCATCCTCCGATCCTAATGACTCCCCCTCCGCATTGTGATTGACAGGGCCAGGGAACGGAATCATTCTCTGCTGGCCCTGCCTGTTAGCATTCAAAATCTGGCGCCTGCGCTGTGGCCGTACGTATCTTCAATCTGCGCAGGCGCACTGAGAGACGGCCACTCGCTCGGCCGCTCCATCCTCAATGCGCCTGCGCCGATGACTTCACATCTACACCCGGCGCAGGCGCATTGAGAAGCGAGCGGCCGCCTCTCAGTGCGCCTGCACAGATTGAAGATACTTACGGCCGCAGCGCAGGCGCCAGATTTTGAATGCTAACAGGCAGGGCCAGCAGAGAACGATTCCGTTCCCTGGCCCTGTCAATCACAATGCGGAGGGGGCGTCATTAGGATCGGAGGATGCGGCTGCTACCAGCAAGTAGCCGCCCTACTTGCTGGTAGCAAGGTAATTTGCATATTTTAAAAATCGCTTTTTATCAAATTCTACTGAACAAAAATAATTATTTAACTTATGTATGCAGAGCTCGCAGTATAGGGATTATTAGTAAACAAAAAAAACAAACGGTTTAGTGGGCTGACAGAAGCCCTTTAAGTGTTCCCTTTATTTTTTTGAGCAGTGTATATATTTTATGTTTCCGTAAGTAACATTTCCTGCATCTCGACTGGAAGAAAATCTAATGAATTGTTCACTACTTATTTCTTTATTGTCAGAATAAATGAAAATATACTTTAGATATGATGAACTATCTTTAAAGTGTAACTGTCATTTAAAAAAATATATTATAATGTATAGGAGCAAACATACCGACCATTTTTGTAATGTACCTTGATTACTGAAATCATAAATATCTATTAGAAAAATAGCTCTAAAGTGACCCATTTTTAGGCTTGGCAAAGCTCCTCAGGTCCATATATTTTGGGGCATCGACACAATTCTAAGACTTTTGGCTCTCTACACCACCACAATTGATTTGAAATGAAACTAACAAGATGTGCTTTAAACACAGACTGTCAGCTTTAATTTGAGGGTATTTACATCCAAATCAGGTGAACGGTGTAGGAATTACAACAGTGTGCATATGTGCCTCCCACTTGTTAAGTGACCAAAAGCAATGGGACAATTGGCTTCTCAGCTGTTCCATGACCAGTTGTGTTATTCCTTCATTATCCCAATTACAATGAGCAGATAAAAGGTCCAGAGTTCATTTCAAGTGTGCTATTTGCATTTGGAATCTGTTGCTGTAAACTCTCAAGATGAGATCCAAAGAGCTGTCACTATCAGTGAAGCAAGAATACAAAAAATCTGCAGCACTCGTCAGTGTGATAAATCCAAGGTGGTTTATTCCATATACAGCAAGGTGGTGCACCACCTTGCTGTATATGGAATAAACCACCTTGGATTTATCACACTGACGAGTGCTGCAGATTTTTTGTATTCTTATTCTGACGTTGGGATCACCAGCCAGGGTCCCCATCCGCGTGCACCATCACCTTTAAGGTATTTTTTCTAATGGCCTTCCCTTATGCGGGACAGTAGTGCTGCCAAACCTTTTTGTATATCGTATCAGTGAAGCAAGCCATCATTAGGCTAAAAAAACAAAACAAACCCATCACAAAGATGGCAAAAACATTAGGCGTGGCCAAAACAACTGTTTGGAACATTCTTAAAAAGAAGGAACGCATCGGTGACCTCAGCCACACCAAAAGACCCGGAAGACCACGGAAAACAACTGTGGTGGATGACCGAAGAATTCTTTCCCTGGTGAAGAAAACACCCTTTACAACAGTTGGCCAGATCAAGAACATCTCCAGGAGGTAGGTGTATGTGTGTCAAAGTCAACAATCAAGAGAAGACTTCACCAGAGTGAATACAGAGGGTTCACCACAAGATGTAAACCATTAGTGAGCCTCAAAAACAGGAAGGCTAGATTTGAGTTTGCCAAACGACATCTAAAAAAGCCTTTACAGTTCTGGAACAACATCCTATAAACAGATAAGACCAAGATCAACTTGTACCAGAGTGATGGGAAGAGAAGAGTATGGAGAAGGGAAGGAACTTCTCATGATCCTAAGCATACCACCTCATCAGTGAAGCATGGTGGTGGTAGTATCATAGCGTGGGCATGTATGGCTGCCAATGGAACTGGTTCTCTTGTATTTATTGATGTGACTGCTGACAAAAGCAGCAGGATGAATTCTAAAGTGTTTCGGGCAATATTACCTGCTCATATTTAGCCAAATTCTTCAGAACTCATTGGACGGCACTTCACAGTGCAGATAGACAATGACCCAAAGCATACTGCAAAAGCAACCAAAGAGTTTTTTAAGGGAAAGAAGTGGAATGTTATGCAATGGCCAAGTCAATCACCTGACCTGAATAAGATTTCAGCATGCATTTCACTTGCTGAAGACAAAATTGAAAGGAAAATGCCCCAAGAACAAGCAGGAACTGAAGACAGTTGCAGTAGAGGCCTGGCAGAGCATCACCAGGGATGAAACCCAGCGTCTGGTGATGTCTGTGTTCCAGACTTCAGGCTGTAATTGACTGCAAAGGATTTGCAAGCAAGTATTAAAGAGTGAAAGTTTGATCGATTTTATGATTATTTTTGTCCCATTACTTTTGCTCCGTTAACAAGTGGGAGGCACATATGCAAACTGTTGTAATTCCTACACAGTTCACCTGATTTGGATGTAAATACCCTCAAATTAAAGCTGACAATCTGCAGTTAAAGCACATCTTGTTCGTTTTATTTCAAATCCATTGTGGTGGTGTATAGAGCCAAAAATCTTAGACTTGTGTCAATGTCCCAATATTTATTGTACATAACAGTGGAGACTTCCTAACACTGACTGTGTTATGTAAACAGAAGACAGAGGAGCATTGCTAAGGTTCAAAATGGGCCACTTTAGAGCTATTTTTCTAATAGTAATGTACGATTTCAGTAATTAAAGTATATTCCAAAAATGGTCAGTATCCCTGCCCCTACACATTCCAAAAAAAACAAAAACGTTTGTTACACTATAAGATCGGTCTCCAATATCATATTGGTACATGGCAACCCTGCTGATTAGATGGTCACAGCGGCCACCAGCAGCCACCTCCATTCTGTGAGCTGAATACGTCCACTACACAGTGGACAGAGCCTTCTGCTTCCAGCTCCTCTACTCTGCTGGGTGACTAGTTTATGGGTTGCCAGGTGTCTGACCCCCACCAATATATAGAGCCAAGACAGCCTCTTTAAATATACATCCTATTGACAAACTCTGATATAGCCAGTAATACAGTGAAGACGTATATGATGCATCTTCATATGACCAGCTTTGTTCCATGTTGATTTTTAACAATTTGTTCTGATGTTATTAGTGCCGAACGACATTTCTTTTCTAATCACTTCTCGAGAAAACATGGAAGCTGAGCTTGTAACATATGATGCTGAACTCGGATGCCAAGGATTTGTTCAGCTCCTCCCTTTACCATTTCTTTGGAAGTGATAATTGTATGTGTTTGGCTATTAAAAGGTCGCAGCATTTACTGCTGTACAAATGACTCGCTGCGTCGTAACCTTGCCACAATGTATATCCTGTTTTTAGATTTTCTCTACACTCTTATACTTAGTGCTTGTAGCCAATCCATGAGTTAGCCTCCCACCTTTCCCTTGGCAGCGTCTGATGCTGACAGTCTGTCCGATTTACAGCATTTGAGCCAAGCACTCTGATGACAATAGTAGTGCTGGCAGTGCAACATTTCTCTGTAATGACAGTGCCAGTGTGGGCTGGATCACATACAAGGTACTGGAATGAAATAGCAGCAGGACAGTTTTTTTTTCGTATAAGGCACATTATATTCCACCCCCATAAGTAATTATCCTTTACACTGATTATTTTCCATAAAGCTGTCAAACCTGTGACAAATATACCTAAACTCCCATCCACTAAAACTGTGCCACTTTAACACCACACCAGTTGGCAGGATTTTATGGATCACCTCTTTTAAGAACCTCCTCCTCCTAACCATCCGTAGCTCAAACCGTGACGTCACACAGCGCTCCATGTGAGCGTGAGCGAGCAAACTTTTCAATTTAGAGTTGTGCCGCCGGCCGGGGCAAGCTCAATATTAGTAATAGGGTTTAGCCTCCCGAATCCCCTTCATGCTGACGTAAGAGCGAGAGAAAAGACACCAGTACACAGTCGAATAAACAAGAATTCAGGAACAGGTAATGACTAATCTAAAGTTGTATACCTATTGTGTATTGTGTTTTTAGGGCTCTGACAGATAGTGAAGGTGGACAGGGAGTGCATCGCGCAGTACCACTATACAGAATACACTTGTGAATAGCAGCGGCTGCGGTACCGCAGCGTCAGTAATCAGGAGGTATAAGCACCTGTGTAATTGAGATAAATAATGATACATATTTGTTTTAACATCGAAATTGTAAGAATTGTTCTAAGTCCCTAATTTCTAGCAATTCAGAATTTTTCAGTTGCTAACATTATATTAAGATGTGCCCATTTCGCTGCTCTTAAAGGGGCTGTCCACTTTTCAGGATAGCCCATTACTATCTGATCGGCAGGCATCCTTGCAAAGCATCCTTGCCGATCAGCTATTTTGCAGTCGCTCCAGCATCTGAAGTCTGCATCAGAACTACACAGCTCCATCTGTTGTGCAGTGGAAAGAGCTGGTTACTGTAGAGCTGCTGGCATTCACTTCAATGTAATGTATAGGTATAAAATCATCAAAGCCTTTAAGTATGTTAAAAGTTTAAAGGGAATCTGTCACCAGTGACCTCCCTATTTTACTGTTTGCATAGACACATAGTTGTGGTTCACCTGAGTAAAATGCTGTTTTTTTTTTTGTTTTTTTTTTTGATCCGAGGCTCTGTTTGTGAATTATTATACTTTCTTAATATGCAAATGAGTCCTTTGGTGCAATGAGGACAAAACTGTTGCTCTTGTCAGAAAATATTATTTTACTAAAAGAGAAGTAGATTTTTGAAACGAATTTCCAGTAGATCTATCCTGAGAGAAAATTATAAAAAAAAAAAGGTCAGACTACACAGACCAGCGCGTCTTTTCCTGCCTTCATTCCTCTGTTTCTAAAAAGGAAAAAATGATAAAATAATTCTCAGTAGTGAATAACAGAGAAACACAACAATGCTTTTTCCCTTTTTTAATACATAGGATGAAATCCGCAGCAAAATCTGAATGTAAAACATGGTTTTGCCATGGATTTGGCTGCAAATTCTGCAGTAGATCTTCAGTAGATATTTTCCATTGTATATTACATTCCATAGGGCGTGCCCTTAACAGTACACTTTCATGCATGCAAAAATTTTATTGTAGCGTCCAATCTGAGACATAAACACCATACCAAGAATTTGATGCCATGTCCTCTACAAGTCATGCGGTGCAGTTGAGGTTAGCTAGCTTGGAGCACATTGCAAGATTCACATACATGGTGCTGACTATTTGTCCTTCAAAATATATGTTGATCCTGAAGTACACCTATATCCTTATTGTCTCTATTCAGCAAAGGATACTCCTCATCCAAAATTATTGGCGTCTAGCTGTTTGAGACCACAGTATTCTCTAGTGTTTTCACCTGTTTATTTATTTATTTTTCGCTCTTTTTAACCACTTAAGGACCACAGGTTTATACCCCCTTAGTGACCAGGCCCTTTTTTACAAATCGGCACTCCACAACTTTAGCGGTTTATTGCTCGGTCATGCAACTTACCACCCAAATGAATTTTACCTCCTTTTCTTCTCACTAATAGAGCTTTCATTTGGTGGTATTTCATTGCTGCTGACATTTTTACTTTTTTTGTTATTAATCGAAATTTACCGATTATTTTTTAATATTTTTTAATATTTTTTTTTTGCAAAAAAATGACATTTTTTCACTTTCAGTTGTAAAATTTTGCAAAAAAAACGACATCCATATATAAATTTTTCTCTAAATGTATTGTTATACATGTCTTTGATAAAAAAAAAAATGGTTTGGGTAAAAGTTATAGCGTTTACAAACTATGGTACAAAAATGTGAATTTCCGCTTTTTGAAGCAGCCCTGACTTTCTGAGCACCTGTCATGTTTCCTGAGGTTCTACAATGCCCAGACAGTACAAACGCCCCACAAATGACCCCATTTCAGAAAGTAGACACCCTAAGGTATTCGCTGATGGGCATAGTGAGTTCATAGAACTTTTTATTTTTTGTCACAAGTTAGCGGAAAATGCTGATTTTTTTTTTCTTACAAAGTCTCATATTCCACTAACTTGTGACAAAAAATAAAAACTTCCATGAACTCACTATGCCCATCACGAAATACCTTGGGGTGTCTTCTTTCCAAAATGGGGTCACTTGTGGGCTAGTTATACTGCCCTGGCATTTTAGGGGCCCAAATGCGTGCAAAGTAGTTTGAAATCAAAATCTGTAAAAAATGCCCGGTGAAATCCGAAAGGTGCTCTTTGGAATGTGGGCCCCTTTGCCCACCTAGGCTGCAAAAAAGTGTCACACGTGGTATTGCCGTACTCAGGAGAAGTTGGGCAATGTTTTTTGGGGTGTCATTTTACATATACCCATGCTGGGTGAGAAATATCTTGGCAAAAGACAACTTTTCCCTTTTTTTTTTATACAAAATTGGCATTTGACCAAGATATTTATCTCACCCAGCATGGGTATATGTAAAATATACTCTCCTGAGTACGGCGATACCAGATGTGTGTCACTTTTTTGCAGCCTAGATGCGCAAAGGGGCCCACATTCCTTTTAGGAGGGCATTTTTAGACATTTGGATCCCAGACTTCTTCTCACGCTTTAGGGCCCCTAAAATGCCAGGGAAGTATAAATACCCCACATGTGACCCCATTTTGGAAAGAAGACACCCCAAGGTATTCAATGAGGGGCATGGCGAGTTCATAGAAATTTTTTTTTTCGCCACAAGTTCGCGGAAATAGATTTTTTTTATTTTTTTTTCTCACAAAGTCTCCCTTTCCGCTAACTTGGGACAAAAATTTCAATCTTTCATGTACTCAATATGCCCCTCAGCGAATACCTTGGGGTATCTACTTTCCGAAATGGGGTCACATGTGGGGTATTTATACTGCCCTGGCATTTTAGGGGCCCTAAAGCGTGAGAAGAAGTCTGGAATATAAATGTCTTAAAATTTTTACGCATTTGGATTCCGTGAGGGGTATGGTGAGTTCATGTGAGATTTTATTTCTTGACACAAGTTAGTGGAATATGAGACTTTGTAAGAAAATTTGGGCCAAAAAAATGTCTGAATAGAGCCTTACAGGGGGGTGATCAATGACAGGGGGGTGATCAGGGAGTCTATATGGAGTGATCACCCCCCTGTAAGGCTCCATTCAGAGGTCCGTATGTGTTTTGCGGCACCGATCCATGTATCAGTGGATCCGTAAAAATCATACAGACGTCTGAATGGAGCCTTACAAGGGGGTGATCAATGACAGGGGGGTGATCAGGGAGTCTATATGGGGTGATCAGGGGGGATCAGGGGTGATCAGGGGTTAATAAGTGACAGGGGGGGGGTGTAGTGTAGTGGTGTTTGGTGCTACTTATTACTGAGCTGCCTGTGTCCTCTGGTGGTCGATCCAAGCAAAAGGGACCACCAGAGGACCAGGTAGCAGGTATATTAGACGCTGTTATCAAAACAGCGTCTAATATACCTGTTAGGGGTTAAAAAAATCGCATCTTTACAGATCCACTGATACATGGATCGGATCCGCAAAACACATACGGACATCTGAATGGAGCCTTACAGGGGGGTGATGAATGACAGGGGGGTGATCAGGGAGTCTATATGGGGTGATGACCCCCGTCATTGATCACCCCCCTGTAAGGCTCCATTCAGACGTCCGTATGTGTTTTGCGGATCCGATCCATGTATCAGTGGATCCGTAAAAATCATACGGACGTCTGAATGGAGCCTTACAAGGGGGTGATCAATGACAGGGGGGTGATCAATGACAGGGGGGTGATCAGGGAGTCTATATGGGGTGATCAGAGGGGATCAGGGGTTAATAAGTGACAGGGGGGGGGGTGTAGTGTAGTGGTGTTTGGTGCTACTTATTACTGAGCTGCCTGTGTCCTCTGGTGGTCGATCCAAGCAAAAGGGACCACCAGAGGACCAGGTAGCAGGTATATTAGACGCTGTTATCAAAACAGCATCTAATATACCTGTTAGGGGTTAAAAAAATCGCATCTCCAGCCTGCCAGCGAACGATCGCCGCTGGCAGGCTGGAGATCCACTCGCTTACCTTCCGATCCTGTGAACGCGCGCGTCTGTGTGCGCGCGTTCACAGGAAATCTCGGCTCACGCGAGATGACGCCTATTGGCGTTAGTGTGACCTGGGAGCGCCGCAGCAATGACGCCTTTCGGCGTTAGCTTGGCGGCAGGTGGTTAACCCAAAAATCAGCTGGTGTTAACTACTTCCTCACTTGTACTGGGTGTATACATTTACAGTGGGTTCACATGTGGTGGATACTCCACGGATTTGCCGTCACAGATTTTTGTACAACAAATCTACAGCATTGTACAGCGCCAGCGAAGTGGACAAGATCTTAAAAGGGTTTCTGTCACCTGAAAAATGGGTACTAAGCTGGCTGACATTAGCGATGTGCTAATGTCAGCTCAACATAACTATATTAGTGCCATCTCACTGCCTGAAGCCTTTATTGAGAAAAACAAACTTTTATAATATTCTAATTAGCCTCTAGGAGCAGGGGGGTGTTGCACCTGCTCCTACAGGCTCCGTTTGCCCACCTCTTTTCATGCCCTTCTCTTGATTGACAGGGCCAGGCAGCGCTGCTCTCCTCCCGCCGGCCGTGTCTGCAGTGTGAATCTCGCGCCGTTTTGTATTTGGCGCAGTGAGGGAAGGACACTCGGCGGCTTCCTACACTGCAGATACGGCCGGCGGGAGGAGAGCAGCGCTGCCCGGCCCTGTCAATCAAGAGAAGAAGGGCGTGAAAAGAGGTGGGCAAACTGAGCCTGTAGGAGCAGGTTCAATGCCCCCCCTGCTCTTAGAAGCTAATTAGCATATTATGGAAGTTCATTTTTCTCAATAACTGCTTTAGGCAGTGAGATGGCACTAATATACAGGGTGGGCCATTTATATGGATACACCTTAATAAAATGGGAATGGTTGGTGATATTAACTTCCTGTTTGTGGCACATTAGTATATGTGAGGGGGGAAACTTTTCAAGATGGGTGGTGACCATGGCGGCCATTTTGAAGTCGGCCATTTTGAATCCAACTTTTGTTTTTTCAATAGGAAGAGGGTCATGTGACACATCAAACTTATTGGGAATTTCAGAAGAAAAACAATGGTGTGCTTGGTTTTAACGTAACTTTATTCTTTCACAAGTTATTTACAAGTTTCTGACCACTTATAAAATGTGTTCAATGTGCTGCCCATTGTGTTGGATTGTCAATGCAACCCTCTTCTCCCACTCTTAACACACTGATAGCAACACTGCAGGACAAATGCTAGCACAGGCTTCCAGTATCCGTAGTTTCAGGTGCTGCACATCTCGTATCTTCATAGCATAGACAATTGCCTTCAGATGACCCCAAAGATAAAAGTCTAAGGGGGTCACTGGATATGCGAAATTGCTACATGATGATGTGTTTCCCTCTTTATGCACTGAAGCTGGCACGTTCCCTGAGTTTTTCCAGCAAGATGGTGCACCACCACACTATGGGTGTTAGGTCCGAGCATTCCTAGATGAACAGTTTCCTGGTAAGTGGATTGGTCGTCGTGGGCCAGTTGAATGGCCCCCAAGGTCTCCCGATCTGACCCCCTTAGACTTTTATCTTTGGGGTCATCTGAATGCAATTGTCTATGCTGTGAAGATACGAGATGTGCAGCACCTGAAACTACGGATACTGGAAGCCTGTGCTAGCATTTCTCCTGCGGTGTTGCTATCAGTGTGTGAAGAGTGGGAGAAGAGGGTTGCATTGACAATCCAACACAATGGGCAGCACATTGAACACATTTTATGTGGTCAGAAACTTGTAAATAACTCATGAAAGAATAAAGTTACGTTAAAACCAACCACACCATTGTTTTTCTTGTGAAATTCCCAATAAGTTTGATGTGTCACGTGACCCTCCTCCTATTGAAAAAACAAAAGTTGGATTCAAAATGGCCGACTTCAAAATGGCCGCCATGGTCACCACCAATCTTGAAAAGTTTCCCCCCTCACATATACTAATGTGCCACAAACAAGAAGTTAATATCACCAACCATTTCCATTTTATTAAGGTGTATCCATATAAATGGCCCACCCTGTAGTTATATTCAGCTGACATTAGCACATCGCTAATGTCAGCCAGCTTAGTACCCATTTTTCAGGTGACAGAAACCCTTTAAGAAATCTTATCCACGCACTGTGTAATTTTTTTTTTTTAAATCTGCAGCATTTGAAGTTTGGCAACTGGGCAGGCCAGGGACATGTAATCTGGTGGAGATATTCCTGGGAAACCCTTGCCGTGTGGGGGCCAGCATTATCTTGCCGAAAGAAACCCTGCCATGAGATGCAACACATGTGGCTAGAAGATGCTCTGCACCCCAGATCATCATATCCATAGTTGGGACCATTTATTGCTCCATAGCAAAGGCAGGATTGAAACTCTCACCATGAGGCCTGCATACTCGAACCAGACCATATAGGATCCCAAATAGAAGCTGGATTTGTCATTAAAGATGATACGGCCTAGTCCATAGCGGTCCAGGTTTCTTGTTCGCTACACGATTGCAAAAGAAGACAGTGGCTGTCTGTCAACAGCACAATAAGAAATGGGCACCGTTGCACCAGATTTCCTTCTGCTAAGCGTCTGTGCAGAGACATGGGTGTGTAATGAAGGTGCCACCTGTATCTGGATGGTGGGCAACAAAACTGTGGAAGTTGCTCGTGCTTGTGGCTGGATCCTGTCTACTGGTGCTCTGTCTGGACCATCTGTAACCATTGCTCTCAACACTTCCTGAATGATAGGCAATTTGTCAAAACTGTCATCCTGCTTCTCTTAGTCACTGGTGTGCTCCCTCTCATAGTCTGTCAATGATCTCTCACCAAGAGTTAGGCCTCTTTCACACGGGTGTTGTGGGAAAAGGTGCGGGTGCGTTGCGGGAACATGCGCGATTTTTCCCTCGCGAGTTGAAAACATTGTAATGCGTTTTGCACGCGCGTGGGATCGGTGTTCTGTAGATTGTATTATTTTCCCTTATAACATGGTTATAAGGGAAAATAATAGCATTCTGAATACAGAATGCATAGTACAATAGCGCTGGAGGGGTTAAAAAAAATAAAAAAATTTTAACTCCCCTTAATCCACTTGATCGCGCAGCCCGGCTTCTCTTCTGTCTTCTTCTTTGCTGTGTGCAGGAAAAGGACCTGTGGTGACGTCACTCCGGTCATCACATGGTCCATCACATGGTCTTTTACCATGGTGATGGATCATGTGATGACCGGAGTGATGTCACCACAGGTCCTTTTCCTTCACACAGCAAAGAAGAAGACAGAAGAGAATCCGGGCTGCGCGATCAAGTGGATTAAGGTGAGTTAAAGTTTTTTTTATTTATTTTTTAACCCCTCCAGCGCTATTGTACTATGCATTCTGTATTCAGAATGCTATTATTTTCCCTTATAACAATGTTATAAGGGAAAATAATAATGATCGGGTCTCCATCCCGATCGTCTCCTAGCAACCGTGCGTGAAAATCGCACTTGCTTGCGATTTTCATGCAGCCCCATTCACTTCTATGGGGCCTGCGTTGTGTGAAAAACGCACAAAATAGAGTTTGCTGCGATTTTCACGCAACGCACAAGTGATGCGTGAAAATCGCCGCTTATGTGAGCAGCCCCATAGAAATGAATGGGTTCTGATTTAGTGCGGGTGCAATGCAAAACTCGCCCGTGTGAAAGGGGCCTTATACTGCCCAGAAGCAGCCTCTAAGAGCCTTTTTATACCGCAGAGGAGGAAGCGCTTTTACGCTCTCTTGTGGCAAGGCTCAGTGTCTAATCAGAGCTTACCTGTAATCATTTACATATCTCCCTGAGATATAACTGCATGGTGAGTCTAGCAGCAATCCCACATTTCCTTCTGGGTGTGTTATTTTTTTGTCATTGAGTGTATTTTCCCCAGTTAGGCTGTAACCTGACAGTTCATTTTTAGGCCATGCCATGAGCTTTATGTTTACAATTGACAGTGCCAGTGTGATTGATCATGCATGGCTAGGATCTAAATGCACAGGCAGATTTTGGGCACATGCATGTTGTATAGTATTGTGATGAACGAACTCCAAACTGTTGCCGATTTCCGTGTATATCCCTTATTCAATGTAATGCTTGAATTAGCCCTTCCTGAAATTCTGTACGGTAACATTAACATTTACTTGTAGCTGCCAGTTCCCAGCTGTGTGTTTGATTCCTGTTGCCAAGTGTCCTTTTATTTCCACTGAAGCATTCCTTCCTCTCTGTCTGCTACCCGATTTTGGTAGCCTGTAAAGTTCAGATTTCCTTCTCCCTCCCTCATATGACAGTGACAGGATTGTATGGATATGAACTCTTCCCTTAAGACTTGAGACTAATGGTGGCCATACACATTAGTCACTGATTATTCCAACCAAAACAATCATTCCTAGGCTGAAATGTTATCAATAATCAACTGTTTTAGCTGACGACTGACGGCTCATTATCGCCTGGTTAAAGGTGGTCGTGTTTATGATTTTTGTTCAATGGTCACTAGTAATTTACTAAATATTCTTCAGCCAGCCATTACATGAATGATTTGTTCTTACTGAAATATTGTTTGTCCTTTATCTAGGTCATTGAACATATATAGCTGTAGTGGTCAATATGGACTATTGTACGTATGGCTGTGCAACATTCATTGTTGTTCAACTATCCATCTAGCTCTGTCTAATCTAATGGCCACTGTAAAGGAAATGTCACCAAAACTTGTATCTCCCAGATAGTAACACATACATTCCTTTTTTTCTAATTTGTTTTATTTTCTGATTGCAAATTTTTTTATTCTATTTCCTGAACATGATTATGGGAACAGACATCTTGTTTGAGCTGTTCTTAACAGCATTTAGAAAGCCTTTAAGAAAATTGCTTTACAGCAGCCCCATGGGCTATAGACACAAATGGGGACCTCATTGGGAGGGATTTCAGTTAGTGCCTTTCATATGTCTGGGCCCGGCATTGATACGCCATGATGTTCACTGGTGCAGGATTTCACTTGGGGCCTTTCATATGCCTGAGCCTGGCGGTGACGTGCAGTGATGTTCGCTGGTGCAGGATTTTCATATGCCTGGGGCTGGCGGTGACATGCAGTGAGGTTTTCTGGTGCAGGATTTCACTTAGTGCCTTTCATATGCCTGGCGGTGACGTGCAGTGATGTTCGCTGGTGCAGGATTTTCATATGCCTGGGGCTGGCGGTGACGTGCAGTGAGGTTTGCTGGTGCAGGATTTCACTTAGTGCCTTTCATATGCCTGAGCCTGGCAGTGACGTGCAGTGATGTTCGCTGGTGCAGGATTTTCATATGCCTGGGGCTGGCGGTGACGTGCAGTGAGGTTTGCTGGTGCAGGATTTCACTTAGTGCCTTCCATATGCCTGGGCTCGGCCGTGACGTGCAGTGAGGCTCACTGGTGCGGGATTTCAGCGATAAATAGTCAGTGATGTAGGGAAGACAGTGGGATGCCCTCCAATAAGAAAGGGGAGAGCTTGGTCAAAAGGCTTGGGCACTTGCAGTAAATGTATACGCCCCTCCACACTTACAGGCTCATTAGCATATGGCATCAAAGTACGTTTTTGGACATTGGTAGCACAGAAAAGGGAAAGAAAGGTATCATTTGCAAACTGTTATGTGCATGAACTGCCATAAGATGCACCTAATTTATGACTAATTGCACACCTCATCATAAATTAGACCCATCCTCCGGCAGCACAGGGGATATCCAGACCAGCGCAGAAAGCACTTGATAAATCTCTGCCAGTGTTTAGAGCCAGAAGCAGACAGCCGTGCCAGGTTGCTGCAGCTCAGCCTCCATTCTAGTGTTTTCTGTGTACTGCGGGACAGGTCCTCCAGAGACACTGTTCCCTCTGGCCAAGTGGTGAGGGTACTTAATAGCGTATCCACCTCTGTTAAATCAGAATTCCTTCATAGGGAGTATGAAAAAGGGTTTTCTAAATGAATGAACCCCTTTAGTGTCTCAAATGTCTTCAAATGTATGCTAAAATACTTTCCATCCCATCATAAATAAATCAAAGAACATGTCATATATTTTTTAAAGTAAGGCTACTTTCACACTGCCGTTTCTGGATCCGCTTGTGAGATCTGTTTCAGGGCTCTCACAAGCGGCCTAAAAGAGATCAGTTCAGCCCCACTGCATTCTGAATGGATAAGGATCCGTTCAGAATGCATCAGTTTGCCTCCATTCCGCTGTGGAGGCGGACACCAAAACGTTGCTTGCAGCGTTTTGATGTCCGCCTGACGATGCGGAGCCAAACGGATCCGTCCTGACTTACAATGTAAGTTAAATGGGTCGGATCCGTTTTCACCGACACCACAATATGGTGCAATTGAAAACTGATCCGCCTCCCATTGACTTTCAGTGTAAGTCAAAACGGATCCGTTTGCATTATCATGAACAAAAAAATTATTATTTTTTTGTTCATGGTAATGCAAACTGATCCGTTCTGAACGGATACAAGCGTTTGCATTAGCGGTGCGGATCCGTCTGTGCAGATACCAGACGGATCCGCACCTAACGCAGGTGTGAAAGTAGCCTTAATAATATAAAGCCTATTGCCTATGCTAAAAATGTACAGTATCACATAAAACATACGTAAAATGACATAATTTGAAAACAGGTTACTAAAGGATACGTTCCTGAAATGTTAAAAAAAATCGTAAGGACAGGAAACGTGATGTAAAGGGGAGTTTAAGAGCTTTATATATTTATTTTATTTTTTTACAAAAAAGTCTCAAAAAAGCATGCACACCCAGAAATGTTTTATGTCTATAAACGATTGTGTTCAGGTAAGTGATCCTTATTTCTTTAGATGCTGGAGCTTTGGCAGATGTCAGTCTTGCAGAGCTACATCTGTGTTCTCACATTCCCTGACTTTAAGGCAAGTTCTTTGTTCTTTGAAGGGATGGAAGGTCAGATCGCTCTCTATTCCCCGTTCAGGATATGACCTCATTGGTCCATCATTCATTTTGTGGGTTCTGTCTACTCCCCCCTTCCTACATATCACTTTGCTTTTCCCAAGCCTACATAAATTGTCATATCTGCTTCCCTTATGAGTGTCTGATGACACATGAGGCTGCCGAGCTGGATGGATGCATTTCATCAGATAATAGACTACCCCTTCTTCCCCCAGCTGCTCTAGATAGTCTGAATTTATTAGTGGGGGTTTCTTCAAGGCTTGAATTTTTGTCTTTCTATTGCAAGGGGAATGATGGGTCGAGGCGTTTTGTTCCTTCCATACTAAAGAACTGCCCAGCTCGACAGCCACAGTATCGCCATGGTTACGGAAGGATGCCGCTTGCCTCAGTATTCGCAGTTTCCACATTTGCAAAAACACATTTAAGTATCTAGCTAGAGACTAGTGGCTATAACACCGATAATGATTTTTCTGTAAAGCGCTGCAGAATGTCATCTCTATATAAATGAGTATAAACAAAAAAAATGACACTACATACAGTGCCAAGAGAAAAGCAAGGCTGCTTCTGCAGAGGAGACGTTGGCAAGATAATATTAAGATGGTTCCAGCTGTACTATGATGTAAATTATCATTTTTTCTCTCAAATAAAAAATTATATATATATATATAATATAATATATATATATATATATATATATATATATATATATATATATATATATATTATATATTAGTAGGAAGGGGTCGTCATTGATGGTAGGTATGTAAATTCGAATAGGTAGTCGTGCTGGCAGGCACACTTCAAAGCGTCAGAGTGCAAAGTCAAGGAAAAACAGCAGCTCTTTTTGTGTAGCTACGACACCGACTTCCACCAAAAGGCAATCTCTATCGTACGAGTTCCTCCTGTGGATTACTATTACTAAGTTGCGCTGCACATAGTGAAGTTCCATCAATCTTTATCTCTCAAAAACTTTTTAATATACTCACAAGAGTCGTTAAAATTCAAGCATATAAACAATAAAATCTGAAGCACCGCTGTGCTTGAATTTTAACAACTGTTGTGAGTATATTATTACGTTTTTGAGAGATAAAGATTGGTGGAACTTCACTATGTGCAGCGCAACTTTGTAATCCACAGGAGGAACTCGTACGATAGAGATTGCCTTTTGGTGAAGACATTTATCACTTTAAGGCCTCCTGCACACGAACGTATTTGTTCCGTTCCGTGCATTGCGGACTGCAATTTGCTACAACTCCCAGCATGCCTGGATAACCTACAGCTATTATGGCATGCTGGGAGTTGTAGTTTTGCAACAGCTGGAGGGCCGCAGGTTGAGCATCCCTGTAGTAGAGCAATCCAGAGCATCTTCTTAATCCATGTGAGGTAGAGGGCTGGTTCTAGCTTGTCATGTACTATATGATGTATGATTTCATTTTTTACCTTTAAAAAAGTCTCCTTATTCCCTTTTAATACTTGAGGAAATAACAAATGCCCCCCAAACATAACAGGTATTGCCTGGGGAAATTTTCTGTATTTGCCCATAAGTAAAAAGGCATATAGTCTCTTCAGTGTCATTAGGAAAGGCGTAAGGCATGTGAAATTCCCCTGGAAACCTAGCTGTGTTTTCATTCTGCTGGCGAGCTCACTCCCCCACCCCCCCTTATTTTTGCTGACTATGAGATATCTGTAAAATAAATCGCACTAGAATTTGTGGTTTGGCCCAGAATTACCATTGAAGGAGATCTGGATTTTACATTTATTGCTTTACCTCATCATGTGGTTAGAAGAATCTTCCATCATGATGTTCCTATAAATGCATCCGGCCCTCTCTGTTGGAAGCACACGGTGAATGTCTTTACATTCATGTCTAGAGGTCATCAGCGGCTTTCTCTGCCTCATTCTGTGTCTACAGCAGAAGGATATGACATG